>NC_089982.1:67586683-68211683 GCF_036417845.1 Apteryx mantelli
CATACCGACAAACTTGGGGGCCCTCTACTGAATTTACCCCCGTTCACCGATGTGTTTCTCCTGTTGGGAGGGCCCAAACTAGATGCAGTATTCTAGATGTGGTCTGACAAGTGCTGAGTAGAGGGGGATAATCCCTTCCCTCTGTCTATAGTCCTGTTAATACAGGTGAGGAAGCTCTTGACCTTCCTTCCTGCCAGGGCACACGGTTGGCTCATGTTCAGCTTGATATCTACCAAGACATTTTCCACAGAGCTGCTCCTCAGCCTGTATTGTTTATTTTTTCCTAGGTGCAGGACTTGGTATTTCTCCTTGTTGAATTTCAGGAGGTTCCTGCTGGCCCATTCCTCCAGCCTGTCTAGGTCCCTCTGGATGGTAGCCCTGCCCTCAGGCATGTTGACTGTTCCTCCCAGTTTGGTGTCATCCACAAACTTGATGCAAGTGCAGTCTGTTGCCTCCTCTGGGTCACTGAGAAAGACGCGAAGCAGGGCAGCTCCCAGGACAGAGACCTGCAGTACTCCGCTTGCTGCCAGCCTCCAGGCAGAGTACGGCCCATTAACCACTACTCTCTGAGCCCAACCATCCAAGCAGTTTTTTACTGGCTAGTTGTCCACGCATCCTAACCATAATGTTCTAACTTGGACACAAGAATATTGTAGGAGACAGTGTCAAAAGCCTTGCTAAAGTTGGGGTAAGTGTCATCCATTGAAGAAATGTGTTCCAGGAGGACTTGCTCCATGACTTTTCCAGGGACCAAAGAGAGGCTGACTGGCTTGTAGTTCCTTGGATTGGCCTTTTGGCCATTTTTGAAGACGGGCACAAGATTTGCTTTGCTCCGTTTGTTGGGGACCTCCCCTGATCTCCACAACCTTTCATAGGTGATGTAGGGTGGCCCTCTGAGGACCTCTCGGCACCCTTGGAGGCAGCCCGCCTGGTCCCATGGACACGTATGGGCTGAGTTCTCTCACGCTGCCTGACTTGACCCTTGTCCCTGGCTGGTTGCTCTCCTCTTTCACAAGCCCTGCCTCCAAGCACAGAGGCCTGGAGGATATTGTTGGTGAAGACTGAGACAAAGAAGGCACTGAGTACCTCAGCCTTACCCGTGTCCGCTGTCGCTAGATCACCTGCACTGTTTTTGGACCTTCTGTACTAGAACAGACTGGTGTCTTATAATGACCTATTTCTAATTTGTATCCCTCTGTTACCATATTCTCTGAAAACGACATAATTCATTTAAAAAAATTCTAATAAAAAACATGGGTATTCTCATGTGAAAAAAGGAGGAGTCTACCTAGCCTAGTATCCTGTTTCTGATGTTGGGTATTTTATGTTACTTCAGAGAAAGGAGGCTATATATAATTCCATATATTTATTACATGGAATAATCTGCCTATAAGGAAACTTTCTTTCTCAACTGCTTTAGTTAGTAACTGGCTTCTGCTGTGAAGCAGGAGGATTTTTATCCTTGTTGTCCTTTGGACTATTTTTTCATGTCCTTCTTGATAGAGGTAATGTATTCAAGAGGAGTATACACCATTAATTTACAGTGATGGCAGTATATAAATGGCAGTATATTAATATTTTTCATAATATTCTGTATTCCCTTCTCAATACATCGTAACATCCTGTTCACTTTTTTGACTCCTCGTGTGTATTGAGCAAACATCTCCATTGAAGTGCCCATGATGAATCTTGCATTTTTTTTCCTAAGAGGTTATAACTAATTCAGAATCCATCAGTATGTACAAGTGGCTTTAAATTTGTTCCTTCTAGCGTACCCTACTCTGCACTTTTCTCACAGTGAATTTCATCTGCTGTCAGGTTGTCCAATTGCCTAGTTTTTTAAAGGTCCTTCTGGAGTTTCTCATAATCCTTTGTAGTCTTGACTACCCTAAAATAGTTCTCGGTTGTCAGCAAATTTCACATTCTTATTACTTATAGCATGTCAGCTTTCACTTATTAGTATATACGGATAACTATGCCATTCATAGTATTGATCCCTCAGACATGCTAATACATGTCTCTTTCCATGTTAGTTATTTTCTTCTCCTTGTCCCTATTTCCAATCATTTAGTTAGTCTTACAGTTCACACTAAGAATACATCTGTAAATTTGTGGAGGTCATCATCCCACCCCCCCGGGGAAATTTGGCCTTCAGATCTGTGCGTCCGAGTTTTCTAAGTAAACTCATGGAAATAAGCTTTTAGAAAGTTTGTATAATGTTCTTTGATTCTCCTTTTTTTTTTTTTTTTTTTACTTTCAGATTATTACAGGCAGGTTATCGGAGCATTCTTAACTGGGCAAAACAGCACTTTTCCACATCCTGAGGAGTTTTGTTATATTCCAGTATGTGTTTTGTGACTCTGACTTGTATTGTAAATAATCAACACTCTATCTGGTTGAAGAGTAAGAATTGGGTGCCTCTAATTGCATGGAGTACACAAACATCTCACCTTTATCCTTAAGGTTGGAAATATAATTACACATTCTTATTAGTAGCTCAGTTTTTTTGATCCTTGCTTCTGTCAGAACTTGGATCAGTGTTTCACAAACCACCTTTGGGGTTGAAAACTGCTAAGCTTAACATACTTCTTAGAAAACATTTATGATGAAAACTTGACAGAGGAGGTTTTGTATGCAAAAGGCTTATACTGGTTCAAGGTTACACTGAACAAGTAATTGGAAGAGAGATCTGTTGAGAGTAACAAAATAGGCCAACTGAATTAAGATCAGGAAATCCCATCAACTGGAAATAGTTGAGGTGGGAAGAGGACTTTGGAGAGGGGAGATACAATATATGCCTGCCCTTTTCTGAGTTCCCTGTAGATCACGTGCTGCAGATATTGTTGAAACTAGATATGGTTAACCTTAGATCTGAACCAGGTATAGCCATTCTTATGCTTTCAAAAAAGATAAAAATATAAAAACAAACTTTATGCAGTATACAGAGCATGTAATATTAGGACCTTCAAAATAGGATCTTGTTTCTCCTGGGAAAAGCTCTAGCTAGGAGTGGCTGCTGCTAACGAGCTCTCTTGGTTGCCCCTGACCAGAGGGAGTTGGGGCCTTTGATCCCGGTGGCCCTTGATTAGGGCGGGTCAAGCACCCTCTTAGCCAGTGCTAGGGAGAGGCCTATATAAGAGCCAGGCCTAGAATGCAGTGAACAGAGGCAGCAGTTTGTGCAGCAGGGTGCATGGAAGCACCTTTGTTTCTGGTCCCTGTGGTGTACGCTTCCTCAAGTATGGTTGTGACACGCCGCACAGCGCGTTCCCCAGTGGCTGTTGGAGTTGCTGTGTCAGAGGCTGGGACCCAGACCGACCCTCTGACAGCAGATGCAGCTCCACAGGTCTCAGGCTGCAGGGAGCGCTTGGGGCCTCTCCGGGAGGCCTGGGCTGGCAGCCAGCTCTCCTGCAGGAGGTGTGCTGCTGTTGGCGAGCTGTGTTGTCAGGTAAGGGAGTTACAGGAGGAGGTCAGTAGGCTGTATAGCATCTGAGAGGATGAGCAAGAGATAGACAGGGTATTCTCGGAGACTGTGCAGCTTCGGGAGTCCCAGCCCCCCACAGCAGTGGAGTTGCCGGAGGGCTCTGTGCCGTGTGAAATGGTACATCATAACACCGTAGAAGGAGGCTGGAAACTGGTCACTGCTCGTGGGAGGAGAAAGGCTCCTACTCCTCCTGAAGACTTGCAGCTGAAGAACAGGTTTAGTGCCCTCCAGGCTGAGGAGGAGATGGGCATGGCTGCAAGGGAAGTACCTGGGTCAACACACCCTGTGCCCTGCCAGAACACCCGGAAGAAGCGGCGGGTGATTGTTGTGGGGGACTCCCTGTTGTGGGGGACGGAGGCACCTATCTGCCGACCTGACCTCATGTCTAGAGAGGTTTGTGGCCTGCCAGGGGCTTGCGTGAGAGATGTCAGGCAAAGACTGCCAAGGCTCGTCCATTCTTCGGACTATTACCCACTGCTGCTCTTCCATGTGGGCGCCAATGACCCCAAGGGCAAACTGGAGACCATCAAGCAGGATTTCAGAGCTCTGGGGATGGAGGTCAAGGGTCTGGGAGCTCAGGTCATCTTCTCCTCAATTCTGCCAGTGAGGGGGATGGTGAGAGGAGGAGGAGACGGACTTTCCAAGTTAACGACTGGCTGCGCCGCTGGTGTTGGCAACAGGGTTTTGGTTTCTACGACCATGAGACCCTGTTTGAAGATCGACAACTGCTGGCGAGAGATGGGATCCACCTCACTAAGCGGGGCACGCGGGTCTTTGCCAACAGGTTGGCCAACCTGCTAAGGAGGGCTTTAAACTAGGAAAGATGGGGGGAGGGGAGGGGTATAGTGCCAGGGTAGCTGGCAAAAGACTGCTCAAGTCGGGATGCCTCCAGCAGGTGAATGCAGCCAGGGAAGTGCGCATGGGATGTGGCTATGGAGGATCCTCTTTTACCCCTCCTGGGAAACCTGCATGCTCGATCACCTCTCTGAAATGCCTGTACACCAATGCACACAGCATGGGGAACAAACAGGAAGAACTAGAGATGTGTGTGTGGTCGCAGGGCCATGATCTCATTGCCATTACAGAGACATGGTGGGACAGCTCGCATGACTGGAGTGCTGTCATGGATGGCTACGTGCTTTTTAGGAAAGACAGGCCAGGAAAGCGAGGTGGTGGAGTTGCTCTTTATGTGAGAGAGCAACTGGAATGTATTGAGCTGTGCCTAGGGGTGGATGAAGAGCGAGTCGAGAGCTTATGGGTAAGGACTAAAGGGCAGGCTAGCATGGGTGACACTGTTGTGGGTGTTTACTACAGGCCACCTGATCAGGAAGAGGAAGTTGATGAGGCCTTCTACAGACAGCTGCAAGTAGCCTCACGATCCCAGGCCCTGGTTCTCATGGGGGACTTCAACCACCCCGATATCTGCTGGAAAGACAACACAGCTAGGCATAAACAGTCCTGGAGGTTCCTGCAGAGCACTGGTGACAACTTCTTGACACAGGTGGTGGAGGAGCCAACAAGGAGAGGTGTGCTGCTGGACCTTGTACTAACAAACAAAGAAGGACTGGTGGAAGATGTGAAGGTCGGGGGCAGCCTTGGCTGCAGTGGCCATGACATGGTGGAGTTCAGGATCCTGCGAGGAGGAGGCAGGGCACTAAGTAGGATCGCAACCCTGGACTTCAGGAGAGCAAACTTTGGCCTCTTCAGGGACCTACTTGGAGGAATCCCATGGGTTAGGGCCCTAGAAGGAAGGGTGGTCCAAGAGAGCTGGTTAATATTCAAACATCACCTCCTCCAGGCTCAAGAGCGGTGCATCCCTATGAGCAAGAAGTCAAGCAAAGGAGGCAGGAGACCTGCATGGATGAGCAAGGAGCTCCTGGCCAAACTCAACCAGAAGAAGGAAGTCTACAGAAAGTGGAAAGGGGGACAGGCCACTTGGGAGGAATATAGGAGCGTTGTCAGAGGATGCAGGGATGTGACGAGGAAGGCTAAGGCCCGTTTGGAATTAAATCTGGCGAGAGATGTCAAGGACAGCAAGAAGAGCTTCTTCAAATACATCAGCAGCAAGAGGAAGACTAGGGAAAATGTGGGCCCTTTGCTGAATGGGGTGGGTGCCCTGGTGACGAAGGATGCAGAGAAGGCAGAGTTCCTGAATGCTGCCTTTGCTTCAGTCTTTACTGCTCAGGCCAGCCCTCAGGAATCCCAGAGCCTGGAGGCAAGAGAGAAAGCCTGGAGAAAGGAAGACTTTCCCTTGGTGGAGGAGGATCGGGTTAGAGATCATTTAAGCAAACTTGACACCCACAAATCCATGGGCCCTGATGGGATGCACCCACGAGTGCTGAGGGAGCTGGCGGATGTCATTGCTGAGCCACTCTCCATCATCTTTGAAAGGTCATGGAGAACAGGAGAGGTGCCTGAGGACTGGAAGAAAGCCAATGTCACCCCAGTCTTCAAAAAGGGCAAGAAGGAGGACCCAGGAAACTACAGGCCAGTCAGCCTCACCTCCATCCCTGGAAAGGTGATGGAGCAGCTCATCCTGGAGGCCATCTCCAAGCATGTGGAGGACAAGAAGGTGATCAGGAGTAGTCAGCATGGCTTCACCAAGGGGAAATCATGCCTAACCAATCTGATAGCCTTCTAAGATGGAATGACTGGCTGGGTAGATGAGGGGAGAGCAGTGGATGTTGTCTACCTTGACTTCAGCAAGGCTTTCGACACTGTCTCCCAGAACATCCTCATAGACAAGCTCAGGAAGTGTGGGCTAGATGAGTGGACAGTGAGGTGGATTGGGAACTGGCTGAATGGCAGAGCTCAGAGGGTTGTGCTCAGCGGCGCAGAGTCTAGTTGGAGGCCTGTAGCTAGCGGTGTCCCCCAGGGGTCAGTACTGGGTCCAGTCTTGTTCAACTTCTTCATCAATGACCTGGATGAAGGGACAGAGTGCACCCTCAGCAAGTTTGCCGACGATACAGAACTGGGAGGAGTGGCCAATACACCACACCAGAGGGCTGTGCTGCCATTCAGAGAGACCTGGACAGGCTGGAGAGGTGGGCGGAGAGGAACTTCATGAAGTTCAACAAAGGCAAGTGCAGGGTCCTGCACCTAGGGAGGAATAACCCCATGCACCAGTACAGGCTGGGGGTTGACCTGCTGGAAAGCAGCTCTGCGGAGAAGGACCTGGGAGTGCTGGTGGACACCAAGTTAAGCATGAGGCAGCAGTGTGCCCTTGTGGCCAAGAAGGCCAATGGTATCCTGGGCTGCATCAGGAAGAGTGTTGCCAGCAGGTCGAGGGAGGTGATTCTCCCCCTCTACTCAGCCCTGGTGAGGCCACATCTGGAGTACTGCGTCCAGGTCTGGGCTCCCCAGTACAAGAGGGATGTGGCACTACTGGAGCAAGTCCAGCGAAGGGCTACAAAGATGATTAGGGGACTGGAGCATCTCTCTTATGAGGAAAGGCTGAGAGAGCTGGGTCTGTTCAGCCTGGAGAAGAGAAGGCTGAGAGGAGATCTTATCAATGTGTACAAGTATCTGAAGGGAGGGTGTCGAGAGGATGGGACCAGACTCTTTTCAGTGGTGCCCAGAGACAGGATGCGAGGCAACGGGCACAAACTGAAACACAGACAATTCCATCTGAACATGAGGAAAAACTTTTTCACTGTGAGGGTGACAGAGCACTGGAACAGGTTGCCCAGAGAGGTTGTGGAGTCTCCTTCTCTGGAGATATTCAAAAGCTGCCTGGACGCAATCCTGTGCAATGTGCTCTAGGTGACCCTGCTTGAGCAGGGGGGTTGGACTAGATGATCTCCAGAGGTCCCTTCCAACCTCAACCATTCTGTGATTCTGTTTGACCTTCAAATACTATCTCTGTATCTTGAGAGATTCATATGAAGACAGATTTGCCATCAATGAGGTCGAATTTCAAAAAGTTTGAGAAACTGTGAAGAAGGCTTTTGGTTCTGAAGGGAGTGGACAGTTGAATTTGTCAAATTTCACCATCTTTAATCATCTTGTCTCTGACAACACCATTATTAAGGAGAGTTGCCCATCCTAAATATTATTAATTGTGATGGATAGTTATTACAAGAAAACTTTTAGCTTCCCTGTAATTTACTCCAGTTTAACTCAACTATTGATACTCGGGTGGTGTAATAATAGGCACTGTATTTTTATGAACCCCTCTCTTCAGCTATACTTAAAGAATTTCTTAACTGTATGGTGTATTTGGCTGCTTTTTGGGCTCTCTTTAGTCCTTGTAGTCTCCTGTTTACACTTTACATGGTGAAGTTATTTTTTTCCCTATTAGCTTCTCATGGCTTAAGTTTTCATTTTTTTGAAGGTTGCCTTTTTGGCCTGAAAGAAACTTTGTGATTTGTTACTTAGCCATACTGTTTTGTTCTTGATTTTTTTTTTTTTAACTTCCTTTTTTGTTTTGGGATATGTAAGCCTGCTGTGACTCTAATAAGGTATTTTTTTAGTAGACTGCATGCTGTTTGTTTGGATTTTAATTTCTTAACTTTCCCCTTCAGGCTTTATAACTAGCTTCCTCATTTAGGACAGCAAAAATCTGCTTGAAGTTTAGTGTCGTAGCACTACCTCTTGATATGATGGCCCCAAGAGGATGTCAAATTTAATTACACTGTGACCACTGCTGCTTAATGGCAGAACTTCACTTGCTTCCTAAACCAGTTCCTATGTGTTACAATAAGCATGTATTCTTGTTTGAATCATGAGTTTTGTGCGCTCTGCAGTGAGCTTCTGTAGATAGAAATAGGTTTATGGTATTGAGAATATTTTTCTTCGGTCTCTAACCTAGTATGACATTCTGGCATTTGACGGTTAGGTAACTGAAGATGTCCGTTCTTTCTGTTCTAATTAATACTGTTTGTGGGTGTACACAGCTGCCAAACACGTATTTGAATTCTAATCCTGGCTTGCCCTCGCAGTGAACAGGGAGTGCTGGTGCAGCCTTTTCGCATGCTGAGCCCGTGATGGCTTTGTTCTTCCCCTTCTCGCTTATGTGGCTAGAGAAGGAACAAGCGGGGGCGGTGGGATTGCAGTGCTGTAAAGATGTGTTCCCTCCCAAGGTGTGCTGGTGTTACAGGACTGTAAAGTCTTGGTCTGTATGCTGAGGAAAGATGGGTAGGGTGGGTAAATTTTCCTTTTCTGAACACAGAGGTAAATTACATATCAGGCAGTTTTGCTTTGCCTTGTATGCTTTGGAGAAGAAAACGTCTGAGTCTTGAGCACTAGGCCGAGTCTGTCTTTTGCCCTGACATCAGGGGAGGCTTCTACCAAGATGGGCTCTTATGAAGGTAAAACAGGATGTGTTATTTCCGAATTCTGGTATGAAGGTTTATGAAGGGATCTTAAATATAGATCCCAGTTTCAGATTTCTTCATTCTCTGTCACTATCCTGTTGGTCTTCTGTAAAAGAAGATACTCTTGAATTCACAAAACAGAATCCTGTATTTCTGAAAAGCATCTCACACAGGCAGGGTATATTTTTGCCCACATCTGTGAAGACAGTGGGGTCCCTTTCTTTCTAAAAAGCTTCTTTACTACTTGGCTCAATCTGTCAAAGTGTAATCACCCTGATAAAACACATTGCTTTTTACAGTGGCTGTTACACTGTGATTAACTCGATTGTTGCAGTAGTTGCTGATGCTTTTTTGGATTTCTGATATTTTGATCAAAAAAATAAGAAGATGAGGAAAGCAGATGGTCCATGTTCAGTTGGGCAGTGTGAATCTTCAGTTCAAAAAGCAGCATAATGTATCAGCAGATGAATTTCATAATTCTACTTCTTTCCCTGCCTCTTTTCCCTAAACCTCAGTGCTGTACAACAATATTTATTAGGTCAGATGATGTACTTTGCTCCAAAACATTCATATGGAAAAAAACTGAAGAATTGTGATTAAAATTGATTTTTTCCCTTTGCGAAGTTAGAATCAAAAATGGTTACCTGCTCATTTATGAAACAGATTTATTCTGTTGACATGGAGGCTTGTTTGAAATGTAATTGAATTTCTGTTACCTAATGGAAAGTGACAGTTAACAGTATTTATTTTCCATTTGTGTCTCAGCAGATAACATAACACAATTTTGATTTGTAGTTAGCTTTGGAATCTGAGATTGTTCTATCTCTGTAATTGAAAAGATGGGAGCGTGATGGCATAATACAATCCTTTTTTGTTTGTTTTTTACACCAGTAAAGGCAGTATTAATACAGTAAACAGTGTCTCTTATAGCTTAATAGTTACACTGAGATGTTATTTTTGCATCCTGCCTTTCTCTTTAGAAACTGAAACATTGTGATCTGGATTGATAATTCTGCCATTTAGACTCTCTTTGCGTCAACTAATGTCTTTGAGCAATGCCTCCCTTTCCTTGCCCACCTCAAAATAACTTCTTTCCTTTGCAGATAGAACAGCTTTCTTAGTCACAAAATTTCAATGATGTTTCTCTCTTTTTTTTTTTTTCCACAATATATCTGAACAACACATACCATGCTCACTTTGTATGGAAAGCCATCACTTCACTGTTAGTGTTAAAAATAATGGATATGCATTGTATGGATACATACATATGAATGTATATTCTTACATTGTTATATGCCCTATGCTGCAATTCCCCAATGTCAGATGACCATGCCATCCCAACCTCTAATGCAGGCATATTCAGTTTGTAGAATTCTGCCTACCCCAAAATAATTGTCTCTAGGCAGCCTCTTCACCCAAAGGAAGTTATCTCTCTTTGAAGTCAAACTCACATTCCTAATTCCATCAAACTTACATCGTACGTACTGACATTCTTGCATTCCATTCCTACTTACACACTTAATTTGGTGGTACCTAAAAGGAAGCACTTTTTTGAGAGAGAGTTGTCTATTCCTTCCTATGTCATGGTGAAACCTCTGGTACACTGAAAGCTGCTCTCCATAGTTACTTGCCTTGTAACTAATCATCTGTGAAAAAAATATTTAGAGTTCATATTAACACAATAAGGTGAATATTAAAGTAGTGGGACCCAAACATGTGGAGGAGCTTGTTTTCTCTCTTAATTGCATAAGGAGAGTAATCAGCCAGATGAAGTGCTTAGACTTTGATGGTGCGACTATCCTCCAGAGCGAGAACCTGGCTGTCACAATGCAGCTTCCATTCACCAAACCTGCTTTCCAGATGGCCCAGAGGCAGGACACTAACTACCTGCATTGGTTTCCTAGCTTCCACTGCCATTTTGACTGCCACTGTTTTAAATTGGTGGTTTTTAAAGCAGTAATTGTGCACTGTCCTATTACAGCATTTTCGAAAGGGTGTTATTCAGAACATATTTTTAGTATACTGAAGCGTTATGTGCAAATGACGTCAAGCTTTTTATAGTGCATCAGATACCACAACTATTAATTGCGTTACCACCAGAACTTTTTCTTCATGCTAATGAATAAATTAAGAAGTCAGATTTTTATGAGCTACATTAATTCTTAAATTGATTCAGGAATAGAAAATGGAAACTCATGGTCAGTACTATACTTTTGCCAAATCTAAAATGAAAGTTGAAAAGAGTATTATATACCTAATAACTCACTATTAGGAAGAAGGATTTTTTTCATTGGGATTATTTTAAGAGATTGTGTGTGTGCATGAAAAACACAGAAAATAGATACTGATTTTTTGAAAATCCAGAAATAGTCAATTCCTGAAACACAGACAAGCAGTTTTACAGTCTCTGCCTTTAGTTTTTAGCTTTAATTTGCACAAAAATCCCTGTATGTTCAAACTGAACGTCATAAAACCTCCGGGTTTTCTAATATGAGCTTCACAGAAGTTGAATTTATCCATCCAATAAAAAGATGAAATCATAAATAATAACAGTGCATAAGATACCTTAAATTGACAAAAAAAAAAAAAGGCACACTAATACGAACAGGAGACTTGCTGCATTGAATATGAACAAAAAGTACTGCATTGAAAAGCATGAAATGTTTCATACTTTCAAAGCTGCCTTGAGCTTCTCTGCAGTATTCACAAATCGCAGATTTCATCCTTGTCCCATGATTGGCCTAAAATATTCATAATTTGAGACTTCCCATAATTTAAGACCTACTAATGAACAATTATTTCATGAAACGTTTTTAATCGTACTACTGAATGTGTAAATATGCAGTTTCAAGTGATGGATATCCAAGCCTGTAATGACAAAATATTTCAATACATTTTAATCAGACCTGGAGTGGAGATTTCAATGGGTATTTACGTGCATACTTCTTTACATATGCAAAAATATGTATATGCATAGAGAGCTACATATGTGTGTGTGTATATCTATCTATATATATCTGTGTGTATATAAATCAGGAATTCTGTTACAACATTAATTATCAAATACAGATATTAACCAGCTCAAGAAAACAGATATTTTTCAGTGCTAAATAGTGGCTGCCCTATGGGTGAAAGAGCTCTTTTCACAAGCACAAAAACCTAAGTGTCCAGTATTTTTTTGTGCTGAAAACATTAAAGTTAATGCAAAAGGTAATTCATGTATCTCTAAACTTACACTGTTTAGAGGACTCGCACTTTTTTTTTTTTTAACAACCATAGATACTCAGAAGTCTTTGGCAGGCAGCGTGTCCCTATTTGTCCTTCTGTCTAACCCTAAACTATGGCTGTGTGTTGTCCTTGCTTACAGTCTTCTATATACCCTATCCTGATTATTCAGTCTGGGAGAGGATTTCCAGTAATTTCATTAATAATTGGAACATAAAACAATGTAATTACTACAGGTTTTTTTGTGGAATAAGCAATCTTTTGCTGAAGTGGTATTTGAGTATGCTTTATGTGGAAAACTATAGATATGGAATATGTACTGATACTCTGTATCAGAAGGAAATACAAGGTACATGCTACTTTCATGAGTTGTTTTTGTTTATTTTTTATGTTGCGTATATAAGTGTGCTGATCTGTATCTGTATTGACAAGTGTGTAAAACATCAGTTTTAGTCATGAACGTGCGTTTCAAAACAGTCAACTGTATAGCAGAAATGAAAAGAAGTATTGGAAGTAACTAGCTCTGTGGAAAGGCTTCCAAGAGGAGGAAGTTGCAAAACTGGAATTACTTATTTTAGAGTGGAAGTTAATGATAGAAACTGCATGAAATAATGTACAAAAAAGGCTGGTGAGATTTCTTATACGCCTTTTTTCATCATGTAAGAATGGCAAGGGAGGGGAGAAATCCTCTTTAAATTAACCTATTTATGCAGGTATTAATCTATCGCTACACAGTCTGAGCTGTCCAGTGTGCTAATGGTTTTATTTTTGCATTATACTTGTTAGGGAGGGAAGTGCAATTATTCCCATTTTAAAGGTTGAAGTTGGGACAATGATTTGTCCGGGATGTCAGAATCCTGTTCTTGAGACTGCATGCTCACTACTGCTTGGTTTCCTTCTGAGACATAACCATTTCAAGTAAAATATATTAAATATAAAACTGCTAAAGTTTGCATATATAGCGTGTGTAGTTATACCGCAAACAGTTCCTGCATGCATCTGCTGTTTTCTTTTGGTCATGTTCTCTCACGCACTGGGTTTTCAGGGAATTAATTGTGGTGAATATTGCTACATCAGTGACATGGGTTGACTTGCATTAATAAAGTATTGAATTTTATCTGGATTACTTATTAAATTGACAATATTTTCCATCTGTGACAGATACAGTATGGCTAAAGCCTACATGTGGATGAACTTAATCTGCTCATGGGTTTATGAACTTGTCATCCCCCAGGGAGCATTGCAAATACACAGGATGTCCCTTAGTTTAGGTTTTTGTATTTAGATTTGTAAGTAAGGTGTAAAATCACAAGTAGAAAGACACTTTTCTGTCAGCTAAGCAATTGATGGGGCCTGTGTGTGTTATTCCTCCTAACAGGTATGTGGGATCTAGTGTAGTCTGGACATATGCACCTGATCTAGAAAGACTAGAATGTGTATATACTGCCTGCCACTTAAAATATCAATTCCTTTCACTTCTGTCCTGTTTTCATTACCTTAAAGTCAGTGGTATTTTTTTGAGAGTCAGAAGAATTGGGCTAGGGGTGACTTCATTTGGAGATGATGCCAAACCCCTGGCCCATGGACACATTCCAGTCTGGCTTGGAGAAGTGCAGCTCTCCTCCTCCAAAGTTGTGCTCTCCTCGATCTGCCTCCTAAGCTATTTCTCCCTCTTGGCCCAGCTCGCACGTCTCCTGGGGAAGCTGGAACCAGATGAACTCGGAGGTTAGAGCAGATCTGCTCCCTGCTTCCCCCTCTCCTCCCACGTACAACAGAGGGGACTCTTGTCCTCCTGTCTTCCTTCATTTTCCCTGCAAGTTTTGGTGTAGAAAGGAGAAGTGACTATGTTGCTGAGGATTCCCAGGCTTTGAGTTTCAGGAAGGAGGGATAAGGGGACACCCCTCCCATATTAAGTGTCAGTACCTTGTTTTGTCCCATTTTATCACTGAGGCTATGAACTGTTCCTTATGTCTTTGTGGGACATATTTATTATCTTTATTTCAGTTGCATGTTCAGTGAGTGAGGGAAAGTTAATGTTACTTCTCAGAGCAAGGCAACTGTTGATTATATCTTTTTTTTGGTCCAGAGTTCAACCTAAAGAGGCCGAGCCTTTTAGCAAAACAATCACAAAGCACATCCAAAAGTTACAATTTTGTGTTGTCCTACAACTGCCTCAGCTTTCATACTTGAAAAATCAGAGATAGGGATTCCTGTTTGAGATTTTGCCTATTGAAACCTCTGCTCTTATATTTGTGAAGTACTTAAGTATATTCAAGAAATGAAGGAAAACTGACAAGATTTATTAAAACCATTGTAAATAGTGAGTGCTTGTACATACTAGTGCATTTTATTTTAAAGATTTCAGTGAATATTGTGTGCAGATAGTGCTTTGAAACACAGTAGTAAGCCATCTACTGACAGGGCCTGAAGTTTTTACATACATTACATTTGTTCTCTGAGGTGATTATTGTAAGCTCAGCAGCACAAAACCAGGCGATTCCATCTCCTGTGTTGATGTACTGTGCTGAGCTGTGAAGGTTTGTAGAAGGAGACTTCACATAATTGTGCTCAGATTGCAAAGCGAAACAGGTTCTCTCCGAATTTCAGATCAAGACCAGTGAGAGTTTCGGAGAAGAAGTGAGGAGTGCAAAACTCCTTCAACCCCCCACCACTCCACCCCCAACCAACGGCCAACCAACCTTTGGTGGAGATCACAGTGGATACTCCAGCTAGATATTTTTGAAAACTGGAGTATCTATCTGGAATAATGGAAGAAACAGAGAATAAGTTTCAGAATTGCCTTCAGGGAATTTTAAGTGGTTACGCTCAAGCTCTTTCCTTAGTGTCTCCAATTTCAGTGAACTGTCTGGTTGCTTTAAAACCAAGTCATACAACCAGTACAGGCTGGGGGCTGACCTGCTGGAAAGCAGCTCTGCACAGAAGGACCTGGGAGTGCTGGTGGACACCAAGTTAAGCATGAGGCAGCAGTGTGCCCTTGTGGCCAAGAAGGCCAATGGTATCCTGGGCTGCATCAGGAAGAGTGTTGCCAGCAGGTGGAGGGAGGTGATTCTCCCCCTCTACTCAGCCCTGGTGAGGCCACATCTGGAGTACTGCGTCCAGTTCTGGGCTCCCCAGTACAAGAGGGATGTGGCACTACTGGAGCAAGTCCAGCGAAGGGCTACAAAGATGATTAGGGGACTGGAGCATCTCTCTTGCGAGGAAAGACTGAGAGAGCTGGGCCTGTTTAGCTTGGAGAAGAGAAGGCTGAGAGGAGATCTTATCAATGTGTACAAGTATCTGAAGGGAGGATGTCAAGAGGATGGGACCAGACTCTTTTCAGTGGTGCCCAGCGACGGGACGCGAGGCAACGGGCATGAACTGAAACACAGGCAGTTCCATCTGAATATGAGGAAAAACTTCTTCACTGTGAGGGTGACAGAGCACTGGAACAGGTTGCCCAGAGAGGTTGTGGAGTCTCCTTCTCTGGAGATATTCAAAACCCGCCTGGACATGATCCTGTGTAACGTGTTCTAGGTGACCCTGCTTGAGCAGGGGGGGTTGGACTAGATGATCTCCAGAGGTCCCTTCCAACCTCAACCATTCTGTGATTCCGTGGTTCTGTGATTTGATCTCAAATGGCACTATTTTACATTTACATAACACTGGCATAATTTTTTCTTTACCAATTTCTGTATCACCTTTATATGTAGAAATGACTTGAAATTTTTACTGAAATGCAAAATAAATGTGTAGGGTATTTCCTGAATAGTTATAGATTGTCTAAAAATTGCATCTAGGATTGATTTTCATATTCAGACTTTCTGTATTAAAGGATTATTTACTATAAGCTTAATACTAGCTATATAAGGCACAACATTGGGGTTATTGGGCCAGCACAGAGTTTGGCAGAGCTGGTACAGTAGCTAATCGTTTTTATGTTTAAGAAATGATATATTTATCGTATTTTTAAGTTGCATGTCTGCATGCATTGTGATTGCAGCAGGGACTCTGATGGTGCAGTATAGAGAAGTCAGTTTAGTTATATAAATCATTTGATTGTAAAAGCCATTAATATTTTTTGCCAGATTTCATCCCTAGCTAAAATGACACATCTTGGTAGGACAAAAGCTTCAAATATTGCCAGCTCTTTCAGTTGAGAAGACAATTAAAGATTTGGTTGAAAGGATATATGCTTGTTGTTTGGGACCACTGATGCCTCAAACCGTGGAAATAGCAAAACAATTCTGATAGGTCTTTGTTACTATATAATGAATGCACTTATTTTCAGTATAGGAATATTACTGAAAAAAGAATACTGGAAAATGTAAAAAGCATACTAAAATAACATGATTTAAGCTTTGACAATATATCATCACTTGTGGCCGATAATGCTAATGAAAATGTTGGAGACACCATTTTGCCTACAGAGTAATAGAAAATGAGAATGCATATGTGCTTCCAGCCAATTGCTGTGCTCACAGTTCTTTAATGCTGCATAGTAGAGAAGAGTACACTGCACATCATTCACCAGTTGATCTTAAAAAAATAGTTTTCTATCACTTTTCCTCATGTGACAATAGAGTTTCAAAATTACAGGAGATATGTCACTTTGCCAACCCAGAGTAGGTGAGAACATTGAGGAATGCCCCTACATGTCAGTTGTTTCTCTAACCTGAAATTGAAAGGGACCTAAAATGTTTCCCAACTTTAAGAAGTGATACTTTGTGTTAAATAGAGACTGCTCATTTGCAATGTTAGGTTCTTTAAGAATTTCCTTCACAATACGCTAAAAGATTTTTTCATTAAAGGCTTAAAATAAGGACACATGACTTTTTAAGTGCTGAAGTTTGTAACAATACTGTAATTGAAGGACAGACTATAACAAAGAATTGAGGACAAATTATTAGGTTATAAATGCAACTATTATTTGAAAACACATAATGGCAAAACAATGTAGTGAAAAGAGATTTCATTCATTTGTGTACATTAGTGTACTGTCAAATACCTGTTTCACATTTTGATTTTGGTGAACAAAACTACCTTAACTTGATTCAGTAACTTTCTCTGAAAAGATGTTAATTTTTCAGGGAGCTGTAAGCATTATTAATATTGAAATTTGACAGAAGTCCACATTTGTTTGAATGAAAGAAAAAAAGCTTTGTAGTGATAGATTCAGTAGCTTATGTTTGTACTTCAAGACTCATTAATAAGAAATGGTCAAATATTCTCTCTTGAGATCCCAGGTCTCTCAACTTTTTACAACTTATGGAAATTATTGTGTTCATTCTGTCAGCAAATACAGCAGTGAATAATAGATGTATATTCTGTGTGTAGGGAGACTTGAACAGATTGGAATAAAACAGTGAATGGTCTTTCCTTGAAGACTGACCTTCAAATTAAAGTCAATTCTGTTTGTGCCTATGAAGAGATTTATGAATTGACCAAAATAAGAGATGTATTAAAATTTATAATAGTCACCATTTTAAAGAATAAATTGAAGCTTATGAGAATTGAATTGTGTATTTCAAAGTAGTAGAATAGACAGTAATCTCAAAGTGACTGTGTCTATTATTATGGATGGATTTGAAGCCTATTAATGCGGGATGGGTGGCTCTGGCCATGAACATCAGTAAGCTCTGCACCTGCCATAGCATCTTTATGCCACAGGTCCAGGTGTCACTTTTCAGATATTAAGGGGCTGAGGCGACGAATATAGTTGTGGGTGTTTTGAGATTAACTTAAATGGGTACTCAGGCATGCTGTTACTGTATGTATATTAAATAATCTGTAACAATGCTAAACTTGCAATATTTTCTCACTGGGTAAAATTAAGTTTGTATGAATATTAGAAAATAATCTGTTCATTGTAGTTTAGGGGTAGGCCAGGAGTTTGAGATTTGTCTGTTACTTTTTCTCTGGTTTCCACATGCTGACAAATGGGATGTAGCATTTCCAATGTCACATTAAACTAATGCTTTTTATTTTTATTTATCATAATTGCTCTTTGTCTGTTACTTGTCATAACTGCTCTTTACATTGAGGGAGGCAGACAAAGAACTCTTGTCGCTAAGCAGCTGAGCTGCACTGCTACCAGCAACGTCATGGCGCTGCTCCCCTTCTCCCTTGGTCTTCTGGCCGCTTGAGCAGGTAGCACCTGACAAACAGTTTTCATCGTCTCTCTCATCTTGTTTCTTGCTGCATCACTCAGCATCCTGTAAATATATACAGAACCAGAAACTTGATCTGGGCTTGGAATAGTCTCTGTGGAAATCTGGTGGAAATGCAGTGGTTCAAAGCTGCTTGCTCGCTCTTCACGTAGCACCATAATCGGCTTCCACTCTCCGTGTGGTCCCAGGTCCCCATAATCAGTGAGAATGGTTTATGGGAGACTGGTCTGACTGGTATGGTGGTCAGGGGAAGGATCACTCTGGCTGATGTAAAATCTCTAATTTTCAGGAAACTTCTGCTGCAAACCTGTCTCTTCTCATCTCTTTTATTCTACTGATTGTTAGAGCATCAGTATAAAGAGTTAGTAAAAGTGATATTTTTTTAAACTGAAAATCAGAGTTACTGTTTGCTTTTATTTTTTTCCCAGCTAAAATGCAAAAAGTCAAAGCCAGAAACACTTTCTGCTTTCAGAGTCCATATTTCAAAAAAAAAAAGTTGGGATTTATATAGCATTATTCAGGTTTGTTTATACAAAAGCACTTTTGGGATTACGTTTCAATTTTGACTTGCTCTAAATGAGTATGAATATGTGTTTCTGTAAGTATAGCAGTGCTCAGCACTATAGTCTTGAATATATGACTCTAAAGAACTGTGTCGCAAACAATGTAGTGCTGCTTATTTTTTACATAGTTAGCACAACATTTTAAATTGCTTTGTTTATTTAGATTTTTTTCACTTGAAATCCAACACCACAAGGCTTTGTTAAGGCAGAAGCAAGAGTCTTTTCTGTAGCATAACAGTGATATAAAGAAGAGAAGTTTCTGTAAAATAGGGAAATTTAGTAAAACTCAAGTGTCTGCTTAACACAAAAGGCTGATCATGTAGTGGTCAAACGATATCAGGTCATTTAAACTTTTCAAAGCTGATTTGCATTTTTAAAAGACAGCAGTATGCTGCTAATGCTTTGACAATGGAACTTTTCCCCTGAGAACATCAGCAATTGGTGAACACAAATATTTTGAAACCTTTGTTCTACATGTTATAGACATCCAAATTAAAAAAAAAAAAAAAAAAAAGGGGGATCATTAAACAAAATATTCCTGGTTCTGAAAAGAGGCCACATTCTTTTTCCTTTAGGGAAAAAAATCATATATTTTTTTCATTTTAAGCAAACTGTTTTTGCTCATTTGTATGTCTGTTCCAAAACTCTTGACCTGAGCTATGCTGTTCTGAGATTTGCTTGAATGAGACACGTTTCTAACTAAAGTAGGTTAAACCTACAGTATTCATGAAGGAAAACCTTGGAAAATGTTCAAACAATGAGAGCACTAAATTAAGCTTACTGTGAAAAGTCCAAAAAACATATTTTATGTGTGTAAACATATTGGTTGCTCATATATTAGTAGTCATTAAGGCTTCACAAGTTAGTACTGTTCATTGAGTTGAACTTGTAATTTTGCTTTTGTTTTGAACTGAAGTTGAGAAAGAATGTGTAAATGCTGCTGTGGTTGGTTAATTCCCAGCCAGATGGGCTTGATCTTGTGAGAGTCTTAGCACCTAGCGAGCTCATTGACTTCATAGGTGGCACACATGCTTCATGAAATTTTTAGCAACTGAGAGGATATGCTGTATTCATGCAGTTACTAACATTGAAATCAATGGGAGCTGTTGGGTGCTCAGTACTTTTCAAAATCAGGTCACATCTTTAGATTTCTAAATAAGGATTTTAAAAGAGACCTTGGCTCCATGAGTCTGTCAGGTCACAGCCCAAATCTGTTATTCCTTTCTCAGCTGCTTTGTGAATCCTTTCATTTTTTTCAGCATTTGCCTCCCTCAGTTTCTGGTGAGTTCAGCCAATGGGCAGCCCGAACCATCACGGGCCGAAAGATGGAAGAATCTGCCCATCACTTGTGTGACAGTGCCTCTCTGTTCTGATACTTCCTTGTTCTTTCATTTCAGTTATCGTATTTGTCCATGTACAGCGGTCTTGCTTGTCACTGCATGTTCATAAACACTGAATGCACTGCTTAAATTGCCCTGTGTCAGGAGCTAATTCTCAAATACTAAAACTAATCATTCTTGAGACTGTTTTTAGATAGGACTTCATATAAATGGCAGTGGTGTTAATATAGTGAATGGAAATAGATTGATTAGAATCTCCTGGTTACCATACATTTCTCCTATCTCTTTCTAAAGATCGAGTTATTTTTCTCATTGGCTAACTGCTTTGAATTCCAGCTGAATATCAGTATGTAGCTGGATAACAAAAATGAACTGCTTTTGCTTGTGGTTAGTATGTAAAATTCCAACAGTGAGAGTAAGCTTTTGAAATTAAACTTGTGCCACAATATCATCACAGTTGTGGAAATACTAATCATCTGTGTGGGTGTGTGCAAGTCACATATCTGTGCATGCACATCTGGTATTGGTATGTGTAAGTTATACTTGCTCAGTTTTACATGCCTGACTTGGAAAATCTGCCCTGTAGTTATTAGATGTGACATATTTTTTAGCATGTTATGAAACACAGGCAAAACAATACCCCCCCCCCCCCCCACACACACACACATACCCTGTGTGTGTCCCCATACACATACTCCTGGGATCTGTGTCCACCAAGGAGTGCTTTTTATTCTTTGTAAGTGTTATGTGTACAAGTATCTGAAGGGAGGGTGTCGAGAGGATGGCTCCAGACTCTTTTCAGTGGTGCCGAGCGACAGGACGCGAGGCAATGGGCACAAACTGAAACACAGACACTTCCATCTTAACATGAGGAAAAACTTTTTCACTGTGAGGGTGACAGAGCACTGGAACAGGTTGCCCCGAGAGGTGGTGGAGTCTCCTTCTCTGGAGATATTCAAAAGCCGCCTGGATGCAATCCTGTGCAATGTGCTCTAGGTGACCCTGCTTGAGCAGGGGGGGTTGGACTAGATGATCTCCAGAGGTCCCTTCCAACCTCAGTGATTCTGTGATTCTGTGATTCTGTTTGCCATTTGGGGACTGAGGGAAGTTGAGAGCAGGTGTGACAGTTCAGGTAGATTTTGGCTCCCTTTACCACAGACACACGAAACAGATGGCTTAGATCGGTGCTTACTGAACATATGGAGTGAACATACTAGTTACCAAACTAGAACCTCAGCTGCACTAGCCAGTGCTTTCTGCTTGGCATTTAGCTGTGAATACTTATTACATATTTAGGATAGCACATCCTTTTTTCATTTTGTCTTCTTCTTAAACATCCTTTTCCCTTAGTTTATCTTTTCTCCTCCCTCTTATACCTCTTTGTTCACTGCAGTCTCCTTTGTTATTTCCTTCCTCATCTGACTGTGCGCTGAATGCTTTGACTGTAGGGATTGTGTGGCCAGGTTGTTAGCAACCAGGAGCCTGCCTTAAATTCACATTCGTATCTGCTTCCTAAGACAAAGGGAGAAACAAACCTAGAGAAATAATAATAAGCGTACTCACTAACATTTGGAGCTTAGATGCAGGGGTACCAGAGAACAACAAATAGAATCTTAATCTTTCCATTCAAAATGATGCAACTTTTTATCAACCATTGAGGGAGGAGAAGACTAAAGGGAGTGAAAACATTCATAAAACCAGCAGAAAAGAAATAAGCAATTTGAGCTGTGACGTATTACAATCATTGAACTGAATTCTTTTTAAGTCCACATCTAAAAATCTGAAGATATGACATGATTATGAGATAATGCTCTAGCTTCAGTGGGAGTTTCTTGGCCCTCAGCACCACTTACTGTAAACCAGGTTGATGTTTGGAGTCCTAAATGTGAGTATAAGTGCTTGTGACACCCATTAATGAAAAACTTGGACTTGGCTATT
This sequence comes from Apteryx mantelli, assembly GCF_036417845.1. Classification (NCBI taxonomy): domain Eukaryota; kingdom Metazoa; phylum Chordata; class Aves; order Apterygiformes; family Apterygidae; genus Apteryx; species Apteryx mantelli. The sequence goes on from NC_089982.1 coordinate 67,608,713, forward strand.
ATTGGCTATTTCTCTGTTTAAATAATGCTATGATTGGTATGTGGTGCAAGGGATTCGGCACGATGTTCTCCTGAGGTCCCTACACTTCTGCCATCTTTAAATATTTGAAAGAGATGAAAGAGAGTATGAGAGAGTGGCCTCAGGCCATAGTGTAGTACTTCACAGGATGCATTTGGCCCTTGGGCCATATTCGCCTGTTTGTTTTTACTTAAAAGAAAAATCCTAGCAAATCTGACTATTAATGAATGTCTTAGAAGCAAATGAGAAAAAGCTGGCAAGGAGATGGTAAAGCAGGGAAGGTTTTGAGCACTACTTGCAGTCTTTGCTCACTCTCTTCCAAAAACTTCTAAATTCTGCAGCATTTCCCAGAGGGGAGGATTTAGAGGGGCGCAGGAGCTGAGCCCGTTGAAGACTGGCTTTGTGGGTGCAGATCTGCACACGCGTTCTGCTCAGTCGCAGTCATTTGCTCCTCGGAGGTCTGGCTCACATGTATTGCTTTATCTTTCCTATTGTTAGAGTGGCCCTGTGTACCATGCACATATGCTGGAGATGTGATTTATAATTAAGAGCAGCTGGCCATGCTGCTGTCCAAAATAACTTCCCCTAGTGAAGGATCAGTGGAGGAAAAATGCAGAGATGTTTTAGTATTTGGTTGAAAGGAAGAAGAGGAGCTTTCATGCTGTGCACAGCCAGGTGAAGTTTACTGCCCATCTGAAGAACCAAGAACTATGTATCTGTTCCTTTTTATGAGTCCCTCCTGTGCTGCACCTGTGGTGAAAAAAAGGAAGTAAAAGTTGCCTTAAGGCAGCTTATGGGAATTCCCTATATAGCTTGTTCTGGTGGCTGCTTCTGCCCTGGTAGTCCTCAGAAGTGAAAAGAGCAGAAAGATGGTAAAGGTGGGTATCCCCCACCCCCCCCACCCTGATAAGTCTTTACTCCCACTCCCCAGGTGTGCTTAACATTTCTGTAGTATGTCTAGTAACTTAGTGTGAGAGAGATTTTTATAGCGGTCATGGAAAAAGATTTTACATGTAGTGTGGTATGTAGAGTGTAGTTCTATGCGTACTGTTGTTTTTTTAATAAACATAGGGAAATTAATCTCAGATTATGATATATATATATTTTTTTCCAATGTGTGTTTTTAGAGTGAGTAAAGCCTCCTGTTGCAATGTTATGCCCCTGAGGGATGGTAGGAGTGCTAAGCCTCTCCTCTTTGGTGGTCTGCTGCTTTGCTACTTGTATTTAAACTCTTTTTTTTTTTTGGCTTTCCCTTCTCTCGAGCAGTACAGGAAACAGGGGAGGAGCATGAGACTGGTGGAGGCTAACTCTGCTTCTGCGGAGGCTAACTCTGCCCTTCTCCAGCATAACGAGAGGAGAAGAGCTGCGATGGCGGCTCTACCACTCCTTTGTCCCCTTGCCCACACCTCTGTTGCATGGATACAGTGATCCTGAAGACCATGCTTGTTGGCCTTCTGTTTCTTTTTTTAGGTAGCCTAAAACCTGCTGCAGGGAGTGCGAGCACCGGAGTGGCAGAACAAAGCTGCTACTGCCACGGGCGCCCGGTTCCCTTGTGGCTTCGAGAGGGCAGCAACAAGGGCCTGTGACCTGCAGGGCTGGGGAGGGCATGAGGAGAGGGGAAGCGCCTGAGAAGCCTTTGCCCTTCTGAAGGAAGACGGTGATGAGCAGCTGCCTGCTAAGTTTTTAAGAGAAGCTATTGCAGAAATTGATAGGGAATGGGAAGCAGCAGGTCTCTGATCAGAAATTATGTGGAGTGCGTGTTTCTGTATAGGGCATTGCAGTTTTCTTGAGAAGGTGCAGGGGGACTATCTAACTGTCACCCCATAATTTATCCTGAGCTACACTCCTTGTTCTCCTTTTGAAAGGTTTGATTGCGCGTTAATTATTTACACCTTAACTGTGTGCCCAAACTGAGCTGTTTGACTGCTTGCAGGGTTAAAACAATATAGAAATACTTTTGTGTTGTGTGTGCCATTGATGCTATTTATGTGACCTCTGGCAGTTGCCACAGCATCATGGTCAATGGCTGTCTCTGGTCTGCTGAACACCAGCTGCAGGCTGAAAGCTTGGATTGCAACCCAACTCAAGTCAAGCAATAAGGTTATGTATTTACTGTAACATGATTTATGCAGGCCTCCATGGTGGGTATTAAGTTGGCTAAAAACGGATGCTGTCCTTTTTCTGGGCATTCAGCTCTGCCATATAAATATGCTATTCAGGTCTGCTAAATTTTTATAAAATGCTGCTTCTGCCAGCCTGGCTAACAGGGCTTAACCAACAGTGACACTTCAATAGCAAAATGTTTTGTGAATGATTTTAACCTATTTGTTTTTCTCTCACACTGTGATCCTAAATATTTTTACAAAACTCTGTCTGAGAGATGTATTCACTTGAAAGGACTTTAGAAAAGGCAAAATAAGAGGTAAATTTCATATTTATTGATGTAGTCTGTTTTTATTAACTTGAAAGTTAAGATGCATGTATGTCTGTATTTGTATTGAAAGCACATGTTCATAAATGCTGCTATAAAGCTCAGTTCTTTAATCCAAAAAAAAAAAAAGGAGTTGTTAAAGGTAGTTGATGAGGAGGCATCTGTTTGTCCAACAATTTTATGCTGCTATAGCTTGGAACTAATAACGTTAATAGAAGGAGCATTTTCAAATTGCAAGTCTGATGTAAAATACTAAATTTGTCAATAACTGAATTATAAAACAAACATTCCAATTATTAAGGCACCTTTAGCTTTTGTTCATGTGATGGACAGGCAACTGTTCTTCCTTGTACCTGTCCCTAGAAGGTATTATTATGCATACTTAAAGTTCCTCTTTATTTTTCCTATATTCATAACAACTGCATTATGATGTGACATATCTTTTCCAGATATTTTGCTTGAATAAATAAGTAGGATATTAAATTCAACTAGGGTATTAGATTATAAATTAGTTCTGTAACAGGCGTCATAATGTTATTTAGATTTTCAGTTTACAGAGACCTTGTAGCAACTCCCCAGAGCTATGCTACAGAATTAGAGGAAGATGTGAGCTGATGTCAGAAAATTGGTTTTGGTAATATGCTGATGTCAGTAGAGTTTTGCTGTGTGGAAAGATATTTAAATTAACGCTTTTACTTACTCCATTGTACAAATGAAAGATTGGTAATGATTTCAAATTACTGATTTGTTGGCATTTGGACTAAGCATACATGACTATAAATGTCTTTTCCCTAGTAGGGCAATATTTATCTGGTGAGTGTTTGTATGGGTTTTATTTTTAACAAACAGAGAAACATATCCCAAACTTCCCCATAATATAAGCATTTCATTTCATGTCAGAAGAATGAAGAAATTTAAGACCTTTTATAGTTTAAAAAAACCAGGCTGTTTAGAAGGTACAGAGCGCTCTGTGTCAAGGAAGAGGGAACAGACTTACAGTGCTGGTCTTGAATAACTGTATAATGATTAGCAAGCACAGTGACACCATACTGGTAAGAGATGTGAAAACATGTACATTTATAAAAAATATATTTACTAGTCAGATTGATGGTAATGGTAACCTAAAGAGAGAGCTACTAAGTAAAAAAATTTATAGCTGCTTACATAGGTATTCTGTAAATATTGGAATCCATACCCACTGTGATGTTTTATATATTCAGAGCAAGAGTAAAAGGTGAAAAATAACTGTGAAAAGTAGTAGATGTCCTCCTGAGCCATTTTCTGAGATGATGGACAGAAATATTGGTAGGGGTCTTAATTAAAATCAAACTACACAAAAAATATCTTAGCTGCTTTTATTGATGAGGAGTACCAAAGTAAAGGAACAGATTATCTCCTTTTCCAGAGCAAACTGGCAGATGGAGAAAACGTGTGTGTAGGTATCAGCAAGACTGTCTTGAACCCCCCTCTGCTGCCTGTCACAGAGGTGCTATTTCAGTCTTCTGTCAGGGCTGCAGGGAGGCAGCTCGGTGGCTAGGGCATAATGCGAGTTCTCCCCCCTTTCCTTTCATCTCCTCCCAACCCCTGCTGCAACAACCCTCAGTGGAAGTGTGTAAGGAGTGGACGATTGTTCAGGAAGTCTCCCCTGTTTACCTTTTTGGAGAACAGATATTAAAAGTTTTTGATTCCCTCAAAATCTCTCTTCCTTCCCCAAGAAGGGAAATGGTAATGGGGCTACACATCTTTTATTTTTTCAGCTGTTGCTATGGGTATGCCTCCCATAGACTTGGGGAAGCTATCAGCCCCAGCTTACTGCATACCCAGACGAGGTATATGGTGCCAGGCAACAGAACTGGCCTAAACTGGGAGTAATTCTGAAGTGAAGGGACTTAGGGAGATTTAAAGTAGAAATGAGAGCAGGTTCAGGCTTTTGAGTTTACTGCACAGGTCCTTCGTGTCTTGTCTTCCCTGCTACCCAGAAATATGGATGTCTCATGTTGTGGGCTCTTAGAGGTATCCCAGTCTGAGGGCCTGTTCCTGTGACTGTTACTTTGCCCTTTAGGTCAGATCTTGCTTCATTGGGAAGCAATTTCATTCTCACTGGTTGACCACTATTATTTAATGGATAAATGCAAAAGCTCAGCTCCGGCTCACATATCCTAGATATGATCTTTCTTTACTTTTATATCTGCTAAAATATATAAATAGTGAGGTTAATGGGGGCTGCCAAAACATGAACTTTAATGACTGGGCCACTAATTTAACTGCCTAAATCTGAATTTAGAAGCCTTATTGTTGGCTCCTTTTTAAAAACTATCTTAGCTGTAGTTAAAATGAAGATTCAGAAACATCAGAGGCATATCCTAATGCTACACATATGTTGATAATACAGGCATGCTTTCTTCTAGTGTTTCTGTGTGAGTTCATGAGTCCATGCATGCTTTTATATGCAAAACATGTCTGAAACCCATATTCCTTGTCTCACCATGGACATGCTATGAACATTCACTATTTGGAATGTGATTTGTCATCTAAATGTAGCTGGTGTTAAAGTCTGAATGTCTCGTTACTGTGAAACATTTTGCTGCTTTTAAAACAACTTGAACAAAGAGAGCACTTCATATTGCACTTTGATGTGTGTCTTTATTGAAAAAGCTCCTCTCCGTTGCTGAGGCACTGAAGCATTTGCATTAAGTGATACAGGAGATGCCATAGCAATTTCATGAGAATTACCCTTTGCAATGAATGTTAGATTAAACACCTAAGTAAAATCCCTTGAAAGTGGCCAGAAGATAAATTAGAGCAGAGCTCTACCTAGGTAGAATTAAATTATGTACCTTCTTTTAAAGATTGTTTTTAATTGATTTGGTGCATTCTCTTTAGTTAGTTAATAACAAATATTGTACCTGTGGCTATATGATCACTCATGTGAGTTAGATTTACAGCACTAAGAAACTCCCTTTATCAAAGAAAACAATTTCATAAAGGGGCTGTCCCCTTTTACTGCTCTGTTGCTGATAATGGGTCTGGACTGTTTTCTGATTAGTGCTCCAGTGTTATACTAATATTGAAGATGTTCTCTAGCAGATAAATGCAGGATTATCACATCGTTTTAGCAACCTAATCTGTTCCTTGATTGCACACTACAGCAGCTTTCATATCTCAACCCCTTCCTCTCCATTAGGATTTTTAAAGCCCTACAAAAATGAGGCTGAGAGGAGAACAGGGCAGGATTATAGGATAAAAAATGGTGGAGAAAGGAGTTACAAGTAGCTGGAAACTTCACCAGTGCAGCAGTTCCTCCTATTTTGCTTCTTTGGAAGCTTGAATCTGAATGGTGCTTTTAACTCCCAGTGTAGCTGATAGGAATTACTGATCTTCACTGCCTGTCAGTATTGGACCCTAAATGTGTAATATCAGGCCCAGTTTATAAGAAACTAGGATAAAATATATTAAATTTCATCATTCAAAGACTGTGTTAGGTGTTATTTTTATTAGCTTTGGCCCAACTTCTACATGTCACCTCCCATTTCTCACTAGTTAACTTTATACCAAATCCTACATCTAAAGTGAAATATAAGAGAAGAATTTTCAAATGCCTGTACCCCAAATTAGACATCCTCATTTGGAAATGCTATGATGATCAACATAGTGGAAAAGTCCTTTCCTTGATAAAGGACACACATACCATGGATCAAGAGAAGAAAAAAAAATTAGGAACCTGGAAAGAGAGGAAGGGTCTGACAGGGATGCACTTTATTGCTCACAGAAGTCCTGATACAGGAAAGATGGGATGGGTGCATGGGAAGCTAACTGCAGCCTGAGCGTGATGCTGTTGAGCCTCTTCCTTGTGGTTCTCTCAAAAGGTCCTAAGAGATCACTATGACAAGAAGGTGTCTTTGAGGTTGCTGCAGTTAATAATTATGATTACTAATTTTGGTTACAAACTTCTGAGCTATACGGATAACGGCCTGTTCTGCAAATTGGCCGAAGGGAGAATTCCTCTTTGGGCAATCTTAAAGGTTTTCTCCTCAGAGCTCTTCTTGGATAGGTATGTATAGGTATGTATAAGCCTTGCCTCAAATCCCCATTTGGACCTGATAGGGACACATTTCTTGTCTTTAGTCACTCTTGCATTTTAAAAAAAGGCCTAAAGTTACATATGTTTAAAAAAAAAAAAAAAAAAAAAACAGATAATGATCTCTTAACCTCTAAAATCAGAATCCAAATGAGAAAAAGATTTAAAAAAAAAGTCCTACCTAACAATTAGATAGCTAATGTTTGCATAATTTTAATTATCATATACTGCAATTATTTCTAATTCATTTCAGTATACAAATCACTATTTTATATATGGCATGTTGTTAATGTTTACTACTATAATTACTAATTTGCAATATAAGGCAGCAATTTTATAGTTATTCAGTTACGTATAATTATTATGTCAAATAGGAGATGGCAATTAACACTGAAATGTATTAGAAATGATTGTACTAAAATTACTCTAAGAATATTCGACACATAATTGTCATGTAATGGAAGATGGTTTGCATTTTTCTACTCTTTTCCCCTATCCATGCTTTTAGAAAATGTATTTATTTGGGACCCCAAAGGATTCAATCCTACAAAAATTCCTATTTCTTGATCATGTCGACAGAAGAGTTAGAGCTAGAACTAATGAGCAAGATCAGAGAGTCTTCTGTACCTAAATCTCTTTTGAGGTTCAGGGTTTAGGTACCTTGTTCTACAGAAGCAGTTCAGAAAGTCTGTGGTTCAGTGGCTGCTTAAAGAGGAGCTGTTTACATCCTTCTGGTGCCCACAGCTCTATAGGGGCCCAAGTCAAAAGATACATTCGGCGAATGTTTTGAGCTGTACCTGTGGTGATACTGTAATGGGAAGGTGCCAAATGAGTCCTGGGCCCCACAGCTGGCACCCCTGGCACGGTGTGGCTCTAGCAGCCAGGGGAGGTGCCAGGTAGCAAGGTGGTGGCAGAAAGAGGCAGGGCGAAGAAGAGGGTACCACAGCTGCTCACGGTGCCCCACAGCATGTCTAACACATTTCACTGAGACTGCTGAGGCACAACAGTCCCATGCATTGCATCTTCAAAATGATAGCAGTGGTACTGTACACCTGTTGCACAAAAACCTCACCAGGAAGGAGGAGAGCTGAGGTTTGGGTTCTCTTTGGGAAGGAGGGATCTCCTACCTGAATCTCCTGTATCAGATTGCTCTATTTCCTACATCATGGGAATAAACCCTAATGCAGGTTATAGTCGGGAGTAACCTTAACTTCCTTTGCTGAAGCTGGGCTACCATTCTGTGAAGTGCAGAGTTATGGAGCCAAAATAGAACAGGCATCTGAAGGCTGTGGCACTTCCGGGAAGGCAGAGACTTGGCCTGGGGCGGGTTCTACTTTGGGAGCTCTTTACTTCACAGATAGGCCTATTACAGTGCAAAAGGTGGAACAAAGCTCCTCTTAGTATGGATAAATTTACAGCCTTAAGTCACCTAGGGAATCCTTAAAGAGGGGAGAATTCCTGTTTTCACATCCTGATTCATACAGAATATAAATTAGCACTACCACTTAAACAAACTGTTACTTTGTGGCAAAATAGTTCTCTGTGACAATTCTTTTTTTTTTTTTTTTTGCTGGGGATTTAAAATTTGGGCAGCTCTAAGCCCTGCTAAACAAAATTCATGGCTGTACATCTTAATAAAGCAAAGAGGAGCACAGCATGTCAAACAAATTCACCTCCTTCTTTGGTTTAAGTGTAAAGCTGATATAACTGCACATGGCACTGGGAGATCCAAATAGGGCCCTCAGTGTGTTAACAGAGCATATTGACTTATATCAGTCCTTTTGCCTGGTTTAAAATTGATCCCCGTAGAAAAGTTAAATATCACCTATGTTTGTAGATTGCTAGACAGCTATTAAGATAATGCTTTTATAAATACAGATGGTGCCCTTATCAAAATTACATGGCAGTAAATAGATGCCAGTAGAAATAATATGACACTTTGATTAGCTAATAAAATGGAGCACAAATAGAAGGGGGATGCTAAGTTGCTTTGACAGTTTTCATAGAGTCTTATTTATTGCTTATTTAGCTTTGATAAGTTTCTATTACAGTTTTTGCTTCTTAAGCAATTCCTTTGGACCTTTAATTTTTAAACAGTAATCTGTGTTTTAGTGTCTACGGTGGAAAATCCTCATTGTCAATAAGCTCTTCATCGTGATAGCAAACTGTTTTCATTTTTCTTTTTAAGTAAATGGATGTGCCAAATTGCATGCCAAAAGCTGTGGTGATAAAAGTGGCAGAGGGTGCCAATTAATATGTTACATGAAAATTATTGATTAAAGCAAATAATTGCTTGGAATTTGGCAAGCAGTACTGGTTCACTGATGTGGCAGCTTTTTATGCTATGAGAGATACAGTGAAAGTCTTTTTCTTATATTGGTACATAGAATGACAACAGGAAAATTATACAGCAGGATGATTATACTTTGGGGAGGGAATTATACTGAGAAATTAGTCTAAATACTTAGGGCAAGAGTCTCAGCTGTTCAAAATTGGTGTAACTTCATCAGCTTCAGTGGGATTGAAACGTGGTCTTGTCACTTTTAAATCTGCTGATAATAGGTATGTGGGAAATACTGGCTGACCTTGGAGACGTACCAGAAGAATGTACTCATTGATGCAATAATTGATGAGCTTGTGAACTGCAGTGATAATCAAATGGTACAGAAATCAGGTGAGATAAGTACAAATAAAATGTGGGTGATTAACATAGTTGCACCAGTATAGTGCTGACTAATATTTCAACTTCTTTAGTACCAAACAAAGATTCACTTAGCAACTTGAAGGCAGAAAATGATTAAAACCTGCCCCAGATTTTAAAATCTTCTCAGGAACTTTTGGCTGCTTCTGCTTTCTCAGGAAGTATAAAGTTCAGTTTTGGTCTTTTGGTGCAACCTATCCATAATATTTATTGTAAGTCTACAGTGTAGCAGTGCTCCTGGCAAATGTAGTGAGCTAGATTGCCTCTTCCACTTTTATGAAGGGAGAAAGATTTCAGTGTCTATGTTCAGTGTTTCCCTGTGCACCCTGTGGAGCAGCAGTGCCATGGCAAAACACGCTCTCCAGTTCTCCTCAGCCTTATGCTATAATTACCGCTCTGTGCTCACTGTCAGTTTGCCTGAGGCCAGCAGAGTTTGGCACAGCTGGGTGGAGAGAGGGGAACCAGCATCCCAGCTGCCATGGTCTTCTGGATCCACACCAAGCATTCATGGTCAGCTCTTATACCCCAAATATGGCTTCACTGCAGTTAAGCAAAACAGTGTTTTCTCTCCATGCTTAGAGGCCCTTGAATGCACAACAGCCAGGGCTAGGCTTGGGCGATGAAAAATCCTGTTCTCACATACAGACAATTGGTGTGAGGGTGAACAACCTGTGTGAAGAACTGTGGGCTGCACAGGAAGTTTCCACCCATTGCATCCTCACTGGGAAATGTCAGTGACAGGGGAAAGGGCGTCTTTTAGATTATTTCTCTTGGGCCCCATGCCATCAAGGTTCTTTGCAGAGGGGGAGTGGTTTGGGGCTATGAGAACATTTAGTGCCTGACTGACCCTATAGATTTAGTCCAAATGTTGCATATATCTAGTTGTCAGAGAGCAGACGGGACATATATCCTATGCCTGATGGGGGGGGTTGGAACTTCCAGGTGTCCAGGCACTGGCTATATGAGCATAATAAAATCCTGTGGCTGTTCGTGCTTTCACCTTTTGTTACAAAAATTTAAAAACCTATTTTCCAAATAAATAAATTTAAGAAATCCCAAACCGTAACAAAACCCCCCTTCAGATCTCGCATCTTTATGGCTGTATTGTCAACTTGATACATGAGGTTTTAGCTGTGCAAATCCCTTTAATGCAAGGGGGAGTTGTACAGCTAAAGATTTACACATTGACATAAGAATAATATTTCTTTAACTTTTTCTTTGTTTTTTTTTTTGTTTTTTCTATTGGTTCCCTCCCCCTGTTTTTTCCCCTTTGCTCTTTAATGAAAGATGCGGACTAATTCAGTGCTTCTTTTCCTGTAGTGAGAGGCAGGCATGATGATCCCTCCCTACCTGCTGAACAGACATAAATCAAAGAGCCATATGTGATTTTTAAGGTGGTAGTAATAATGAAAGTATTTTCTCACCCGTGTTTCCTCCCAGAGTAGTGTGGGGCAGTCAGTACTGCAGAATCCTATCCCAGTGAAAAAAACTTTTTTTTAAAACAGTTTTTTTCAGGATGACTGTGTCAACCTTTCTGGCTAAAATTTCCTTCACTGCTCAAAAGTAATGTGGTTGACACAAACAGATGTACATAAATCTAACATTTCAAGGAAGATCATGCCATATCCTATCTATATGACAGGGCAGGATTTGAACATTCTTGTGCTAGCCTGTGGACATAATGCAAATTCCTTGGGCTAGAGAGACTTGCTTTTGCTCCAGAATTTCAATTGGTTGTCTCCTCATTTTAAAAAATGGGCTCACTCTACGCAGCTGGGTTGTAGAGTTTTCCTTCCTTGTCTCAGTACGTGACAGTTGACTTAAACGTTGAGTGCTTTGGGACTGTGAACAATGAAAATGCCTTTATCTCTGATTTTTTTATTAGAAAGTGCATTCTCCCCATCTTTTTTCCAGAGAACTTGCATTGCTTCCCAGTATGCAACCTTGGAAACAGTTCATTGTCTGTGTGGTAGGATATGCAGTTCAGGTATTTCCTGAAGGGAAGGGAAGGGATTGTCACCCTTCGGGGTGGGATGAAATAATCCTACACAGCCCAATCACTGTCAAAACGAGAACACAACCCCGATGGAATTTAGAGCACTGTAAGGAAGGCATTTTGCCAAAATGTTTGTCTAGAGAATGGCAGAGATTAAAGCACTTCTAGCTCTGATTGGATTACCATGGACCAGGAGCACTTTAATCTCTACCACTGTGGCTTTGGGGGAAGCCAGTGATTGAGACATGTGTGGCAGGATCCCGCTGAAGAAGCAGATGACTGAACTGAGCTCTTTTAATCTTCTAGTCCTGTGGCTGCAGTAGAAAAATATTTAACTGTTGCACCAGAGAGAGAGAAATTGGTAGTGAGTACTTCTTTTACCTTTTACCATGCAAAGAAAATACAAATTGCACACTTTCCCCTCCAGAGTGGTGGAAACAGCCTTTGTGTCATAGCCAGACTAAGAGGAGCCCGAGTCCATGCTCAAAATACGATGCTGAGTAAGTTGGTGTTTGCAATTAATTTAAGAACATAACAGCTAACACAGCAAGTCAAAGGTAACCCAGTATCCTGTCTTAGACCAGTAACAGAAGCCTGTGCAAGAGTATTAAGACAGTATATATAAAGTGATTTTCCTGCTGGTGTATTCTTCCAGTTTCTGACAATAGTATTTTCTGGACAATTCTTAAATAATTGTTGTTTATACACTTTGTATTTTATGCATAACTGCAAACAGAGCTATTCAAGAATGATTCAAAGTATAGGAATGCCCTTTAGAGAAGGGAGGAACAGAGAAGCGTGAAATACTAGAAACCAACTTTGAATGATATAGGTCAGTAAAGAGATAGGGACAAGAGCAAAAAAATAAACTGGAAACTGAGAAACTTCTCTTGCTCAAGCCTCAGTCAAAAAAGGACAGATTTAGTAAAGAAAAGAAGATAGAGGAGAGACAATGAAAATTGTCATGAGAGATCTGAAATGCACATTCTGTGGCTGACCTGGAGCATGCAGGGTGCAGGACATTGTCTGAGCCGGACAGTGTCCTTCTCCCTTATGTAAGGGTCCCCAACCCCATTTTGCTTAGTGGGCCTGACTAAGTTGTTTTGGTGTTCGTAAACCAACTGCCAGTATTCTCATGAGAATGAAGCTGAGGGAAACTGTGAGACTGGCATAATCTCCAAGACCTGCCCATGAGGTTGGATTTTTATTAACCAGTGAATAACTGTTATAGCACCAAATGTAGAGAGAGTCCAGCTGGCTGGCAGCTTCTGGAGCTGTGAGCAAGAGGGAAGGCCTCTTCCCTCTCCTGCAGCCTGTGCGGGGTGACTGGGCTGGAGATGAAGCTGGGCGCCTCCTGCTCAGCAGCAAGGGGAATGGAGGTGCCGTACTGGGGCTCTCTGAAAGGCTGAGTGCGTGGGCATGCTCCAACTGCCAGGAAAGTCACGGGGCTTGTTTTGTTAGCTTTAGTGGAGCTTGGGTCACCAGAAAAATACATCTCCTAAGAATGGAAGAAGTCTTATTCTCCATTTTCAATTACCATTAGAAATCTGGTCCTTCAAGGAACAGGCCACCTGTATGGCTTTTGCAAAAATATGTACAACTTAGATTGGAAGCATGTCTAACACCATATAGACTTATTGATCCTTCAGACTATGAGGGTAAAGCTGTTTAATCCTTATGTTTTATGTGCTATTGTGCCAGCCTTTCATGGTGAGAAAGCTAAATATTTTTGTCATTTTGTTTAGTTTATATACTCTATTCCTGTTTTTCTGGCAAAGTAAAATGTCTGATATGTCCCACCCCTGATGTCTGTATTTGGATGCAGGATGAAGTGAAATGAACCCTATAAGCCAAGTACTGAGTTCCTTTCCTTGCTTTTATTAGCTTTTGCTAGGCAAATTCTAGTGGCTGTTATATATCGAGAGAACAAAACACTGTTTTAAAAAAAGTGGAAGACATGCTGTAACTTAATAAATACAGTATACATGTTATGAGAATGGATGTTCTTTCACTAAGTACAGAAGCTACATATGGTGCTGACAGAAAATGCCATATGTTTCTAGAAGAGGCTACATTTGTGTGACGCCTTTTTTGAGGCCTAGTAGTCTGTGAAAAATAACAATTTTGTTTAATACTGCTGTTTGTGGCCCCTTGGTTTTGTCTTTTAACTTCTAGGGAATAGCCAGTCGGAATGGACTTGGACACATAGATCCACACTCCTCTTCGAGGTCACTTAATCCTAACAGTGCCCATGTGGAGGATCTAAAATGCCCCTTACCCTAGTCACAATGCTACAAAATTAGGCCGTCTCTTGTATTCTTCTCCCTGGTCTCTGAATGCTGAGTGCCGGGCTCCGTAGTGACACGGCTTCCAAAGGAGAGTAGTTCTAGTTGGTGTCATCTATGGCCTGCTGGCAGTGATGCTGTCATTGGAGACGTGCGCTTGAAGCCAGGCTCTCAGGCTGGGAAAAGGTTTGACTGCAGGAGTCCCACTGTTCTGTTGCCCTAACCACCAGCGGATGCTGCAGCAGGAAGCAGCATCTCCTCTGCTAGATGGTGGTGTTGTGAGCTGCAGTTTGTTCTTTGGGAGAGCAGAAGTAGGTGCTTATGCTGAGGGGGGGCAGGATTCGGGGCTGTGGAGGGAGACATGCACCTCTTGCCTTGTCTTGGGGACTTTTAGAGGGAGGTAAGATTTTGAAAATACTCTGTGCTAAGCTTTCCTGTTGTCTATGTGGCTGTGTGTACAGTATGAGTCTTCTGAGGTTCCTAATAATCTAATGCACTCCTGAGGTTGGCTACTGTATTCTCTTGGGGCCTATGACTCTACCTCTGGGTTTCAGACTCCACTTTGGGACCAACTTTCTAAAAATGAATGCCTTGCAGTGCCTAAATTATAGATGCCTAAGCCCGTTATTGGATCTACTGCAGCCGAAACCTGCTTAGTTAGAGATCTGATTAGATGGCAGCTGTACCTGGAATAGCCCTGATTTTTAATCTAAAGATGTTTGCAATTTACAGAAGTTGGTTTGGATTAACTAGATCCCTCTCTCTATGTACCATGCATAAATAATACACAGCTGCTAGCAATTCATGACATTATACAATTATTATTTTTAGTTGTTCACTGAAGAAAAGTGTTTGAAACAGGCACATAGATAATTTGATCAGGTAGGCCTTTCAGAAATAGGCAATAGAGAGTTAATTCTGGGTGTTGTCAGCTGCTTTCAGTTTTGAACATGTATTGGATTTGGAAGACAGCCATACAGAAAAGAATGTTATGTTAATGTGACAGCAATCACAGACACTGCTATTGAAAACTCACTGTTGCTCTCCCCTCCAAAATTAACATCATAACCTTATGTCAGTGACTCACTATTATCCTAATACCTGTTTTTGGATTCTGTCCAGTCCCATTAGATATCCCCATGTTGATTGCTCTCTTACTGGTGAATGTTAATTGCCTCCAAATCTCAGTGGAGTTCAAAAGCTTGGGGAAAAAGTACTGACTGGTAAAGCTGCTAGTTTTATTAACAGGCAAGTAAATAATAAATCTGTTCGGAGATTTGAGTGAAGTGCCTGAGACATGAGATATAAACAGCTGATCTCACATCTTTCTTTGCATGTCTATCATATGTTTGTAATGAGATAGAGTAAGCCATATTGACTTTCAACATTTAAATGATATCAGTAGTGCCTGTCCAAAATCAGTGTACTTTAAGAGGTAGTCAGGTTCCATATCCTTCCCGTTGGGATTCTTGTCTGCTTGACATTAAATGATGCCCCTTATTACCTTTTAAGATGTTCTTTAGAGTTAGTGGGACTATTTAATTAAAATGATGATGTCAAAATATGGTTATAGCAAGGCTTGTCACCTGTCATTTAGTATTTTTCCTCCTCCTGGTGATGCATATTTATGCGCTTTTATAGAGGAACCACTCTTTTGCTTTGCTTTAAAAGAGAACTGAAATCCTTATTGCTTGGCTGCTTTCTTTAGTCTCCTTGTTTTAATCACAGATTTTTAAGCAAAACCCTAACCCTCTCCCTCATTTCCACACCAGAAATCTCTAGATGGAAAATCCACAGTATAATCTCATTGTGGGTTTGCTTCTTGTAGAATATTTTCTGGCTTAAGTGCCTCTTCTAGTGTTTTTTAGTTTGTAAAAACGTTGGTAGTACTTACAGAGCTGAAATAAGTGATGTGAAGAATATACTGTAATCACATACTGAAGAATAATTACATATTTTATATCACTGGTTTTCAGTTAGTAGGTAATATATAATCTCCTAGTAGACATCTGTAATGACTCATTTTAGACACTGACCCTCTAACTTCATTTCAGGAATGAAATATTTCCTAATCCAGTAATGTCTGTCTATACCATCATGTCATGTAGATAAAGAAAAGCAACTCTGGGCACCAACTGCTAGATTACTTAACAAAAATAAATGTCAGCAGGTGAATTGCTTGTTGAATGCTAGGCTGAAGTCGAACGTGAGCTGAACATGTGTTATGGCCATATAAAATCTGTATTAGAGCAGGTGAAGTGAAGTTGCTATTTTTGTTAGGCTGATGTAATAAAAAACATACCCAATCTTAATTTTTTTTTATATTGATCTGATAAGCGTAACATCTGCAGATTAACATGAATTTTTTAAGCAGTGCAAAAGTGGTGATCATGCACTACCCATACTGGTGGTGAAAATGTGAACGGAAGCCAAGAATTTCATTGTGAGACTTATGCCAAAGAAACCAAACCAGAACAAGAAGGTGAGAGAGAGGAGCAAGATGGCATTTCTTTTAGTAGAAATGAGTTGAATACCTATAGGCCAGTGCTTCTTATTAAAATACTTGTGAGCATTTGAACCTTGTGTATGTTTTCACCAGTAAGCGATACACATTGGCAGTGAGCAGAGTGCCAAACACTGTTTGTGATGTCTCTAGAATAAAGATGGTGGGTGCTTGAAATTAAGCTTTTGTAGTCACACTGAAGCACATAAATAACTGCCAGGATTTCACAGCTTCTGAGCATTAAGAATGTCTCATTCATTTCCATTCTGAAAATGTTGGTCACGATCTTCTCGAGTTGGCTAGTGCTTCTCACTGTGAAGATGCACTTTTTCTATCAAGCCCCATTTGACTGCATCCCTCAAGTTCTGTTCACATTTATGAAGAGTTTCAGCAATAGGAGGGACTCTGCATATTATATTTTATACACATTTTTACAGTTCCTTCATCATTTTTAGAACCCCTGATAACACAGATTGTATGCCAAGGCACAAAAAAGAGAATGCATAAAAGACTATTTTCTGTTTATTTAGTTTTACCAGGTTGTATTTGTGTAGGTAGCACAGAGTGAGGCTGTGTATGTGTACTGTAGGATTTGCGTCACAGTTTTAGTGCCTGTTTTGCCCCCTTGCTTCAGACACTGCCGCCACCTCTCTCTTTCCCTATGCACTCGCACTGAAAGCTTCCCAGCCCAAACGACTGCCCCAGTTGTGCCGCAGTGCAGCGGGCCGGCTGCAGGAGGCTGCGCGCGGGGAGGTACCCTAACCAGGAGTTACTGCCCGTCCCTGCCTGCCGCTACGTTCCCCCGCAGCCCCTGCTGGTAGGGCTTAGCTCAAATATTGGCCAGGGAACGGAGAAGCCTGTCCTCCTCTGAACCAGAGCAAGGTGGTGTGTACTGTTTGGCTATCATTAGGGCATGGACGTGTGATATGAGTTTGTTTAGTGGGAGTAAACAGTCTTTGATACTTAGAAATTTTATTCTTGCTGTAGGGCCTATGAACACCGGACTCGGCTTTAAGAATGAAACAAAACCCCAGGTGCAGTAGTTCTGTGTGGGTCAGATTCATCTTAGATGTAAACATAGGCCTGTATTTGCATAAATTATAGGAATTTATGCTAGGGATTAATTTGGGCTCTGCTGAGATTAAACTCTTTATATGCTTGTGGATTATAATGGCAAGAAAGGGGATCACTTTTTCTGGAGAGTGTCTAAGACAAACAGGCCAAAAATAGGATTTGCATAACCCAGAAAAGAATAAAAACCATAGAATCATAAAAAGTAATCAATTTTTGGAAAGAATGAATTTTGTGTTCCTAATTTGCAGAAATCCCAGTAATTGCTACTGTGCCCAACCACTCACTAATACAATAAAATATAATTAAATAATTAAATACAATATATGATTTCTATAATAGAAAACTTTATTTCCTTGTCACAACATGCAAGTTGCCGATGTTGAAGCTCTCAGTTAAACACGAGAACTATTACTAGATACTTAGATATTACGTACTATGCAGGATTCCCCTATAGTGGTAGTTTCCAATCTGGGAAAAAGTTGTTTGTTGTAGACAGTGGAAGTTTTATAGGAAGTTGCCTGAAATATGCCTTTTGGGTAGAGAGGTACCTTGGTAAAAGTATTTTGCTTTGTGAATTGTTTTCTCATTGCTGTTTGAAGCATTCTAGCTCATGCCGTAAATCCAGTTGATGGACTCTGTATGCTACTAAGTCTGGGTCTTGCTGGAAGCTTCGCTTCAGGTGAGTGGGTGGCTTGTTGATATACTTTATTAAAACCTGATTCTGTATTGCTGAAGCCAGTGGAAACTTGAATAATTAGAACTGCAGAAACAGACAAATTTAGGTACAACAGAGTCTCTGGGTGGGTACTATCCATTGTGATACAGAAGCATTAATCCTACTTTTATTGTTATATCTCTATTTGGACGTTCCTTTGGGTTTAATTCTGGAGGATGCGAGATTGGCTTGTAGCTCACAGAAACAGTGGAAAACCATCTGAATCCAATGCTGGGTAACGTTAGCAGAAAAGGTATTTATGGGGATGGGATTCTTGAAGCTTATAGAACCTTGATGGGTGAAGCATTTTTGTTGTTTATGTATTTGAGATCAGACAGAAGGAATAACCTGAGTTTTAAGATGTTTTTGTACCAGATACATACAGAAGAAAAAAGAGACTGGGACCTAGATTTCAGAGGAAGGGATTGAAGCTGTGTGAGATGTAATACAGTGCCCCAAAGCATCAGGTATATTGCATCATCTTGAAACTATTGGTGTTCTTGTGTTCAACCAGATACATGTGGTTAAAGACAAATATGAAGCCTTTAAATAAAGGAGCAGGTTTTTGTTACCTGCATGGCAGTTACTGGTGACAGTAACGGTTGTTTCTGATTTTGCCCTTAATTTCTTTCAGCCCCTTTCTTCCTCTCAAACCTTGTGCTCTTGCCCCCTATTCCACTCTGATCTTCTCGTCTTCATTTATTGTGGTTCATCAGGGGCCTTAGTCCTAATCTCATTAAAAGCAAAGCTATTATTGATCAGAGTGATGCAGGATAAATCCCAGGTCTGCAATTCCTTGCCTATCCTAATCAGCCAGATCATCATCATTAATTTAATGTAACTTAAAATTTATCAAAACACAGAATACTTTTATTTTACTTTTAGTTTTAGTGCATAACTCTGAGGCTTCAAACACAACTTGTATGAGGAGTTTATCTCTATCCAAGCAGTTGCCTTGCTTGCATTTTAGCTTTGCTCTAAGTAAAGGTTTGAAGGACTGTAAAGTCTTTGGGTTAGCATATTCGGTTTGTAGACTACAGAATCTACTGATTTTGAGTAATCTGTGTAGATGTGTGTGTAAAGAACTTCCACAGTCACAATCTTGAATAGTTCAAATTTAATTATGACTAGAGATCCCATATTTCATTTATATGTAAAATTAAAATATGCAGAAGCTAATCGTATTCCGAGACTGACTCCAAACATTTCTGAGCTAAAATGTTTGTTACATAGAAATCTTATTAAAATTCCTATTTCTACACATTTTAGTAGTAATTTGGTTTAAAAATTGCAAGACCGTAGTTTCATTTGACTGAGAGAAGAATTATGAGACTGTAGACAGACTAACTGCAGTTTTAACAATGCTAAAATCCATTATAAATCAGAAAAGGAGGGAAAAAGTACACATGCCATAATAATAATTTATTTGATGGTGCTATTGAATGTACATATAGCTCACAGATTATGTGTTTCTAGTACACTAAAAATAAAAAGGCTAAGCACAGGAACATTATTTTTAGTATGAGGATGCAATGCTAAAGGGGGAGAGAATTTTTTGGAATCATAACCGGGCTGCTGTAGGACCTTGTTTTGCTGGCTGTAGTTATGCAGCCTCCTGTGCCAGTTGCAAAAAAGGGACACAGAAAAGCAAAGAAGGTAATAAAGTTGTCAAGTTGTCATCTCTGTATATTTTTCTTCTTTTCACACTCTTATTAGTGAGATTACCCCACATTTCAAACAATGTTTTCTGAGCTACAGCTTTCCCCACATTTCAAACAGTATTTTCTGAGCTATAGCTTTCCAAAGCGCAGTCTCAGAAATGCTAAACTGCGGTATGGATTAGGAAACGTGGTGGCTTGGCTCTGTCCTGTTAGTATGTTTTTGTGGGGGCGAGTGAGTGAGTGATTGTATGATTGCTGCTTGTCAAATGTGAAGAGTGCAAACCTAGCTATTATCCTCTCCTGTATATTCCCCAAAGGCTGTTTAAATCCCACTGGTCACCTGGTCACTACTGCGATTTATTTTGTGAAGCAGACTTTGCATCAGAGATTAGAAATACAGTTGTGATGCTCTGACAGGCTATAGGTAAAGCTGTATGGATTTCAGATATATGGGAACATGAGTTGGGCATTTTTGATCCCCTTATGAAATGGATTTACAGCTTTTTGGGAGCTTTCCTTTTGGCTGTCAGTGATATCATATGTCTGCCAATAATCTGCTTGTTGTTGTAGTCCTTTTTCAGGCAAAACTCTTATTCTGAAATGTTAATATTAGTAATATTACAGTCATGCATAAGAATATGATGGGAGTTTTGTCTGCATGAGTTGCTCAGGGTGAGGCACAAAGTCTGGTCAAGATACAGGTTTAGCTGGCTTCCTTATCTGTATTTACAAATTCTATTTAATAGGAGCAATAATATGTTGCAGGCAAAAGATAACTGCACTCATGGTTTAGTTGAAATCGTTTGTCCTGAAGGACTGTGCTTTGTAATATTGGTCTGTGCTCTTACTGCTCAGAAATGCATTGTTGTGTGTTATTGCCTAATTGGCTAACTGTAATTGCCTATATTGAAAACTAATCTTAAAAGTTAATCTATGCTGGAGTCAGGAAGATTAATTGGGGCAATCACCAGCCCATAGATTTCTAATAAAGTGACACCCCCTTAAAATGGTTTGCTATGAGTGCAGAGTAGTCCAAAATGAAAGACAGACAACACACGCATTCTTAAGTGTGCTGTTTCTAGCCTGAAGACTCATTGGGAACTCAGTGTGCCTCCACACAGTGCTTTGGACACAAGATTTTGGAGAAGATTGTGGCTGAGGAAAGGAAAAAAAAGATTTCACACAATCACAGAATGGTTGAGGTTGGAAGGGACCTCTGGAGATCATCTAGTCCAACCCCCCTGCTCAAGCAGGGTCACCTAGAGCACGTTGCACAGGATTGCGTCCAGGCGAGTTTTGAATATCTCCAGAGAAGGAGACTCCACAACCTCTCTGGGCAACCTGTTCCAGTGCTCTGTCACCCTCACAGTGAAAAAGTTTTTCCTCATGTTCAGATGGAATTGTCTGTGTTTCAGTTTGTGCCCGTTGCCTCGCATCCTGTCTCTGGGCACCACTGAAAAGAGTCTGGTCCCATCCTCTCGACACCCTCCCTTCAGATACTTGTACACGTTGATAAGATCTCCTCTCAGCCTTCTCTTCTCCAGGCTGAACAGACCCAGCTCTCTCAGCCTTTCCTCATAAGAGAGATGCTCCAGTCCCCTAATCATCTTTGTAGCCCTTCGCTGGACTTGCTCCAGTAGTGCCACATCCCTCTTGTACTGGGGAGCCCAGACCTGGACGCAGTACTCCAGATGTGGCCTCACCAGGGCTGAGTAGAGGGGGAGAATCACCTCCCTCCACCTGCTGGCAACACTCTTCCTGATGCACCCCAGGATACCATTGGCCTTCTTGGCCACAAGGGCACACTGCTGCCTCATGCTTAACTTGGTGTCCACCAGCACTCCCAGGTCCTTCTGTGCAGAGCTGCTTTCCAGCAGGTCAACCCCCAGCCTGTACTGGTGCATGGGGTTATTCCTCCCCAGGTGCAGGACCCTGCACTTGCCTTTGTTGAACTTCATGAGGTTCCTCTCCGCCCACCTCTCCAGCCTGTCCAGGTCTCTCTGAATGGCAGCACAGCCCTCTGGTGTGGTGTATTGGCCACTCCTCCCAGTTCTGTATCGTCGGCAAACTTGCTGAGGGTGCACTCTGTCCCTTCATCCAGGTCATTGATGAAGAAGCTGAACAAGACTGGACCCAGTACTGACCCCTGGGGGACACCGCTAGCTACAGGCCTCCAACTAGACTCTGCGCCGCTGAGCACAACCCTCTGAGCTCTGCCATTCAGCCAGTTCCCAATCCACCTCACTGTCCACTCATCTAGCCCACACTTCCTGAGCTTGTCTATGAGGATGTTCTGGGAGACAGTGTCGAAAGCCTTGCTGAAGTCAAGGTAGACAACATCCACTGCTCTCCCCTCATCTACCCAGCCAGTCATTCCATCTTAGAAGGCTATCAGATTGGTTAGGCATGATTTCCCCTTGGTGAAGCCATGCTGACTACTCCTGATCACCTTCTTGTCCTCCACATGCTTGGAGATGGCCTCCAGGATGAGCTGCTCCATCACCTTTCCAGGGATGGAGGTGAGGCTGACTGGCCTGTAGTTTCCTGGGTCCTCCTTCTTGCCCTTTTTGAAGACTGGGGTGACATTGGCTTTCTTCCAGTCCTCAGGCACCTCTCCTGTTCTCCATGACCTTTCAAAGATGATGGAGAGTGGCTCAGCAATGACATCCGCCAGCTCCCTCAGCACTCGTGGGTGCATCCCATCAGGGCCCATGGATTTGTGGGTGTCAAGTTTGCTTAAATGATCTCTAACCCGATCCTCCTCCACCAAGGGAAAGTCTTCCTTTCTCCAGGCTTTCTCTCTTGCCTCCAGGCTCTGGGGTTCCTGAGGGCTGGCCTGAGCAGTAAAGACTGAAGCAAAGGCAGCATTCAGGAACTCTGCCTTCTCTGCATCCTTCGTCACCAGGGCACCCACCCCATTCAGCAAAGGGCCCACATTTTCCCTAGTCTTCCTCTTGCTACTGATGTATTTGAAGAAGCCCTTCTTGCTGTCCTTGACATCTCTAGCCAGATTTAATTCCAAACAGGCCTTAGCCTTCCTCGTCACATCCCTGTATACTCTGACAACGTTCCTATATTCCTCCCAAGTGGCCTGTCCCCCTTTCCACTTTCTGTAGACTTCCTTCTTCTGGTTGAGTTTGGCCAGGAGCTCCTTGCTCATCCATGCAGGTCTCCTGCCTCCTTTGCTTGACTTCTT
This sequence comes from Apteryx mantelli, assembly GCF_036417845.1. Classification (NCBI taxonomy): domain Eukaryota; kingdom Metazoa; phylum Chordata; class Aves; order Apterygiformes; family Apterygidae; genus Apteryx; species Apteryx mantelli. Next base: position 67,631,371 of record NC_089982.1, read on the forward strand.
GCTCATAGGGATGCACCGCTCTTGAGCCTGGAGGAGGTGATGTTTGAATATTAACCAGCTCTCTTGGACCACCCTTCCTTCTAGGGCCCTAACCCATGGGATTCCTCCAAGTAGGTCCCTGAAGAGGCCAAAGTTTGCTCTCCTGAAGTCCAGGGTTGCGATCCTACTTAGTGCCCTGCCTCCTCCTCGCAGGATCCTGAACTCCACCATGTCATGGCCACTGCAGCCAAGGCTGCCCCCGACCTTCACATCTTCCACCAGTCCTTCTTTGTTTGTTAGTACAAGGTCCAGCAGCACACCTCTCCTTGTTGGCTCCTCCACCACCTGTGTCAAGAAGTTGTCACCAGTGCTCTGCAGGAACCTCCAGGACTGTTTATGCCTAGCTGTGTTGTCTTTCCAGCAGATATCGGGGTGGTTGAAGTCCCCCATGAGAACCAGGGCCTGGGATCGTGAGGCTACTTGCAGCTGTCTGTAGAAGGCCTCATCAACTTCCTCTTCCTGATCAGGTGGCCTGTAGTAAACACCCACAACAGTGTCACCCGTGCTAGCCTGCCCTTTAGTCCTTACCCATAAGCTCTCGACTCGCTCTTCATCCACCCCTAGGCACAGCTCAATACATTCCAGTTGCTCTCTCACATAAAGAGCAACTCCACCACCTCGCTTTCCTGGCCTGTCTTTCCTAAAAAGCACGTAGCCATCCATGACAGCACTCCAGTCATGCGAGCTATCCCACCATGTCTCTGTAATGGCAATGAGATCATGGCCCTGCGATCACACACACATCTCTAGTTCTTCCTGTTTGTTCCCCATGCTGTGTGCATTGGTGTACAGGCATTTCAGAGAGGTGATCGAGCATGCAGGTTTCCCAGGAGGGGTAAAAGAGGATCCTCCATAGCCACATCCCATGCGCACTTCCCTGGCTGCATTCACCTGCTGGAGGCATCCCGACTTGAGCAGTCTTTTGCCAGCTACCCTGGCACTATACCCCTCCCCTCCCCCCATCTTTCCTAGTTTAAAGCCCTCCTTAGCAGGTTGGCCAACCTGTTGGCAAAGACCCGCGTGCCCCGCTTAGTGAGGTGGATCCCATCTCTCGCCAGCAGTTGTCGATCTTCAAACAGGGTCTCATGGTCGTAGAAACCAAAACCCTGTTGCCAACACCAGCGGCGCAGCCAGTCGTTAACTTGGAAAGTCCGTCTCCTCCTCCTCTCACCATCCCCCTCACTGGCAGAATTGAGGAGAAGATGACCTGGGCTCCCAGACCCTTGACCTCCATCCCCAGAGCTCTGAAATCCTGCTTGATGGTCTCCAGTTTGCCCTTGGGGTCATTGGCGCCCACATGGAAGAGCAGCAGTGGGTAATAGTCCGAAGAATGGACGAGCCTTGGCAGTCTTTGCCTGACATCTCTCACGCAAGCCCCTGGCAGGCCACAAACCTCTCTAGACATGAGGTCAGGTCGGCAGATAGGTGCCTCCGTCCCCCACAACAGGGAGTCCCCCACAACAATCACCCGCCGCTTCTTCCGGGTGTTCTGGCAGGGCACAGGGTGTGTTGACCCAGGTACTTCCCTTGCAGCCATGCCCATCTCCTCCTCAGCCTGGAGGGCACTAAACCTGTTCTTCAGCTGCAAGTCTTCAGGAGGAGTAGGAGCCTTTCTCCTCCCACGAGCAGTGACCAGTTTCCAGCCTCCTTCTACGGTGTTATGATGTACCATTTCACACGGCACAGAGCCCTCCGGCAACTCCACTGCTGTGGGGGGCTGGGACTCCCGAAGCTGCACAGTCTCCGAGAATACCCTGTCTATCTCTTGCTCATCCTCTCAGATGCTGCGCAGCCTACTGACCTCCTCCTGTAACTCCCTTACCTGACAACACAGCTCGCCAACAGCAGCACACCTCCTGCAGGAGAGCTGGCTGCCAGCCCAGGCCTCCCGGAGAGGCCCCAAGCGCTCCCTGCAGCCTGAGACCTGTGGAGCTGCATCTGCTGTCAGAGGGTCGGTCTGGGTCCCAGCCTCTGACACAGCAACTCCAACAGCCACTGGGGAACGCGCTGTGCGGCGTGTCACAACCATACTTGAGGAAGCGTACACCACAGGGACCAGAAACAAAGGTGCTTCCATGCACCCTGCTGCACAAACTGCTGCCTCTGTTCACTGCATTCTAGGCCTGGCTCTTATATAGGCCTCTCCCTAGCACTGGCTAAGAGGGTGCTTGACCCGCCCTAATCAAGGGCCACCGGGATCAAAGGCCCCAACTCCCTCTGGTCAGGGGCAACCAAGAGAGCTCGTTAGCAGCAGCCACTCCTAGCTAGAGCTTTTCCCAGGAGCTTTTCCCAGGAGAAGTCAAGGCTTCCTGCAGTTGTCTTTGCCTAGCTTTCAAGTATATTGTTTTAGGTGAAGTCTGTATACTTAAGATTTGATCACATTGAGGGAGGACTGTGGCTCGTGTCCCTTTCAGCTTTGCTTTAAACATGCATATTGATTTGAGGACAGTTCTTGTGGCTGTTGTATAGGGATTACAACTGAAACCCAGCTAAATTTCTATGTGCCTGGAGTTCCTTAGAGGCTAACTGCTTCTGCACACCTGGAGCCAGCTGGCTGGGCACACCTGGTGTGGTTCAAGGTAATAAGAGCTGCCAGGAAAACTCCTTTTTCTGTGTTTGATCAACTACCTTTTCACACTGTGAAGTATGGCTGAGTAGGTTTCTCCCGATACCTCCTTGCTTGCCTACATGAGCTGAGTAGTGTAAACAGTGTGGGCAGCGGTGCCTTCTCTGCTAATGCTGTACTGTGACCTGTTACCATTAAAATAGGAAGGTCACAGTTAAAAACTTGGATGTACAACAGAGTTTGCAAAGCCATGCTGAAAAATTTACATAGTTGAGAGCCTTCTTTACATAATTTGAAATCCAGTCTGACTTCATACTTCCACTATAACAGACTGAGTCAAGGAAACGGAAGACTAGAAGATGTTGAATCATGAGGCTTTGGTGGCTATGAACTGTGTACTGTACTGAAATGTCATATTCCAGAAGGTCTTGAAATTAATAGTCACAGTGTCACATCACACTACAGCCTCTGTTCACATGATGAAAGTCCTGTTTATCTGACCTGTCCTAAAATAAGAAAGCCTTATGCTTTATTTATGAGTATTGTGCCACCATTGCAACATAGTGTGTAACACATTATTTGATCACCTCACTTTGCATTAGCTACATGTTCCTAAGTGGGAAAAACACGTTTATCTGGCATATTGAGTTATTTGTGAGAAGACTCAAAGCAGCCTGTTGGGCTGTCTTGGGGGCTGCTTAATATGTAACATGATCCAGCTGCTGAACTTTGTAAGGTTTCTATTTCTAACTTTAACTGTTTTTGATTCTTTAAAAGAACTTGGGCCTCATTCCAGAGATGTCAGGATGTAACTGTATATCAGGAAGTGAGACAGTCTGAAGTCTCACCATGGAAAGTTAAAGACATAGTGTTGGCTGGTGGAGATGTCACTTTGCATTACACGAATGTTTAGCATTCCGTGGTGCCGTATTGTAATGTATGAAACCCTTCAGCAGAGCTGTCGTCAGGCAGCCATTTCATGTTCCCTGGGTATCCACTGGAATTCCTGCTTGTTACAGGAATTCAGCCAAGAATAAGCAAAGAATTCACATTTGATAAAATATTATAGTTTTCTGGCACTGTCTTTTTTTCTCTGCCCTTTACTGAAGGTCTGGTTCTTGCTCTTCTTGAAGTTCATGAGCAATTGGGAGCTATGCAGACAAAAGTTTACCTATAGATTCATGATAGTAATGCCTGAAGGGAACACTGTGACTAGTTTGACCCTAAATATAAACACACTGCTTGAATGTACCAGAATTAATTCATCATTGAGCTAGAACCTCTCTCTCGGTGAGAATGTTTGATCCCAAAAATTGCTAGTGACAGACAGCCGCAGCCCATGGTAATTGCTCCAGCAGTTAATTGCCCTCCCAGTGAAGAATAAAATAAAAAGGCTTGATTTCTAGTCTGAATTTGTGTGGCTTCAATCTCCTGTTATTAGATCTTCCCTTCATTTTGCTTGCTAGGTAGTCTCTGGATCCCAGCTACAGCTCACCTCTGTACAAAGCCACAGTGTGTGCCACGGATATCACACTGGTGAGGGAGAGCAGGGCTAATGGAAAGGTCCCTTTGTGCCTGCACCAGATCAGGGCAGCCCTCTCTATTTGCCCTCTATGCCATAGGACTGTGCCAGGAGTGAGCCAGTGCCCTGCTATTTTAAGACATCTGCTTTGGCCAGAAAGTGGGTGGAAATGACCCTGACCCAAACCCAAGAGACAAAAATCTTTTAATTTTGCCTTACATTATCTCTGTACAATATTTCTGGCTTAGGTCCATCCTTAGCTATTGAAAGAGACATCTTTTTGTGATACAGTCGTGTTGGCACATGCACAAATACTTTCAACTTTAACTTAAACTCTTGGTTAAGCATGCATTTTATTATAGGGTCAGAAACAATTTTTCTCAGTTACCACTTATTCATTATTATGGAGAGAAAATGAATTTATTTTTAATGAAAGAAGAAGAGTAGTTTTCCAGGTTTACATTAGACCTGAACCAAAAATCCAATATTGTTCTTGATGGGAAGAGTAGGAAATGTATGGAGACAGACTGTCTTTTGAACTCTGCTTTTCTGCTTCACAGAAACAGCAGAGCCTGCTGACCGCAACTCCATATCTAAGTGCAGATCCAGACACTCCTGCGGGGACTCTTGAGTTGTCATGCAGCTAATTCAAAACAGGGAATTGTTGGCTGGGAACTGTACCGGGGGCTCTCTAAGACACAAATTTTTGGATTTGCTCCTCGTGGCTAGTCTGTGTCGGGATTCTGAGGAGCAGCAGCAATGCTGCGAATGCCACTTGCTCCTGCGGGTTGGCGCTTATGTGTCCTGGCAGCCAGCAGAGCTGCGAGAACGGGCAGGCCCTGAGAGAACAAGTGCACGCTGCCGACTTTGGAAGTAAGCCATTAACTGAACAAGAAGAAAGAAGAGAGGCGTACAACTTTCAGGAAAGCGATGTTCATTTATTTTGAAATTAGTTTTTCTTGCAAGAGGAACGAAAGGTAACAAGAATACCTACCATTGCACATTTGATGGTAGCATTAGGAAATGGAATAAACAGTGTACCACCAATATGATACAAGAGTGTTTTGTCATGAAATCTTCACAGCCCTTTGGGGTGTAAGATGAGTGAAGAGGTGATGGAAGTTCACCTGCACAATGGTTCTATGACTTACTAAACAGCCACCACCACTACAAGTGTTGGTGCAGTTTGTACATCTTTTCAATCAGTTAGGACTAGTGGGCAGACTGCAACCTCCCTACCAAATTTCAATCTGACAGAGAAATGCTTCTCTCCAGAGTAGAAGGGAAAATGAAATAATGAAGCAATTGTGGAAAAGCTGAGCCATAAGTTACAGGCTGCTTCAGCAAGAAAATTTCATAGAGAAGTCTCTATTCTCAAGAAGCCCTCCCTGGATCCAATCCATTTTGCTCATCTGAGAGAAAACAAGGGGACCCCACTGCTCTCAATCATTATATAAAATAGAGGGCGAAATATAATCTTGAGAGTGGCTTAGTGCTAGCTTATTAAGGATATTGTATTTAATGAGACCTTGCAATTGTAAGACCTTGAAATGCACCAGTGCCTTGCTTACTGACTGCCAACGCAAGGTGAGGAGGTCTGCATTATTCAGGTTTTCATTTTTCACTTCTGTTTTTGTTATAAAGGCACCAAAAGGAGAGATGTGTGTCTTTGTAATTCATTTTCTTAGGCCAGCTGAGCTTAATCATCTCCATAAACTTATAAGGACGTGGTACAAGTTGTGTAATCAACCATGACAAGATTATCACTTGTCTTGAGGTGTATTTAGATTGACTTTGGATGTTAAGTATTGAGCTGAGTTGTATTGTCAGGAGAAAAATTTATCTTGAACAGCTGGCTGAGATGAAACTGTATCATCTATTAAAATTAAAATGATCATTTCTGAAGAAAAGTGACTTTTAAGCTTGTTCCTGGCACCATAATATGTGATCAGTCTTTTATGAATGCCACTTTTTTGGAGACTATATGATATAATATACGTTTAACCCTTTATAGACCCTTATGGGTGTCTCAGAAGTCATATTTTAAGATATAATCATGAGTCCGGGTAAAATGCTTGCATCCAGATACATGAAGTACTGCATATTTCTTACTCTTAGTTTTCTATACTGGCAGGTGATTTAGAGTGGAAGAGTAATGCCATTGTTTTTCTAAAGGCAAAGAAAGTCTGGTGTCCTAAAACCGATGAACCACTATCAGTTTGTAGTCTTTAACTGGTAATTCCAAATTTTGTTTTTTCCCAGCTTTTGATGATACTAGCAAATATATGTAAATAGGAAATAAAATTAATCAGCTGCTGTTCAGTGAAAAGCATCATGTTTACCTCAGCCTTGTAGCTACTTTGCCCTCCTACAGGGGCTATTTTAATTAGCAGCATGAGTTTTGGATAGTTTATTTTATGATTCTGTAAAAATACTCCTTTGAAAGGGTTTATTTTTAAACTGTCCAGGTGATTGGCAATAATATTTCAACACTAGCTGTAAAAGCAGGGTGTCCCATAAAACACAGCTTTTTTCTCTTCTTTAGCCTTATCAACAGGGTAGTTACTGCAGTGTCTTATTTTCTTGCTGGTCTTAGTTGGTGACAACAGAGTAAAACAAAGTGAAGATCAGATAATTAAATGAGAAAATAAACATTTAATCAGTTGTCTCCCCTGAGAGATTCTTCAATATAATACACTAATAATAATACCTTATATTTCTACGATGACTTTAATTCCAGCACAGTGGACTTCACAGACTTTAGGATCTGTTCCTGCACTCATTGAAATCATGGCGAAGTTTCTGTATGCATAACACTGAATGTTAAATATTACATAGATACAGTTCTGGACCACTTTCAGTGTTACGCTTCTGCTCTGTGGAGCTGATCATGTTTAATATCTTTCAGAATTGAGCCTAAATAAACTCAGTCCTTACACATCCACATAACCCACATACTTTCAGTGAGATTCCTGTATGTGAAATGTTGAGCAAGGGTCTGAGTATTTAGACCAATACAGACATTATTTTGTGTACAATTGAACAGAGACCTTTCCTGAGTTTGAAATACATTTGCATCGTATTAGTATCTGGGTTTAAACTACGGCAGTTTATGAAAAAATTCACTGAGATCCTGAGATCTAGTTATACCGTGAATCTCTGTTAACATCAAATGGTAAAATAACCTTGCAGAGTGAAGGCATTTTTAAATGTGTTGATCTTGCAATCATTGTTCTTAAAAGGAACCGTTACTCAGCTGAGTATTGTGAGGGTTACTTACGCTCTTGTGAATAGGAACTGTATTTATTTCTAGAAAAATATGGCACAAATATGTTTAACCCATAAAGATTATTTGATTTTATTTGTACAGTGAATAGAAAGAACATGATTTATGGTACTATCTTTAAAGTGTTTGTAGAGAACCATGGATGCGAGAGGCAGATGGATTAAGTACTTAAGGTTATATAGTAAATGTAAGATCACATTCCAGAGATCTTAAGGAAAGCTCTAACTGATCTATATGAAACTTGGTCGGAGGAAACACTAGATAGATATGTTGAACCACTTCACGAATTGGATCCATCCAGAAAATTCAGAGCTCTGTCTAGTGAATGCCAGCATTCTCTATGCAGAAAGACATGTCCCACAGTGAGCATTTCGTAGATGTATGGAAAACAAGATTTTGGATTTGAGAATGTTCTCTGTAATACTCCAAGTGGAAAGTTTTGCAAAAAGTTACAGCCATTAAGCAATTAAACTAATCAAATGCTCAATCACCATAGTTTCCTGAAAAGTAAGTTCAGTGCACCTAGTGACCCTTTTAAGAGGCCAGTTGCAAGAGAATCAAGAAACTACCTTTGAATTTCTTACTTTTGAAAATCGCACATAAAAATGTGCCCTACAAAGACCTAATCCTAGGATCAATGTGATGCCAGTATATAAACGATTTTTTCTAGATGGTATCTCATAGCCAATACGCAATAATGGACAAATTATTCACTTATCCTCTGTTTTTATCTGCCTTGCTCTACCTACAAGTTAGGACTAATGTTTATTAATAAATGAGCTATTTGAATATTTATTTAAACATTGAAGTCTCTTTTAAGAAATAGACTATTTTTCTCATAAAAATGACATACCATGGACAATACTGTGGTTCCTGCTGTTAGAAAAGAGTAATTACTTACAGCCACGGTTATAATATACTTGCTTGCTAAATGCATAAATCTAATAATGCAACAATAGAATGCTACAATAAGCTTCATGAATTGGAGAAAAAAATAGAATTTAAATGCTTTTGGCACCTGACATACATTTTTCTCAGAAGGTCTATAATTTCCTGTATTAGTGCTAGCTGTATCCTTTAATGAATGCAGCTAGAAAGAAGAGTAAAGGATGTTTTGAGATTCACGTATTTAGTCTACTAGGTACCATTTTGCTATTACATTTGATTTTAAAGCTATCAACTTCATTTGGTTAGTATTATCTTTTTCTGTGGAGAGAGAACGGAGGCAAAGATGGCAAGTTGTGCTCGGAAATTAAGACGCAATAGTACAAAGTTAAAATCAGTATACCTGTCTGTTGCTGAAGCGTATTTCAAATGCTTCAGTACTACTTGTATGCATTTTGAGAAGTCAGCGTTTGTAAATGTTAATGCGTGCTTGCTTGGCTCGCTGTGCATTTACAAAAAAGCAGTAGATTATATTGTAGTTCACTGCAGTTTCTTTGACTGAAGCATCAGCCATGAAAGTTTAATGTAATCTTCTCTAGTGGACCCAGCAGTCATACAGGTGTAAGCACAAGTCATCATTCCCACAACGCTCTGTTTAGCATTGAGGCAGGACTGTCTTATTGGAGGTTTGGCTTGTGGAAGCAGCATCAATAGTGAAGTATACAGCACTATATCCCCATCACCACTACCCAAACAATTTTAGAGATCACTGGAAAAATGCCATATTTTAATGCTAAATATGATGTTAAAGCTGACTGTACCATGGAAGTCTGTATATGTAGTCCTGGGAACAGTGTTAGGATACTTGGAGAACAAATGTGGCCATTTTGGAAATTCATTGTGCTGAGTTTTCTCTTTTTTAAGCCATGCTTGTGACAAGAGGAAGATCTGTACTTCTCAGACAGGTAGCACTGTGATCTCCACAAGCGATAAAGCACCTTGCTCCCCAGAGGAGCTCCTGCATGTAGGCTGCTGTCCTCTGCCCTGGGCTACTGGTCCAAGCAGTGCTGCTGCTTGTTCCACGGTCGCCATAGCTGAAGGGAAGCTGGTGGAGAGGAGATGACTGGCGACTGAATTGAGGCTTAACAAGGCAGCACTGTTAATGCAGATGTATCAAAGCAGTGCACATCATCTGTTTTTGGTAAAATGGCTGTGTTTCGCCTATCTGTATTTCATACCCTTTGTAATTTAAATCTTCTCTAACTCATTTGGAACCTGTGTGCTTGAAGTGTTGAAAACCTGAGTCCTGTGGAAAAGCTCTTCATGAATGTCGTAATAATCTTAAAGAATAAAACCTTTCCCTTCCTTGGGACATTGCCTGTCCTTTGGGTCTGGAGGTCATGTCAATCCTCTGGCCCCATCAAGAGAAATTACTTATGTATTTCATGAGCTGAGTTCCCCTTTATGTTGACCGATTCTATTCAAGCTTTCAAATAATTCTGCCTCACCTTTGCCCTTAGTCTCATTTAATTAGATATAAGTCTACATACAGTTCAGTCTGGCTAGTCTCTCAATGTAAGTTGTGGTTTCTCTTTTTGGCTAACTTTCTACTGCTTCCGTGATTGAAGCTGTGGAATCTTGTAATTCATTTTGTTCCACCATTATTGATTTGGTGGCAACAGTCCAAATGTTGAAAAATATTTTCCAGGTTGTTGTTGCCCTTGATTTCCAAAGACATTGCATACAATGAAGCGTGTCGATCAGAAATTGAAGCATCCATAGCATTACCAGGGTTTGAGGGTGCATTTTCAATTGCAAAAGCAGTTTATTGTTAATTAGAGGGATTTCCAAGGGCATCACAATCTCCTGGTAGTCTATGAAGAGTATCCTTCACTAGACTCTACTCTGGGAGGGTTTGCCAAGACCATGACTAACGTAAATCCTGAGTTGATTCTCTGATGAAGAGGAGTTGTTAGAGTTTTTAAGGTACAATTATGTGTAAGCTTAATACTAAACTTTAAATTCTTCTCTTTTCTTAGTGGATTTTGCTTTTGGATTCTTTTTAAAAAAAAAATTGGTTTACAAAAGCTTCACCAAATTTCAACAGACTCATATGCCAGTCTGTTGTAGCCACTGTTTCTGAGCAATGAAATTGGCTGTTTCAGTGCCACAATTTAAGCATATTTCCTTAGCTAATTTGACTCAGAGTGTCAGCCGCTCTTCCGCTGACAGATTTTTGGTAGTGTGCAGGATGGCTAACTAGTGAAAGGTTATGGAATTGGATCCCGTTGTGCATTTGTTCTACTTAATATATGCTGTCTTATTATCATATTAAAAGGTTGTAGCTAGAAAACCCAATGAGTTACCTTTATAGCCAAATACTTTATCTTTCATGCTCCTGTTTGATCTCTCCAGATGCCACAGAGAATGACTTTCTGGGGACGTTTAATTGGGTTAGATGAGAATGCAATGGTATGGATAGGAGTCTGTCATCTTCAGTGCCCTGACTTTATTTCTACAGTGCATGCTTTGCTTGACCAGTTTGAGTTAGTGTAAAATCACACAGTTCTCCATTTTACATGCCTGATCTTTTTTTAATATGTAGCTCTGCATCTCCTTATTCAGAAATAAGTTTTTATTTGCCTCTGTGTGTGTGTGTGTGTATATACATATGTGCATGTCTGTATATAAAAATGGATCTGTATAAAGATGAAGTCTTTTTTCCATGTCTCTGCTAGTGCTGCTTTCTTATAATGCAATGACTAACTGTAAATAGAATTGACTTAGAGGCTGAATCGGTTGTTGGTATTTTGTTAATAATAATATGAGCTGCTCCCCCACCATCTAGTGTGAAAATAAATTCTGAGTTATTACAAATGCCAAATAACTTTGTGAAGATTACTAACTCAATTCATCAAATCTGTTTTGTCATACATCAGTCATTTTGACCTGCTGTATGATGAGATGTATTTTAATTATCTAACACTGGAAAGAACTCTTTGCTGTCTGTTACACAGACATGAATGTCTTTTTAAAATCAAGACACTGCAAGCAAAAACTCTGGATAGCTTTTCCTGCATTTTGCCTGCAGATGCTTATCCTATTTATTTCACAAACTAACAAACACCCTCTACAGTTCTGCTGTGTTTTATTTTGTGTAAGTCTTTTAGAGTCTGAATAGCATAGAGAAGAATTATACAGCTAAGGTGCTAATCTGCGCTAGCTTTGTGAAGAATGTGCTCCTCAGATTCGTCTGCCATTACACTGCCTTTTAGTTCTCTGCTGGACTGAGTTTCAAATCCTGATCCTGGCATTCATTGGATGATACGGATCAGCTCTTTCCTGTCTTTCTGAATTACTGAACTATTAAACTCTTCACCTCCATCATTTCTATGTCAGGCCAGATTCTGGTTGGTTATGAATATCCAGGTTAGATCAGTTTTAATTCCATTCTTGTTTGTATCCGCTCAGTTTTGAAATGCTCACCCTATTGAGCTATATGATTTAAAACAAAAAATAAAAATTAGGACTTGAACTTCCCTTCTTTAGGGAGAAGTTATGGGTTATTTTGTTTGTTTTGTTTTCCCTGACAGGGGAATTGAAAGGGAAATTTTACAGATATGAATGGGGGCGAAAACATCTTTGATCTGAAAACATTTTTTCTTGTCTTCAAAGCAGGCCTTTCTCTCTAAAACTGACAGTGATAAAAGAAGGTGTCATATTGTCTTTTCCAGTAGTCGTGGCTGGCACACTTTGCTGTCCATAGTCTTACATAAAGTTCTGGCAAGCTTAGGCAGAGGTGCTTGGCAGTGCTTGGGTACATGAGGCTCATAGCTGCTTCATGCCAAGAGGCAGATATGAAACAGCCCCAACACAGAGGTGCATCTGGGCTGGGAAGAGCTCTCTGCCCAGAGAGCTTTGTGCCCAAGGGCATGAGCCATGTTTAGCCCTGCTTTAGGGCAAGCATGTTAGAAGGAGAGGGCAGACAGGAGGAGAAGTTGAATGAGGGAAGCTTTGGTAGCTTTGTGTTCACTGGGTGATTGGTTTGGGTTTTTCATCCTGGCTTGGTGAAGATGCTCTTAAACTATGGATCCTTAAGATTCCATGAAAAAGATACATTTTAAGAAAGAGAAAATGAGTTGAGTGAGTGGACGGCATGAGGAGGAAAGTCTGATTTCTTAGACTCTGTTTTACAGTCATGCATGTTCATTAATTCACTTACATGGTGGGTAACTCTTAGTTTGAAGTACATGTGGAACGCATAATTAACCCTCTACATGTTTTCTCAGTTTCTCTTTCAGATTCTCACATCCTTGTGACTCACAAGACCCCATATTACAACTTAAAAAGGCTTATGTGTTGTCTTCCTTCTGGCCATGAATGAAAAGGAGAAGGATTTTTAGGTCCCCTTCCCTGCTGCAGGTATTAAGCAGTAGTGTGCTTAAGCTTTGTTTGTTACTATCCACAGTGAAAGGAGCAGCCAGACTTTAAAGTAAAAGCCAGTCTTAAGAACATGAATGTACTGACTTCTGTTGGTTTTTGTCAGTGAAAGCACATTTTTCATTAAAACTAAAACACCAGCCACCTTTGACCACCAGCTCTTCTTTTGTGTGGGGTAGCAAGTGTGGTTTGTATTTGTTTTGCTTTGTTTGTGTAATAGAAGATATGAGACACAGTGTTTTTACCAGATTTGGTCAAGATGTAAGCATGAAGTAATGACACATGACTGGCATTTTGCATCTGTCTTAAGAAATACCACTTCCTTATCTTAATTAATGAAAGTGGATTTGCTGAATGGCCTCCTTATTGATTACTGCAGTAGCTGGATTTTTATGTGCTATTTATGCATATTCTTATTTGTGTTATCAAATATTCAAAGAACATTTGATGAATTTTTTTTCCAGAGGGAAGCTATTTCTGTCTCTCATTAGACTGTCACTGTTTCAAGATAATCACTGTGAGCCCAAGGAGAGTGATAGGTATATATCTTTAATATAGTCACTGAATTGCAGCTATGCAAAGGTACAGTATAGGAATGGTAGTAGTCTCTGGTTGGTTGAACATGAGCTCTACTGAGATCATTTTTGCTTATGGAGGAATGTAGGTAGCGTGACTCCAGCTGGCCAATAAACTCATGAGTACTTGACATCATGCTAAGCTTTTTTCTTCAAATTTTCGGGCCATTTAAACAATAGCAGTAACCATGACAGAACTGGGGCCCCTGGAAAGGCACAGTCAGTTTTCTTCTGCAGTATGTGTTTTTGATGTGAATTTTATTATAAAAGTAAGAATCAGAATGGTGGAGATGGAATGAGTTGACCTAATGTTGGGAGACAGACTTTAGCTGACACTTCACAAATATAGAAAAATCTACTTTGCTTTATTTCAGGTACTGGCTGAAACTTCTGGTGTGTGACTTAGAGTAAAGATTGTCTTTGCTCTCCTATTTTGTACAGTAAACTGCTTAATGGGGCCATGAAGTCTGATTGATGTCATGATACATTATCGTTCACTTTGCAGCATTCATAGAAGTTTTGGACAATTTTTCTGTGGTATACATTCATGATTTTTTAGTTATTGCAATTATATGGCAGAAACAACTGTTCTTGATTTTTAACAGTGTGTCTTATTCTGTCATTTACTTGTAAATACTGGGTGTCACAAGTCTTTGTAATACTTTACAGATATACCTACTTGGAGCATTGTCTTTGCCTTTGTGTTGCACTGTAGAGCAAAATATGAAACCTTTAAATAATCACTTCCCTGTTTTCAAGGTTGATTACATTGTTTTGTGGCCATAACATCTCAAAATAACCAATAACAACATTCTCTTTAAAAGAAATCAAAATAACTGGGTGCTGATATATCCTAGAAAAGGAAGGCATTTATTTTCAGCATTTTGGCATCATTCTTTTATGCTTTTGAGTTTGTTTTAATTTTGTCATGCTTCCTTTCTAATGTTATATACTAATTTAAATAATAGAACTTGTACATAAAAATACAGTCATGCAAGAATGACTAAGAATGATAAAATTGGAACAGTGATGCTAAGTGCAGCATTGCAATCAATAGGACTGCAATGGTAATAACACCAATATGTCTAGTTAAAGAGATGTAAATTGCTCTTAATCTGAAAGAAGGTTAGAACCACAGCGGAGCAAGGAAATGAGTAAGCTGCAGTGTGAGAGCTAGCGAAGATGTCTGTGCCCACTCAGAATATGTCTTGCTTCACAAAGAACAACCTCAGGGGGCCTTCAAGGGATTGCTATAAAGTGAGCAGAAACTCTAGAGAACAGAAGAGATGTCCTATGCAGCAGAAAAACCGTACTACTATCAAAGAAATATTAGAGAAAACTAGTAGGAGGATTTTTCAGGACTGATTCAAGTTAAGCTTCTTGAAAACTACCTGCCTCGTTCTGCTGCCTGACCTCCTGCTAGCTCAGTGTGGCAAACTGCTAGAGCAAACAGTGCTTGCTGAAAGCAAAAGGTATAGAAATGGGCACGGGGGGATCAGCTGAGGCAGGCAGGACAGGCTGCTGTGTTCACAGCTCTTTCGGAGGTCCCTACCCCACCATGTTTCCCAGGTGTTTGTTGACTTAAAGCAAACCATTATATTCCTGTATAAAATTAACTATGCGCAAACAAGGGATCCTCTTCAAAGACAAATCTTCAGCGGATAAAACTATGAGTGTTCTGAGCTAAAGCTGCCCTTGCAGCTTTAATTTGCCCTATTGCGACAACTCAGGGTATTTCAGTTCACTTGATTTGCAAAAGCACTCAGTGTTCATAGATCCCTGCAGATGACTAGGCACGTGAAGGTGCATTAAGGTTAGAGCATTTATCTTAGCTCTGAATTCCTCCGTTGGGTTGGTGTCGGATCTCTGATGTTGTTCTTGCATTTCTTAGTTTGTTGTTCTTGTTTATTTTTAGTGGTGTTTCAAAAGAAAAAAAGAAAAAGGGGTCACTCTCCTTTCTCTGCTTTGCCCATTTAGGTTGAAAATTTTAATTAAGATTTGGAATTCTGAGTTGTTTGAGAACCATATTTAGGTATGAAATGACCTGCTTCCTATGGATAAATAGGTATGAAAAAGGTTCACCAAGTTTCTATGACATTTTGATTCCCTAGGGAGGTGTTTCCCAAACTGTTGTGCTACTCTGTGAATTGGAAAAAGAAGGTCAGGAAGTGGTCCCTGGCATGTAGTGTTGTTAACGGCTCAGTGCAGCACTACGTATGGGATGAGTGAAAAAGTAATGAGCACTAAAGTTCATTTAAGATGAGAGAATAGAAGACTGTGGTACAAAATAGTTTGAAAAACATTGAATTGAAGAAATACAGATAACACTGAAGCTGCTGATTCTCATGCAATGATCTGAAGATTTCACATGCATGTGGGACATAAACTGTGGATCAGACTTCTGCATGGAAGTCTTTCTCTTACAAATGTTACTATCCAGCAGTCTGTGCTCAAATCATGTAGGTTCAGTCTCAGCAATACATGAAAAATAGTTCATGGGCCAGGAGTTAATTAATGTTTACTGACATAAGCCCTTGAAATCAGTGAAGATCTGAGTCCTTACCATCTTATCCCATAAAGTGCAGTGCAGTCCCCCAAACCAGCCAAATTTTGTATGCTATAATGAACCCATGCTTGATAAAGAAAAATGATTTTTATTGCATGTGCTTTGAAAATTTTGGGCTGTTTCTTCCTACCTCTGGAAAAAATTTTGCTTTTAGCTAACATTCATGAAAACCTACTATCTACAAAGAGATAACATGATTTGTTAAGAGAGAATAGGGTTTGGTCTTAAAGATGTTTGTCATACCCTTGGAAGAAAATATCCTTATATAAAGAAAATCAAATGCTCATATTTTGTAAGTAGTCTCTAAGATGATTTAACAAATTGAAAGGTCTGAATGGGGTCTAATTTTATAAAATTTTCTGAAATATTAAAAGCAAAGGTGATGAATCATACATGAAGTTCCAGTTCATTATGAATTGACTGGCTCAGTTAGAATACCGTTTTATTACATTTACAATAAAGTGTCTGCTGTTACAGTTAATTATCTGTATCCCTTAAGAAAAGGTTCATCATGCACAAAACAAGTAGTTAGCAGTAGCTCCTCAGCTTTGATGACAGGCAACGATTCTGTTGATCGCTTGAGCAACAACAAGAAACAACAGAAACTATTTTAGTCACTAAGTTTTCCTTGCTGCGTTGTCTGTCTGCTGCTAGGCTTCTTGAGTGGATTTCTGTTCAAGGACTTCAATTTTTTTAAAGAACATAAACTCTTATTACTATGGACTGTTATTTAATAAAGTTACATCTGGGTCCTTGAATAGTGTACAGCCAAAGGAACATAAAATAGATCCATATTTCTGAAGTCAAAAAGCAAGATGTTTGCTTGAGGAGATGGTTCTAAGTATACTGAAGCAATACACAGAAGTTATCACACTGAAGAAATTAATTTAATTTTTCTCCCCAAACAGTGTACTTTCTTTCTGCTTTTAACCTTGATCGTTGCATTAATAGATGATAGAGGCACTGATGGGAAAAGCATAAGAAAAGTGCTGAGATGCTAGAATACAATGATCTGAGGACACTTATATCACAAAGCAGATAACCTGTTTGCTTTTATTTGTGAGCTTTCAACCATGAATGTAGAAATGGCACTCCATGATTATCGATCAGCTTACCCCACTGTCTGCCATTAGACAAGGCTTCAGTTAAACCTACTGCCAAACAAAGGACATTGCAAACAGATGCCACAAAAAACATGGCTTACGTATTGCTTGCTCACTGAGCTAGAATATTGTATTAACTTTGCAAGGCTTCTAATATTTCAAGAATTACCAGTTAAGTGATTTTAAAAATCTCTTGTTCAACAGCATTATCATGGAAGGGCTATTTATGGTATCTGCATGAGTAAACTGATAGCAGCCTGGTTGCTTATTGTGGTCCTCCAAATTCATTTTCCTAATAGCTTATTGGAAACTTCAGTGGGGACAGTGCTTTTGTGTGGTGTCTCATCATTCCTCATACAACCAGCTTTCAAATAATTAAAGCTACTTCATTCTATCGGAAGGTGCAGCTCAACCCCATATTTTACAGTCATTATTCAGCCTTCAGTTTTGCTACAAGAAGAATAAGTGCAACTGTGGGATTCAGAGGAGTAAATACTGCACTCGTCAGTATAATAGATCCCAGAATGGACTCAGGTCCAAAATGCATGAGATGATGTTTGCTCTGGGATTGCAAAGACATAGGGGTTTCACTGCGGGAGTTTTAAGGAAGCCGGAACATTTTGTAAACTTAAACGGTGAGGGGGATACCCAGGGCTATGAATCCCTGGCAGTGAGCTAGAAGCCAGCAGTAAGGGGTTCAGTCAATACAGATGTGGCGAAAGCATTGTAGAAAGGAGAGGGACCAATGACAGAGGGACTGGAGGAGCCTGAATCTAAGACAGATGTTAGGGCACAGACAGCTAAATCCTGGAAGAACTTGTGTTATATGGAGCGATGAGAAAGAGGACTCACAAATGGGGCCTGTCATCTCTCTGTGTACATGATCATGGAAGTACCTAGAATTGGTGTTTTTAAGTTGAATATAGACCTTCTCTTGCCCTGTTCCCTGCTTTGGTTGTGGCTGATATTTCCCAGCCCTTAGGAAAATAATTTGAAATAATGCTGTTGTTTTCAGACAAGCATGTCATTTGTTTTACCGGTCTGTAGTTGATTAATTTGCAAATGATATTCCCAATAAAGTGCTTAGAAGTAGATAATTACAACTATATTAACAGTTACCGGGGAAGCAGATGGTATTCTGAGGAGCTGCCATGTAGAATTAGTGCTGATGCTCTACTGTAATGTACCATATACCCCAGCAACCCACAAACAACAAACTAAAATCCTGCTGATATTCCAGACTGCAAGTAAATTGTGCTATTGCTTCACATTCAGTTCTTATCTGAATTTTTATGTGTGTTTTCTAGATAGCTACAGTGCTCAGTGAGCTGATCCTTTTTATGTTCAGTCGCATAACTCTCCACGTCTGTATTTTGTATTTTCTCAGTATTAAACCTACTAAAATCAAGTTTCTAGACTGTTTCTTGGTGATTTCTCCACTAGACAACTAGATGCTCCGAAGCACAGATTACGGCTGTACAAACAGGGACTTTTAATTTACGAAATTACTCAAACCAAAATTCCATGTGAAGTAATAAGTTAAAAAGGCTCTGAAGCAAAACGGCTCTATTTCACACACAGTCTCTCTCACTCTCTCTCTCTCTCTCTCTCTCTCTCTCTCACTCTCCCTCTCCCTCTCCCTCTCCCTCCCGCCCCCCAGTTTAGTTAACATCCATATTTTATTGTGCTGCCTGATAAAAAGCGATCCCTTTTATGCTTCCAGCTATCAAGTAAAAGGCCATAATGTCATTGCAGTTCTGCCTGTGCATCTAATCATCAGTAGTTTTTGTTTTAAGTAGGCTGGAGTTATGTAAGCAATAATACACACCAGGGCTTGAGGTTGTAGCAAAGTTTATATTCATGCCCTGGGTTGACTGAGTGCTGTTAGCATCCACAGAGAGTTCAGTATGGCCAAATGGCCTGGAGACTGTTTAGAGCACATTTTTATTTATTTAATTAATGTATTTGTCATCTACATATTTAAAAAAGAACTAAGTACTTAAAAAAAAGACTGTATAAAACACTGAAAATAATTACTAAAGAGATTTTATTATGTTTTTCTCCTCAGTGCATTTCTTTGCCATAACTGTCTCTAAAATAAGCATATAGCAGTGTGTCTATGGTACGTGTGTATGTATGTGCAAAAAAGCAAACATAGGTACTTACCCTTTGGGCAGAGGATCAGACAAGAAACTTGTGACATTTAGGGGAAGTCACATTGCTTCTTGCCCTGGTCGTCAGGGCCCAAGCTGTTCTTTTATCACGGAGTTGCATTAAAGCCTGGTGGGAGCTAGTGGCCATAGTGCCCCCTTTTATTTAGCCAAGCAAAAGAAAGTATTCAGAAGCTCCTTTTAGGATAGACTGAATCAGAACCTCCTTAAAAATACATAATGTCTGGAAGCCAAACGCGAATTCAAATGGCAGTACAGTGTGACAGAAGTGTACTTGTACGTGCTCAACAAGTGTACAAGTAGACGTGACCAGAAACAGCACAGGCATAAAGACAGACAGCAGTAGAAAGGCAGGGGCAGCCAGAGAAGCATTTGTAATGCAGTTCTGAGGGAAAGCTGAAAAACAGAGCTTCTAGTATGAGTGCAGGCCCAAGGAAGGATCCCGGAATACAGACCTAGGAAAATGTTTCATGATTGTTTTGTTACAATTAGGGAGAATTTTATACGCTTGCTTGTAAGTAAACAGGATTGCCTTAAAGCTGTACCTGATTCCCCAAGCAATATATTTTTAAATGGAAGCTGCAACCAGATCCTGAAAATTAGTTAATTGTTTCAGTCAAAACAGGTTAACAAAACAACAAAATATACTACGGCCTGTTTCTGTAGTTAAAATTGGTGGAATTATAACTGCTGACTTTAGGGGCATGTTCAGGAAAATGTGAGAAAGAGAACTTTATCCAATAAGGTCTCTTGACCCTGGAATACTCTTTCCCTAATATGCATCAAAGTGTATCTCTGGCTTCTTTCCCAGCTTTGCTTCAGTTGGTAGAAATCAGGAGTTATTGGATTTATTATAAGGAGGGTGAGGGGGTGACACTACTGATTGTTTTTAAGGTTGTGTAGCATGTCCTTCTGAAGGATCCTGTTTTCAGCTGCTTAAAACTTTGACCATTTTACCATAAACACTTTTGAGTGGATTTTCTATGCAAATACTATATGAAGTTAGCAACTTTCTGAAAATGAAGTGATGAAAAATATGCTATTCTGCGTTTTTTAAGAAACGCTTCAGACTTCTTGAAATGCTTGTGCTCTGGAGCAGTGGTTTGATAACTGGCAGGAAGATAATCTCCTTTGTCAAGGGTGCTCCTTTTGCACCCATGAGAACAAACCCATTTTTTTTGAGCAGTTTATGAATCTTAGAAAGATTGGGATGTGTCTGTTACAAGTTTGTTTAGTTTTAGCTGTTACAATTAAGTCTCTCTGCATATGCTTGGACTTTGTGGAACTCATAGGGATGAGCAGTGTCTGTGTGAGAAGTTGCACATCAGCAACTGGTCTTGGGCAGCTATGTCTCAGATGGACTGTATCTTTTAAGGGTTGCACCCCACCTGGCTAGGCCTGGATTTTAGAGCTCAGAGAAAGGAGCTTGTTTCTTTGGCACTGCCTATGTGACAGTGAGGTTAGGGTAGTAAATAAAACTGATTGAAATGTAAAAGAAAGAAAGTTAGACATCAGCAAATGAGTGGAGGAAGAGATGGGACAGTTGGCCAGGAGGGTTGGCAGATTGGGACTAGAATGCAAAAGAAAGTTGGGACTGACTTGACAAAGAGCCTGAAAAAAACTGTAGGAAGGGTAAGACTAGTAGTCGCAGCTGTTGAGTGAGAAAGGGCAATCTTGTCTCCAAAGAAAGTGTTAGGCATGAGACTGGAATTGGCACCCATTAGGGTCATGAGGATAAATGGGGAAGTAGCCGTTCTCTAACAAGAACATGGGAGCTCAGTAGCACTGGGACTGACTGAACAACAAGAGTAGCACAAGTAAAATGGAGAAGGGGAAGAGATCATTCTAACAAGGCCTGCTGCAATGGGGGAAGACCTGTGAAAATGTTAAGGAGGCCTGGAGAGGGACGTGTGAGAGACTGGAACGGGGAGATTCTGGGACAGGTGACAGGATTAGGATCCTGTTAGGAGGGAGATATGAGAGATACCACACGATGGATTGGGAGGAAATAACAGGGTCCAGTCAGGTAAAACAGATGAATCTGGGAACAGAGAAGAAGAAAGATAACTGGGTGTGAAAAGATTGGAGGTTGGAGAGCAAGGACAAAGAGGGTGGTTAGTCCTAGCAAGGAGACTGGGATTGTTTTGAGAATCTTAAGGAATGTAAACTGGGAAGGTCATATTCATTTGTCTTCTACTGTTTCCAAATACCTGTGAATTCTCCTGGTAAGAGTATTTGTCATTCATTTTCAAGTGTTTGTCCACATCAGTGAGAATAATGTATTATTGCTGTCAGTTACTCTACTGGCTCCAGCTGCAGAAGTCTATGTGGTATAACTTAACACTTAAGACTCTGATGAGTAAGTGGGGAGGGATAGCCAAATGATACCACAGTTTTTGAGGGAAAAAAAGGGAAATGCATCTAAAACATACAATAAAATGATAAACTTGCAAAGTCTGTGATTGAGTAATTAGGAAATAGTGAGATTAAGGTTGTCCAAGCAACAGTAAATTGCCTCTTATACATTATAATAGTCTTGCTCATATGATCATGTGCCACTTTTTTCCGTGGGATTTGTGCCTCAGCAGTTGTCCAGGATGAATGATGGTATGTGGACAAATCAGGGATATTCAATAAAGAATCTGTTGTCAGTGGGACTGTCTTGTCCTTTAAAAGAGTTGGAAGACAGTTAGTGAATTGCCTTGTTGGTAGGGAGAAGAAAGTCAGCCTCCTGGTTAAGACCATGTCCCAGAGAATTAGTTTGTCTCTCGTTCTGTCGCAGATTTCATCATGACACTAAGTCCCTTAAATCAGACTTTTTAAAGACAATTGCTAGCTGTGCTTTTCATATTTTTCTGGAAGCCCAACCTCAGTCCTAGGGCCTGTTTTGCAGAAGAGCGTAGCTGTGACTGAAGTCAATGGGAATCATGCTTTGAAGATATAAAGCACTGCATAATGTTAAAGATTCTGAAAAATCATGGCCCAGACATCTTAAGGCAGGCTTTCATAAATTAGTGGGTACTTTTGACTTTAATTTATCTGTGCTTAAGCTCTCCCTGTATAAAAAGAGAATACTACTTTCCTCAACTCACAGGGATTTTGTGAAGATTAGTGAAGTGTCTGTGAAGCCCTCACTTATTTTAGTGATGAGTGCTATAGAAAAGCTCATAAGGAAATTAATAATTTTGTCTTCAGAGCAGTATTTGAATAGTTAGCAGGAAACAAGCCATAAGGCCATACCCTGAACAATGATAAAACAAAATATTGAATAGTTGCTTTATTAATTCAACACCATCCATCCTGTGTTGTGAAGAACTGCACTTAAAAAAATGTTTTAAAAATTAGGCTTTATCATAATGTATATGCAGAAGATACCAAATTAAGTTTGTCAGCAAACTTAATTCTGTCATTGCCTAATGTTGGAGGCTTGATTTTGTAGCCTGAAGAGTGTTCTTTTAACAGAGAGAGATTTTTGTGTGTGTAATGCAGTATTTTAATGGGGATATGACTTTTAGATATTTTTGCAGGAGAATTGTTTTATTCAATACATAATTCAATTTTTAAATACTTCTTGCTTCTGTAAGATCTAGCGAATTTCTAGCATTGACATTTAGTATCCTTTTTTCCCTCTGCTAAAGGTCCTATTTTGTAGCATTTATTCATGCTGAGTAGCATTTACTAACACAGCTGAAAGCGCTGGGGATGCTGGAACGAGTGAGGATGGGAGAATCGTGCCCTCAATTTTTCATGCAATTATAAGTAGATATCTCACAGCCTATATTGACTTTTCCAAAGATCAGAAAGCTCTTTGCGGGGGAGGAAGGGAAAAGCACAGAGGGTAAATTCAGCCACAACAAGGTTAATGTACTTGCACAAAATTATATATGAAGCCATGAGAGAGCCAAGAATAGTAGCACCCACAAATCTTGTGAAGTGATGCCCTTCTTGCAAGGTGCTGATCCTCTGGAAGTTGTTAAGTTTAGAGGGCACTTAGCCCCCTGCAGAATCAGTCTCTTATTTCCTGCCTTATGTATCTGAATTTTGATCTTAGTCGATCTTAAACTTGTAAAGCTGTCCGTGTGGTCTAGTAGAATGCTAGGAGTGAATCTCAAAATTTCTCATGGAATTTGGCTGACCCTGTGACTCTTTTTTTTAACATTAGCCCGTTCCAGAAAGCAAACATTTAATGCAGTCTGTCTCTAGGGGTGTGCTTTGTCTGCCAGAAGAAGAAATTCCAGCATCATGACTGTTACAGTGCAGTTCAGTTCGGAGTGAAAAATGTAACAGCTCCCTGCCACTGGGGCATCATTTTTGCAGTGTTTTAGCTGCTGACTTTTGTTAGCTGAAAAATTCTGTCAGGTGAAAACAATACCTTTTTTTTACAGAGGAAATACTTCATAAATTTGTAACTGTCATATTAATATCTGCATTTTTACTGCTTTTTTATCTGAAATTTCAGTAATTATCATTAAAAAGGTTCACAAAAATTCTGAAGTAGGTGTTGCACTGCCATTCATGAAATTTCAAACCTCAAAATACATCTACTCATTTTGCTTGTGATGAACATGTCTCACTTGCTGAGAAAGATTCTCCGTAAGCAGTGCAGAAGTTAAAGGACATGGAACAAAATATCTATTTACTTCTTTTCTTGGCCACAGGAAGCTAAATTTGCAACCTCTCTGTTCAGAAGTATATTTTTTAATATCCGGATCATGAGGTTTTGATCCATTCTGTATTTGGAAAATCCTGATATAAGCAAGGCTGTAGTCTGTTGCTGAAGTGCTTAGCCACAAATTGTTCCAGCTGTTCTGTGATGATAGCAGACTTCTGATGTATCATACAATATGTAGATCACTGCTAATTTTATCTTCGTGTGGTTTGTTGCAGTTGGACTGTAGTGCTGTATAAGGCAGACAACAGGGGTGGATCTGCATGGAAAAGTATGTTGTATGTATTGTAATTCCACCTGTTAAATAGAGTTATCTAGGTCAGTGGAATTGATATTAGTAAACATAGTTATATGCTGCATATCTGGAACACAATTTTTTAGAATTACCTCAGAATATTGGCAAATGGGGCAGCTACAGTGAAAGAGATTCTTGCCTTGTTGGTGATGGTAGGTTTTAACCAGTGATAGTCATGGGCAGCTGCTTTGTAACTCTCCCTCTTCTCTTTCTTCCTTCATTTTAATGCACGGTCACAAACTCTAAATTTTGATGTGCTGTGTGTGAATCCCTTAAAGCAGCATCTGTATGTAAAAAACATACATTCTGGTTCTTACTAAATTTTTTGCCTAAGCAAAATCCAGTTTTGCACCATCCTGCACCATCCAGTTCCACAGATGAATTACACTTCATTATACAGAGCACTTATTTTGTTCGCTGATTCTGTATTGGACAAGGCCTGAAACTGAGATCCATATGTCTGTGCAAACATATGGCCTCTCTAGTATGAACTGTCTCTGCCAGAAACATCAGAAAATCACTGGGAAACTGGCTCCCTTGGATTATTGGGCCTTGGAGTAGGAGTAGATGAAGCAGCAAACCAGCTGCCCTTGGTTCAGCCTTTTTCCACATGGAAAGCAGGTTTTAGAGCTCTGTCTCCATTAGTAGCAGTCTGCTGATGCAGCTATCATCACATACTACAACAGCAAAGCTGTCCTGGGTGGACTGCTAGAAATAGCTTGTACTGGCAAAACTGTGCTTTTGACAAGATAGCTTATTACAGCAACCCCCATCCTTCCCCAGCAAACTAAGCAATCCCAGCAGAAGTACAGCTTTGCTGGTGTAACTGCCTTCACGGCAGTGCCTGTTGCCTGGGTAGCTGGTCTGGTCTGGGATCCCACTTCCTGGCCCCGGGCTGACACAGCAGGGCTTGCAGAAGCTGTGTTGTAGCCCAAGTGCAAGACCCTCCGTGGGTCTCTGGCAGCGGGTACTGAGGCTGAGGTGGGACGCAAGCAGGACGGCACAACAGGGCCACTCTCTAAGTGAGACCTCTTGACACTGTGGAGCTGATACTGTCTTTCCTGAGGATTTGCAGGGTTGGAGAGGACCTCGTTCCTATTTTATCCCAAGCAATGTGAAGTGTTCAGTGCCTGCGGGCCCCCTATGGGTTTGTTCAAAGTAGTTTGAGCCACCCAACTTTATTACAGATTCACTCTGCTCCTTTCTCATACATTGCCTCTTAGTTTCTTGATGTTTCCTGCTTTCTTTTCCAACATACGATGTTCCTTATTCATGCAGCTTTCCCCTTTTATTTCCAAACGAATGAACACTTACCACCAAAATCCGTGTCTGTCTTCAACATAGGTGACCCAGCAGAAATCACTGAAAGAGGTATCGAATCAGTTAAAAAGAAAGAGCTCGTCCTTTTTCCTTTTCTGAACATTCTCCTCCCTATTTCTAGCACTACTGGTGTCTTTACTTAGGCATGGTTTACTTTGTGGTAATGACTCCCTTAGTTCATCTAACATTTTAATATGGCTCCATATTTTCTTTGGTTGGTATTTTATCTGAATGATTACAGTATAGGATCTGTCTGGCAAATACCTCCATTTTGAAAATCAAGTTGCAAATTGGAACATATGACCTCAAGATTATTCCTGCTAGTGTAGGGTTTGCTTTAGAAGGCCAAGTGGGAGTTTCCCTGAGGAAGTTTGTACCCTACATAAGAGCACAAGAAATGCTCTGCAGGGTCCTAGTGGTCCATCTGGCCCAGAGTTCTGTCTCTGACAGCGGCAGCAGGAGATGCTACCGGGATTTAGTACATGAGCCTGGCCATTGCTCTGCTCCTGCCTCCCAGGCGTCCGTGGTCTTTGAACTAGGAGCCTTAGACAGTGCCTAAGAGTGTGCCTGGGAAGCACATAGGCTGTGGGATCCATTAGCAAGTAAAGAGAGGGAGGGCAGCATGTGTACTTGTAGGGAAAAGTTTTCTAACTTCTATCTAAAACATAACGTTTTCTGACCTGTCTTGCCTCCTTTGAGATGTGAGTGGAAAGGAATTACTTTACATCAGTGGGTGTGTAGACAGCTGTACAATACATTGCTGCAACAGCTCATGGAGGAATAGGTCAACCAGAAGGACTTGTTAAAAAAGTATTCACAGTTTTTTTTCCCCCTCTCCCAGAATAATTTCTCATTTCTCTGCAGTAGTAGAAGAGGATTTTTTATGTTGTTCTTTTTCCATGGATGGCAGGTCAGACTTTTCCCTTGATATGTTTGCTTGTCACAGAACTGGTATCCAGCTTTCTCTGATTTTTCAGACTCTGAGATTCAAAGATAATGTTTGTCAGCCCATCAGGGTAAAAATAGCATACCTTTATCACCATCATGATCACCAATTATAGGAATCACTAAGGCATCTGTCACCATGGTGGAGAGGTACTACAATATGCCTGTAAAGCATCTGGCTTCTTCAAGAGAAGGAACTAGTTCTAATTCCCTCTGCTTCAGTTGTACATCTTTTGCTTATGGGTACTTGAATCCATGTAGTTTAATTCAGGATTACACTCCTGGGGCCATTCCACTGTTCAGCACTTAGTAATGTAGAAGATCCACTGCCAGCTTTGAATTGCAGTCTAATAGTTTTAGAATTTGTGCTCAACCTCATCTCCTCACTAATAGTGAATTCCGGCAGGGGGGAGACCACTGAAAATGCAAGGCCTCTGGCCCTGTGAGTTCAGATGTGGTCTCCGTCAGGTTTTTATGGCCCTGTTGAATATAGCCGCTCCTTCTCCAGTGCAAAGAAAAAGCTGGAGCTGGGTAGAATTTTGACTGGACTTCAGGAGTTTGTCATGTATCTATTCTTGTCCCTATCTTTAAGACACACACATGGTGCATATTGCTTGCCTCACTGGATATTGTAAATACTGGAAGTTATAATAAAATTAGGAGCACAGATGTTCCTCTTACAACCAGTGCATCCTGTATACGATAATAATAATGAAATATGTCCATTGCTGTTCTCCATGGTACTAAATTTTCTCCAGTGAGGCATCTTGCTTTAATAATAAAACCACATTTTCTTAAACAAGGGAGGATCAGATTTACATTGGCAGTAAGTCACTATTTTCAAATACCATCAAGAGGGATATCCAAGATAACCATAAGACTCCCTAGGACAGGTGACTCTACATGGAAACTGCAGCCTGCTAGAATGGTCCACTATTAGTCTTCATTTTTTTCTTTTATCAAAGCAATTAGTGGAAGAGGACTGTCAGTCTAACGGTTCACTTTCTGCTGCCAAAAGGAATGCACATCAATGAAGTTTTTATTTTCCATTATTTGTGCTATGGTTGCAACCAAAGGTCCTGGCCAGGGACCTTTTCCTCTATTGACCTCTAAAGGAAAGCAGATTGTCCTGAAGAGTTTACAGCCCCAAGTCCTGATGTGGCGTACGAGTGAAGATAGGTACATGCTTATGGGATTGCATTTTGCAGCATAACTTTCCATGAATTTTGTTTTCATGTTTTTGGCTGAGGAGTACTGAGATAATATAGGCATGTTATTATACAGCTATTTATGTGTATCTTCTGGTTTTACTCTACCTTACCCTCTCCTGAGACACGAAAGTAGTGACTCCTTTGTGCGAGTTTGCAGAATCGGGCCCCTGCAGCACTACACTCTTAATTATCCTGCAAGACAAATGTGCTTGCAGTGGCCAGGGCATGGCTGTAGTAAATGTTATCTTTCCAGGTGGAAAAGGGGTCAGACCATAGTGAAAGAAGAAGAAAAATATGGGAAAAGGATGACAGAAACTGTAGGGGGAAAAAGTAATGAAAAATATAGGGGCAAAAACTTCACCACTAATAATTCTGCACCAATTTGACTTTTCCCTAGTAGCATACCATTCATTTACCCTGTCTGCATTAAATTTATCATCTCCAGGCTAGCTGGAAAATGGAGGTCAAATTTCATTTTGGCCTGCAACTTGATAAAAATGACCTGCAAAAGGTAGATGACAGGCTGTTATTTTATGCACTGGAAAATAGCAAAGATCAGATACTATCTCCTGCGTGTCCTCTTTTTCCTGCATGTCTGATACTAGCTCCTATCCGTAATGTATCACAAGTGAGTGTCCTGATTTGTTGGAAGGCTGGTCAAGGTTTAAAACAAGAACAATCTATTTCAAGCTGGCAATCTCAATCAGTATGGGTTGACTAGGCACCTTTTGCCATGTGAAATCTCCACTGAATCACTAACAAGTCATAAAAATACCAAGTGAATTGATGTGACAGTCAAACAAACTGCTTATTTTACTTAGAGTTCATTTAATCTCCAAAGTTATCTACTAACTGTAATTAATGTTTCCTCAGCAATTGCATTCACCATGTCTCAACAACTTCCATAAAGCAGGAAAATGTTGTTAAAAAAACCCAACACAACAGTGTACCAGCTGAGCTTGTGGGCAGCAGAAGAGTGTAAAAGTTAGACTCTATACAGGAGGAAAAAAACCCAAACAAATCTTTCTTTAGCACTTGGAGTATTCTGGGATCTACACCAAATAGAGACTGTAAAGGATTAGTCTAGGATTAAGAATCCTTTAGCTTATGAAGTGTTTAACCTTCACTGTGTCTGCTTCCACACTATTTGCAATATTACTCTGCCACTTTTGCAGGGGAACTAGTAGCAGAGTGATACTGCTGCAATGCAGTCTTCTCCACGTTGGGTCTTTTATGATTCAGTACTACTTTTGGTTTGCTTTGTAAAGATCGTTGCAAGGGCTTATCTTGTGTAATTGTTTTACTACCATCTGCATTACAGTATAATTACCTTTCAAAAATGGTAGATCTCTTTTGCTAATGTTTAAAGGCAAATAATAGGCAACTAAATTGCAAAGTCTTGGGATGTAGCAGCACATAGGTGGTAATAAAATGTATCCTATATTTACAGCATATACTTCTGTCTCTCTCTTTTTTTTTCTTTTTTTTTCCCCCTTTTCCTAGGAATGGTAGATAATGATTATGGTTTTCTCTTCTTCCTTTTTTTTTCCCCCCTTGCCTGTCCTCCTTTTACATAGAGTTAATCATAACTCGTGAGGGTTTTTTTTAGAGTTTGTTCGGATCCTTATCTGATAACTGTCCTATAGTACCAGAAGGATGGATATTCTGGTATTTTCCTAAACTATAATGACAAACAAAAATAAGGCAAATAATTCTAACACACATTGAACATAATAACAGGAATCTTTTTTTAATGGGAGATTTAGCTATTCCTAAAAAATAATCACTACTCACTTTTTAAAATTTTAAGATGTATAAATACAATTTTAAATCTATCTGTCTTTCTGTCTGCCTGTCTATCTATCCTCTACTTTGTAGCCTATAAATGCCCTCCGGTTCATACGATAAACTAGTTGTTTGATAATATCTTTAAGTTTTCTGTTCCCTGCAATTATATACCAGGAATTACAGTTCGTGCCCTTAGTTACATGTGAATGCCTGTTCCCTGGCTGCTGCTGTAAATCCTGTATTACCTGAAAGGTTAAAATATGGAGGGGAGGACATGAAAAAGGTGTCCAGAAAATGTAGATGACAGGAAAAAAAGAAAATACAGTGACAGAGGGGAAATACCATAGATAAAATGATAAGGCAGAGAAATAAAGCATGACAAGACCATGATAGTTTGCATAAGTAATGAGAATTGAATTCGTGGATTTTAAATTGCTGTTTAAATTCCTATTTGCATGTTTATCAGAAATCTCATTTGCTTAAGTAAAACTGGCCTATATACATTTTTTAAATTTGTGTATAGCTCTGATTTTGTTAAACGGAGGAGTCAGATCCAGTTAGACAGATGCCTGTGTATGATATTATTTTAGAAGTGGAAGCGTGCATATCTCAATGACAAGTTTCCACGATGTGTTCCATTAAGGGCAGGTTCCTGCTTTCCCTGAAGTCAGTGGGGAAACATCTGCTGTCTTCTTTTGGAGCAGGACTGGGTCCTGAGTGACTTGCAAAGAACTCCCTGAGTGAGTGTACATGGCTGTGAGCCTCCTAGAGCTCTGCTCTTTACAGGCTGGGACTGAAAGCCAGTTTTGCAGGTTTCTGAGCACCTTTTTTCAGGGTTCAGTAGGCTCAGCTCCCAAATCAAAGGCACTTAGAGGACTGAGTCCTGTGTTTGTGCTTCTTATGCTGCTGATCCTTCCTGGGTACTTGTGATTAATTGCATTGGCCACTGGGTGCCCCTGATACCTAAGATAAAAGCGAGTACAAGGCCATAATTTTGGTACTTAAAAGGTTGCATTTTTAATGGTTGTGTATTGGACTTCTTCACCTCTGCAATTCATGCATGCATCAATTTAGCTGTATTTGTATTTGCTCTCTGTAAGGAAACCTGTGTGCTTGGATGATTGCACCTTCCACAGTCTGCACAGCCACTCTCCTGGGGACTTGTAGCACGTTTTCCTAACACTCCTGCCAGGGAGTGAACAATCTCAGGTTCTCTGGAAGCCGACTGGGATATGATGGGGTTGAGCATCATTGCAAAAGACACTGAACACTTGAGAGGCTCCTGGTCACCTCACAGGATCAGTAATGCCTTCAGGGAGCGGAGTGGAGTCTCATCTGAAAAACTCTGGAGAACAGGGGCTGAAAAACGTGCTTCTGAATGAGCTCTCCAGCATGTAGAAACCCCAAATGGGCAAGGGCAGCCCTTCCCTCCTCTTCAGAAGCGTTATTGTGAAATGTCTCCAGCTGGGCTGTACAGTCCTTTGAAGGCTACAGGAGCTCTTCAAGAGCAGAGCCGCTGCAGATCTGAGTCATGTGCCGGCTCCTTGTATGCATTCTTATGGCATTCCTGAAACAGATGCAAATTGAATTTCAAACAAAAGATACCACTACTGCTGCTACAGTGGTGAATGACCTAGTCTTTGAAAACTGACACTGCCATGCACATTTGCAGGTATACATCCTGCACTGATAGTTTTTGGGTACAATGCAGAATTCTTAGTAGAAAAATAAGCATTGTAGAGTTGCTGTTAAAATATAAAATTCTTCTCTTTTTTTCAAAATGTATATGTACATTTTTTGTTAATATATATTTTTGGTTGCAGAATCAAATGAAACATACTTGCATTTTTTCACACTTGCAGCCTCTTTAATTAATCTATATGCCTCTCTCGGATTTCTGTGTTCTAATATACTGGTACTATGGAAAAGTCTTTTGTCTAATTTACATGTCCAAATTAGTTTCAACTTAGTTATATTGAATGATAATAGATTTCTTTTTCATATAATTAATGTTGTCTGCAAACGTAACGTGGATTAAATTTGTCATTGTAAAGATCTTAAGATTTTAATATTTTTGCAGAGGCATAAATACAGTGTAGCTATAATTATTTCATTATGTATGTATAAAAATAGGATATGGGGAAAAGTGCATGCTTTCCTTCACTGATTACTCTTAATGTCTCCCAAATTTCCTGATTTACAATATTCTCCAAGGATGTAGATTTTTCTAATTGAAGTACAGTAATTTACATATTTTTAGACCTTGTGACACAGTTAATTGATATGTCATTACATATACGGCACTGAATATATTTTACACGTTCGCTGCAGAGCAGACTTAACTTGAGATGCTGTAGCACTTTGCAAAGAATTCAGAACTATTGCATTTGGTTTAATCTTTTCCTTTCCTTCCTCACCCTTTCTTTATAAAGGCAAAGCAAAAATGGATGATGTAGTAATTGGTATAGTTCCTGTTCAAACGTACTCGTTAAAATAATGTTACTGTGTAAATGACAGGACAAGAAAAGTAAGAGCAAGTAAACAAAGAGAGGAAGAATAATGGGAGAGACAAGGACAAAGAAGATAAGGTTAAGACGGGAGGGAGCTAAATGTCAATAGTATCAGTGCTGTGTGTTTGAAAACCAAATTGTTCTGTTTTCTTTTACGCTATTCAGTATAAACTTGTTAAACGTTCACTGTGTCTAGGAATATTTTAAATGGGTTTCTTAAATTTAGGGGCACTATATCTGTCATAGACAGTAGTAATGTGGCTAATAATGCTCCATTATTCAATCAGGTGCAGCGACTTTCTCCAGTGACAATATATTTATTTCTCCAGGTGGATACCCCAGCAGAACTGAATGTTTTTAGTTTTTCTTTGCTAACCAGGAAGGTGGCTCAGTCGTGTAAAAGGACTGAAGGGATCATAATTCTATTTTCCAGGGTTCTGGTTAAAAGTATGGCTCATTGATAATGATATTGTCATCCCTATAGGTAGCTGAAGGAGGTGTGCTGTATCTGGTGGATTTAATATTAATCCTGTATTACTTGTATGCCTTGCTACAGCGTAAGAAGACAAAATTGTGTTCCTTACAGCGTAGAGAAGACACAGTATTATAACAAATGAAGATGAACAGGGGTGGAGACATGGGAAGAACAAGGTTGTAATGGGTGGAGGTCACAGGTATGCATCAGGAGTGAGGCTGATGTTTCTCTAAATGATCTCCAGAGAGTAGAGTTTGCACACTAAGACAGTGTTTGAAGGTGTGGCAAATAGTGGGACAGCGTAAGTTAATGTGGTGATCCTGGTGCTTTGCTGTGCGCTTCCCAGTCCCTCAGGCTGCTTGCTTTCCTTCCTTTCCATCATTATGGCCAAAGTATATTCCTTGTGCCCGTGTTTATGCCACCTGGGTTCGGCCACATGGGATTTGCAGTGTGAGTTGCTTATGAGCTTTTTAGGTTACCGATTTCTTACATGTTCTTTTTTTCTGTTTTGGGAGGGGAAGGTTGGGCCTGAGAGCAGAAGATGTCACTGGAATGAAAGTTACTAAGGAAAACTATTGCATTTTCTTAAAAAGTGTGATATCTTGGCAGGAGTTTCTTCTAAGGCAGCAATAAAAATAAATATAAAAACAATGTGCACATCTTTCAAAATGCTTGTACACTAGAGGCTTCTAGCTTCAAGATACTTCCTGTTGAATCAAGCTCAAGAGAGAAATATGAATTCTGAATCCTGGCTACAAAGTAGAATTCACTTTCATATGAACTTGCATTTTGTTTTCAACTGAAAGAGTGAATAAAGGAGAAAAATGCCAAAGGTGAGTTCTGTCTCTCCCTCTGAATTTGTGGTTCCTATGTACTCTAATCTCAGACCAGTAAACTTGAAGTAGCTGCATAAGATGAAAATGATGATACAGCAGCAACATGTATGCTCTGCCCAACTCAGCATTTAATTTGGAACACGTTGTGCTGCAGCCCCAAACCTGGTTGAACTCTATCAAAATAGAAAGTGGCCCATTCTCCTGGCATAGGGGCACATTTTAGTGTTCCGTGATAAAAACACCTTCAGGGAACTCTGGAAACCAAAGTTGCAGAAATCTTGAAAATTTTTATGTGGTATTTTGTTTTGTGTGTGTGTGTTGTTTTTTTTAAATTTAAATAAGCCATGAAGGTCTTTCTCACATAATAATCATTAATTAGTCAAAAGACTTCTCCCTCCTCTTGCAGTATCGTAGCCTGTCAAGAAGGTTTGGTTATTTAGGACAGCATTAATTTCACCTAACTTTAACAATCTGTGAGTTAGGTGTCTATGCTAAGCTCATTGTTTAAGTACTATGGTCATTGCAGAGGGAGACAGGCATCTCCAGAATGTGATTTCTGCCATCAGTCTTTGATACCAAACTTAGGATGTGACAAATCATGTAAGTCAGAAAATTAGCAAAATAATTTAGGAGATCTTGCTGTGCTACAAGAACAGCTTTCTGTGAAAATGAAATCTCACAATGGTCTAAAAGTAGGATGTTTTGAAGTTATTTCATTATTTTGTTAAATGCAAATTGAACACCTAGAATAAAATAAAGAAAA
The DNA here is from genome assembly GCF_036417845.1 of Apteryx mantelli. Taxonomy (NCBI): domain Eukaryota; kingdom Metazoa; phylum Chordata; class Aves; order Apterygiformes; family Apterygidae; genus Apteryx; species Apteryx mantelli. The sequence goes on from NC_089982.1 coordinate 67,665,336, forward strand.
ATATGCATTATTTTCAATTATTATTTCTGCCCCTTTTTAAATGGTCCCATTTTTTGATTAAATATTTTACTAGCAGTCCAGCAAGAAAGTGTTGAATTTATGAATATTAAAATATAATCTGCTCTGTATAATTAATAACAATTAATAAAGACATTCCTTGATGATTGTATTAAATGAGGTGATTGATTTTGCACTGGAGAACATCTTGCCTTACCGGATACTTTTAATTTTAACTACCCTGGGAAAAGGTGTTTAAAATGAAAATATGCAGCGCTAAAGAACTATTTTATCAGTTCAAAACATTCTATGCATCAATAAATTTAAAATATAAACCACTAATTCTTAGAGAGTAATAGGCAGTCTTTGGATGTTTTTACTTAGTTGCATTTCTCACTTTGCCAGTTGTACAACCATCAGATTTTACTGCCCTTGAAAAAGAGCTGCACTTAAGCATTGATTGTGTACATACAGAATATTGTAATTTCATAGACGAATACGTAAGGTGCTGCAGTGTTACAGTTCAGCAATGCATATGTGAGTGGTGCTAATCTTCTGTTATTCTGGAAGATTTCTGAAGGTTACTGTGCAAATATTAATGACCTGTAGGCCCTTTGCTTTGTTAAGAGGGTGGGAAACCTGTTAACACTCAGGTCTTTCCATAGAAGAACTTATATTTTGCTTTTCCATGTTTTCCATCTGTTCACAGATCTCTTGTTAATTTTATTGCAGTTTCCTTTTCAAGATCATTTCTTGTTGATACCAGAAAGAGTTATTGGAAGATGAGAGAAGAATAGAGAGACTGTTGCATAAGTATAGAATGAATATCAGAAATAGGAGTACGTTGTATTACATACAGAAGGGTCATTTAGAAATGTCAGTAGATTCTAAGAGCAGCATTGCAGGTTCTTCTGTCTCCTAGCTAACACTTCCTTTCTCTGAGACCAAAATACCTTGTAAGCTGCCCAGCTGGAGACCATTTGCACGTCACTGAAGTGCAGCTGCTTCTGGGGTATTCTCTCCTAGCTACACGTCTTTGCAGGTCCTTTAGGAAGGGACATGGAGATTAACTTCTCCAAGTGAAACTTCAAAGGAATTTTAAGAGGGCAGAACATAATTACCTGAGCTGAAATTTTGCCAGGACACAAGTTAAAGTTTTCTGTTAAAACTGCTAGCCTGGTTAGAATCCTGATGCTGTAGAAGTCAGTGAGAGTTTTACCCTGAATTTTACCCTGTGAGTCACTTTCAAACTCATCTAAATCAAGCCTGAACTTGCAGTCCTTGACTGTGCAAAGCTGCTGGTGTCTTCAAGGCAGGTTATGTATTAGATTGAGGTATGTACACTTAATGGATCTCCAAGTAAGGATGCAGAGCAGTTAGCATATAGCTTGACAAAAGCTCAGGAAACATATATTGGAAAGGTATACTAGCTGAAAAGCGCCGATGGCAGTTTTTCTGCTGGGGAGCTTTTCAGCCTGGCTGACAAAGGCATAATGAAATTCAGTGGCTGGAATTTGAAGTTTCACAGATTCAACCTTAAAATAACACACCATTTCCTAGCTGTGAGGGTAATTAAACATTGGAGCACATTATGATGAGGTGGGACTTGCCGTTGCTTGCATTCTTTGAGGTGAAGTTGAATGTCCTTTTGAAAGAGGTTACTCTGGTTTGTCAGAGAGTTTCTGTGTCTCTTCTGGTGATGGTGAAGTAGAAGGAGAGTGTGTTTTCCTTCAGATCTGTGCTCAGTGCACCTCTTATCACTTTTCCTTTGGAAGGCCATGGAGAGAACTGGATTGCCTCCTTTGCTTTCATAATCATACTCGTAGTCCCTCATTAGGACAATGATTATAATCAAATCTCATGCTTCAGGACTTCAGCAAGTCATCTGCAAGGAGCAGGAGGAGTTTTCTTTTTATTCCCCAGGACATTATTACCTGGATTTATTCCTTGTTTTAAAAATGTTTACCTTTAAAACATGGTATTTTCCACCCTGAGAGATGGGACTGTAAAGCGGGGGGTACCAATGCGTGTTCCTGAGATGAATTATTTGTGTTGTGCTCACATGGACATGGTCCTGTTTATCATTCTATGTGGAGCTGGGAAGTGAGTCTGTCAGATCAGAGAGATGCGAATGGGTGGCCACCTTTTCTGAGCGTTTTCTGTGTTCTTACCTGATTTCCTCCCATTTGCAGGGTCTTTGGTATTTGATGGAATTTTAGTTTCTTTTTTTCTGTGTATTGAGTGTATAAATCTGGTCATCTGAGAACTGAAGTACTGTAATTTAACTGGAGCTTTGGATTTAATGTAGAGTATCTCTGTGAAACGCAATAGCCTGTGAGGTAACTGAAATCACATGGCAAAATCTAATAGCCTCTTCTGTCTAGAAACTATGAAAACTATCTCCTTGCACTTTTATTGCGAGATATTTTGAGGAACAGATTTCAGTCTAATCTCTCACAAAGAATTAGTGTGACAGTTAAATCTTTGTGCTCTTCTGTCATCAAGTATGTGCATTATTAAGTGGTCTGTAGGCATAAATCTCTTAACAATACGCTTGCAGAGAGGCCATACCCACAAAAAATATTCTTGCCTTGTATTTATAATATACACACATATATACATGTGTATGAGCACAAAACTTTTGCAAGATGGTTCTTAATACAGAAATAACTGAAAAGACTAAGAGAGCCTTTCAGGTGAGTGCAGTAGACCACAGGAGAAAAAATGGGCAATACCAGCTTTTATTGTGGTATATCTACAAATATGAATGATCAACTTCAACACTTACTACATGAAGACAAAATTGTCGTCTTTTGATCCCTCCTAGTATGTTTTTAATGTTGCCATTCGGAGGTTAAGGAGTCAAACCTCAAAGGCTAAGAGGAAGGTGTCTACTACAAGGGAACATCATTAGGTACTTCCCATCTTTTAAGTTGCTAATGGTTATTCTGTCTGTCCCACTGAATGAAATAATGAGGTCTTTGTTTGTTCTTGTATATATAAAAAAAACTAATAAAAATTAGTTATCCTGAAAGCTAATATTCCTAATGCTTATTTCAGTATTACTAGAATTGTGGAAAATCTGACAGTAATATAATATGTCAATTTATATAAAATGCACAAACAGGTCTTTATTGAAAACCATATTTTTCTAATTTCTTGATTGTGTTTAAAATCATTTATTTTTATTAGCTAACAAACTTGCTTTGTTGGGCAGTTCATTAGCTGTGGAAAGATTTTATTATTTGCAGCAAAAGTCTGTAATAAAATTCTAGCAGTACCATTTAGAGCTGACTTTTTCATAAAGCATTATGTGTCAGGTAAATAGTCTGAATGTAAATGTCTTTAGGCAGGGTTCATTACAGGGTGGAAAACATGCAATTTTGATTAGGAATGAAAAATAAAACAAAGAACTACTTCCTGACATGAATATAATCTCCTATTTCAAACTGGCTTGTACCAAACCATTAAGATTGTTAATTTTTAGATGTAGCTACTATTATTTTTACCCTAAAGTGGACCAATGTAATGCAGAGTATAGTCTGCAGTATTCAATATTGTACAAGCATATAGGGCTGAACAGTAGATCTTACTCAGCCATAAAACTCAACTACTTGCTGATTTTTAAGATCTGCCCAGTGAAATGGCAGCAGATCAGAGATCTTCTTCTAGTGAATATGTGTATAAACTGGGATTCAGTTAATTCATAGTTTAGACTGGGTCATAAGTTTTCATGGTAAAGATCAGGTACTGACAGGTACCAAGATGAGCCCACTGATCCTCTGCTCCCCAGCGCCTGAGTAATTATTATTAATAATATCTTACACTGACATGCAGCTACATACTCATAAGTTTTCTAAACTGTGTAACAAGCAAAAGAATAAATCTTCCTACTCTCAAAGCAGTTCATTTGACTTAGGGGGAATCTCATGTCCATAACATATATGCAATAGATTTTTCTGCTGATGTTTTTTTATGAGGAACTGATCAGCCTTTATGCTAACCTTGAAGAAATCTTTGATTCAGTATGAAATGCCTCTGTACTATCTAATATCATGGCAAATGCAGCCAAAGGCTAGAGATGACATTTATATGAGGCTTCCAGCACATGACTGCCAGAGTGAAATGGCTGGGGTAAGTATAAACTGACTAAACCTTTTTTCCTCCAGTTTCTGCTGTATGTTAGTAGTTGAATATCCCAGAAGATAGAATAATTTGTTCTGTGTTCTTAGTTTCCTTTTTTGTGCAATTAAAGTTTAATCTTCTGTGTCATATGTGGCAGAAAGTTATCCTTAAAACTGTTAAGTCGTATTACCCTCCTTTTGCAGATGGGGAGTCTGGGGCACTTAACTAAGATGACTTGCTGAAGCCATCAAGTGCTAGTGCCATGTGAATCCTAGCACTAGGAGAGACAAGAGAGGGGTCTAGGAGTTTGGCCCATAAGCTCACCTTTAGTGCTTCTTTCTCCATGTACTACGTGGTCTCTACATAAAATACAAAATGCCCCAACAGAGAACTGAAAACCTTGCTGATACTCCCCCACAAAACCTATTGAGACAAAGGGCTTCAAAAGCTGCTTGCAAAATTTGCTTTGAGCTGCAATGTCACCATATGTTCAGCTTGCCTGTTGGGAAGGAACTTTCTCCAGAAATTCAGGAACTTTGATTACTTATTTTCTGAGTTGAACAGGTGTCAAAGATACAGAGAAATGGACCAGATTTAGAGTCTTTCCTCCATCCTGTAGTTTAAACCTCCCTCCCACTTCTAGCTGGATTTAAATCCTCATTCTCAGCATGTCCCTGTTTAATGTGAACTTGGCCCACTGGCTATATATAACCAATGAAAACAATAAAAATAGCCTTTACAACCTCCACTGTACAAATCCAGTAAATTTTATCACTAGGTGTGATAACCCTTTTGTTATGGATGGACCAAGAAGTCTCCCAAGGAGACAGTCCATTCTCTAGGTGAAACAACACACTTTCCTTTCTCCCCTCTTCTCATAATTACTTCATAGAGTAAAACAGATCCTTGGGATCCAATCCAGTCTATTGGGTAAATGGTATGTTGTCTAATTTCATTGCAACTCAGCAGTGAAGCTTGTGAAATAATAATATATATACTGAAGGCTCTGTGGGGGACTGCAGTGAAGCAGTAGTTACTTCTCATAAAGTTTTTTAATAGGACGTGAGCTCCAGGATTCAAGGGAGAGAGCATTAATGTCCTTTTCAGAACATTGTGGAAAATAAATACTGTGCAGCACCAATCTCTTGGCAGTTTCAAAGAATGTCTAAAGAGGATCATTATGAGACCATTTATGATGGGAACATGATTCCACTGCAAGTCTTTGGAGTCTCTGCTGGGATATTGTTCCTACTGCTTGAGCTTAGGAGAGGAAAGCAATTTCAATAGAAGTCTATGGAGACTGTATGGCAATTACATTACTGACAATATCAGTATGATTTTAGTGCGAGTCTCTGGAGACCCTAACTTCTGAGTGAAATGAAATGCATCATGCCCATACAAATTATATTGTTGTTTGAAATAAACCAGAATAAGTTAAAGCTAAACAAGTACTGAAATAATATAAACACTCAAATCAATAAGCCTCATGGCAACTTGGCCAGAAAATACTAACCACAGCCTTGTGGTCAACTGCCAGCTGCGGTTCTTCACCCCACATTTGCCTGGATGTAGTGTATGGACAAAGATTTCTCTGGAAGTCTGTAACGGCCTGAATGGGAAGACCTGCTTTTTTAGGTGCCTGTATAGGTCACAGCCAGTGTAGGAAGGGGATTCTTCAAGTTTTACTGGGTTGGGGGGTCTGGGAAGTAAAAGAGGGTAAAGTTGTTAGCAGCAGCAGTATATCAAAAAGGAGATGTAAGGAAGGAGTTGGGGTTAAAAATCTAGTGATGCGTGAGTACTGTTTTTTGCCTCATGTCAGAGGTAAAATGATGACTGGCTAAAACAGCTGGACTCTAACAGTGGTTGAAGTCTGCTGAGCTCTGGGAAGTATTTTCCAGACTTTTCTATTCTGAAAGTACACCAAGAGTGTCCTTGCTGTTGCTTACGTTTTGCAATGCCAGCTTCCTGTGAGGGTATCACAGCACACCATTTTTTACTTAAGCAGTAGAGTACCAGCAAAACCAGATACCCTTGCTGGCTGGGAACGGAGCAAGCCCCCACTTCCTTTTCTGTCCATGAGCGACCCAGGACCTTCATTTCCTATAACCACGTTACGTATGCTAGGCTGTAAATGGAGAGCTGCAGAATTTCCAGTGCTGAAGATACCTAGTCTAACACAGCCAGGGTAAAGTGCAGTGTTTGCATTTTATTGATTCTTACCTATTGATTCCAATGGGATGAACTGTCTGCGTAACAGAAATGAGACTGACAGCAAGACAGGAACTCGGGCATCAGAGACAGGCCAGGCCTTGCATGACAAGAACAAAATCATATAAACAAACACCCCAGATATTTCCTCAGTTGAATCTAACAAGAACCAAAGAAAAGGAGCACTGTTCTAGGAAGGGCTGAGATTTACTAAATAAAGTTTAGTTTGCATTTGATCACTTCTGCTGATAAAACTGAGCAGGGCAAATACGTGAGTGTTTCATGACAGATTGCCTTGTGCCAGCTGCATTTATGGTGCTGTTTTGTGTAATCTGGAGAGTGACAAAATGTAAATCTGCATCTCCTCGCATACTAGATGATTCTTGTTCTGTGACTCAGACGTGGGAATGAATAGATATGCCATAGCCTGACCTTCCAGGTAGGAGGAAGATGTCTGAAGGAGTACTAAATATCCAAGATGTGTAATGAGTGTACACAATTTGTGTTTTTCTCTGTTTGTTTTAATTAAATAATTTTATTGGAAAGGCTAAGCACACACTGAAGAAAATGTCCTCAGTAAGAATATTGATCTTATTAAGGGTTTCTCTGCAGATATATATGTGTGTATTTTGTGTGTGTGTGTGTGTATATATAAATATATATATATATATAAAAATCTCAAACAAATTTCTATTCTGATTGTAGCCAGTTTCTTATGGGCTTATTAAAAATTTTTGCTTGTGTGCTACATCCATGTACGTGGGATGGAGATTAAGATGACACTGAATCATCTTTTGTGCCCACTGGATTCTGGGTGCTGCAAAGCCAAAAATGTCCCGATGTCATTCACAGTCTGGAGGGACTTGCCAGGATCCAAGCAGCATCCCCATGCAGCATCTGCTGCATCTGCCAGCCTGGTGCTGCCTGGCTGGGAAGGGGGCTCCCTTCCTGCCCTGAGCTGTGGTGAGCGAGACCGGAGCGAGAGGCACGTGTCCTCCCCAGACAGTGGCTTGAGACAAAGCTGTTCCTGCATCCCTGGCAGAGCAAAGAGCTTTTCTGATGGGGAGCCTAAATATGATTTTAGCAGCCCTGGCTTTGACACAGGAAAGAAGGGATATTGGGAAGCAAAGAGAAGAAAATACTATGTGATATTGTAAACTTCCTGCTCACTAGCCTTTTCAAGGACCTGGAGTTTTGTAGTTTTATGTTAAAGTAGACCTTTTTGAAGAACTGTTCAGAAATGTAAATGTAAGATTTGACACATCTCGGATCAGATGAGGATGGAGTCCTGCAAAGCAGGTAGCTGGCTCCAACTGACAGCCATCCCTGCCAAGCTGAGCCGCGCTGCCACAGGTGACTGCTCCTTTCTCTCCTTCATAAAGAAACCAGGCTCTCCTAGCCATGGCTTTGTTTCTACCCTTTCTCTGGTTAGTTGTGTCAGGTGCCCATGATAACCACTGGAGCTGGCAAATAGAAACCTTGAAAAATGACCCTCTTGCTTCACTTTCTTCCTCATAATTAATTTTTGACCTCCAAATCAAATCGCTCAACCACCAGAACAATGACTCTCTCTACAACTCTACAGAAAAACCATTGTCCCCACCCTCTGCCAGAGAGGGCCACAGCAGCAGCTGTCAGCACTGCTCCCGTACTCTGTTTTACAGTAGGTTTGTAGCACTTTCCTGCTCTGCTCCTAGCTTCTCCCACTGGGAATAATAAACCACTAGTGCTTCCAATGCCTTTATTTCCCCTTTTGCTCCTCATCTCCTGGCACAGATTTCCCTGCAGCTCTTTTTCTGGCTGCCAAATATGTCCTTTTATGTACATTTTGCAGAAACAGCAAGAGAGCTGTCCCTCCTCCCTGCCCCGCTTTGCCTGTCTAAATTCACCTCTCCTGTCTCTTAAAGGACCAGCACTTCCAGCCAGCGTAAGATTTTGAACATGACAGTGGATTTGATTGTAAACAAAACGGTGACTGACTTCATTGCCTGAAGAAATGCAAAAGTTTATAAAAAGAAGAGGGAGCAGGAATATGGCCATTTTCCTTTGAATGAAAATAATTTTAGCTGAGTGGCTGTTATTAACATAAGAAGTTAAATACTTTGAATGATATATTCATCCCATCATGCAAATTCATCTCTGCTTAAATTTAATGTCTTCATTACACAAACTTTGTGTGCTTAAAGGGGGAAACGTTTGAAACCTGTTTTTTAATTTCTTTCTTTATTTAAATATACTCTTAAATTCCCCTTTGCATTCCTGTTCATGGATTTTCCTTGCTTACTGGTTTATAGGTTTATTGGAAGAGAAAAGAATGTAAACTTTGCAAGCTATGGCCTTGCCTCTATTTATATTTTAGAAGCAAAAAGCAAAAAAAAAAAAAAAAAAAAAGTTAAATATTTTTATCCTGCGTCTTTCCTGTCTTCTTGCCCTAAGTGAATGTTAGAGGAGAGAATAATTAGTCAGTGTGGTCTAACTGGTGCATTATAGTGTATCATTGTCCACTTAAGAACTGTTGGAAACCTTTGTTAGCATCAAGCTGCAATTACAGAGCTGGAGTTACTTTCTCCCTTCCCCAGCTCAGAGTCACTAACTGGTTTTCCACCTGTCTCTGCATCCCACTGAGCTGTAGATTGCCTGGGTTCAAATTAGGCAGCCACAGGTGGCACCACCTGCTGCCTTTGGGTTTTAATTGTTTTTTGTTGTTCAGCAGCTGTTGGTTTGGGCCTTTTAAAAGTGCGTTTAATGGAGAGGGAAGGCAGAAGAGCAGGGCTGAGCTAACACGCTTATGCTGGTTTTTGGATGCAGCCCCCCGGTGCTAGTTCCTGCATGGCATCCCAGGCCCGTGGCCAGGTGCTGGCTCGTGGTGCTGGTGCAGGGAGGTGGCGCGAGTGGTGGGCATGCTGCTGCATGGGGAGCCCCTGCCTGCAGGCAACTCCTGCCTGCGTGCGGCCTGCGCCGCCCTGTAGCCCCCGGCGGCATGTTTGGCCTTTGGGCAGAGGCCATGAATGTCTCGTTATGGTTCCTGAACCCAGGTACTTTCCTCAAGGCAACTGCCAGTATCTGAGGGCGAAGGAGAAGGTGCTCTCTTCCCCTCCGCCCCGTTGAAGTAGTACTATGTGGTTACAGCATCTCCCCCCATAAGCAAGAGATGCAGATATACACTCTGCTGCCTGAAGGGGTTCAAACCTCCCTGTTTCACCTCTCAGAAGAGTTTCTGGACCAATAGGTTATGCAGCAGGGGCAGGAAGCGGAGGTGCTGCCTACCTGCTGCGGAGGCTGTGCCGCTGCGCGGAAAGGAGTGGAGGCTGTGCCTGGTGAGACGGAGAGATCGATGCGTAACTCAGCGTCCCTCTGCTTAGGGGAGCCAGCTGGGAGGCTGCGCAGGTCCCTGCTGCTAGGGTGGTCATGCTGGTTTACGTTAAAGTCATTTAATAGAGTGCAAGTGTATTTCTAGGAGGTGTGATCAGCAGTGCAGGGAGTCTCAACAGCCTTTTGTGGGAAGCCCAGTCCTGTCGGTATGCACTCAAGGTATCCTTAATGGATAAGGCTGCAGTAGGACTTGGGGCCTGTCTGCCTAACTTGCTCGTGCCTGGGTATGCGTGGGAGTTAGTGCCGAGCTGCTTGGCCTGGGCATGCACAGAAGCAGAACTCGAGGCACGTCAGGAACTTTAGTGTCAAACACGGAGGTGACTAGTGAGCTAACTGGCTCCAGAGCTAAACTGTATTTAAGCAGGTTTCTGTTGCTCATGTTATTGCAGTTCTGGACTTAAGGTCCTAAGAATCTGCTCAAGTCCTGGCTGAGGTTGTGCAGTGCAGGAAAACTCCTCTGAAGTTCTGGACTGCAGGAACTCACCTCCATAATTAGGTTGAGGAAATACTTTTCTACATGAAATACTTTCCTTTCCTACATGAGGAAAAACTTTTTCACTGTGAGGGTGACAGAGCACTGGAACAGGTTGCCCAGAGAGGTTGTGGAGTCTCCTTCTCTGGAGATATTCAAAACTCGCCTGGACGCAATCCTGTGCAACGTGCTCTAGGTGACCCTGCTTGATCAGGGGTTGGACTAGATGATCTCCAGAGGTCCCTTCCAACCTCAGCAATTCTGTGATTCTGTGATTCTGTTGGTAATATATTCAGTCCATGAAAACCAGGAAATGCAGAGCTCTTATTCCCACACTAGTCTCAACCAGCCTCCAAGTGAGATGCTTAGCTCAGATTGCTGCACTGAAATAGGCATACTGTTCCTTAGGCCTAGCTGGAGACAAGTCCCTCTGGGCTGTCTCAATTGAAAAAAGGAAGCCATTATCTGATCAGATATCTCCTTCCATAAAATACAGTGTATTTGTAAAGTATGCATGGCCCAGTCACAAACTCTGCCTTTTCCATAGTGTCCATAGTGGCCTTTCTGGCCAGTTCCACTCCCTCCTCTCTGTTCCCACTGAGGATGCTCACGGTTGTCCACTTGCATTCAGGTCTTTCTGTGTCCTAGACGTATCTTGGTTCCAGGTTAGCATCTGATCCAGCCTTGCCTTCTGTCCTGAGTGATGGTGTTATTGAGTGATGGTGTCTGTTGTTTCTAGCTGCTACTGAGAAACTGTGGATGACTTGTTTCTTCCATTTTGTCTTGCAAGACGTGTGCTTAGCACTATCCTCAGCTTTAACCAGCAGTGTGTTTCTCACGGAATCAATGATCTGCTTGATTTTCAGCTATAAACTTAAGAGGTAATGTTCTTTCCGAGATTATATGTGTGACCCAGTATCCAAGGGTGAGATTTTGCCTACATAGTAAGACATTAGCGTAAAGAATATGCAATCTGAAAATGCTTTTGCCTCTAAATTTCAGATTTCTTGTCATCCTGCATTAGTTTTGAATGATCTTAAATCTTAGGTATAGACTGTGTCTTTTTGCTTAAACTATTGAAAGAAAACAATAGGTCTATTGTTAAGTTTAAATGCAAGATACAATTAAAAGCTGAGATTTTTGATGTGGTTCTTTAAAAATCCCTCTGTAGATGGAAGGAGGTTTCTTCTCTTTTGGGAACTCTGCATTATTTAGTAGATTTGCCTTGCAGGACAGTTTCAAGGCTTTATGACTATGTAGAGGATCAAACATTTCTGTGGCCTGAATTAAAGCTAAATAATCATCAGTTCCACAAAACCTTGTGGTTTCCTGGACAGACTTTTTTTTTCCCCTTACCTTCTTGTCCCTGAGCAGATTCTTTTTCCTAAACCTTCTGTATTTGACACATTTTTTCTTCCAGTAGTGAGTCTTCGATCTGTTTCGCTAGTGAAGCAGTTCAGCCACCTCAAATAAAATTACAGTCTCAGTCAGTTGTTCCACTGCCTCCTGTTGTGAGCATCCAGGCATCTACTCACCAAAAGACTTGGCTCCCAGAAACCCAGAGAACCCCTTTCTTGTAGTCAAGCGAGAGAAACAGTTAATCTCAACATATGCTGTTCATATTCTTCAAAAGCTCATTAATGTCTCTTCCTTTGGTCAACCTTTTGGCAAGCCATGCAAATTTAGAACTTCTTAGGTTTTGTCATATGTTTTCTTTTGTTGTTTCTGTTACTGTCCTCTGTCCCTCCAACTGAGCAGCACTTCTCTAGTACTTCTATAATCTTCCTGAATGAATACTGCACTCCTCAGTGCTTTTACTGGTTCCCTGGGTGGAGGGGTACAGCTCAAACAGATATTCAGAAAATTATGTTATTTCAGCCCCCCCAAAGTAAAGCATTATGCATTCTACATTTCTTTTAATATTCATAACATATTAGCATACACTGAACTGTTTGAAAGAGAATATTTGTAGCTGACAGAAAGGTTTCATTTCTATAGTGACTGAGACTTTTCAAAAGTGGTGGTGCATTTCCCCCTCCCATTTTTTTCAGTGAAATTCTGAATCCCAGCTACCAATTGCTGTTGGTGGTGTTGGGGTAGTGCCTGAGCCTGGGTGGGCTTCATGGGAGAATTACATCTGCATGCAGTAAATGATGTATGAAATGCAAAATCCTCACTTGCCCTGCACGCAGGGAAGAGGGAGGTGATGCTTTGCTGCCACTAGTTCAGTGTTCTCTTAGCAGAATTCCTAAGCTGAGAATCATTAAAAAATAAAAATAACAATACAGAAAAAGAAATGACAGCTGGAAAGCACTGCAAAACTGCAAAACAAACAAACAGGAAAACAGCTAAGGCCACCTACCACTGCCTGTGGCTTCCTACAAAAAATGACTTCTAGGCACACTCACTCACTTGTTGTCTGACTTGATTCTTTTTTTTCCCGAGGAATTTTGCTTCATATCAGCCATAGCACCAGGTTGAATCTGTCTATTTATCTTTTCTTTTAATTAAGAAATAATGTCAGTGGGATGAAAACAAAACCTGACATGATGGAGATCTCCTACTGTATTATAAAAACAATGTGAAGGTGAAGCTGAGATGTTTATTTTTGAAAGCAAGACATCATCTTCTAGTCACAAGATCCTATTACTGTGAGCTTATTGTTGTTATATTAATGGATGAAAAATATGTACAATGAAGTGAACAATGGGAGATCTGACCAGACAACCAGAAACCAAGCTATTCACAGAGGCAATGGTGTAACTGAGGCTAAAGGCTGATCGCTATTTTTGGACAGCCTGTCCCAGCTGGCTCAGAGGGGATTTTGTTCCAAGTTAACTGGTTCGAGAATTGCCAGAGACTCCTGGTACGTAATGCTGGTATCAGGTGCTTAATGCTCTTAATTCCCATTGACAGCAGTGGGAGCTGGCAATGGATAAGAAACACTCAACATGATACAATTCTGTATTGTTTGGTGGAGCCAAATCCAGTAGGCATCATAGGTACCTAAAAGGCTTCTGGAGTTGAATCTGAAATTGTTCATTAGGCATGCAGGCTTCCTTGACATTGCCTGTGGAGGATTAGTTGCTTCAGAACGGGACCCAAAACCTGTCAGCCACCTGAGAAGAGACCTACCTAAAGTTTGCATACTCGGCTGCTTGATGCAGAGGAGAAAACTTCTCCCATTATTTTACCTTTCAGTCTGTTTATTTGTGCCTTCAGGGAAAGGTCTCAAACCACTGAAGATCCACAGCCCTTTACTCTCTCCTCAAGTTGGGCATCCCCTTCTGCATGATTAAGCAGAGTGTTTGATGAGAGTGAGAAGGTTTCTTTGTGTTTTTGTTTGTTTTTTGTTTGTTTTTGCTTGCAGGGATTCAAACCAATATCCCCACTTCTCAAGAGAGTGTCAGAGCTACAGGCTGTTCTCAGGGGAGCAGGTGGGGACAGAGCAGGAGATTTTCCACGTATCTCTCTCCCTGCCAAGCTGAAGCCCTGCGGCTGCCCAGAGCTTAGGCACGGAAGGGCACGCAGCCAAAGGCGCCTAGAGAAGGGCAGTGATTAGAGTACCCGAGTAGGGAACCCGATGTTCTGGCTCCCAGGGATATGCCTATATTTTTAATTTAAATCACTCTTGGATACAATGAAGAATAAAGCATTTTGATCAGAGCTAGCGATGACCTATTTAACATTTAAACTGGTTGGTACTTATTTCAGCTCATTTATGAGTCCTTAATGAGTTTAATGAGTTCTTTTGGATGTCAGCATTTACTACTAGTATAGCTTTCTGGCCCTGGATTCAGGAGATCTGAGTGACTGTTTTTGTGACCTTGGGTAAATCCCTGAATGTATTAGTGCCTCAGTTTCCCATAAATAGAGTGATGCAAGATACCTTTCATGGCTACTTGCACTGTGAACTATATGGGACAATTATTTTATTATATTGTGTTTGTGTAATACCCAGTATAATGGGCACCTGATTTTCAGTAGGGCCTCTAAGTGATGCGATTTTAAAAATGAAAGATGATCATTAAGAAATGCAGCATAGCATGACAGGGACACACATATATACGTACAATCTTGTCTTAAAGAAGATAGAAAAATAGCAGTGTCTATTAGTCAAAGTAATGCAGTCCCAGGACACCACAGCAATTATTTCATCTGTATTACTCTGCCTGTGTGAGAACCCATACCTGCCTTCCAGATTTTCAAAGAGATAAGCAATTTTTTAATTGATGCTTAGCCTGAATATATCTAATGTCAGCCAACTGTTGTTAATAGGAGCTATTATAACATAAAAGTGCTGATATTTTAAATGTAGTTGGTCAATCCCAGCAGGACTATACATTCAGGCCTCTTCTACAAGGTTGTATTAGTCATTTGACACTGGTGCTGAATTTATGTTGTCAGATCCATGCCAGCTATTGAAACTTGACAACTAATTCTGGATAAGAATGATTGGAATTGATAAACCTTCTTTTATTTTGGGGGGAAAAATTGGAAGTGGCTGCTAGTTCAAATAGAATCTCTTATCTAGTATGGCACGATGGCATTTAATGAAAAACATTCGTACAAATCTACTCTTGGATTGCCCTGAAGATAGAGAGTTGCAGAGTCGGATGCAATTCAAATAAGTAGTTCTTTATTTTGCATAACTTTGGGGCATGCCGAGACGTTTCATCAGCACCTGATGTCATTAACTTTGGCAGTTACCACCTAAATGTCTTACTCCTCATGTGTATGAAACAGTATACTATTAGAGGAATGCTTGGAAGATAAGAAAGTATGTATGTTTGTTTTATATTCTTTGAATGCATTAATAATGACACCTTAAATTATTAGAACTGAAACATTTTAAATTTGAATGTAGTTTTACGCTGTATGAAAAATGTTACTGTGGGCTTTCAGCATTACAGTGAATTTGACACTGAGAATGCTTTTATTTTTAAACAATGGCTGTAGGTCTCTTCCTCATTTTTCCCTGTAGTTCCCCCCTCCTAAAAGCCAAAAAAATGCACAGAACGTAGCACACGCTGTCAGGCTAGTTCCTACTACAGTTCAACTGTTGGGCTACAGCCCTGTCTTGTAGCTCTGGAGCTGCATTACCATAGGGTCATGCCCCCCCTAAGAAGCCATCATTGAAATTGTGTGGGCCTAGCTGTATGACAACATGTCTAAATTGCTGCAGAACTGGGTTTGGCCTGTGCCTTGTTGGCTTGTCATAGAGGCAGAGCTAGTGCACGAATGTTTGCTCGTGCTGCGTAGCTGGATCCCTGGGTTCGTGGGAGTACCGGAGATCAGAAGCCAGCTCAAGCTATGCTGGCAGTTCTAAAAATAGGAGGCAAGGCTTGACAGTGTCACCTTGAGCCCTTTCACAACTGTGCAATATTATGATACATGTGACACGGTAGGGTTACCTTGTGTTTTCTAACCAGTACTCTGATTTGATGGACTTTCTTCCTGACTTTGCAGGGAGAGTTGTTTTTTTTGGCTTTTTTTTTTTTTTTTTTTTACATTCCAGTGTAATTTTTATAATGTTTCAGTATTGCACCATATTCTAATATATTTGAGGCATTATTTCCTCTTGTAAATGTAGATAAGTAAGTAAGACATTGCTTCAGATGCCATGATGTGGTAAGCACCAAGTCAACTAACTTTCAGCTAGTTGTGAGCCTGCTTTCGCTACTGTATCTACATTGTTCTGATTGTAGCAGGCTTAAGCTAATGTTATTTTAGTTTACAAATACAAACTAAGCTCTGGGTAGCAACTAAGCTATTATCGTACACTAAAGCACAGATTCAGCCTGCCTGAATTCTGCCAGAGTTCTCATGCTTCCTACCAGAAGGATGCCTCTGAAGGAGTCTCAGTAGGGATATACAGAAGCAAAGTAAGGCCCAAATGGAGAGCCAGCCAGTAGGAAACAGTAAGCATAGGGATGTAGGTGTGATGAAGCAGGCAGGCTGAATTTAAGCTTAGGAGGATAACTCAACTTCTGGGATGGCCTTCAGATAATGGAATCACCTGGGGTTTAATGGCATGTCACATCGTTCCGCCTGCCTCATCCTTTCCTGTTTGAGACCTGCCTCAGAATTTGGCAACTGTCCCATTTTCACAAACCTTGGCAGTTGGAGTACATCTTTTGGAAATTACAGGAGAGATATTGTTGTGTCCCTCCACGCTGACCCCCACTCTCTCCTTTGCTTACCAGAGTGCAAGTGAGAAAATTTTGACAAACCGTATTCTGCCCAAAGGTTTCCAAGTTCTTTTGCCTGACTTCTATTTTTAGACTGATTTCCTTTGCTTTTTTTCATTGTGTTAAATTTTGCTAAATTTCTGCCCAGAGGAAATTTTTATAGCTCAATTTTAAAGCCCTTGCAATTGAGGATTTATCCTGGGAATGACACAACCCAACGAGAGTAGCACAAATGGCACAGTACTGAAATAAAAGGTTATCAAGACTATAATTTATTTGTTTAGTCCACTTGGAGTGCAAAAGATGCCTCTTATCTCTTCTGCTCCCTCAGTATGTTGCAACTCAGTGGCTGCTTTCAGACTGTCTTGCTTTCTCTGTCAGTCATTTTCTCTACAGAAACATTTTTCAGGAAGTGCAATTAAAGAGCTGTTTCCTGATATTCCCTCCTCCTGCCTCCATCCTTTCCCCTCCCCCTTAAAATCACAGCTTGGGCACAGGTTGTTTTGTACTTTCTCATCCAGGTGACTCAGGGGTCACAAAGGGTAATGAACTCTTTTCATATCTTGTTATAGGGAAAAAGACTGAAATAGCAAAGTGGCAGGCTTAATCTGCAGCAGTTAAGACGAAAAGAGGCTGTATGTGAAACTCACTTAAAATATGATTCCATGTTCTAATATACATTTTGAATTTATAGAGAATTGACTCATGCCATTTGTTCAAAGCCAGAAAATGCATGTGATCTGCAGCTGAACTTATCATACTATAATAATGTGCTAGGCAGTTTTCAGAAGTGATGGATACTGTTTTTCATGAGTCCTTTCTGCTGAGCTGATTCAAGGCCAGCAACAATAAAAATGGTGATAGTCATTAGCAATGCCCCCTGCAAAGCTATTCAGTTAGGAACTCTCTGGTTGAAGTAGTCAGTATTTTTGTAACCCTTTCTTGCTGGCAACTCATTTGACTTAGCACAGAGGAGGATGCCATGCTCCTGTGGGGTAAAATGGGGCATGGAGTGATTAGTCCCTAATTGGAAGACAACTAAAGGGCTGTAGGGAGCGACAAAGAACAGTAACAGTTCCTTGATAAGTGTAAGGAAATCATGGTATACCCCAGATAAAGTCACAGTAGAAAGGGAAATAACCCAGTTCCCCAGTGGTCATGACACATGCTGGTGTCATCAACGAGTTGCATCTCCAAGGAATATCTCATTTTCCTCCCAGTAAGGAACAGCACATGTCGATAGGATTTCCATTTTCAGAAGGCAGAGATGCAAGCAGAGCAGAACAGAAGGGATGCCTGGATGGGGGCAGATACGCTGACTGCTCTTGCATAGAAGAACTACTGTGTTTTCAGAATGGCTGAAACAGATCTGAGGTGGAGGAATGGGGGAGAGTGGGTTTCTGGTGGTGCAAGCCTCAGCACGGAATATCATCTCCCCTTGGCTCTATCCAAAGGCCGTCTGCAGCTGAAAGTTTGGCGTTAACATCTCTGCCACAAACCGGAAGCTTAAATACCTTAAGTGAGAAAGTTGCAGGTACAATGTTGCAGTGGTGAGTATGGAGCACAGGGTGCTGGGATGGGCTGAGGGGCTGCCTCCTGAACGTCAGTGGTTTTGTGGCGGAGCGCCTGCCCTCCATGATCACTGTAAAGACCTCTCTGAGAGCAGGAACAGAAAGGGGGTTTGGAGGACAAGGAGTACAGAGTTTGGCTTGGACAAGGAGCATGGTGATTAATGTGAAACTTCTTGACAAATGGATATTTGAAAGAATTGAAAAAAAATGAGCCAAGGGCAGTTCACCTTTGCCAGTGTGGAAGGTTGGCAACTGGGAAAGTACCTAAAGGAAGGTTTTTGTCTGCTGTTTGCAGCTCTCAGCCCATGCTGCAGGTTCCTGAAGAAAGAACGTCTAGATCCCCAGACTTTCTGTTTTGATGTAAAAAATAATGAAGTGAGTTTAAATGAAGTTTGTCTCTCTGGACTTTTTCTTGGTCTTTTTGAATCAAATTGAAAAAATGTTGGTCAGGTGTATTGGGTGGAATGAAGGAGGCAAGAATGACTTTCACAGACCAGACGGGCTCCGTTTAGTCCTGAGATCAAGGCTGTTGTGTTGAGTAGCATATGCAGACGCATGCTTGTATATATCTTTCTCCTATAAGCATCTATAAGAATACTTCTCTGCTTTGGAATAGACCCTTTTATCTTATAAGCTATCTAATATTTTAAAAGTCTTTCCTCGTGGCCTCCCAACATTTTTTTCTCTCATGTTTTACATGAGTTTACAACCAAAAAAACAGTGCAGTGCATCAAATACAAAAATAGAAAAACTTTCCTTTCTATTTGTCTGTTGTTCTATGCATGTTAATAATAAATAGCTCAAATTGGAAACTTCCACTGAAAAATATTTTATCCCACAAGTAGTCCCCTCCTCACCCCAACATCCCCCGGAATGACTTGTTATGGGTATCAAGAGTCTGGTTCACCCCTGTGCTTGCCTAGGCTGTTTGTGCTTTGTGTGCAGGGTGAACTGATGCTCCAGCAGGTTGTTGTGCCACTGTCAGGCTTTGCTCGCATGAGCAGATGCCACTGCCACCATCTGGGTAAATCCTAACCGTGTAAGATGAGCGCACAGAGGAACCAGAATATTGGAGGCAGATCCGCTATGTGGCCCTGAGCAGGAATTTGCTTCGCTCTGTGCAGCTCACAAAATCACAGTTCATAACTGCTGTGCTTATACAGGCATGCCCAGTAGCCAAGTACATAAGATATTCAGGAAACACCACGTTTGTCAGACTAGAATTTGGCCTTTTGGGCCACTGATCTTATTCCTTTAGCAAGACATAGAGCACAAGCGTAGGCATTTACAGGCGTAGCAAATAAATAATAAAAGGGCTCTTTAACCACCCCACATTTTTAAGAAGTAATAGTGGCTGAAATATCTGAGAATATGATAAGTATAAGACACTTGTTTTTCCAACACAATGACAAATGCATCTGGTTAAAAAAGGGTAATTGGGTAATGTGGAGTACAATCATATCTCAGCATTCTCCCATATTTTTTAAAAATAAAGTACAAACCATAATGCATGCAAGCCAACTTACAGAGAAAAAAAACGCTCTTTCTGGAAACATGCTGGCTCCTAACTACTTTCTAGTAGAAATATTTAGGCAACTAGAAAGTAAATATAAAACCTTGATTCAGTTGTTTTGATAAGCACATCAATCATTTTGTATTCCTTCAAATTTTAAACAGTTTGGGATTTTTCACTACTTTCAGGATGTTGTGCAGATTACAGAGCTATAGCCCATAAGTACGAATATGATCATTTGAAAATATGTAGTACAAAAATAAATGCTGTCATTGCTTCTGCCGCTGGAATAGCTGGTCCCTCTCATTCCAGTCCAATGTTTGGAGACTTTTGCTTGCTAGGTAGAAGATTCTTCTGAGTCTATGAGTGTGTTTATTGCATACTTCAGGAGGATGATTTAAAGTTTACAGCAGAAAGAGGCTAGAATTTTCATGTATAGTAAAACAGTGCTGTGTGGTGTCACCGATGAGTATAAACCTGGCTTCCTCCATCTACCTCTTAAGGATTCCTATCCTGACGCTTCAGATCTGCACGCTGCACATGAATTTCTGGCTCTTCCCCTCAAACCTGTATTTTTATGTGGCTACCACTTGACAACGACCTGACAAAGCTTCTGAACTTTACCGTTGCAGATTCAGCTGCAAAAAGACTTTCTGTTTGTACATTTTTTCCACGGAATAAGAACAGGCAGCTGAGTTTGCCCTGTTTTTGTCTGCCATTTCCTGGATGGAGGTATGGGCACATGGGCTACACAGGTGGCCTGCACATGCTCTGTAACCATTTGCCTGGGACTTCCTGACATCTGCATCTGTGGCTGAGGTATTAGAGATTTGTACATCCTAGGCATCTGGCCAAATTCCTCTTTTTTCCACCTGTAACAAAACTTTCAGGTGGAAAAAGAAGTCTTGCCTAGGGAAGCTGGAACATATGGCAGCCCTAGATGAAAGTTAAGTCGCATGATTTGAGAAAACCCTAATGCTGGTGGAAATGCTACTTAAATTGCCACTGCGTAAAAGTCTGTCTGTATGCTTTTTTGAGAGGTGTTTGTGTGTGTGTGCATGAAAACTGCGATTTCGCACCCATTCTGCACTTTGTGTAGACATGACATTTCCCATAGCCTGAAACACACAAAAGATTCTCCAAAATAGAGAATACACATGCTCTTCCATTTTTTCAATGTTCTTGTATGGCTTTAGGGTCTTACATGGCATTTTTATGCACACGCTTGAGAAATACTAACATTTAGATAGAGAGGTACAAGTGATTACAGCTTAATATTGTGAACCAGGCAATCAGAAGGACCCTAAGGTCCCAGCTTGCTTTCTCTGTCTCTGCATTCCCGTATATCAAATACAAACAATAGATACAGAACACAACTCGGGCCTGCTGCAGGTTTCTAGGTGCTCTGTATGGGTGAATGTAACACTTCTGAGATCCTTTTGCAAAGAATACTATGCAAAAGCCAAGTGTTATTTTAATGATTTTTAACAGCTGGCAATATCAAAGGCAATCAGAACTCAGAGAGCTCTGATATATAAATATTATGAACAAAAATATTCTTTATGATTTCAAATCCTCTGCAGTCACTCATTCTGTACCAATGCATGTAGACAAAAGAACTGGGGTTCACCTTTATAAAAAATGCTCTCAGATCCTGGAAGAATGAAGGCTGTGCAATTGCCTGAATAATATTGTGTGTCAAGATCCATCTTCTTTCTACTTTGCAAGTGGGAGATTTTTCCTTTTGCAGTGCAATGACTAAAGTCTTTACTACCATTCTACATTTGCTTTCTATCACCTGAATCCAGCCCGTTTTTGCTGACATTATTGTTTTAAAATATTTTTCTAAGTTATTTTAAATGCAAAAGAGCATATTGATTTTTAAAGCATTATATTGTCATTTTTCTGTTTTATTAAAAAAGAAAACCAGCATATTTCACAGCTTGTATCCTGGGCTTGAAAGCACTGCAGATACAAGTATGATCACAAAGAAAAAAGTGTGTTGAAATACAAAGGACTGGTATTACTAGATGAGTAGAAAATTAGCACGGTAACTGTTTTACTGCTAAAACTACCTTCCTCAGTATATTTCTTACGCTCTGATTGAAGATGAAATAACGTTCTTGCATCTTGTTTGTGTGGCTCATTTATTGGATATTTATCGATTTACGGATCATAATGCACAATTTTTTTTCCATCTAAAGTAAGAATATTCTGTATCTGTCATGCTTTCCATGAGTTACTGATTTTCTATGATCTGTAAAACCGGTTTGTACCAATTGTTGCTAGTCCTCAACATGTCTGAGGGGTTTCTTGAAAGAAATTCATTCATTCTGCTAGGAATCAATGAATTACGACTGAGCTCTAGTATTATACTATTAGATTTTCTGTAAATCATGAAGAAATAGATTTAGGAGCAGGTAAATTTCTATTGAATACATAAACATCTTTTGTATCTGTCTTATGACTTAACTGTACTTCATGGAAAAATGAAAATACCAGATCTGATGGAAAAATAATGAGGTATTCATCATCCTATTTAGCCCTTGTGCTTCTAGGAACGATAACATCACTGGGGGATCATTTCCGTCCTCTTTTAGGAGGGGACTCTTCAATCTTCTGCTTGAAGAGTTCATGATGGTCCTGCTCAGGTCAAAAGTGCCTAAGATAAAGCAGTTTCCAGCAACCATATTCCTTCCCGAGAACAGAGTTTTGACACAATGGGGTTGCAGGTTGTGACTGCAGCTTCGATACTTTATTTATCCATTCCTCTGCATACAAATAGAGACAGCAGTAATGTGGCTCTAAGTTATTTCTGGTGATTCCTTGTGATTTGGGCTGTCCATGCACTTAGTCATAGACTAAGTTAGAGTAGCTGTTCAAATGCTCTGAATTTCACTTGAGCCCTGACCTTAGCAACTGTGGGAAGGTAACGTGTGGAGTAGAGCATCATCCCTGCTTTAATATGCTGGGGGTCTGCAAGTAGGCCTAGTTGCAGCTCTTCATTGCCTGGGAAATCTCGTTGCACGGGTAATACCCCTGAGGTTGAGGTCTGCTGTCTTTAAGCCTCTCTGTGGTACAAGAGCAATGGAAAAGGCCTTAGGGCACCAGGGAAAATGTGATCCACTCTATTTAGAAGAGTTACTGTACAGCATATTAGCAGCCATAGTTAAAGGCTTTGCCAAAAGCCACTAATGCTGTTCATTCAATGATGGTGTTCAGAGTTCAATTAAGTATTTCACTGATCTGTTTCAGTTTATCTTCAAACAATACTAAATCTGTGGAAAAGATGCTGACACTTACTGTGGAGTAATTTGTAACTAAAATTTTGATGATTTTTATGATCTGACAAGACTATGGTTTTTAATTTAGCTGAAGAAGACACCTATGGCTAAGAGTGCGGGGTGTTCATCCTAAATGACTTTAATAGGTTTTTTAATCTTAAATGCAGAAACATAGCTCTCTTGTAGGTGCTTACAAGATGCAGTAAACGAGCAAACTGAAATTAATGCCAGGTTCCAATCTCTGCATCCATATGACTTCAGTTTCAAATGTCTCTAAAAAACTCTTCCAGTAACAGCAGAATTTTCCTCTAAATAAGTAAGCATTATTAGCAAATAGCTTCTCCTGATGGTCTTCTGTTTGAATTTTTCATTCTATACAGTGGTCATTTCAGGAAAGGAGTGAACCATATCATTCATTTCTTCTTTGAAGTGTCTCTGATTTGACTGGAGCATTTGTGTTTTCATATATTGTTTTGGAAGATAGTGTACTGATTAATTAATTTTGAGACATTTGAACTCTTAAATCTCTCAGAGCTCAAAACTGTCTTTTTCCATCATACATGAATATGACAAGGTGTTTCAGTTAAAGGATCTAATCTGGACAGTCAGTGAGCTCAATACCTCTCAGAACTAAGCTCCTAAGTATGCTCTATCTTTATAGGGTGTTACCTGATTAGATGAAGATTCAGTCCAAAAATGGTTCAATTTTTATTTGGCAATTTTTTTTTTTTATCTGGGTTGTTATAGGAAAGCTTTGTCCTGTGTTTTGTTGGTGGATTTTAAGGAGGAGTGTAGACTGGCTGGCACACAAGAAGAGGGGAGATGGGCTGTTCATAAAGGAGAGCATGGAAGTGCAGCAGTGGGATGCAAAGGGACATGGGCCAAGAATATGGGCTAAGCAAGGGAAGGCAAAGATGTAAGAGCAGGTAGGACACTAACGTAGAGGCAGGGTCCAAACTGTATAGCTTTCCAAGTGAAGACAAATTGCTTGAACTTAATGTGGAAGGGAAAAAAGTGAGGAGATCTCAGTAGGAGAGGACTGTCAGGAATATTAGAAACAGTTTTTATTTTGTTCCGCTAGATGACTTCACTTCTTAGCCTTTTTTCATAATTTTAAGTAACTGGCTATCAGTCTCCTAGATTTTAGGACAGTCTAGTTTGTTATATCAGTTGCAAGGCTCACGTGATTCGCTTCCTCCATTTTAAGGCTTTGGAGAAGTTCACATACTTCAGTTTTGTGTTTGCTTGTAGCTGACTGTTGAAATAGGAGCTCAGCACTCACATTCATCAGCCCATCTACCCATCTGTTGTGGTTTTCCCTGGTGCTTCCTGGACAGCATCCTTGCAACCTATATGAGACTTGCGTTCATTTTAAATATTCCCTTTCAGATTGTCACCTGTTAGAGGCTATCTTGCTAGCGTTATGGCTGATGTAGCAGAACACAGGAACAAGAGACATATTTTCTCTCATCTTTCTCTGGCTCTCTAACATCTTTTCACTCTTGAATCCTCTAAGAGCATCCTAGCTCAGCACCTTCTAGTGCCTGTAATGGCAGTTCAGAATCTGTGTTTAATGATTTGCTTGCCTGTGAACTTTGCTGCCTCCTCTCAGAATTCTGTTATCTGAAATTTTATTCAATGTGGCTTGCAAACACCCCCCCCAACCTGCCTATCTTGCTCTGCACAGATTATATAAAATCATGTTAAGCAGCAGAAGCTCTCTTTCCTTCCAGAAGACGTGTTAGTCGCCAGGTAATTCTCTCTTGTTGTAGTTGTTCCAGGAATAAATGCAACAGTGGCTGGGTACATGCAAATTTCATGGGTCACGTTTTCGTTCTCAGTACTTGCATGTGCAGGTGAAATAGGTAAAATACCTCATTAATTAGCCAGTTATGTCGAGTGTACTAGTTTCTAATGAAGCTTTTTGCTAGGTTCCATCAATTTCTTCAAGAGTTTAAGGTCCTTATTGGGATTGTTAAGCTTCTCTATGGATATCTTTCTAATAGGGCTCTGTCTCCCTTCCCATTCTTTTTAATTAAACAATAGGGCTCAGTAAAATGAGAGTTCAAGAGTATGTATAGATGTTTGCCATAGGAGGGAAGGAATGGAACTGCACTATCTCATATGAATTTTGTGTGGCTTTTCTTTATCTGCATTTCATAATCGAGGTCTTCTACCCCCTTTTAAACAAGAGAATTCTGTATTCTGCTCCAGGCATTCATGGACTTTTGTTCAGATGACTGTGTACTATGACTAATATTTTTCTGACTGGGCAGATGAAAGCAGATGAGGCCCAGGTTAACTGAACTTCTCTTGCATTTTCAGTATCTAGTACTCTGAAAAAAGCTACCTAATCATGCAGTTACCATTGGAGAATGGAAGCACACAAGGTACTGTCTCAGTAGATCTGAAGTAACTGCATTTAAGAAAATGAGTTAAATAATGTAAGTGAATATGAGAAGTGAAAGCAGAAGTTAGTCTATTATTTTCTTAGCTAGTTTTTTATGTTAATAAGGCTGAAAGATATCAATGTCTATGAGGTTAAAGTGGCATATGGGTTTCCTTTGTGTTTTTTCTTTTTTGCAGAATTTTTCTCATAGTTCCTCTTATAATCAAGGTATTGACAAGACAGCCTAGAGCACCAGACATCTACAGAAATGATTTTGGTTCCTTTTGTCATACAGAGAATTAGGATGCAACACTTGGAGTTTAGATCTCCGCACTACCATGCATTTGCTAGGTTATATTATCATTCATACAGTGTGTCACTGGGTATTTTACATAATATAACTAATTGGTAATAAAACAATATTGGAATATAGAAATTGTCACAGAGTTCATTAGACAGTAAGACATAGCAATAAAAATAAAGCCTTTTAACCTATTCTAAAAAATGTACTATTAGCTGAGCCTTCCACTTTTCTAGAAGAACACAATTTCACTGAGTAAAAGCTATTACTCCTTAAAGCTAGCAAGCGAAACTTAGGACAAGTGACATATTTCCCTCAGCACATCTGAGTGTACATCCAAGAACATAAAAAAGTTAAGAGATGCTGGACAGAGGCCATGTAGTACCTTGTAGGTTAAAAGAGCAATTTTAAAATCAATACTTTTGTTTAACTGGAAACCAAGGTAGTAGTTTCAGACTAGGGTGAAATATGTTAAGAGCAATCCCTTTCATGAGAAGCCGTTTCAGGTTAGCTGTACTGGAGTACTATGCCATGTTGTATTGGACATGCAAAACACCTGGGAATTGCAAATAAACTAATCTTGATGTGACAAAAGCATGCATAATTATTTTGAAAGCCAGGGGAGGTTGAAATGGCCGTAACTTGGGGATATCCCATAAGTGATAGACAGGCAGCTGCAGAATTTATAATGGATCATTTTCTGGAAGATGAGAAGGAAACTTAAAATAATTTCTTCTCCTGAGGCAACTCTAATATTCTTGCACTTGTAATTGAGAGACTTTGGATGGAACTGGGCAATGGCAATCAAAATAGCCTCAAATCTAGTGGAATCACTGTAAGTATATGTGAAGGTGCAGAAGCTATGTACGCACACGGTCTGAGTTACCTAGATTTAAGAGGAAGCCCCCCATGAGGTTTGCAAGCCTTCATTTGCCCCTGCTATCATTTACTTTGTGCAGAGCCACACATATAACTTTCTGGCATCTCTGTTTAATGAGGTTTATGCCTATTAACATCACTACTCCAGTTTTTCTCAGAACTGTTAGTTTAGAGCAGTAGCTTGGCCATGTGCCTGAAGCGAGGGGGTCTGGATTCTCATGCTGTCTCTCTCACTGATCTGCTTTGGGGCTCTTTGTGAAGTGTGTGACTCTTCTCTAGTCAGTTCTGACTTCAGCAGCTAGGAGAGTGCTTTCGGAAGGGTACATGGTTGCTTATAAAGTGGAAATCCTCACTTCAAAGGCATAAAATACCTTTGCATTAGCAACAAGTAGTTAAGGGTAGATTTTTAGATGAGAACTTTATTACGAAAATTACCAGAATAAATCACAACTCCTTCAGGGTACAGTTGTCTAGAACTGTCATCAACAAATAGTGGACAGACAACTCTAAAATAGTATAATAAATTGAGAAGCTCTGTTCCCCATTTGAGCTCCCTAATCCCTAGAAAAAACTCTTTCCTTGTCTGGACAGTTCTCTGAATTTTTGCCATCTGGAAAAAGAATCCGGTTACTCCCTGATAATGATATACAATACCCCCCCCCCAATCAATGTATTGATTTCCTTAGCGTGTACCAAATTCAAAGTGATCAATCAAAACACAGAAGATAAATCAGCTAGCTCTGTAGCAATTCACTGGCTTTAGACAAAGCTTGGTATTTTCCAATTTTATACCAAAAGACAAGACTTTAGTTTTTTGTTTATTGCATGAAGCAACAAGTAGAAAAAAATCTTCATAACGCAGTCCTTGTAGAAGATAGTGAGAAAGCAATAAATGCAGCATTTCCAGCCAGAAAGCATGACGCAGTGAAAATAAAATGCATTCGAGGAAGAATTTCTTGTTTTTTAATGACATAGACCAGAAGATTAAGCACCAAGCAAAAAGAAAAAAAAAAATCCCCAGATGTTATTTGATACTTATATAAAGTAAAGTGAAAAGTCCCAGTTCTTCTTCATCTTCAGTGCAAAACTCTGCTGTCTGGTATATACCCTGAGCCTGGTTATTGACGGGCGTACGCTGAGTTGGCTTCCAAGAACAGAGTGCAGGTTTTCACAGCTGAGGATCTCTCTAATCTCTGTAGCCATTTGGGTTCACGTACCATTGCCCTTCCCCCTTGCATCTGGGTACTTTCTTGTTTGCCTTTGCATGTAAAGCTCTTGTGCCCTTGTGCAACTGGAAATCATGACAATGTCATGGAAGTTGGACATTTAGGCAGACAGGGAAGAAAAAAACATTTTCTCTTGTTTGAAGTGGGAAAATTGGTGGGGGAGGCAGACAGGAAGGAAGGGAGCTAGTTAGTTAGTTAGTTCCTGGAAATTAAAAAAAAAAAAAACAATATAAAGAAGATCAGAGAAATAATAGCAAGTGTCTTAAAAAATGACTCCTGTCTTAGTTGGGGTGCTGTGGTGTAAGACAGAAAGTTCAGGTCCCCAAAACTAAAACTCCTCAAAATAACTCACCACTTTTGAAAACCTGCCCCTGTTTATTTATGTCACTTAAAAAAGCAAAATAGAGCAATATAAAAAAGTGTGATAACACAGAGAAAAACATAAGATGAAAAAAACCCTAAGCAAAAAAATTCAAAATATCTGCTTGACATACTAATATAGTTTTGTTTTCTTGAAAATGTTTATTGGAAAATGCATTACAAAACCTTGTAACAGCTGGAATATGATGATCTAATTGCTGTTTCAATAGCACTGTGAACATGCAAACATATTTCCTATGCAAAATGTCAAAAAGGCAGCAATCAAAGTGAGGTTTTAAGCTTCAAAACAAAGAAACAATGAGCTGATTTGTAAACATTTATTTCTAAGGTTACATTTAAAAACAAAATAGAACAGCATAGTTTGGAGACAGTGCAACAAATCCTTGTACAAAACACAAGATCTGGAGAGAACAGAGCCTTACTGGCTACAAGAAACTTGGGCTGCGTCGAGAATTCCCTCTGAGTTCTGCTGGAGCTACCTTACACATTGTATTTCTTCTGATTCAAACAACTGGCAAATCTTTGATTTGAATAAGGGAGGGGAATTTTCAATATTAAAAGAAGTATGCATGGAGACCTGGGAATCCTTCATGTGGAGAGCAGGAATTAGCATTTACCTTCATCTGCAATAACGTGCCCTTTCTGTGGATGCCGTTTCCTTGCCATGGGATCGGGGTCAATGACAATGTTGACTTTTACTACAGGTATTGACTGAGGCAGGTTTGGAGTCTCTGTTCTGGGCTGTCCCTGGATTTCGGGTGACCTGGCAGTCCTGTACGGTTCGTACAGCTAATTGGTTCGGGGGCTGGTGTTTGCTCAGGTTGATTGCATTCCAAAAGGACAGATTATAATTTAAAGGTACAGTTGAGTTTGTTGGAGTTTTAGCAACCAAGTGCAGCAAGTGACTGTTAACTACTAGGTAATGAAAGTAAGCCCGGCACATTGTGCTATACTATGAAGCCCCAGTATACGGTGCTGTAAGAAACTGACTGCAAGAATGCCTTTACTGTTCACTAGTTTTGCAAAGTCCTGCCTACATGATGATGCATTTTAAAAAACAAGTATCTGCTAAATGTTAAATCGGTGCAATCCAGAGATCTGGAAAGTGATACACAATTGTCCTGCTTGCCAGAAGAATACTACCGATGGGCCTGATTTTCCTGTGACTTACTCTGGTGTAATTAGTGTAACACCACAGGAACTGCTTGAGTTACATGAGTATGAAATCAGAACTAGGCCAGTAAAAATAAACACGCCTGCTATGCACCAAATTATGCCAATAGCATACGATGAAAATCCTCTTAAACATGTACTTGATAAAGAAATAAATCTATTTGAGGAATGAATTTGCTTTTCACCAAGGCCGTTCGTTTGTAAGATTCTTACTGTATTGTGCTTGCAAATAACATTTATTTCTGTAGTGTAAATATGCAAGAGTTCATTTTAATAAAAAGTAAGCCCTAAAATAAGATAAACCCCATGACTAGACTTGCATTGAAGATTTAAAGTGCATTCATCTGCTGTTTTTCTATATAAATATTCATTGGTTTAGTGCTCTCAGGTGTTGGAACTTTTAATCTGCATTCAGATGGAGGTACTTTAATCAGAGAGTTCATAAAAGTCTCTAACTTTTTTCGTAAAAAATAGACTAGTAGATATAACAGAGGGTTGCAAAAGCTTAAAAAAAGCTAAACTACAGCTCTAGGAGAAAAAAAAAGTAAACACCAAATGGCATTTTGTGCCATAATATCAATATTCTATTAAAAATAAATCTCTCACTGTTAGACCGAAGAGTCTCAAACAACCTGTCACTTTACTGCAGTCTTCAGAGATGACTGATAATGGGTAAAAAATCCCATAGCATCTGTTTACCATGTACTCACACAAACTGTTAGGAATGTTTTTAAATGTCAGCAGTAATGTATGCGTGTATTAGCTATCACAGAGCAACAGCTCAACAAAGACAGCATCACTGCCACGCTGGGGGCTTCTGCTGTAAATTAGGGAGGTCAAGTGGCAGAGATACAAGCTGAGTACTTTTTAAACCATATTGTTTGCCTTCTGAAAACTAGAATAAATTGTGCAGTCTGCTGCAGTAACAGTAGTGCCAACGGATAGAGTTTGTACACTTTGAAAATAGCTAAGTGGGATTATGGTAAATCTTTCAATTGCAAGAAGGTTAATCGTCAAAGGCACTGAATTTAAGGTCGGTGGGATGTGTGTGTGTGAGGGGGGATTGTGGTTTCGACGGTCTTTTGCATTAGCAAGGTATCACATTTCATTTGGTAACCTAAGCATTCATCAAGTGTAGAGTGTCATATAGGTGCAGTTGCTGACTAAACAATGTTTGTGTGACAGCATTGTTAGCAGCTGCTATATTACTTGACAATTCTGCACTATTTAACTACTTAGATATGGAACAGGGTGTGTTGTCCTGGCAAAGTCATTGTACTACAAGCCACTTTTCAAGCTGAAATTCATAAAATCAGTTTTTTTTTCCCTGTGTTACTCCATAATAGAAATGTCTCTCTCTCTCTCTTTTTTCTTTTTAGTGTGTGCAGTTTTTTTTCTTGTTTGCCACTAAGAGGATGCATTGTTGAATGTTAGTTCTGCAGTCAAAATGTGAGAAGGGATCTTTTTTTGAAATGAACAAGAATATATATTTCCCAAAATGCAAGAAGCCTGTTACTGTGTTGATGTTGTATGGAGTGTTGGGTATTAAGGAAAGCGACAATCAAAACAGATTGCAGAGAGGAATTAATTCATCCCCCTGCCTTTTTCAGCCCTTCTCCGACAAGTAGCTCTGTTTCAGCAGACACCCGTGCTGCCCCGGACACCCCGCCGAATTCGAATCCCATAGGGGCTGAGTGTGTGGCTGGGCCCCTGGGCTCAGGCTGTGGATCCAGTGAGCGAATGTGCCGTAGGTGAAGCTATTCACATGCTTAATGTTAATCCTGTGCTGAAGTGCTCAGTGACTTGGGAGAGAATGATGGGCTATTTGAATGCAGACCATGCTTTCTGCTTTGCTACTCCCTCTATCCCATAGTGGACATTTTGGAGCTGCCCATAAATGTGTGCCCTATATGCCATATGGCCTTTAGTGAGTTAAGGGGACTCTACTGAGAGTTCTTTAGAGAGTCTCCTGTCCTGACATTTCTTTTATGTAGGCATGGTCCGTGATGGCTGATAGGCAGTTTCCATAGAGTCATAGTGGCCTTTAAATCTGGCAGTTTAAAAAAAAAAAAACAGCCAAAAAAGAACAGAGACAGATCAAGGACATAATGTTCTTGATGAAACAGACTGAAATCCCTGAACAACAAAGAGAGGTTTTTTTCTTCTTTAATCATCTAGATCATTTGGCCAGCTGTGAGCCATGAACCCAGCTGGTCAGCTGTGGGTGTGAAAGGGAGTTCTACCAGGTTATTTTGTTAGCATAACTCTTTAGTCTACATTGAAAACTAAGCATAAATATTTTCTTCATTGCAAAATGATTTCTTAGGCTCAGAAAAAAGGTATCTAGGATACATGGGTGGAAGAGTCCATTAGGAGATAGTCTCACCACATGGATTAGCAAGGTCCCTATTCACCTTTAGTGAGGAAAACGGCTTCTGGGGGCTGGCCAGCTTTTCAGTTGGATAGTTTAGTTGGATCATAGCAGAGCTGTGATCCAATTCTCTAACTTCCGTAGTGGGTAATTGCAGTTGAATTAGAGCCTTGAGAAAGTAATTATTAGAGGCATTGTGGAACACCCTGCTAACCCAGCAGTAAATTAAACCACAGACTGGCAACAACTGGAGATAGTAAGATTAGAGCTCGCTTTTGGAATTTTTTCACTTCTAGTAAGTACATGTTGTCTTTTTTTTTTTTTCAGTTGGAAGACTAGGTTTTGCCCCTTGGAATGGTAGGCTAGTGTTGCTCCTGTAATCAGTGGATAAGAGACGTTCTGTTTAGAAAAAGCTTCTGGAAGTAAACTGGAGAAAATGTCTTATTCTTAGAGCTGGAGAAAAGTCCTGAAAAACAAGTAGGAGAGACCAAAGTTGAACACCTAGTAAAAGATGTATTCAGAAAGGCATTCCTATAGTATTTGGCGAACTATGCAAGGTTCCTCACCTGCCTCATTGTAAAAAACAAGTTGTTCCATGATATAGAAGTTTAAGAGCAAGGACTTAAAGTTAGAATATTGCAAGAAAGAAGAACCTGATTGCAGAAAAGCTGTACTAATGCACAAGCAAACCTTGAAAAAGAACTGTAAAACTTAAACTTAACAGCAGGAGTAAACAGCAGTTTCAGAGGGCCAAGTTTTGCCACTTTTATTCATGTAGTTGATTCAGAAAGTAGTATTATTGACAGCCTTTTTCATTCTTTACTGTTAAATGTTGAATTCACAGCCTGTTCAAAGATACATACTTTTTAGGCATCAAAGAAGATCCCACTGCAAAATTTCAGTATAGTTATTTCCCCAAACTATGCCTCATTTTTGAATATTGTGCAAAATATATTCTCAGGAGGAGAGAGAATTTTCTTTTGACCTTTTAGAACAGTGTAATTTTTGTATGTTTTTCTTCATTAATCCTGTTTAAAAGGAAAAGCTACAAATTAGTCTTTTATTTTTTATATGAATTTTAACCCACCCCATGCTAGGTTCTTACAGCGATGCTCTGATTCTCCCCAGCTGAGGATCTGGTCCAGTTCTGACCTATCTTTTTTAGGAAACTGTGCCATTTGTGAAATCATTCCAAATTTGAATCCTTAGTGTAATTTTGGAATAGAGGAATAGTCCCTCTGTGGCAAATAAAAAGGCCCTGATACAGTTTATGTAGGAACACGGTGCATCAACTAGCAAAGCAGAAAATGGGGCTCCTCCTTGCTTCTTGGGATTACAGTAGCATCCATGAAACAGCAGAAGTCTTTTTGGGATATCAGAGCAATTTACATGTCCTTTCAGCTTTACTGCAGGCTCTTCATGGCTGGCCAGTCCTTCATCGTGAGCCCCTTGAGTTTGGAAAGTCCCTCAGACCAAATCAGAAATAACTGCCACTAATATACATGTTCCTATATTTGGGTTTTCAGCACAGCTCTCTGTTCAGGGCATGTCTGAGCAGCAGTGATAAATTGTAGACAGCCTCCTTTCCCACATCACACTCTTCTTTCTTTCTTGCATTAATGTGTTTGCAGCTGAACAGAAGTCTGGAATGTGTAAGTAGTGATAACTCTTTATGCTACTTTAAAACATTTTCCTTGGCCTCTCATCTGGATATTTGAGATGGTCATAACTCTAATTCCAGAAAGAGATGAGAAAGAGTAGCCAAATGTTCCAAGACAAAACATATTGTTTTGTGCCAGTTTTCCTAGTCAGTTACCTGGTCCTTGAGACAATCGAGTCTGGGCAAGAGACAACAGGAGAAGGTTGATGTGTCCTCTGTAAATTATCCTATGCTCATTTTTCACTGACACAAACTGTGCACAAGGCCATATATGTAATTTATATACATGCACATGTGTGTGTATATATTTGTGTATGTGTTTATGGAGGGAGAAGAATCTCTGACACAATCTGAAATTGCAGATATTGTCATAAATTGGCTAAAATTTGGGATGTTTATTAATCTCCCCAGTTCAGCAACAATGAATGTTCATTTCTGCCTCCTGATGTCTCATAACAACGCCTGATGTGTGTCTGACAAGATTGTTGTCCCTTAACATTAGTTTTCAGGCAGTGAAAAGAATGCATAAGCAGCTCTGTTTCTTCATCTACCACTTGCTTTATGAGGCTCCTTTGTAGTTCTCTAACGTCCTCTATCTAAGGTTCTTTTCAGACATGAATGAATTAAACATCTCAACAACCTTACAGTGGCATTCCACTTTATATATGGATAGGAAGACTGAGGCAGAAGAAGCTAGGTTTCGTGCGTGATTGCCAAAGCTTTTCTCCATATTTTAGTCCAATTTTCAAAGGTTAATTAAACACTTGCTGAAATTTTGGTGTGCTTTGGAAAATGGGAGTACATTCTTTGGGTGCTCCTGAAAACATGTCCTTCCAAAGTCAGCATGAATACGTAATATTTTTCCTATGGAAAGTAAAGTACCTAGCACTGTACTGTCTAACTGCGATTATGGACAAAGAGCCTAGGTTTCATGATTCCTAGTTGTCTGCTTCTACTCAAAGATAATTTTTTTATTCCTCTGCTAAAAAAGCATCATCTTGAAAAGTATCTTGGATTCTGTCTGCTGTCCTTTTCTCCTTTGTTTGGATGGTTTCAAGAGGAACACTTAAATCACCCTCAATATTTGGCTGAAGCTTTGTTTAGAATGTGATTTCACAAGACTTGGCTATAAGTAATATTTCTCAACATTAATTTTTAAAAGGAAATGGAAGATAGTTCTTAAAGTGGACATTCACAAAGGCATGTAAGAAATGTAGCAATGAAATTAATTGCAATCCTGTAGAGTTAGACAGGGTGAGAGGCCTTCTACAAATACCTAATATATATAAGACATCATCTTCTTGTAAATATGTATCTCAGAGTTAGTGATCTGTGTTTTAGTTTTGTCCCAGCAACTGGCAAGCTGGGTAGTCTTTAGAGGTAGCCAATTTGTATGTGCTCTGTAACCACATTTCCTGTTCAGAGAGTACTGCATACCTCTCCCTCAGGACTCCTGCAAGAATATTCATAAGGAAAATGCAAAATTCTGGTCTCAGTTAAAATGACATAAATCCATGATACGTTGCCTGACCTCTTGGAAGTTTGTCTGGATTTTATATTTGGTTTGTTGATAGACTTCTAGTTTTGCTTAGAGAAGACTATAGGAAGCAGTCTGTGTTGCACCTTGCTTTCGTCCCCTACCCTTTTACTTCAAATATCCAACTTCATTGGGAGTGTCCCACCCAACTTGCTGGGGATACGTTTCTTCATCTCCAATCTATCAAGGCTTTTATCTATTGCCTTGTAACATATGGTGCTGATTTTTACTAAACAACAGTGATTTACTGTTTGTAAATGTCTAACTTAATTCTACATTATTTAGAAATCGATACTTAATTTGAATTGATTATGTTCTATGCCCTTAGATCTTTTAGGGCTGACACTGGGAGATGAAGATCAAATTTCTCCACTAAAAGATTCTAGTAAGTTGTTCCCCTGGCTCTTCATGTACAATGATAGCCCCATTCAAAAATGCTCATGTTTTCTCATTATTAGAATAACACATTGCAGTTTTGATCTTGCTGGTGGTGATTTGACTGACGCAGTTCTAATGACTCCTATGGAAATACTTCTGATTTGCATGGAGATTGCAGAAAAGCAGGACTGGTCCCCAGGTGGAGAATTTAAAGTCCAGAGCTCAGTTCTTGCCTGCTTTGCACAATATATGGTCATTTGCAGGATGGATGGAAAACTTAAGATTCAAGAGAATGGGCAGTCAGATTTTTCTGTTTTTAAAAGTGAGATAGTGGGTGGGTGAGGACTAACTACTCAAGTTCCATCCTCAGCTTGGCCCATGACTTCCTCATGAGACTACAGGCAAGTAGTCTCATTTCCGTTCTAGACAGGGTTAATAATACAACCACAAAGTGTTGTTGAAAAGATTAATTGTTTCTAAATACACTGAAGCTAAATGGGGGTATTAATAATTTGAATTTGTAAAATGCTAGTTTTAGGCTCCTGTGAATGTGTAGTTGATTGATTAGCAGTGAAAAGATAGGTATTTAGAAATCTGGAAATTCTTCCTTGTTAAGATAACAACCATTGTTGTGAAGGAGGATTGAAGAATCTTTGTGTCATCAAATACAAAGGAAAATTTAATGATTCAATAAAACCAGAGTATGGATTTATTACCTTCAGGGTAGGAATGTAATGTATTTACTTAAAGTAATTGCAGGAACTAAGAAGGTTTTCGTAAATTCCTCAGTTCTTCCGTGTTTACAGTAAATCTGAGATTGGGATATGTTCAGCAAGTTTATTTACTCCTGAACGCTAAGTATGAGTAAAACATAAAAAGGTGTAGTTTTTTCATTCCAATTGTCCAATGTTCCAATTTCAATGGAAAAGTCAAAGTGGATAACCAACATAGTATCACATATTACAGAATCACAGAATGGTTGAGGTTGGAAGGGACCTCTGGAGATCATCTAGTCCAACCCCCCTGCTCAAGCAGGGTCACCTAGAGCACAGGATCGCGTCTAGGCGGGTTTTGAATATCTTCAGAGAAGGAGACTCCACAACCTG
Source organism: Apteryx mantelli (assembly GCF_036417845.1). Taxonomy (NCBI): domain Eukaryota; kingdom Metazoa; phylum Chordata; class Aves; order Apterygiformes; family Apterygidae; genus Apteryx; species Apteryx mantelli. The sequence continues at coordinate 67,701,470 of NC_089982.1, forward strand.
TTCCAGTGCTCTGTCACCCTCACGGTAAAGAAATTTTTCCTCATGTTCAGATGGAACTTCCTGTGTTTCAGTTTGTGCCCGTTGCCTTGCGTCCTGTCACTGGGCACCACTGAAAAGAGTCTGGTCCCATCCTCTTGACACCCTCCCTTCAGATACTTGTACACGTTGATAAGATCCCCTCTCAGCCTTCTCTTCTCCAGGCTGAACAGACCCAGCTCTCTCAGCCTTTCCTCATAAGAGAGATGCTCCAGTCCCCTAATCATCTTTGTAGCCCTTCGCTGGACTTGCTCCAGTAGTGCCACATCCCTCTTGTACTGGGGAGCCCAGACCTGGACGCAGTACTCCAGATGTGGCCTCCCCAGGGCTGAGTAGAGGGGGAGAATCACCTCCCTCGACCTGCTGGCAACACTCTTCCTGATGCACCCCAGGATACCATTGGCCTTCTTGGCCACAAGGGCACATTGCTGCCTCATGCTTAACTTGGTGTCCACCAGCACTCCCAGGTCCTTCTGTGCAGAGCTGCTTTCCAGCAGGTCAACCCCCAGCCTGTACTGGTGCAGGGGGTTATTCCTCCCCAGGTGCAGGACCCTGCACTTGCCTTTGTTGAACTTCATGAGGTTCCTCTCCGCCCACCTCTCCAGCCTGTCCAGGTCTCTCTGAATGGCAGCACAGCCTTCTGGTGTATCGGCCACTCCTCTCAGTTTGATTAGGAATTTATTAGTAAAATATTTTAGTAATATTAGTAATATGAGTATTATTTTTATTAGTAATTTTAGTAATATTTTATTAGCAAAATTTATTATAGTAATATTGATTAGTAATTCATTTTGCAGTAAGATGTAGTTGTTTTCTGTACTGAGTATATGCATTTTCATTTTCATGTTTTCCTCACCTTGCACAAATTTTTAATGTCACTGAGGAATAACACCACATGCACCGCTTCCGCTTCTTTTTCTGTCTCTCTTAAATGCAAGTCATTTCTGTAGGTGAGGTCTGTTCCTCTAAAACGTCATAGCAGCTGCAGTTTTCAATGCGGTAGGTACAGCTGGTTGCAGAATGCCCCATCTCCCCAGCTCTGTCTGCTCTAGCTGCTTGAGTGACTAGTCATCACAGATTTCAAGTACTCCTCATGGACCATGTGACCAAAAAGGCAAGGAAAACAGGTTAGCTAAGTAATTTCTTAACCAAGTACACTCAAGTGTTGCAGGATCTTAGAAAGGTGTTAGACAACCTTGGTCTCAGACCTATGATTTTCTTTTCATTCCTTTTGAGAGTGCAGAGTTAATGTCCTCTGGTTAGAAGCCTTTCTTGTCTCCTCAATCTGATTCTCTGATCTTCTATAATTTTTCAATTGTCTTTCACCTTGGATAAGAATCATCCCAAACATGAGCCATACCAATTGGTTTCTATATGGAGAATCATTCAGAAGCAACCGAGCTACTTGTTACAGCACAGAAATTCCCCAGAATTCTTGCTTATCTGAGGCAAGCAGGAAAGTTCTGTTACAAAATGGAGGTTCTATTTCACAGACCAGGCTCTGATGCAGCGTGATAAAATACATGCTTTATACCAGATAACAGGCATTTCACACTCAGATAAGGACATGTTTGCAACATGTCACAAACACACATCATAGAAATGCTAGAGATGCATTGATTTAAATTTTCTCAAAGATGTGGATACTAGGCATATAGTTCAAAAATTGAACTACTTCTTGAAAATCTTGCTCATAATTTAGTGGGTTATATATATTATACTTTTATGAAACAGCTGAAGTGAGAGGTGGACACTTACATTTTTTCTGGAAAGTTAACATCATGAGAATCTTGAGCAACTGAAAACTGTATCAGTACCTTCACTTTCTTATGCCTTATCTGGAACCTTTGTTAGAAAGGAAGAAATTTTTGAGTGAAAAAAGAAGAATACTTCTGTATAAGTAGCTGATTCTAGGACCTTTTTTTTCAAAGCTTTTTTGCAGCATTCTAGAATACTCGGTTTTATTTCTTTTCCACCATAGCTTTATTCTTTAGGATTTCTGCTTTTGCCTTGGATTACTGAATACCTTGAAAGAGACTTATTTGTGATATTTCCAAGAAAAATGGAAGTAGAAAATGTAAGAAATATCACAAGAAAGCCAATTCTCACAAGATTTCTTCTAAGTTCATATGGATTCAAAGGGATTTGTTTGTTCAGATTGCATTTAAGTTCTTTGGTGATTGGTGATCAAACCAAGCTCAGTTCTGAACTCTTCTGCTGCTCTTCTCTTCTTAGTACTTATTTTTCTTAACATACTTTTTCCTGCAACTTCCTGAAGAATTTGGTTTTAAGGATATAACTAATTTTAGATCTGCGGTGTTTGTCTGAAATAACAGACGATGTAGTGCAATAGCAGTAGACTAAACTCGTTAAAATTCTGGAAACACACTACTATCTGTTCTTCCATTAGTGAATCTACAGAACTCCTCTTAAATTTACCCAAAGTCTGATACAATAAACTTAATATGTTATCACATTTGTAAGATGCAACTGTCTATATATTAAGTTTTAGAGCCATATACAATGTAATCAAGTCTTATTTCTAATGAAAATATGAAGAGATATTTCAGTGCTGAGCTAAGGGATGTGATGAACTTCTCAGTTTCTGAAAACATTTAATCACATAGAATTTTTCCTCCAGGAATGGGAATATTTGGTGGCCAAAGACAGAGAGAGGGCATGTTAACAAATGCTGGTACAGGAATAAATCTACTGCAATCTTTACTGAAGAAAATAGTATCTAATGATCCTGTTATTAAACTAAAAACAACCTGAACGATTTTATGACAAAGTTACAATCATGTTAAATTAAAATATGTACCGTATGCATCTATTTATGTTAAAACAGCATGCATTGAAATCCTTCATAAATGAATACCTGATAAAGAATACATTGACTGTAGAAGGTTATACTCCCAATAGGTCATCACTGTTGTTACACAAGGTACATCTTCTAGTAAGGCTGTTTCATGTTCATCTTGGATATTTTTAGCCCAGGAGGCCGTTCTCTGAGCTAGGGGCTATTATTCCTAACATGTCAATAAACCAAACTGAGTGAAAAATTATTGTATTGGAATTACTTCCATTTAATTTGTCACATAAAAGCATGTGTGGGGCAGAGAACTGCTGATTCCCCTCATGTCATATCTGTAGATGGTTGCTGCTGTGGTATCAATGTCTGAATTGAAAAAGAGATTTTATCAGGTTTTATATGTTTGATATGTCTAGGGATCATACACAAGATAGATCAAAACCCAGAGCACTTCATCTGAGAGGATAAATTTATGAAAATTCCTAGAAAAAAAATCCTACAGTTAGGATTACCTAAAAATCCTAGTCTAAAAATAAGGTACCAGTAATGTGTGTTTGTCTGTTGTCAGGTTTTCGACCAAGACAATTGGAGTAGAATGATACATTTGTGTTGTCTCAATTTGGAATTAAAAAGAGGCAGAGATGTGAACACAATCAAAGAACGCTGTAGCCTTAAAAGTGTGAAGAGGAGCTTAAACTTTTCAACCTTTGATTATTTTAAGCATTAAACCAATGAAACTCAGCACTTGTCTTAGTTTCTGTGATCCACAGTATTCTTTTGCACTCTGAACCTCTTATATTGCTACAAGAATATCAGCTGCTTTGTGTCCCTGGCTGATTCCACTATCACTTACAGCCCTTTTATACCAGAGTAGCACTTGCATAAGGAAAGTTGTGTATGTAAAAGGAAAATCAAGTCCTCTGGTTTGTAAGTCATGAACTACTTGCTAAATGCACATATGTTGCCTGAAGGCTAATTTCTTCCAGGTTGCCAGCATTATTGGGGTGCACTGTGGCTAACCACAGTGAAATGTAACAACCCAGTTCCAGTGAAGTGAATGGTAAGACTCATTAATCTCTTTTCAGAAGTTACTGGTTCTTTGAAAGGCAGTAGTTGGTGCAAGAATAAAAAATAAAGACAGTATCTCATAAAAGAAAGAGATGTATCATAGTAACTTCAATGAAATATAAGGACTGTTATCCTGAGTCAGATTCCAACTAGAAACAAGCCAAAACGGTTTGACAAAGTGTAGCTGTGTCTCTAAGCAGGAAAATTTAGAGATTTTCCTGTCAGATTTGTTGCCCAATGTGTGTCTAGGCATGTCTCTCCAAGACGATACTTTGAGAATGAGAGAGTAATGCCAATTGACTGGATATGAAATGACAATATTTGACATCACTTCTGCTAATATTGCCTGCCAGAAAGGGACACTGGGGAATGATCTCTCTATCTATCTAGAGCTTGAATCAGAATCCTAATATTGATCATGTTTCCTCCATTTGCCGTTTCTGTTAGCTGCCCTTATAGTTTATTTTTCTCTCATATGTGATTTCATAGGTCACTATCTGATCTTTTATGTTAAATTTAATGTTATACTATGATCTTTGTAATCATAAAGTCCCCCTTATTATGCAGGAAGCACCCACAAACACCAGCTTACTATGGAATCTTTAAAAAATGTGATCAACATCTCTTGCATAATTTTATCTGCTGGTAGTCTATTTATTTCCTATTCTTTTTTTTTTTAATGAAAAAAATACCAGTTTCATCATGAAAAACATGGCTTTTTTGACCGACACTTTGCAATTTTGTGGGATTTTCTAATAGCCTATCACATGCCTCTACTTGTAGAATTAAAATGTGATGTTAAGCAAGCATTCAAGAGAATCTATTTTTATCAGGAATCATTTTCTTTTCTCAGAAGTAATACATGGGACTTGTACACTTATCTGGCAAAACTGTTTATTCATATCTGTGTAACCTGAGCTTAATCACTGTGGTAGGTTAAGTTTAAAAAGAAAAACTGGAACACAAAACCCTCAGGATTTGAGGTCTGCCTAGTTTGTTGTGATTTCATACAGCCTTCTGAATTTTTAGAAAGCATGCAAAGAGCAAGGCTCTGAGAGCTTTTTTACCCCCCACCCCCATAAGCCACATAGTGTTGGCATGATTAGTACATTTTGCAGATAAAATTTACTGAAAAAACGGAAAAAATCCAAAAGTGAGGCAAAGTTTGTTTGTATATTGTTTCTGTATGTTAACATTGTTCTTACCTTCAGTAGGTCTTCCCCTCTCTGATGTTTGTTATCTAATAGAAAGCCAGCTTTTCTTTTGCTACACAAAATCAAAGTCCTCTAGGCAGAATATGCTTCACATTCCCATACTCGTCCTCACAGTTCTCTCATGCACCCATTCAGGTCTGTGTCCATGTCTCTCAGGAGCAGGTAACCGGAGCTGTACTCTGGTTTCTGGAGGACGTCTCACCAGAGCCTTGTATGAGCCTTCTTGCCCTTCCCTTCTTGCTTGCCTTACAGTTACTCTCTTAAACCCATCTTCTCCATTTTAACTGGGGAGTTCCTATATAGCTAATAAAAACTTTGCCAAAGTCCAGGTAGATGAGATTGCTATTTTGTCTTGAAAATTTGCTGTCATATCAAAGAAAGTTATTAGCCTGGTTCAATCTGCTTTTGATAAATCCATGTTGACTCTGATGCCATTTTCCATTTGTCGACACATCTTTTAAGTATTCCCTCCTGAAAAAATTTTCCAAAGCCTTACATGCTAGTGTGATCAGATGCAAACAGGCTTGTATTTGCATGAATCACTTTCCCCTTTCTGAAGTACATAAGTCATTTTATCTGCTAATCTTCAGTCATATGGTTCCACCCTGGCTTAATCATTTGTTTAGATGCCCAACCTATAATTTTGTGTGCCAGTTCTTTCAGAATTCAGGAACTGTGATTATCTTGTTCTCCTGACTTGAAGGAATTACGGAAATGGAGTTTTCCTTCCACTTCAGATTTGATCATTTACATTTTTATACCCTCACTTACAATATGCATAACTGCTTTTGCCCATATCATCATCAGTGCCAACACCTTTATCATTGTTTAATTTCGGTGACAGCATTAGCTGCTCTTTTACCTCCTCCCCTGTTGTCACTGCGTAGTTGCCCAGTCTAGTCCAAAATGTTTACTTAATGTCACCATTAAAACTGGAATTCTAAAAAAAGAGCTCCTAGTTAACCTAACTGCTTTCATGAAAGTCAACAGTAAAATTCCCCATGTGCTCCCAAAGAAATTTTGCATCAGCCTTACTTTGCTCTCTGAGGAAAATAAAGGCAAAAGGCATAACATTTCAATCGATGTTTAAAAATAGAGTAGACTTCAAAACTGTTAAAGTGGAAACAGCCCCAAATAATCATTTAATATTTCTGCAAAAATATGTTTTGTCATCATTTCGTTTTTTTGAGGAAAAAAAATCATGAAATAGTATTTTCAGAGGAAGAAAATTTCACCCAGACAATGATGGCCTGCTTGTAGAATGATAAGAGCTGAAGATTTTTTATATATATATATATATATATATATCACTGTTTAACCTCAGATATTGTTTCACTGTAAACTTTTATTTCAATGACTGCATTTTGCAGATGATATTTAAAGTATATGCATTCTGAGGCTGGAAGTGTGTGCTTAGACTATTAGTTCTGTAAAAATGGAGAGCCAAATCATACATTCCTTATTGGGACTACACAGAATACTTGAACGAGTGGTCCCTCAGCTTGTGAGGATATATGTTTCAAACTATCTCTTCATTAGCAAACACAGAATTTACCTGTCAATAAAAGATATCTTTGTATCACCCATAGTCACAATAATGTTTATTTAAATATTATCTGATTCCCTCAGCACTTTTATTATTTACCAATAGAAAAAATGACACCATTACTTTTCTTCTGAATTTTTAAAAATGACAATAGTGCAATTAAATTACTGAATTCATTTATATTTAATTGTACTTTTGGTTTTAATGTGCTATTGGAGGACATTTCTTTCCGTGACTATTAGTTTTCCATGCAACATAACAAAATCTAAAGCTATATTAAGGAAATATATTACATGGGCAAGACAAAGTCTCATTAGTGTTATTTATGGCATGCTGAAACCTCATTAGGAGAAGGTATGCTGGATTCAAAAATGCATTACTGAGAATGGTTTTTTGGGGGGTTAGGAGAGAAATCGCTTTTATTGTGTTTCTTTATCACATACAGAGTGGTTAGTGGACATTTTGGTTTCTTAAAGCATAAAATAAATTAAGATAGAAGAAAAAGAGTAATTAATCTAGTAGTAAGTATAACCTCATTACAGATTGAGAATAGCCTGCACATGGTCACAAGGAGTTTCTGTTTACTATTCACCTTAGTTTCAACTAACCATTAATTTTTAACTTCTTTCACTGGAGGTAAAAAGCAGTATTTTTTCAGCATAGTAGTTTGCATCTTAAGCAGTAATAATGTGCTTTTAGTGCTTTTCAGACCAGGGATGAGTGAAACCTGAGGTGTGGAGTCACAAATAGCCCAATTTAGGTAGTAGTATTTGCTCTAATGAGAGCTATATATCCAGTCCTGCGTAAATATTGTTTTGTAGGCATACAAGGAAACCATTATTTGCAAGTAAATGAGAACAAAAGGAGAGTCCCTGAATTGTCAATCTCAGACAGGAAAGTCATTTTGTGTGGGCAATATCCTTCCCCAGGTTTGCATTTCTGCCATTACTTACTAGTGACTTGAACAGCCATGAAATGAAATCCCTCTTTTTCCGCAGACCTTGATCCCTGATGCCATTGGTGCAAAACAGATGCGAACAGTTAGTTCCCCTCTTCATTTGTTCCCTGCTGCAGTTGGTCACTGTCAACTCTGTTCCACAGCTGACAAACTCTTTTATGTTGGTGCTTCACAAGGCTGCCTTTTGACAGCAATGTTACCTGGTAGCCACACACATTGTTTTGACTTATTATGCCAAATCCACTTAATGCTAACACTGCACACAACTGCTTTGATGGTGCGTGTATATTCAGACTTCCTATGTTATGCCTGTTGTTAAAATGTGAGTACCTGTGGGGCTCTTTAATAATAAAAAAAATCTATTCTTCCAGTAATAGTTCTTTTTAAAACCATTCCACATGTGACATCTGTGGTGGCAGCTGTAACATTTATGAATGAAGAAGTGCTGTGTGGTTTGTGATAGGAACTTAGGAGTATGTGGTGACTTCTGATCAAGGCTGGGTCAGCTCAGTGAATCCAAAAATATTGCACACAATCTCTCCATATATATTTTAACATAATGTTCCCCCTTAGCGTTCCTTTCTTATTTAGAGGGCCTTAGATGTTGAGACATTACTTTATGACAGGGTTGCATAATTATTATAAGTATAGTTAATTATCAGTTGACATATGACTAATTTGGGGGGTCTTTCATTGGGCTAAATCCTTTCTTTCCCCAGTACATTAAAAAGGTTTATGAGGAACTAGTAGATTCATCTAGATGCAGTCCCTTTCCCCCATCCTCTCTCCTCATAGTCACTGAAGCTGTGCCTCCTTGTCTTCTCCTTCTGGGTACATTGTATGTTGTAGCACATTTACTGTAGCACCTAGACACTACATCTGAAACGGGAACCCTACTGAATTCTTCTCTGTGCTAATGGGAAGTAGTAAGTAGTTTTTGCTTAAGAATGATCTATTTAAATAGACAAAACAAATGGGAGGAGGGATGGAGGAAAGCATGTGGGCAAAACAAGTAAAATGATGATTTTTAGAATATATGTCAAAGCTGCCTTCTTTTTCTATTACTTTTCTTCTTTCAAAAGGTTTTGGGAGGAGATGAGAGAGGGAGGGAGTATATCTCACTATGGGGATGCCAGAGAGATGAAGAGGCTGGAAGGGAATCAGGAAGAAGTAAAAAAAAAAAAAAAAAAAAAACTGTGAAGGAAATGGACTGCAGGAAATGGTTCTGCAAATTACTGATCAGAAGCGGAGAACATGTGTGGTGAGAGCCACAGAAAGTAGCTAGTTTTGTCTGATACTGTCATTGTGCCAAGGGCCCAGCTAGAGCTGACCTCTTCTTCCCTGAGTAGCATCAGAAAGTGCTACCCATCAAAATGAGGCTACTTTGCTGTTAACACGCACACATATATGATCTCAGTTCAGTCAGAGTATCTTGCTATAAGCCTGCTTTTTTAGAGAAAAAAGTGCAGAAAAGAGGACAAAAGAAACAGTCCTAGAAGGGAAGGACAAATAGAATTCATCCCTGAAAAACAAAACAAAACAGGGTATTTCAAATAAAGAGAGAAATGAGAGGAGCAGATAAAAGCAAGGAACAGGTAAGTATCCCTTGGCTTCTTTCAGCAGTGTCTTTCTGCTTCACGTAGGTGAAGGAAAGCAAGGAAGACGAATGCTGTTCTTGCACCTTGGGGAGATCAAAGCTCGGGGTCTGAGGGTTGCTGGCACACGTGGGATAGACCATCTTAGTCTTCCTTTTTCCTTCCGTAATGCTGCTGTACTATGCTGTGTGGAGAGGAAACTCTGACATCGTCTCGTCCTCCCTCCTCCGTCCCTGCCCTGCACACTCTCTCCATATTGCAGCTGTAAAACGACAGACATGTCTCTCTCCTCCTTTTCTAGCTTGCTCTGTGCTCTCGCTCACCAAGTGGATTGACCAGTGCAGCGTCTTGTGTGACAAAACAAAATGAAGAAGCCTTACTAAAAAAAACCTACTATGCCACCTTCAAGCCATGCTTACATTCACACCCCTGTTGTGACCAAATCCCTGCAGCTCTGAAACCATGGAGTGTGGTCAACATGTCCAGAAGATTCACAAACTAGTTAAAAAGATCTGGCAATATTCCTGTGCAATAAAACTAGGCACAGCCCTGAGAAGAGTTGCAGTATGAGGGTTTCGTATATATAAGCACCTTTGCAGAGCAGAGCTCTGTGTTACACAGCAGCCCTGTTTTATAGGTGTGTTCTGAGCCGTCTCTGACTTTTGAGGTGGGATACAGTTTGTATTTAAGTACCATCCACTTGTAAGGAGAAGAGGGAGGTCTGATGGCTGTGGGAGTGGACAGGGTGGCAAACATGTCAGTGTTATCTCTATCTGTGTGTAGGCCTCACATGGGATTTAGGCAAATTACTTGAGAAGTCATACTGGTCTCATTCAAGTCCATGTGGGTTTTGCCAGGGACTTTATAGGGGTTTGATTTCATAATTTTTAGAAGTCCCATTTATCCTTTGTCATTTGGAAATGATACAGCTAACTTCCTTGGTATGGAGAATGTTAGTTCTGCCTTCTTTCACGTTTGTAGTGTGTGAAGATATCATTATAATTGCCAGTTTAAAACATGCCTTTAATAATAGTCCTTAATAACACCACAATGTAAGAGTAGAGAATGCTAAAGATAGAAAACTCCAAATGCTGTCGTACTGATGAACCTAGGAACGCTCTGTGTGACTAAGATATATACTCCTGTCACGGCCACTTGTTTGTCCATGTATTATGGTGAAAGAGGCGAGCAAAGAAAACACATACTCCAGTCATAGTGCTCTTACTGCTAGTTGGGCTTCTCTTTTGGGAAAAAAGAGATGAACCAGGATTTCTTTTCCATTCATTTTTGGAGCTTTTGCATCCTCAACTAAGAAAGAAAAAAGGAATAATTTTCAAGTGCAGCCAAATTGCTGGCAGACCTTGACACTTTCACAATAATCATCATATTGAGGGCTGGTATCACATGTAGATTCACTGCCAGTACTTGTGCAGAGGCTTACTTTGTAAAGAAAAGCAGGCAAATTTCCTTCCAGTTTGACTCTAAAGAGGACATGAGAGGAAAATGACAATGAATTTGATTTTTGCTTTCTTTGCTTTTCACAAAATGAAGGTCTCTGCTTCAGCAATATAAAAAGGCTAAAAGAACTTGCATTTGTCACTAGGAAACCTGTTTCAAGATTTGATGCAATATATGACTTTATTTATACCATTTTCTTGTCTTCTGTACTGTACATTGTTAGTGTTACTAATCTTCTAATATGGGAAATAGAGCAGACTATTTGTTGCTCAAGTATCCATGATAGTTAGTGAGAAATTAAGAAATGTCTGAAGATATTTGGAAGTTCTCTATCATGTCAGCATTGATCGGGTGGAGAAACAAAAGATTATTAGTTTGCTGGAATGCCTGCTTTTTACCACACACCTAAATAAAAGCAGGATATAATAAATGATAGAGAGAAAGAGAGTGGATGTGTGTGAAAGACAAGGCTCTACCTTGAACACATCACAGGAGCCATTGTCCCTTTTATAACTGCAAAATGAAAAATAGCTATTTGTGACCTTACTGAGTTCATCAAGCTTGTTTGTTAAACATAAAGTAGTTTTGTTGGAGCCAAACACTGTTCTTTCTTACTGTAATTTTTATTTCAAAGAATATTTTTCAAAGAATTTAAGAGCGGTCCAAGCCTAGCCAAGGATTTAGGGAAAAGAAGAGGGCTGTAAAATAGTTGCAATTCCCATGAAGCACTGTGCTCTCAGGGGGGTGGGGGTGGGGGAGTGTTAGGTGAATGGTGAGCCTACCCAAAAGGACAAAGCAAAATAGGTTGATCTGATCAAATAAAGCTTAAATACTTGGCCAGTGATACAAAACTGATTTTTTTTACTATTGAAAATATAACTTTTATGGAGAAAATGCATTTCTGATAAAAGATTTTTTTGGAGAAAAGTCGTAGCCACTTTCCACTTGGACCTTGTGGCAGTTGCAGTGTGGTCGAGGAGGAGCCTCCCTCCGTTGGAAGGCCTGGGTTTATCCCTGCTGTCAGAGGATCTGAGCCAGGTCAAGCTATGACTAAAAGTCTGCAGGTGGCTGCCTGCAGTGCTGGGACTGACCTTTGCCTCCACTGGGCACCAAGCTTCAGAGCAGACCCAACAGCTCCAAACTGTGCTACTGTTTGCTAAAACCAAGAATAATTTCATTGTTCTGGGCAGCGTCCTGTTAGCTCTGCAAGGAGCAGCAGGGACTATATAAAAAGAGTTCAGAGAGTCTTTTAGTAATTAATGATTTTCCATAGCATTTTCAGTTCGTTTTCTCTATTTTCAGCTGTATGACCTAAAATTATGTCACAGGGGAAAAAACAGATGGGCTTTTCCTTTTACTCTTTTTCTGTTTTATAAGCAGATCCTTGCATTCAGGTCTTCTAATTTGTATGGAATCATAAAAATTAGAAATGAAAGGGAGTTATTAGTCCATCTAATCCATCTCTGTGCTGGTGAAGGATTGCTTTTTCTGTAAACACATTATTCTTTCTGTACCCTAGTTTTATATGACTCAGTTGATAAGAAAAGACCAAGGATATTCAGCAGGGTATTCATTCTGATGTATAATTTTAAAGGTATAGTGTTTCAAGATCAAAGCCAGTGTCATTTATTTGTCTTCCGTAGGTCCTAGTACCAGCAATCTTCATTTAAGTCCTACAGTGGGGCCTGAGTATAATGCATTTACTTACCTGGCATCAGAAGGAGTGTTATGCTGATTTTGAAAGGAGCTTAGATGAAATGGAGATCTCGGGTCCGTTGCTGCATCTGCTGACTGGCCTGGAAACTGTGGCTGCTAACCCAGGTCAGGGACTGCAATAGAGAAGCTTCTTTTAGCACGTTATTTAGTAATGTAATACCCTGTACAAAGGCCAGTTATTCAAGCTGTAAATGGAAGAGCTGAATTGCCCCATAAATTTGAGGCTTATTGATGTGAGTTGCTTCTAATATTTCTATAGGGAAAAACCCACTTATTGATCACTTGGGGCACTGTCTTACTTCTGACATTAATTTAGTTGCAGATTAGGTAGGAATGTATTACTTTCATAAAGATCCTGAGTGGTTGGAGGCAGGCAGTGAAACTGAAGCACAAATACCAGCAGACTGTATGGCTCATGACACTGTCTGAAATAGCAAGCAGCACCAGTGAACTGGCACACTTTCAGTTCCGTTTCCACTGAGAAGGCTTATTACAGTAACAAACAACAGGTACTGCTCTAATGAAAGAGATCTCTTATTCCAGCTGCTCAGGGATCATCCTCAAAAGTCTACTTCTAGGTGCTTCAGAACGAATAAGGAGGCTTCAGCCAAGGATTCGGGCTGGTTTATGTCCAGCACTGGAATAGATGTCACAAGGGATTAGTAAGAGCAAGTGCATGAAGCTAACTATAATCTTGGTGGGAAGTATTAGCATTGCCCAGAAATGGTATCGGTGGCAGTACAAATCTCCTGAGAGAATTCAGGAAAGGACAGAGTGAGATTAAGGCTCCCTTGCTACATTAGCTGGAAACAGTGGCCATGCTGCGAGCGGTAGGAGTGGGGAGTGGACTGTTCTTGGCTTGTTTAGCGTCTCCTAAATCTTTATGACAAACGTGCTTTGCTGGAGTCGGACAAGAAATATTGATGAGCATTCTTGATGTGGCAGTGGGCACTAGCATCCTCTTTTGTATTCCCCAAACCAGTTCTGGTTTATTGAGAAATGAGGCAGCATCTTCAGCTTTATCCATCCTGTTCACGCAAAGGAAGGTTAAATCCCCCAGAATCCATCACAGCGTGAGTGACGGTACGTATTCCTGTTCCACTCTGATGCATGTGGTTCTCTGTCTTCACAAGCAGAAAGTGATACCTTCTAGTCTCTGGTGTGGGAGATTTGATCCCTTAAACTCTGCTGTTCCTAACAGAATTTCTTCTAGTCCTGTCAAAGCAGGAATGCTGACCCAGAGGCAATCGCGAGGGCTTGTTTTCAGCTTCTTTGGGCAGTACCCAAGAATTCAGGACCTGCCTTGCTTGCAGACCGGAAAGATGTAACTGATAACGTAGGATTAATGGAGTCTTTGTTTAGCTGAAAAGGGTACAAATGAGGAAGTAAGATTCGTTTCTGATGTTTACCTTTCACTCTGTACGCACTAAGGATTTTAAATGCAATAAAACTGTAGCCATTCTAAATACTGAGAATGCACTGACTCTGAGCTGTATTTTTTTCTCCTGTATAACTCGAATCAAGAATGGTACCTGCCTGCACAGGTAAAACAGTAGGGTCCAATGATGATTGGTAGGGACATAGGAATTACCATGCTTCTTCAGTTCTTTAATCCATCTAGACCAGAGCATGGTCTCTGAAAGTAGCTGGCACCAGATGTCTCCAGCAAAGGGCAGTGGAGGGTGCGGTGAGCTTCAGAGTAGTCAGACATGCCAGTCCTCATGTTACGTCCAGTGCAAATAGCTAACTCCTACAAACTGATACACACTGCGAAGCATGAATTTTTGTCAGTGGTATCTGCTTTAAGCTTGAATTTCCTACTATTATAGCTGCGCAAACACTTTTAGAAAGTTGATACATTCTTTCCCTCAGGCACTTCTTTCAGCAATGAGTTCCACTCTCTAATTACATGTTTTGCAAAAAGCATTTGATTTTCTTGGTTTGAATCTGCCACCTTTGGCTTTCATTGAATGTCCTTTCCTTTTTGTTTTGAGAGCCAGAAAGAATGGACCCACTGTGTTTTTTAGAAAATTGTGTCATGTCTTGTACTAATCATTTTCTTCCTTAAACAAAAAAATCCCATTTTTTTTCTGTCACTTTTCATAGGAAGGTTTTTCTGTGTTCTATTTTCATTGCCCTTCTTTGACCTACTTCTCCAAAGGGGAGTGAGGAGCAGTGTATACAGTATTCAATATTAAGCTAGAAGACATATATATAAGCATATTCCATTATATATTATCTCAGACTTTATGCATCCTTGCATCATGTTTGACCTAAAACAGAGGTCTTCATTAGGTTGTACATAATAACACAGTCCTTTTCCTGAGTAGACAGAGCTTTGTGTTAACTGTTAATTTCAGTTATTAGCTCTGTGGCATGTCTGCTTATGGGATATCTGACTCTGCAGGGTCCTTCAGATAGCCCTGTGTGGCCGGGCTGAAGGGCACAGTGCCATCCTGATTCATCCATGTGACTTCTATGACACAAAACTGTGGCTTTGGGTGGCGTTATGCCCTGCTGGGTAGGTCTAACAGGTTACTTGGAGATAGCTTGGGTGTTTCTGTGGGGCACTGCACTTCCCCCAGAAACTTTCCTCACTCTCCTGCTAGTTGTAAGGACTCGGAAAATGAACTGAACTTAAGGACATGTAATGGTTCAACCCCAGTTTCACTGCAGTTGATTATATGGACTTCTTTCATTGTTAAAAAAAACAGGTAATGGATATGTGGCAGGAAGTAATTGATGAGTGGCTGTGTGTTACAGAGGACTTTTATAAACTGGGGCCTATTAAAAACAGAAATCTTTTCCTTGATTAATTGATATGCTGCCTTAAGGGCAGATCCACAGCTGTTATAAAACTTCAGTGTGATCACAAGTCTTCTGTTTTCTATTCTAATATCCTGACTGTACTGTGGTATTCCTGTCAGATGTCTGATATAACATGCTACAGATGGTAAGGATCCAGAACTACACATAGTGCACAAAGGCAAAATATGTGTGCATTTATTAGACCAGGCAGGGCACTACGCCATGCTGGCATCTAACTAAACTAGGTAGAAGGACCTTTAGAATATGCAAAATGCATAAGAATACATCCTTAGTTGATAATAAGGCATTTAGTATACTTTTTAGTCATTCTTGTTAGTGTTTATATTATATTACTATCTGGGTCCAAATCAAAGATCAGAGCACTGTACAAACGTGTAACAGAAAGGTAACCATTGCCTTTTTGACTCAAGCCCAGAAAATCAAGAGAATTAAGAATGAAGATGAACATTTTTGAGTCAATATTTCATTCTTAACTTGTGTCAAAGCAATTTAGTTGTTCTCCTTCTGCTCCTCCTTCTTGTTCTCCACCTTCCTCAATGGCAGTGTTTCAGGACAGAACTCCCAGCCTTAAATCTGAATTGCCTTCTTTTGGGGTTTTAAGTAAGATGCTGGATATTGCTTTAATATAGGGTTTTTGTAGTTTAATTTATTTTGGTTGGTAAAGAATATTCATCACTCATTTAATTCAGAAGGTACCTATTGATTCCTTTCTCCTCATTTGGTAGTTTCTGACATTTTATAGCACTTGATATTGATTTATACAAAATCCGTAGTCCAAACGTCCCAAGGAGTGCTTTATTCACTTGTCATTTGCTGTTTTTCTTAACTAATAAATATAACAGCTGTGTATATCCACTCTGTTAAGATCTTGTGGCTCTGCTTTCAAAGAGATAACAGGCTGGCCCTAACAGATGAGGAATTCTTGCAGTCAGGAGCTTAGAAGTTGCAAGATAGGCAAGACAGAGAAACAAGGTCCACCTTGATTGGTTAGCAGGGCAGAGCAACCTCCTCTACTCAAAGGATGCTTAGGTTAAGGTAGGAAAAATATAACTTTGCTTCAGTCTTTGGAATGTCACACATTGTGGTACTCTGATGGCAACTTTATTTATAGCTTGTCAACAGGTAATCAATATAAGCAGCACATGCAGCAATACATATGAGAGCAGGTATGTCTAAACTGCGTTGATCTGCCACATTGTCAGCTTGCCAGATGCTAAAGTTAGTTCTGCAGAATTGCAGTAACGTACAGTAACTCCATTAGGAGCGTGGTGCTTTCAGCAAATGTTTTCCGAAGTCTCCACTTGACTTAATAGCCTAAGCTCTACTTCCAGAAATGATCAGGCAATTTTATGAGCCTAAGGTCAACAGGATTAGATCTCCTTAGTCACTGATGGCTTCTAGAATATATTTTAAGTTTGGGTTTGAGACTTAGTTCAAATGGTGTTTGTGTCCAGAATCTGACAGCTCAGATAAGAGCTTTCTGTGATCTTTGATGTACGGGAGAAGAAGATTGAGTCCTCTTGAGCTCTTACGAGAAGCATAAGCACACTCCTACTTGCAATGTGAGTGGGTCAGTCTTGACCATATGTATTGTACTGCAGAGTGTATGGGGACAGTATTTAGCAAGACAAGCTGGCTGTAGGTTCTATCCAGGAAGATGCTGATATTGCCTACAGCCAGGGGAGAAGGATTCCTCTGTACTGACTTAGCCACTTAGGAATTAGATGTGTAAGTTGGAAGAGTCACCCTCAGTTCCTCCCATTGTCAGCAAAGGCATGTTTCGCCACAGGATGATTTGTTTCAGGCTAAGGTGAGTACCTAGGATAAAGTCAGATGAATTGCCCTCTGGAAGTGCCTGCCTTTCTCTCTTGTTTACTAAAGGACCTCACTTGGATGTGGGCAGTTCACATTCAGGTGTCAAAAAGCAGGTGAGATGAATGTCACCAGCAGATAGTTAGGATGTCTGAAGTTGGCCTTGTGCATACAACTCACGTTATTTATAGGTCTCCCAGGAACAATATTGTCAACTACCAGAGCATATTGTGCTTTAACTTTCTTGACCCGATAGTGTACGTGCAGCCAATGAGTCTGTAGCTACATGGCAGGCTACAGTTAACCTTAATGGCTATACCTGATGATCATCTATACTGTAAATCTCTCAGCTCAGCTCTGGACTTCCAGCTCTTCCACTGAACTTCCAGCTCTGTCCTTCCCTGGAAAATAACCAGGTACACAGTTTTGAGTGCAGGAGATCTGACAACCTGTCTGTTTTTCTTTTTCTGGCCTGTTGATACAGGTTCCTAGAAGGGCCTGTTTTACAAATAAGAAACATTATGTGAATAGCTTTTATATAGGCTTTGTATGATATGACATAGTTGTGCCTTGGATTAGTTTAGGGACAATTTAAAGTTGTCAATAACCAGTGTATAATTGAAAGCCGAGAGGTACTTAAAAAAATGTACCTTACATGTATTATCATGCAGTGGTCCTTCTTGACCTGGGTTGTACTGAAGACATTTATAAACTCTTCTTTGTTTTTTTGTGGGAGTACTAGAGGGACCTTTTGAACACAAATTTCATGCCATCAAGAATTAAGGTGCCAGCCATGTGTCTGGCACTGAAGACATACTACGTGCTCAATCTTGCGTTCAGATATGCATATGGCATGCAGGCGTAAGATGTTCTGCAATGAGAGATCCCAAGGATCTCTTAGTAAGTTTACTAATTCACTCCCTTGTCCTCTGATGATAAAACTCAGAAACTGAGGTTATTGTGAGATTGGGATGGGCATGCATGACAGAAACACAAAGCCATAACAGGAGTTTTATGCATGCAAGGTGGGTTTAATTCATGTGTAACTGATAAGAGATATCAGACTACAAAGTTTGGTTATGGGAGAAGGAAGTAAAATGTGGGCATATATGGGACGGTTAAGAGAACACAGAGCTTTGAAAGAAATATATGAAAACATGATGGGCCCATGCTGTGCTGTGTCCAAGCTGACCTCATCGCAACTTTTGAAGGAGGAGGCAAAAATTGTTCATATTCATCCTTGCAGCTCTCCAACAGCCATATGAGTTTGTCTGCTGGTATCCAGCATAATGCTGAGTAGCCTCAGAATGAAGTTTAGTGCTCCATTAAAGATCCTTTACAGCAGTGACGTCCCTGGGAGACACCCAAATCCTTTCCTGCTTGGTTATCATTCCTACATTATACCACTGGAGAGCAGATGGCTGACCAAGGAGCTCTGAGCAACCAGCAGGACTTAAGGTGGTGATGTATCCTCCTGACCACATCTAATATAGGTAAAGCTACTGCGCATGTGCACATAACAGCTGCATGAGTCTGGGAAACCAGTCCTTACCCAGAAGCAGTATCCATTTCATGTCTTAAATGTTTTGAAAAATTAGGATCTGACTGGGTACCAATTCAGTGTTCATCAAAAACTTGTATTTTTCTCACTTTGTTTCTGCACACTGCTGGCAGTAGTATGGAGGTATCACAGTTATAAACTGTGGATGTATTAAAAAAAATTAGCCTGTGTTTACAGTCAAAACCAATCCTTAGGATGGACTTCTGAAGCATCCTTGTTACTGTGTATTGAAAGATCCGTTAACACACTGGTACTTTTCTCACTGTTGGAGATGGAATTGCTGCTAAAGCCTTTTAGACTCAGAGCTGTAATGTCTAGTGATGTTTTGTTTAGAGTAGTGTAAAATCAAGTATGTTGTATGAACTTCAAGCAAGGTACATTTGAGCTGAGTACTGGATTATAGAGAATGATGTATGGAGCCTCTTTAACTGTGTGGAGTTAGATTTGATTTTTAGCAAATAAGTGACAGATTCATATGTGGAGGAAAATTGAAGTTCTCATCTATATATTGTTTTTATTATGTTTTCTTTGCTTCAGGCTCTAACATATCAAAGACACTGTGGGTGAAAAAAGTACTTTGATTTCCATCAATAAACGTCTTCATATTCTTGCAGCTCATACACAATTGGTGCTATTTCATGGTTGTGAAAAAGACAAGTGAAAGTCATGAAATAATTCATTGCAATCCAGAGCAGCTTAGATTTGAAGCATTGCTAATATTTACAATTATCACCCAGCCCTTTCTGTGTTGCATCCATCTTAGATTTAGAATTATGCTTCTGGCCCAATAAGAATATGTCAGTATGTTGGTTTGCATCTGTCTTTGCCATATGCAGAGTGAGGAAAGAATTCCTGCTGCTTCCTTTTTTTTTTTTTAATTTTACCCCTCCAAAATCAGACCAGCTGTTGCCTAGATTCTGTCTCTTGCAAATGACAGTACTCTTAAAAGAGAGTTTATCTCATCTCAAGGGTTTGCTGTTGCTGTTGTTACAGCTTGTTATCATCAGACACTGGGAGATACGATTTGTTATTGGCATTACAAGTGGCCTTTTGTCACCATACAAATATGGTTCAAATACTCCATTGCTATTGGGGCAGATCGGGGGCACTGCTGGGTGTCTTCCACTGAGTATGGGGAAGGCAGCAGGGGCAGCGAATGGAAGTCACCTTTAAGTGGTTCCCCTGTTGTGTCTTAAGTGGAAGTGAATTTTGTCCCCAAGAAAACAGAATTCTAATAACTACTTTCTCAACAAAAAGTTCCTCTGTGTCTCTTTTGTTGCTAGTCTGATATGTCTCTTTGTGTCTGTGCAAGCATCTGACTCCTTCCTGTGTTTGTATTGGTTTACCTTGTGCTCTCTTGGTCTAAAAATAAAATATCCATATGTGTAATAGAATCTGGTGTTCATGCTTGCTCTTGTTATGTAACACAAGTTCTAAAGTCAAACTGAATGGCCTGAAAACTTTCACCTGATAGTCCATCCCAAGATCATTTGATTAGTGTAGCCATATTTAGCAAAAAGGAAAAAGGGGGAATAAAAAGAAAAAAAGAGAAATTCTGAGCCTAAAGGATGGAGTCTTACATTATGGGTAGGATGCATATGAGCTTATGCTGAATACTGATTGTCATATTTAGTTTTATGGCATGGATTTGTCAAGCTGTGTAAGGCCCAAGATTTGTGAAGATAGATGTGTGTGAAACCTGAGAAAAATTGAAATGTTTCCAGAAATCTATGAAAAAGGTGCAAAGGAAGCGGCTTTTGTTTGTATTTAAACAGCCTTGTGCAGAGTTCTTACTCCATGTGTTTCAGCCCAGTAAGAACATCTGTGGGTCAGGAAATGAAAATCCCCAGAAGCAAAAATGAACCCAAAAATGATCCCAAATTTTCACTGTCTGCTTAGTTACTAAGAGAATAAATAAACAGTGTGAATGGTGAATGGTCAACAGGGTTTTAAAAAAATCTCATCCTAATAGTCCCAAATCTTACAGATTTTAAAGATGTTATCCTATGACTTATTAAATGACAGAGTTCTTTCACTCAATTAATCTTTCTTTTATTTTGTATTAAGACAGTACTTCACAGAAAACAGTGTTTTCAGTTTTTCAGTTACTTGAAACTGGCTGAAATCTTGATTTTTCTAAATGCAGTGAGTTCAGCGGTCTCAGACAATCTGCGATGAGTTCTATACTCAAGTAGTAGGACAGATTCTCTATATTTTTTTCAGTTTGGTAAAAAAAAACCAGTCCATGTTTTAAGGAGTTGATGGGGAGACTAAACTGTCTCTTGGTAGGATGAAAGATAGTTGTGCTAGGTTAAGGAGTGATGAAGAATGTAATAAAGAAAGTCGTGACATGTTCAGTTTATGCGGCAGGCATCCTTAGGTGCAATGTGCAAAGAGCAAGCTCAAGCAGTTTTCTTTAATGTCTTATATTGGGACTAGTTTTTCTGGTTTGGGGTTGAAATACTTGTGTCCTGCTGAACCCGCTTTGCATTGCTGAACCTGATCTCTGAAAGAGCTCAGCAGCAGGTATGGTAATGAGCCCATTTCTGTCAAAATGGCCTGTATTATTATTCATGTTTATTGGCTGCAGAGCGGTTCATGAAGCACTTTTCAAACAGATACACTGAAATATTTTCTTTCACACAGACCCAGCAGCTATTTGTATTTCCTTTGCTTGAATCCACACCCCTGATGCAGTCTTAATTATAATGACACCAAATGAGACAGTTACTGCAATACATGAAATAACACTTTTTGGGAAACGTGTGTGAAAATACTTCTGTGAGTATTACCAATTCTGATATAGTTTACATCTAATTAGAGTTATTTCACGTTGTCACCAACACGTTGGAATTACGATGTGGACTCGCTGGCTGTAGCGATGCATTCGCTGGACCGGTCAGACCACGTCAGCTCGCGGTCGCACTTTCCCAAATCTTTTCACATGTGGATTCTTCATGTCAACCCTTTCCTTCCCTCCCTCCCCGCCACCCCCCTCCCCCCAGCCTGTGGTGTGACATTTTCTTCATGACAGTCTGTCTCTGAACTGCACTTGCTGCTGCCTTGGTAAAGGCTTACAAAGAGAGTATAACAGCCAGTGGCCAATCGAGTTTGTGCAAGCTACATCAGCTATGGATGAAACATCCACAAGAGAGAATAAGGACTTAGAAGAAAACTGGATAAAAGGGCTGCGACGGGAAGCTAGCTGGCAGGTTAGTGATGCAAAGACGTATGCTTGAAAGTGGATTAAATCTAAGCACTAAAAATCTCTGAACTTTTTAACCTAAGCATAGGTGAAACATGTATGTTTATTTGTAGCACAGCAATGTCTGAAAGCATATTCCTATGAGTCCAGTTTGCATTATGTTCTTATCTTCTTGGAAAGAATAGTTGTAAGATTTCAAACCCATCTATTCCAAATTACAGGACAAGTAAATAGAGTTTTATAAATCTATAGACATTACTAAATGTACAGTTGCTTAGTAAAGGTCCTTGCAATAACAAGTTGCAGGTGAATGCTGTAATATCAAAGGAAATACATGGTTTGTGTCTGTATATATGCAAGTTTATTTCATTAAAAATATAATACAACAGCTGTCATCCTGTTACTTAATTGTGTCATAGTTACTGTATCAAGGGGTTTCTTTTAGCCTCTTTTAATGAGGTAACATCTTTAAATGCACAATGCATGTTTTCTTTATTATACCGGACTCACAATAGATATGTATGCAATTCAATCCAAAGGCAGGCAGTTTTCATTAAAGTGTGCAGAGCAATAATGTTTACATTATGCAGTACCTTTCTGGAGTTTGCAGAATTAGATACCATTTCAGACCTGCTAAGCCCCACTGAGTGGTTGTGATTGCTCTTTACATTACATCCTTAGCATCATCTATGCACTTTTTTCTGCTCTATTGCATTTTAATTAGTCAATCAACAATATTCAAGAGATGTGTCACCAAGTTATTTCTTTTTTTCCCCCTTGCTGCTTCTTACAAGAGATTTTTAAAGAAGATTATTATTATTATTTTGGTGATGTCATTATATAAAATTCAGATAAAGTGGTGATTTGATTTGTTCCTATCAGGTGAAGCTGCACAAGAGTCCCAGCTTGGTAAGAGTTACTGCAGCAGTCTACATGCTACAATGCATACTCCCTTCCCCCAGAGGAAAATCTGTTTTAGTTGGATCTCTTCCCCATAACTTTACTCTAGAGAAGGAAATACAAGTCTCTCTTCAGAGGGACATGATATTTCATGTAATACTGTTTGTGGTTTTTGCTGTGGTGGCTTTTTGATCAGCTGTCTGTATCACTAATGAAATGAAATGCAAAATCAGGATATAGTGAGTATAGAAGCTAAATGATCCCTCCTCTCTAGGTCACTGTGGAAGCAGATACAGGCCAAATGTGCCTGTTGGGCCCAGCGTGCTCGGCTGGAGCAGGGTACGTGTATCAGGATGCAGAGGAGGTGGTCACTGTACAAACACACCACGGGAGACCATCGCTGCCCTGAAGAATAGGACTCAACAAGTGGGTGAACAAGTGGAAGAATTGGAGGAAATGGGGAAAGACAGGAGGAGAGGTGGGGTTGTGGAGGGATCTACAGCTAGTCTGTACACTCAGTTAAGTGAACTGGAAATATGTTCTTCTGTTTCTCTGGTTTGTGCTATTTCTGCTAGGTCAGATGAGGGAACAGTGTGTTTAGACAACATGGCAGTGATTTTACTGTAGTATCTGGTTGGAAAGCAAGTGCACTCTCACAAGAATTAATTTCCAGTCAACAGCTTCTGCCTCCTTTTTGGGTGAGGGAGCAGCGCACCATTGCAGGATGGCAGTGGCAGCATGGTGACTGTATTGCAATGGCTGCCAAGCGTGGGAAGAGGTGTTGTAGATGTTTTACCTGGAGCCCTGAGATGCATAAAGCTGGGACCTAGTGATCCCTTGACTTACCTCTGAGGAAACAGTGTGCCCTGTTGCCCCTGCACCAGTCTGCTACCATTCTGCTCCTTCTGAAACACATAAATACTTTTTTTTTTTTAACTTCTTATTTGGTAGAAGAAAGGGGATGACATGGTTGTAGATGTTTTGCTCTGGAATTGGATCCCTGTTACATTTGAGTGAGATTTTCAGAGAAGCCCCTGGGAAAGGGTTATCCAGTTCTCATTCAGGTTGTAACTCATCCCATATTTCTTCTGCAATGTCCTTAGAAATCCCAGGATAGGGTGCAGCATCAGTCTTGAAAAAAGGAACTGAATTAGAGTACAGCAGAGCCAGAGCTCTTCTTCAGTCCTGTCTGCTAGGGAGCTCCAAGGTGATGGTGTACATTCTTTCTTCTTAAATGGGCCAAGTTTTTTTAGAGCCAGGCCCTTATATCCATATTTAGTCTCCTAAATAAGTGTCCTGATTTTCAGAAGTGCTGAGTATCCTGAGAAGCTAACAGACGTTTCAGTTTTTTGTGCTTCAACAGGTAAGACCTGTGCTTCAGGCTGCGTGGTGGTGGATACCTGTGTTACAGTCCTGGGGTATGAGGCAGGCTGCGCTGCTTGTTGCAGCTGAAGGTTATGACAGCCATGGATTCCCTTTGAGAACAGGATGCAACTAATAAACGTATCTCCTGGCTGAGGCACAGAGTTGTGGGCCTCTCCACCCCTTCACAGCCCCACACATCAGCCATATGCAGCTGGGAAGTTAAAGGATGTGTTGACCAGTTGTGGCAGGCGCAGGGTGTCACAGAGCAGGAGAGGAGTCCTAGTGCTGTGTTGCAAATGCAGAGGAGTGCGAGGAGGAGGCCAGTTGTGTCTCACTCTTGTTCTGAGAGACTTGACAATTCTGACTTAGCACTTCAAAAAAATCAGGCCGCTTATTTAGCAGGCTAAATATAGATTAAGCAGCCTAACTTGAGTATCCTGCTTTAAAAATTCTGGCGATAGTCATCTTCTATCCTACCTTTCAGCCAGCACACTCATCATGCTGTGAAAGGTCTGTGCAGTAGCCCCATGCACATGAATAAACATCAACTTGTAAGTAAAAGAAGAAAGAAGCTTACAGTATTTCTTTCAAGGGAATATATAGTTTGGAAAATTGAATGCATTCTATCTCCTAAAGGAGTCATTTTTCTATTAAATAAAAAAAAGGATAAAATTATAATTCTGTCTTTATCACTTAACTTTGTAACTTTTTATCTCCTGTTGTTCTCATCATCTCAGACTTTGCTGTAATGATGTATATCTATTTCTCATTTTTCATGGAAAAAGGTGGGCTTTCTTGCTCATGTTAGCAGACCTTCAGAACAGGTTTTCAAAACCTTGTATAATCCCTTTTCCTGATGTTTCCTTGGGAACAGCTTCTGACATCCTACAGATCTATAGCTGTCACAAAGCTGGCACAGTTTTACCATAGACCAGTCACATATTTGGGTGACCGCAACTGTGCAGAAAGACTAAAGGTTAAGAAATCTATAAGGGTGCAGATGCCAATATTTAAAGAAAAAAGTCCTGCATATTTAAAGAGACAAATGGATTTTACTTCACATTTACACACCCAGGGAAATATGTGCCCTCAGAGATGCTGGAGTAACTCCAGTTGACTTCAATAGGAATTTTGCTTCCATAAATGAGAGCAAAATGTAGTCCAAAATGTCCTGAGAACGCCAATCCCAGCAACTTGTCGGAGCAGTGAATCCCTCTGCTGACATATTGAGATCTTGAAAACCACAATTTTCTTCCTAATTGATGGCTCAATCAGAGTATGGTCTCTGTCTCAGGCTTACTTTAAGCTTTGTCCTTGACATGCTGAGTTACTGTATAGGCTAAAATAAAATGTCAGTATTGCAGAGGGAAGGATACAGAGCAAGAGATGTTTAAGTCATTTCAGAATCATTTGGGATCTTTCATCAAGATCGGCACGCAGTTGATTAAAAATAGGCATTTTGTCAGAGCCTTCAGCAGCTTGATGATCAGTTTCCTACAGTATAATAAAAGCAGACATGTCCTGCCACTTTCATTTAATTTTTTATTCTCATATATATTTGTGGGGAGTGGGAGTAGTTTGGCTTAAATGAGTTCTTATCAGGCTTCAGTAAAGCTGGGAACACAGCAGTTTATAGTGCAAGAGACCCAAGAACCCATCTTCTCCTCACAGTAGTTAAGTTGAGTTAATACTGATTAAAGAAGAATGCTGGGTAATCACTATATTTATGTGATTTATATGTATGTGTCTTTGGGGGTATATATCTATACATCTGTGTGTGCATGTAGTGAGTTCACATCTTCAAGATATGATAATACTGAAAATTGAATATTTTGGAAAGGAAGATAAATCCCTGGCTGAAGTTGTATATAAAATTGTCATGTTAATTCCTGTTGTATAGTCCAGGGTAACCATTCTTAAACCTTGTAAAATTTCCTGTTCCTAATTTAATCAGCATTTAACTGGAAGAAATCTCTCTCACACATCTAGCAAAACAAAAAGAAATCTTAAGCTATCAAAGTTTTGGGTTTTTTTTTCTTCCACTTTTCCTAAGGACATGAATGCCATTCTATAATGATGGAAACAAGAGCAAAAAACCTGCAGACTCATTTTTTAAAAATATTTGTTTCAACTGATCACAGTGCTGAAGGCACTGTTCTTCTGCATTGGTGGTAGCCAAACAGGGCTATTAAACACCCAGTGATCCAAGCATGGAATATAATCTACAATTTCATGTATTTTTCTACCAGGCTTCCCTGTATTTCCTCTGGTACTGGATTTGAAAATGCTGGAAAATTTGATTTTATCACCTAAAGCATCCAAGATTCAGGTGTAATGTATCTAATAGCACCATTGTGCTGTGTTTGCTGTGAACACTGAATTCTTTCAAATAGTGAAGTTGTGTGTTTTTGTTTTTTGTTTTGCATAAGGGAGAATTGTCACAATTTGATCCCAGACAGATAACTTTTGAAACTATTATTTTTTAATTGTTCTCCTGAATAATGTATTTTCAATATGTTCATTGTAAAAAGATCTACTGGTGATTAATTTTTAATCTTATAAACAAATTTTGCTACCAAATATAATATTTAAGGTATAGTAGGAGGTAGATGTCTGTAGGGCTCCAGGACCACAGTCTGAGTTCTTCACACATTGACCAATTTGGCTGGACTTTCATTTTCTGTGTCACGTTGGATGCTCTCAAAATAATCCTGGAAGTTGTCTGTCTGTTGTCTGACAGCAGGAAGAAAGGTGGCTTCATCAAATGATCAGTGACTGAATAGAGACATATCAGAACTGGAAATACATTATCAGTCCTATCTACAGTTGCTGTTTTAATTGTTGTTTTGTTTGATATCTTTTCATATCTTTTAAAACACATACATGGTGCTTCAAATTCAGGTATTAACATAGGAAATTGTATTATCTACATTATAGGAGGATTTGAGAGCAAATACAGCCTATTCATAGAGCAGAAGCAGTTAATGAATGCCAGTGAAGTTATGTTTTAGGGTTATTAGACTGCAGCGCTGGTATTCTGTCATCTGTGGTATTATCCATGTACTTTTTGACCTTTACTCAACTTGTCACATTAGACAGAACACTTTTAGCACTAACATTTGGAAGGGAAGAATGTGTTGTTCCCTCTTCAGAGTGCTGTCAATGATTAGTCCATTCTTGGGTTTAAGGGTTAGGCCCTATACTGCAAGGACAAAATGATTTACCTGATTTTCATCATCCCTGAGGAAATGTTCTCTACTTGATGCTCCTCGTCAAGAGCACTGAAAGGGGAATATTCCCTCACAGTACGAGACAGTGTCAGTCTTTCTGAAAGCCAGGATCAGGCACATATCAGTAAGAAAAATGTCATAGATGCACCAGGATAGTGTGAAGTGTCTTTTTGATAATAAAATGCCTAATTAGTGTAAAGAGAAATAGGACCAATGTGTGATATTGTATGGACTGTAGTTTTAGAAATCAAACGCCTTAAGACTAAACTGAGGAAGAGGTTCTACAAACCTCAGTTATTTAATACCCTGTGAAATGCACTGTGCATGCTGTGCTTAGCTTGCTGTTGCTCAGTACTTTAAGCCTGTTCATAACCATTCGCAGCACTTAAGATCTAAAGATACACTCATCCTTTGATAGGACAAGGTCAATTATTCTCAATTTATTGCCAGTACCAAAATGTTTATGCAGTTTTATTTGTAAGCTGGGTTTATGTTTTTCTAACATTAAAGACATTTAATAGTAAAAAATGGCATTTCATTTGAAGCTTACTTGTTCTGTGACATATTTATATATAAAAATGTGCATGTATATATTCATATAAATGATATAAACCCTATCTTTTTGTTTCCTCAGGACACCTTCTAGCTTCTTTTTAACCTGATAAATGAACGCTGTGCTATCCTGAGTTATGTATGTGAAGTGTATGGATGTGCAGACACCTGCGTTTGAGAATGGTGTTATTTAACTAGCAGCCTTTTCTCACTGGGAACTTGGTTTTACTCTTATAATCATTGAAGCTTTGTGGTTCCCCACTATGCTACTAGAATGAGCACCCAAGCTTTCTTAAATATAGTCCTTTAATACCAGGACTGTTTCACCAGAATCCATAGAAAGCAGCTCCATTTCTGCAAATCCTGTAGATTGGAGACGAGTAAGTCCATCCTTGTGTAATGAACCACTTACACATGTGCCTAAGATAAGCCTGTGTTAACTGCTGGGCATGAAAAAGATGAGCTATTGGTTTGGGAATATAAGCCTATTGGTTCACTTACTCACACTCAGCGGGATTTTCCGTCCTGTACCCACTTAACTGTTCTAAAACTTTTTTTTTTTTTTTTGCAAATGGTTTATTTGACAACTGACAAAAATAATCAAATGACATTTTTGACTATGCTGTTTGAGCCAGTCATAGAGCTACTTCTGTAATGGGAAAAATTCTTTGTTGAATAAAGTGCAGGGCAAAGACTGCCAAAACTCATCTAATAAGTGTTTTCAATACCAGCTGTACTGTAAGTGTTTATGAAGATGCTGGGCCAGGCATCACAGCTTGGATGTTGGCTTACATGATCTTTTCTCCTCCTCCATTTATCCTTCTTTCAAAATCTTTAAGGAAGTATCTGAATAAAAAAGATGTTTCTCAAGCCTAAATGTTTTAGATTTAAACCATATTTTTTAATTAGTATTGAAGTGCTGGTTAGCAGTAATGTACCCATCTCGCTGGTCTAACTGCAGTTTAAATGTTCCCTGGAGGATTCACACTATGACTGTGCTGTTGCACTTCAGAGTCAGGGCAAATATATTCCAGCTCTAGAATTGGGTAGCTGGTGTCCTAAGGAAATGTTCACCTCTCTCTTCCCAGGTTATTGCTTGCAGAGTTTAGCCTGTTTACATCTCTTTGCTAATTTCTCCCTGTACTTGCATAGAAGATTACTCATGGGCATGCCTGAAAAAAAATAGACAAATTTGTTTTCCAGTAAAAAAAAAAAAATTCAGTTGTGTGACTGGTCTTTGAAATATGTTCCAACATATTTGAAATGGGGATGTGTGGCCATGTGACACAGCTCAAAGTTCATGAAACTTCTGGAATTCACACATGTTCTCACAGAAAATATACTGTTTTTTGAAATACCTTTGACTGATGAATCATACGACTTCCTCGATCATATCTCCCATGACTGTATTGCGCCAAATTCAGCACTTGTCTTGCTATGAGTATTGGTTCATCTTTCTCTTCTTGCTGGGGGATTTTAGCAAGGCCTCCAACTTATTCCAAGCTGGGAAGGAGAGCAGTTAGTCAGCAAGGTAGGTAGCAGTGACATCTGCTCCTCCTTTCAGCAGGTCTGAGGGTGCCACCTCCCAGTGTGCCCCCAGCCCTCGTGTCCGGGTGCTGGGGCACCTGGAGACCTGGAGGGACTGCAGCAAGGTACCCCTGAGCTGCTAGTTAAGTAGCAAGTAGCTGAGGACTCCAGCAGATGTCTCAGCTTTTATCTTTCTGTCTTCCCCCTGCCTTTTTGTCAGATGCTAGAAATTTGTAAACTTAGCTTTTCTGATTCTCAGAAGAATACGTTTTTCTAATACTACTGAATTTAGGAATAATCACCCTTTGACAACAGAAATGACATGACTAAACTATAATGTCTTACTAAGCCCTTGGTCCTTAATAGGAATGCTGCACAGCAGTCGTAAGCTAACCGTTGTAGACTTCCTTGATCAGTTTAATTGGAGGACAGAAGGCCTTCAACATTTTAAATAGCTGACAGAAGGATCTTTTCCCAACCCTTTCCCCCTAGCTAAACCTGTGATGTGTCAACCCAATCTCCAGGACACAGACAGTACTGTACTTTTGACCTTTTAGCATATTATCCACTCTGCTTTGTCCTAAGCTATTTTTCTGCAAAATGAGCTGGATTTTGCTTCTTGGCAAAACAGCTATAGAAAGCTGGAAAATCCAAATGAGCTGATACATCTTTTGTTACAGATATTTTATTACTGGGCAGTTTCTTTCTTTTTTTTTTTTTTTTTTGACATTTATCATGTAGGCACAGTTGTGTATTGTATCTGTTTGGTTTTAATGGTAGAGTGCATCAAACATTGTATCTTGATTTAGAATTCACTCCAAAATAGCATGGAGAAGGAGATGCTGCTTTCATATTCCATGTATTTTGCTTTTTTGTAAGAAAGCAAAAATATTTGGGAAAATTGATTTTTAAACTACTAACATGAATTATAGTAGCTGATAAATGTGAGATTAATAGCTAAGAGAGCAGTCATTTCAGATGGATAATTTAGATTTTTATCATTTATTAATCATAAAAAGTAAACCTGCTGTATAACTAATTTTAGTTTTATCAAGAAGATGAATTGTTCCAGCTAATGAATGTATAGATATTCTATGCCAAAGGCATTTGTAGGAATCTGTTAATCATTTAACTGTGTCATGGCATATGCTTTGTCTTCATAAACCAATTAAAACACATAACTTCCTCCACTGAAATGTGTGTTGGTCTTCAGCGCCTACAGCAAAGTAGAACAGCATTTGTCTTAAAATACGCTTCAGTATTGCAGATACAAAAATTGAATGGGGCTAGTGTCTTCAGGTAGGAAACATTGGTAGGCTATCTATACTGCTATCTAGTAAAGATGGTTCAATTTTCAGCTTTTAAGGGAGCTGGCCCTACAAATACGCATCACATACGCTAAGGGCATGTGAATAGTCTCATTGTAATCACTTGGGAACACTTTCCAACTTAGAGTTAAGTGTGGGCATAAACATATGAAAGATTGTAGCTTAAATCCAGAAGAGCTGTGTTGATGAAACTCTGTGTTGATGGCTGTTTGCTACTCTTCTCGGTTGTGAACATCAGTGGTTATTTAAAGCAGGTCAAGGAGACCAACTCAGACCTGGGGTTGGTCATCACACATTTCAAGAGGGCTGTAACAGGTCTTTACTGTATGAGGATGGACTGTAACAATGGGAAGAAGAACAGCTTATTGGAAAGTGTTCATGGGTTCAGGCCTGAACCCACTTAAGTGGTGCTGAAACAAGATTGGAAGGGGTGCTCTGAAGGTCAGTTTTTCCTGGAAGCAGTGGAGGCAATCTTCAGCATTTTGTCCTACTTCATGCTAATTCTCATGGAAGGTTGTGTTTATTCCTTGGCATCTTCAGGAACAACCATTGCTTTTCTTTTGACTTAGGAGAGGCTGATGTGTGGTGTCTTGCAGGCTCTCCGGACTGCATCTGGGACATCGTGGTGCAGACGTGCTGCTGCCCACAGCTGTGCTCCTTCCGGCTTCCTGCATGCAGGCTGGGTTCCCTCAAGGAGCCTATTGTGGCATGGTAGGACAGGCAGCAGCCTGGGATGGAGATGGGCCTGTAATGAAGGTGCTGCTGCACAGCTGAGAAATCATTGCAGCAGTTTTGCTAGGCTTGCTTCTGTCAGCTGTGCTGAGCATCAGGCTCTCCCGGGCTTCCTGCGGGCTCTTTCAAGAAGGAGGGATTAAGCTATAACATCCAGTTTGCTTTTCTGCGCTGCCCCTGATGTGTGGTCTAGCCTGTTACTTCACTGTGTCTTGGTTCCCTGCACAAAGACCGAGCTCCACCCCTTCCTGCCCATTACGTACCTGTTTCATATATTTAGAATGATCTATTTTGAATTTAAAGTCTTTGAGACAGGGACTATCTGTTACGTCATGCTTATGCAGAATTTACCTCACTTGGGCTTGCTCTTGGCAAGGGTTTAGAGATACTGCCGTAATTCAAATAACACCACTGATTGCTACTGGAGATATTCCTGAGGACAGCATATGCAGTTGAACCAAAACTAGAGGTTGGAGGGTAATAATTGCACTCTTGACTATTTTTAGTCCATACTAGAAGAGAGAGAGGATTTTAAAAATTGCATTTTTACATTTAAGGAAATTACTGCTTTCTGGAAAAACTTCAGAGCTGTGACACAAAATGATAGTCAATAAGGTGTTTAAATTTGGGGGCTGTTTTTCTATATTCTAGTCACTCAAAGCCGTTCTTTCTGTTTTGTTTTTTCCTCCCAGTGAGGTGAGTAAAACAAAAGCGTGAATGTGTTTAGGTTTTATTCACAGCACTGTAGTAATGTCAAAGTAAATACAGACAGAGACAGACAGAAAGCAGACGATGGAGAAATCAAAAGACAGCAAACACTCGAAAAAACAGCTCTAGATAATCCAACTCTAAAACACATTTTGTTTGGTTGGTTAACAACTTGCTTCCTATATGGTGTTATTTTATTTATATCTTTAATACATTATCTGTAGGCGACATTATGCGTGAAGCACTGTTGCTAAAAGAGAAGGAAAAATTATAGTTATTGCTATAATAAACAGCTTGAGAAAGTCTTTTTAGGAAGATTGCAGTAATACAAAGGGAAATAGCATTAGATTGTAACATCAATTATTTAGAACAATGCTATTATATTCATTTTTTACCCTATTTCTTTTCTCAGAGATAAAGTTCAGTCTTTCCAGAGTCAGGTTTTTGGAGCCGTGAAATGCCTGCTTGGGTCAAAAGTCCATAGCTTTCAGATGAACTGCTTCTTAAGACGAAGGGAAAGCGTGTCCTTGAATGCACGAGGCCCAGGTTCTCCAAAGGTGCAAGTGAGGGAGTGCCTGGGCCCTCCCAGCAATGCTCTTGCACAGCTGTTTAAGCTATAGCTCTGCTATAAGGGAGAAGTGCAGCTGGCATTAGGTTTTCTGGGACTTTGAGGAAAATAGTAATTTTAGGCCATCTTGCCCTAGTTTTAGCAGGCTTCTGGGAATAAGAAAGGGAAAATGGATCTTTGTAAAGACTTAAAGAATGTTGCTGAGAGGGAGAGGGTGATATCAGGTCCTTATGGAGCAGTGAACCTGGTTTATAAATGGAGTGAGGAAATGTAAGTCATTGTGCGCTTCTAAATTTGGGGCTTTTGTATGGATATTACTTAACTGAAGACAGAAACCTTCCCTGAAAAAGAACACACAACTGTGCCAGGGAGGTAGGATCATTTGGTTTTATTAGAAGCTAAGGTAAAGGCAATGGGTAATTCAAAAGAATAAAAACATTCCCCCCCACCTTTTTTTTTTGCTGCTGTCCACATATAAGAATTGCTTAGTGAAATAAAGCCCCTTGTCAGTAGGGTGTACTAGTAAGCATGCAGGTTGAGAACTTCACACTTCTTGGTTATATTCATGTTTGGAAACAGTTCTGTGAACAATGCACCCGGCAATAGTTGTCTCAATGCAAGTAAAATCTTTAGTGGCACAAACCTCATAAAAATAAATGATATTTTGTATAAATTCTGAGTGAATACACATAAGCTGCAAATACAGTTAGGACAGCTGCCACTGCTTAAAGGTCAGTAAAGCATAGCATTAAACGGCACATTTTGTGCTCCCAGACACGTAACCCATGATAAATTTCATGCAGTACATTTCTGAAATATCTACAGACACATTTTCTTCAATAATTCACAATCCTTTAAAAGCTTTTTTTCTTTTGACAATCAATAACAGGATGCAGTGTCTATAAAAGTTGCTGGTACTGGACTTCTACGGTCAGTTTAATTGGAGGACAGATGATGTTAAACTCCTATAAGAGCTGACAGAGGAATCTGTTTCCAGGCTCTTCCTTCAAGCTAAACTTAAGACATACAGGCCCAGTCTGTAACATATATACTGTACTTCTGACCTTTAGCTGACTGCTCAAACCATTTTGTCCTGGGGATCTTTTTTTTTTTCCCCTTTGCAAGGTGATGTATTTCTAACGCAAGTGTGGGAGGATTCAGAATGCCTATTAGTATGAGATATTTAGGGGGAAATGTCATCTCTACTACACAACTTTTTCCTGCTTCTGTTTGTTAGTGTAAAGTCAGCAGAAGTAATTTAGCTGGCAGATTTCAATGGAGACTGTTACCAGCGTCCTCTGCCAGATACCGTGTGGAGTGCCAAATTAGAATTGATTTCTCAATAAAATTGAGTTCAGCCTCCTCAACATAATCTAAGACAGAATGACAAAATCTCTCTAACTCACTTTTTAATTTTATTATTTTTGGTCAGTTTTGTTCTTGGATATTTTTGCTGCCCTAATTGCTTGTTATTATCCTCTTCCTCGAATCTCTTCCCTTGTCCAGGAGAACAAAACCTCATCTGCTTTTATGAGCAATGCAGGATAGTAAAAGGGAAAGGATGTCTACTCACCACCTCCCTCGCCCCTCCTCGCACTCTTAAGACTCTTCTGGCAGTAGAGCCAAGAGCGCAAGTCCTCTCTCTGTGCTGTGACTCACAGGCTCAGAGCACAACAAGCTGTTTACAGTCCCATCCTCATTCTGCCTTCCCACTCACAGCACGTTGCTTTGGGAACCACCAACCAACCTAATTAAAACAAATTTTTCCTATTGCGGGAGTAATTCCCCAAATGCTCCACCTTGCCAGAATCATGCTGCGTCTGCTCAGTTCACTACTTCTATCCAGCTCCCAAAGAGGCTCATCTTACTGTAAAGAAAATCAATGCCTTCTAATGTGGCTTTAATTCTTAAATTCAACGCATTTATCACACATACTTCTAGGGAATCTCCTGTAATATATGGAAGTGAACAAATGTCTTCTTTTTAAAAGACATAGACTTCTGAAATATCAGCAAAGCCTGTTCTATGACCCTGTAAGAGAGCTATTTGGAATTAAATAAAGTAGGATTTTAAGTGGCGAAGCCCAAGTGGCAACACAAGATGGCAGCACTTGAGACGTTGCAAAAGGTCTGAAAGTAAAACTACCACTTGCAATTTGTTGATGCGATTTCTCCTGCACCCAGGCATTGCACCTGGTCAGTATGTCTAGCCTGGACTTGTGAAAAAGTGAACGGGTATGCTTGCAAGGACAGCAAGATTTCAAGGCATCCTGACAGCAGTCCTCTTTCTCCAGTGAGTGGGACCTGTTTTTCACCCCAGGTGAATTACCACAGCAGAGGTCAGTAAGCTTGGATGTGCTGTGCCCATTTATATCAATTGCAAATCTGGTTCCTTGTTTTCCTAAGCGCTGAAATCCTCCATCCCTCAGCTCATTACCTCGAAATCAAAATATAACATGGCTTCTGAAAGTGCCTCAATGCTGTTGGAAATACCTGTGTTTGAACATGTTCATCTGTTGTTACTTGTGTGCCTGTAGTTTTTAGGGTTAAATGCTTTATGTTTGTGCCAACCACATGGCAAAGCCAGAGTTTCTCGGAAGTGCTGCATGATATAGTTGGTCAGTGGCATTCCTCAAACTACTCTTTTGAGCTTTTCACTTTTTTTTTTTTTTTTTTTGCCTTTTAGCTTGGCCATTTTCTGTCTTTCTGCTTCCATCAGGATGTCTTGTGCATGTGCTCCACTGAAACCAGCTGCCTTTACATCCCCTCTTTCCCCTGTTACTGGAGAGCCTCATGCACATTCTCCCTGGCTGAAGGGGTGAGAACTTGACTGCAGATTTTTTTTTTCTTTTTTCATGTGAGCTTGGTAGTTCTTGAAGTATTCAGAATCTGCTCTCTGTCCCTCTATTGCTTCCCAGCCAGTACTGCTGTCTAGCTGTCTCCTGTGCTCAGCTGTCCTTTTTCTCCCCTTTCTCACTTTATTTGCCAAAGTTCTAGGTCTCTCTGTTGCCATCTGTATTCTGTTCACTCTCTGCATAACAACACCTAGAGCTTAAATACTGCCTTACAGTTATTTACTACTAAATCATTGAAAGAACTGGAAATACACAACACTCTGCCACAGTTTTACTTATTTGTGAAACTGAGGTTTTTCTCGTGTGAACTAGAAATGAACTCTGTTGACATCAAACGAAACCAAGCCACCAAATGACTGCCAAAACCTATGGAGAGAGCAAGTGCTTGGTCTATGAGCTTTCAGGCACCTGAGAGCGCTGGCTGTGTTCCAGCAAAACATTGCACCATATGCTTAATTTTAAGCATGTAAGCAATCCTGTGGAAATTGGTTCGGAC
Source organism: Apteryx mantelli (assembly GCF_036417845.1). Lineage (NCBI taxonomy): Eukaryota > Metazoa > Chordata > Aves > Apterygiformes > Apterygidae > Apteryx > Apteryx mantelli. The sequence continues at coordinate 67,737,540 of NC_089982.1, forward strand.
TATGCTTAATCTTCAGCATATTCTTAACTACCCATAACTTGGTGGAGCATCAGAGTGGCTTGCACTCTCAACCCAACAGCTATGACTGAATAAACAGGAAGATAGCTGGAAAGATTAACTAACCAACTAAAAGACTTTGTTTGGAGGGATGCTACTTCCAATTGCAGAATATGGGAATCTGAATTTCATTCAAAGGAGTGGTTGGAGAATAAATGGATTAACTAACACTTTGGAGAGAAGTCTGGCTGGCAGTTGTTCAGTCTCAAAATGTTGATTTTCAGGGCTGTCTTCATAAGGGAGTTAGTCCTTTCTTTTGCCAGCAGCTTGAAATTATCCTCTATATTACCTATATCAAAAAAAAAAAAAAATCAGGAGAACAGGGATTTGTATGCTGTGAAGGTGGGTTTTAGTTACTGAGTGCTTATCCATGAAAGAGTTTATAAGCAGCATGTGTGGGGCACAGCAACGCAGAAAACAGAGTGCTGGATCATCCTGTCCTCTTCACAGGAATATGCATATCCCCTTGGTAGTATAGGTTTATTTGCAGGAATGCTTTGTCCCTGAGTCACAGTGATGGCAGAGATGGTGTTATATATGCAAAAATAAAAATAAAATATACTGGGGTGCTTTGTCTGCCATAATTTTCAATATTTCCCCAAACTAGTTATTTTTGGTGAGTAGGTTGAACATGTCAAGCACTGTATACACTGTGCTAAACATTATTATTATTTAGTGTTTTATTTACTATTAATATATTTTTTAGTAAGCTTTGGGACTTTTCAACTCTTCCTTTGGGAAACCGTTGTACATTCTCATAGATTTCACTGTCAGAGTTTTTACTGATAGCTTATATTTTCCTTTCGTTAATTGCTGTCTGTTACTTCTTCTTATGTCCTCTTGTACCTAATTATAAATGTTACAACATCAATTTAGGAAAAATATCAGGGGAGGTTTCATAAGGGTCAGTGCTGATCACAATATTGTTTAATACTTTCCTAAACAATATATACAGAGCAATACAATTTGCAGATGATGCTAAATTAAGAGGGATCATAAACACAGTGGAAGGCAGAGAGAGAGATAACAAAAGGATGTTGAGAGTTTAAAGAACTGTGCAAAAATTAACAAGATGAGATTTAATTTAGATAAAATACAAGGTCATACACTACGGGAGAAAAATACCAACTACAAAATGGAAGATGCTGGTTAGGAAACAGCAATAATGGTGATATATTTTACATTTATGTAGCTTCTTTCATCTTACAGAGTCCCAAAGAGCTTTACAAATTAAATAAATTAATATACAAACTACACATAAGGATTATTTTATTCTCCACTGAGATAGCTCCTTTGTTGGTGCAGAATATGACAGTTACTCAACAGAACTCTGCAGTGGTATGTAACAGTTCAGGACAAAATATTACAGATCCCCTTGAAATGGCAGTAAAAGTTACAGAAGCCAGAATTTGTTCAGGACACTGTTTAACACTGTTTCTCTGATGAAAACTGCCAGAGGATTTTTTTTTTTAAGGCTGCAGATGATCAGGATCTTGGTTTTACATCTGTCTTTACATTTACTGCAGTAATGCAGAGACAAGCCCACTGAATCACAATGGACAGTGATTATATGAGCTCTCATTGTGTGAGACAGTTGTGAAAAGAGTAAATGTTTTACTAAAATAGACAAATATATATGGCCTATTTATTAAAAGTATAAGGCCTCAAAATGCAAAGCATTATCTATAGTTATTTGAGAGCTATTCATTTTAAAAAGGACAAGGAAGTTAAACTGGAGGGTATATAAAAACTGATGATGGGAAAGAAAAGGCACACACTGCTGAATTGATGGTTATGGGGTGACATAAAGAGAGAGATTAAGAAGATGGAGCGCATATAAGTGAAGAGGCTCTGCAGCAGAAGGACAAGATGGGACAGGATAAATAACACAGGAAAGGCAATGGCAGAGGAAAGGCTAGAGGTAGTTTCCTTAACACCTCTGATGTTGCTGAATGTGATGGCACTCTTTGATGAATATTCTTCAAATATTGGTATTTCAGAAGGACATAGCAGATTCGTGGGGGAATACTTCTTTGTTTGCTTCCCCTCGTCCTGCTAACTCTATGCAACGTTATGAGGGTTTTGCTTTTAGGCACATACAGCTGTATGTCTCTTGCATGATGGAAGCACATCCCAGATGGTATATAGGGAGAAATAGGGGCCCCTAAGCTGAACCCCACGCAGTGCTGGGCTTTGCAGGTCCTGCGCTGTCCCGGAGACGCGGGTGGCCCCGCGTGCCCGGTGCGATGGAGGGCTCCGTGGTTGCTGCACCTGCCAGCCCTGAGTGTGTGTGGTCCTGGGATCCCCGGGCAGATAGATGCTGGGAACTGTGTGACTTTGGCTTGCCTGGTATGTTCAGCACACTCTGCCTGCTCTCCAGGGAACTGGGAGTTTTCGCAGTATCGAGGTCCAATACCTCGGATGCTAACTGCATAAACTCAGGTCATTACCTGGGCATGAACAAGTTGTGTGTCTTGTCAAACTGCTGGGTCTCTAATCAGGAGTGACTCACATGTAGAGTCATTTCAGGACTCACTTTAAAGCACCATTTGCCCTACCAGGAGGGCTTTTCTGTTAGAAACAGGCTATGTGTGAGTAAGTGTCCCTCTGAATTTAGGTTTAGTGCTTTTACCTGCTGGGCCAAACTGAGAGTTCATTTGTCAGATCTGCCTTTATGCATTACTTCTCTCCACAATGGCACATGGTAACATGGGGCTAAAATCTAGAATAATTAGAAAGGGTAATTTTCTGGTAAGATTTTACAGTTCCTACCTGAACCTATACTTCCTGAATGTGCTATTTTTGATTTTTCTTTTCTGGTTGACAAATAAGATTTTGAATGCGTTCTGTCCCCTTCCCTGCAAAGGTTTTCTGTGCTCAAGTTGAAGAGGGGAAATTCCTACATTTGTTTTACTCTTTTGAGGTCCAGTTAAGTGCTTGGGTTTGTAACTGCCTGTCTCATGTAACCACGTAATGTGAATTTGCATTGAATCTCAGTTCCAGATTTTTTTTACATTCAGATTCCAGCAGTTGCTTAAAATGTTTTCCTGAGCATCACCTATTTGGCCTGTTACACAGAGGTCAGCTGCTAAAGTAGACTTTACTTAGAGGGTGGAATTCACTGGGCCTGATTTTCCACTATCCTTCTCCTTGTGTCTCTACTTACAGCGGTGCAAAATACCATCATTGTTCTTCAGTAGCATTTCACATCCATTTTGCACAGGTATGAGCGACTATACAAGATGCAAGACAGTGGAAAATTCTCGTTGTGTTCTGTACTTTATCTTAGCCGAGGCACAAACCAGCACCCTCATGGTCTGTTGATTGTAAATCTCCTACTTTTAGATGAGCTAAGAAGAAACCTTCCCATGGCTAAGCTGGTGTGAATTGCATTAAACTTACTTCAGCTAAAGTAAACTCCATTTCTCCTGCTGAATACAGCCCTCCTTTTTCTGTGTGGCTGGATATAGGATTGTATTCAGTGCTGCGGGATCACAGTGCGGTGTTCGAGAGCCTGGGCTTCAAAAGCTGTGGGAAACTTGAGCTTTGTGGTTAATGCTCCCAGCCATCACAGAGAGGTTGTTTTAGGGCAGAAAGGATTCAAAAAGGTATATTTAAAATAAAAGATTGCAGGAAGTAGGGGAGGGCTAGGCCAGGTATTAGTCTGTTATGCTTTTAAATGATATTAGTGTTGTATTATCAAAATTCTTGCAGCTGTGCCTGCGTATGGAGTAGCTTGAGGTTTGTTTGTTTTAGAAGAAACAGAGCATTGCACTTAAAAAATAAAACCTGCCCGTAAAGACCTTTTGAGAGAGCTGTCAGGCCAGTATCTCATTTGCTTTTTATTATGACTGAACAGTAGTTAAAACTGGAAAGGAAAGAAACAACGCAGTTGAAGGACAGACTTTATTTCCCTCAGTAGCTATAGAAGTGCCTGCTTTAGTCTACTGCCATTTTGCTTGAGAGAGCTAGAGCACTTGAGTTATGGTGACATCTGTTAGAATTCAATTAGTGGTAGTTCGCTGACCCAAATTAACATTCTTTGTTAAACTCAAGTCAGTGTATGTGTATGCTACTTTCAGGCCAAACGGACCTGCAGAGAAAAGAGGCTCACAATCTCTGAGTTTGCTGGCAATGTCTTAGTGACGGGATGCGGAGTACGAGCTTATGTAATGCTGGCGCTCTTGGCTTGCTAATAGAATTGCACATGTCTGTGGTTTGTAATTAAACTGCGTGGGTCTCTAACTCCAGACAAGTAGGGAGAAAAAGGACAATGGAGAAAATGCCGTGGTTGCTCAGGAGGCTTCTCTGTTATTTTTCTGCTCCTCTAGTCCCTCTTTGAACATTAGCAGCTGCTAGGACTTTGTTTGAGATTCTGTATCTCAGCTGCCCCAATTTTTTAGCTTGGACAGGCATTGTGGGATGCAGAGATAGGGTTAGAGTATTTCAGCCTCGCTTTGCTTCTGATTTCAAATCTTTCATAGACTCTTGACAGCATCATGTCTGTTCAGGTCCCAGATTTGACACTGTTAGCTTTGGTTTTGGGGCTATGTTAACCCACCATTCTCATCCAGTAGACCTTTCAAGTGCCCAATTCATGCATTAATCTTTTTGTCTGAGTAACTTTGTCAGTGCCTAGCATATTTCAGGCATGACTGTAATAGAAATAATACTATTATAGTTAGTAATGTCATTCAGCATCAGGAGAGGCAACTGATGGAAATTCCTGCTTTGTTCCTTTACCATCGTCTATCTGTTTTGTCATTTGAAGTACTCTGTAACTGTCCCTGTAGTTGTGGTTTGGTGGCTGTCTTCTTCTCTAGTCATCCTTCCCTACAGTTTATTTTTTTTGTTAAAATAAATACTGCACAATATTTACCTACATCTGCAACTTGGAGATTTTTTGTGTGTGTGGCATAGCCCTCTAGGAATGAATGAATTACTGACTATGACCAACTCTGATTTTATTTGAAAAGAAAACATGACGTATTAGCAAATAGTTATTAATGAGATTTTTAAAGGGAAAAGATTATGTTTAAAATATTTTTCACAGACTCTAGTTCCATGCTGACATTTACGTGAAGACAGTGGGCAGAGATGTGTTACTCTGGATCTGTTCCCATGTGTCACTTCGACTAGTTTAAACTGTCAGTGAGAATCTTAGAATAGTCAGCTTCAAGTGTCTTGTAGATATCAGTCATTATATTTCACATTTTAATTTTAATAGCGACTGATGTATATGTCAAGAAGTATTGAGCCATTTGGGTATTGAACTTATGGATATTTTTTCTTATTTAACAGGTTTTTATCTCAAGATATAGTTAACTATTGTAAGACCAAATTCACTCCTGGTGCAAGTGAATGTTATCCATATATGCTGGATTTTAATTTGACCCATAGAGAGAAAGTACTATTTGGAGTGCAGTGTTTTTTCTTCATTATCTGTGCCTGTTTTCTGATTGGTAACTTAGATATACACATTTTAAATATTTTGAATACACCAATTGCTATGAAAAAATCAGCTAAATACATGTTAATATCCATAGAGCACATATTTCTCATGCTGACTGTGCCCGGTACAAGGTAAGACTTCAGAAAATCTGTTTCCAATATACTTGAAGGCATTTACTTATCAGCAGCACAGATGGTACTTGAAATGCTGAATAATAATTGTTAAGAGCCAAGGTAAACGATGGCGCAAATTTAAAAGCGGACACAGGAATTACAGTCTGTGCGGATTGCACCACTTGTATATACAGGTGCTAAAATTTACATGTGCAAACTCCATTTTACTACTGAAATGATCAGCTAATATGCTTATTTTTCAGTTTGAGTATTAGGAGCAGAGTAGGGCAGCTGGTTGCTGAGGTGAAGAATGAAGTGTTCAGGCCTTGCTATGAACTTGAATTCTTGCTTAGCTGTTCTTACAAGTGAAAAGTAAAGGAACGTGCCTTGTAGCCACAGATGCCTCAAGGACCTTTAAGGCCCTAAAATCTAACTACGTTTGGGTTACCTGAAACCTCACTTATGCAGGCTTCAAAATCTCTGTCCTTTTCACAACAGTTTCTTTGGGGAAGTCTCCATAAGTATTCTACAAGTTCTTGTGGCACTGAGAAATTTGGGGGCAGCATATCTTTGGTAGAAAAACATGCCCAACCTGAATCAATATCGAATTCAGTATCGAGTTAAATGACACCACGGACATTCTACTGATTGTGCTTTTTTTTATATATGCATAATTTAATAAAAACTTCTGCTTCTAATTTCTCATAAAACCACTTCTGAGATGCTGCCTATTTTGAAAGTGTTGTTCTGTAGCCATCCAGGAGACTTGCTGCAGTAGACACATGGGGCTATGTATAATTCAGTGCTGTGCAGAGGATGTATGTGATGTCTGCTCACCTTGGCCATCTCATTTTGGCCCTGTTTTGAGTTCTTGCACTTTTATTCTTGCACTACTCTAATGCCTAGGAGCCCCAGAAAATGAATCCTGAGCCTCGCTGCATGAACATAGACCATGCAGACAGCCTTTGCCCTGGATGCCTTAGAAGACAGATAAGAAAAGGCAAGCAGCAGACAGAGGGATATGGAAGCATAAGGAAGCCATAAGCATGTGGGGAAGCAGTGAGCATGCTGGGAAGTGTGAGGGATGGTGGAATCGATTCACTAGCAGCTTAACTATTGCCAGGTTTTTTTTGTAGGCACCATAGTAAAGGAGATTTTCCAGTGATAATGCTGTGCTGGAACTCGACGTAGACTGAATCTCAACCAATGCTGTATGTTTCATCAACCCAAGTAGCCTTTTCTGGGACCTTAACTACTTGCGATGGGTTTGTGAGTTTCTGGGACCTAAAAGCTCGCAGTGTTAATGATGAGCAGGCTTTTTTCTTTTCTTCATTTTTCCTGGTATCAAATGGTAATATTTCTTGCTGTCTTTTTAGGAATAGAGTAGAATAAGTCTTGTTGCAAAGACAGTTACTCTCCTTCAAAAACTAGCTGACCATTGCACTCAGCAGCACTGTGTTAGCTCTTCCTTCACACCTGGGCAGCTTCACTCCTTCTCTTCTGAGTTTGACCTGTCCACCTCAAAATCTGTGCAAGTCTCCTTCTTCCCTTGCAGCTCTAATCTTTCCTAACTATTAATTTCTTTACTGCTGCCATCTGGTATGGAAGCCCTTTCAGCTGCACATTCCCTTTCTCTCTCCTAATCAGTGCTAGCAGCCAAAATTCAAATCTGCCATTGGAGGTTTTATTCCTCCTGCTGTTCTCCTTTCTCTTCTGAGACAAACAGGGATAGTGCCTGATAATGTTCTCTGTCATAGATTTCTGTAGCTACAGTTCTGGAAACGTTTGTGGCTAGCAAAATGACTGTGGTAGTATGACAAAACTTGAAGGTGTTTGGTTAGAAAGTCTTGAAAGTGTTTCTTTTAAATACTTTACTTGCAAAGATCTTTGTTGCTTTTAGTGCTAGGATTGGGTTGGGGATGAAATTTGCTTTCTTTGCTTTGTATTTGAAACATCTCTAATATTCTTTTGTCTCCATTTCTCATACCTCTGCATGTTCTCATCAGTAAAGAAGATGGAAATTTCAGTTAGTGGCATTATGCTGTTGCAAGACATTTTTGCTCCTAATTTCAGCCTAATTTGCAATTTCTGCCTATTTTCTAATAAAGCAAACAGAAATTCAGTGACAGAATATCTTTTATGTTGGATTTACACATGATATTAAAAAAATCCACTTTCCCTAGAGTAGTTGAAATAACATTTTAGTACTCCATTGGCTTCATTCTCTTTAGAGGTCGATACACAGTGGCATTTGTTCTGCGATGCAGAAAATAATCTGTTAAGGAAAAAAAGGTACATACGTCTGTAACCTACACTTAAGAAAAAAAGCCTTTAGACTAGCAAAGAACAATTGTATGGATAAGTTAGCGGTGACATTGAGACTGGAGAAGAGTTAATGAAAGGACATGTTGAGAAAGTTTTAGATGAAATGTAAAACAAAAGAAAAATAGTCAGCTTGTGTCATCATCAGAAAAACCAACAATAATGAAATAGTTCATGCTTTTTATTGCTTTACCTGGATTCAAAATTCTCTTCAGAATTTTATTTTTTTTACCAAAACTCTACAGTCTCAGAAGTGTATTAATGCATTGTGTTGGAGTAATTAGACTGCATGTTAAGTTTATTAGTAGACTGACTAATGTACTCTTAAAAAGCTTTATTTGGAAAAAAAGTCAATATATGAAGCCAATTGAGCTCTTGAGAGTTTGTGCCACATACACATTCACACACAGAAAATCATGTTATCAATTTTCATTTGACTTTTAATCAATTACAGTGACAAAGAGATGATTTGAAGTCAATTTTCTGTTGGTGCTAAATTAGTGTTTGATCACAGATGTTTATTTTGGTGACTGCTTTCTTTGCAAAAAGCCTTGTAGAACTAGGTTGCACAGAGAGATGCTTCTCATTTTCAGGTGATTAGCAGGTTTTCTGTATTTTTGGATGAAGCTACTGCTTTTAATAGTATCAGGGATACATTTCTGCTTGGATATGACTATGTGGAAACCTCTTAAGATAAACAGAATTTTGCAAGAAAGCCTGGCATTGACTTAGAAGTGCTACTCTTTGAAGGGAGATGCTCTTCTCAGTGATCCAGTGCTAAATCAATTCTCAGAACAACAGGCTTTTCCATCCATCTGTTTAGATTTGTAAAATACATGCTAACAACAGCTTTTAACCGAAAGAGTGTTTGATTCCTACTTATTTTTAAGAGGCAGAAGACAAAAGAAGAAAAAGCTATAAAAATAATGTCCATTTAAAAATGGAGGGTTTTTGCAAGGGAGTTGGAGAAAAAATCCTGACAGCATTTCTGTTCTTTTATTATGCCCCTTCTTTATTTATCTGCTGATTAAATTAGATTGGCCAAGTCTTTTCTGTCTCCATTCATATGACAGCAGTTCCTGAGACCGCATAAGAGCCATGTGTGTAAAACTACTCTGTCTTCTTTCAGATTTCCCAGACGGGATTCAGAATGTTGTTTTTGGTCTTTAAAATCACATAAACCCAAGGTTAAGGCCAGGTTCAGAAGTGGTCAGTACCCTTAAATGTAGCCAGATTTTTTAAAAGCACAGTTTTAACTTGAATTCTGGAAGGCATTGCCAGAGGGCAGGTGCTAAATGCCAGGATTTTGTGTTTGCTTGAAATCTGTGTGTCAAACTAAGAGATGCAGGACACTGAACATTTCTGAGAATCCAGCCATAGAAAAATACTGCGTAAAATGCAAACCTTAACAGATACAACCAAAACCCATCATATAAATCAGCCTAAATCATCAAAGTGATAGATCAAACAAATGCCTCAAAATTCAATTCTCTCTCTCCTGTCATTCTCCCCAAATGCTTTGCATAATACCTTTAAGATCAACAAACAGATTTTGCCTGGTATGCAGTAAAGTGAGGAATGTATTTTATTGAGCGACCATTGAATGAAAGGATCCACTGGAAACCTTGGCTATTCTAAGATGAGATTATAATATTGGTGACATTGCAAAGAGAAAACATTATTTTTTTCAGATAGACTTTGGTCATTTATTGATAATTGTACTTAAAACTTACTGAATTCAACACAGCCCCGTCCACTGATAATCCTTGAATCAGGATTATATGGGTAGAAAACCATAGGTTTCAGAGATTACAGCTGCCTGAAAACTGATAGAGAGTTTTGATAAATAAATACATAATGCCTCGCAGCAAAATTTCTACTTCATGAAAATATTAAAGGGTAAAGCCCCCCAAATTCCCAACCTCAAATGAAGTATTTCAGGATATATTCTTTGTGATTTGCCCCTCTTCCCCTTCCCTTTCCCCTTCCCTTTCCCCTTTCCCTTCCCTTCCTTCTCACCACTCACCTCACAAAAAAACTATTGAAGTAGGAAAGAAAACAGAAAAAGCACAGTAACTGTAGTGTTCATTTTTTGATGAAAAGCTAAAAGAATTCTAAATAAGCAATAATTACTTTCATTTTCTCTTAAGCCAACACCCTTCCTTTAATAATATTAACAACAGATTTTCAATCAATAATACTGGAATCAAATATCAGAGAAATGGTATGTTTTTGTGACGAAATGCTTGCGTGCAAAGGCCACGAAGCATCTGGTAGGTATATCCAGATGTGGCACTGCATTCTGCATCAGATGTTCTGAAAGGAGACCGAGTACTGTAGCAAGTTAATGAAAAGTCGATAAACCCACCTATTTGATTTGCTGTGTATAAGAGGTGGGCAACTCTACGCGGAGGGCATTAGAAAGGTTAATCTCCATTAAACTTCGTGTTCCCTCGACTGCCCTGTCAAAGCGTTACCCTGTGGAAGATCTGTTAGAGTTGTTTAGTGTCAGTGAGAGACTTCTGTGGCTTGCACTATTGTGTGCCAGGCCCCAGGGGAAAGGAGTGTCTAATTTAAAAACCCAACACTACCACATGCGGTATTGAATTTTTATCTCTGCATGCTACATAATGAAAGGACGAAGGAGGGATTTACCAGGGAGTCTAAGGGGGTTGTACCCCCGTGCCCCTGTCACTAAGTTCAGTATTCGTACTCGGGCGCCTTGGTAGAGGCCGCACGCATGTGCATTTCTCCCACGCATACTGTGACTTCATCCAGCGTTAAGCAGTTTGTGATAGTAAACTACATTAACTCTTTTACGAGGAGAAATGTTGTAGCTTCTAATAAAGATGCCACATCTGCAGCTAGAACCCAGCCATTTTTACGCTGACTGGTGCATAGAGCCGTCTCTGAGATTTTCCCTCTGTGACCTCTAAATCCTATACAGCATTTATAAGAGATTAGCATATACAAATTATTCAGTTGAATAAAATCTCCTTTTTTCAGTCATTCATAAAAAGTCTCCTCAGTGAATGATGATAGCAAGCTCCAATATTTAAAAACCATGTCTTCAGACTAAAAAAATAGGGAAAAATGTGCTGGCCATTCCTGTGCTTTGATTGTCTAATAATAGAAGCAGGGAATCTAATCAGATCTTTGTGCAATACTGGTTTTATTTTACAAGCCTCCCTTTCAATGCAAACCCAGCATGCTATACTTATGTCTTCTATTATACTGTTTTCTTACAGCATTTTACTGGGACTTTGTGTTTAATAGGATATTCTGAGGATCTGATTCACTTCCTGCCTGACATGAATCTCTCTGTCTGATTTTTAATCTCACTTTCTATTAAAGTGTATAAGAATTATTTGTACCTCAGGAGGAGAATCAGAACCTAGATTTTTTTTTGGACTCCAGTGCTATTCTACAGGTTATTGTGTCTTTTTTAGAAATACCATACTTGGCGACTCTGCCTTCAACAATTATACAATAGAACACAACTGTTCTAGTACTAAATTCCAGTGTACTTGTTGACTGAGATTTTTCTGGCAACAGTGGAGAAAAGCTGTCTGCCTTGTCTTTCTTTCTTTCTTCTACTTTACATACCCTTAGTGATGTCAAGAAAGGCTCTTTTTCACCATCCTTTATTCTGTTTTCCTTTTGTCAATTTTGGACTGGAACGTGAAGGATGAATTAGGCAGTCAGGGTGAATCTGCTCCATTGGGAAGGACCTAGTCAGGTTGAAAGATAATGAAGGGTTTTGTAAATCTTTGAAAAAAAATGTCATTATGCGTTAACCTATGAATCTGTAAGTATCAAGTGAGTTTTATATATAATACCATTTAGCAGGAAAAGAAAGTAAATTTAAATACTATCAGAAGTTAATGATAAGGCATGCTGGGAAAGCTTCAGGACAGAAAGGTATTGCATTCTTTGCTTCTTTACTTTTGTGTTGAAATAAATATTGTAGTCTATGAAATTGAAACTAAATTTATCCACTCTAATTTTGAGGCAGTATTTTTTCAGCATTTCCATAAGAATTTAGCCCTTCCATTTGGCCTTGCTGCTGCTGTGGCCAGTAAGGAAATCATTTAGTGAGGTGAGCAGCCGTTCCATGAAGGAAACCAGCCAGGAAATCTTAGGGGTAGAGGAACACGGCATGCAAAGTGCCTGGTCCCAGAGTGGCCCAGTACCTCTCTGTGTCACAGCTCTGATTTCCCCTCTTACTTGAATTAATTCTCATTGCCTACAAATTCCATCTGCCTTTTCAGCAGGCAACGTTGGGGCCTTCATGGCAATCAGATTTGTAGTAAAGGTTTTGTCTGTGTGACTCTTAGCAGTGTGGTACTTAAGAAAGTGATATTTAACTTGAAAAATTGTTTATTTTATAGAAGTTCCAACTAGCATAATGTTTATTAAAATAGCCATAAAATTCACTGCATACTCCATGAAATTCAGCTTGATAATGATACTGCTGCTATTGTGATTATATAAACACACAGCAGCTGATTTAACAAGAAATAAATTCAAATCACATGTTCCCAACCTGTAGCTGTGCAAGAAGTACCAGTCTTAAAAGCTAGTGCTGGAGTTGGTGTGGAGATCAGTAATGGACTGCAGAAACTTTCAGCTTGAACTTCCTCGTTTGAATTCAAGCTAAGTCAGTTATCACAATCTGACGGTTTTTCAGCAGCTTGTGTAAAATGAACTGATGGTCTTAGCCCATTCCCTCTTATATCCCTATCACCAACGAGGCAACCTTTTGGGGAAGTCTCAGAAGAGAGATTTAGTATTAAATGGGCATGGGGGCTGAGCTTTCCTCTCTGCGGTATGAAAGTTGGTCCCAGCCAGGGTGCAGATTACAGGGGAGACTTGTTCTTCTGATTAATGGTGCATATGTTCTGTGGGTAAATTTGGGATGCAAGACCTTGGGCTGTTGTTCCAGCAGGGAGCCAGAATGCTACGAGTCTGCTAATGGAGAGCTGGAATGGCACTGTGGGTGTTTACCACTGAATTTTCAAAACAGATTGGTATGGCTAGTGATTGAAATCAGAGATACTAAATGCTTTAAAAATGACCATTTCACATTTTTAGTGTCATTTTATTATGTTTTCATTAAAAAAATAAAAGGTCAGTATCCTGGCAGGACATTACATTGCAAGTCCCAGGCTCTTCAAAGCTTTAAATAATACTCCATCTCTAGCTATTCATGGCTTTCAGTTTTATCTGCTGCTGAAATTCATGTGAGAGAGAGCAAGTAGACAGACAGATCCTGGGTAGAAGGTGTAGTACATGCCACAGTGAATGGATGCCTTTTAATTTTGGAATTACATCAATCACATGAATGTTGTTTGGAATAGCATGCATGTTTGGAGCAAACAGGCCATGAATATTTAAAAGAACAGACCACAAATGAGAAGCCTACAGGAGGCTCAAAATCTAGCAGATATTTGCAGATATCACAGCATTCTTACAGAAATACAACAACTGAACCAGTAGCCACCTTTGTAAGTCAAATTAGTCATTCTAGAGTACCTGGGAATATTATGCATCCCTTAGTTCTTCACTCTGATTTATTAACACCTCGGTCTGTTAATCCACACTGCTTTTAAACCTACTCTCCTTCCACCCACACAGAAAAACGTCTGACTAAGTGCAAACTTGGCCTAAGTACCTGGCTGAGAGTTAGATTTGAACTAGAACTTGTCTGCTTTGCTGGGAAGATGTCACCTAAATCACTTGAGTACAGGCAAAACCCCCAGTGCTATTACCACGTTTTTTCTGAAGAACACGCAAGTTTCCTTGCATTTGGCACAACCCTCTGGGAAGGAATCTTAGTGTGTCTTGGCACAAAAACCCGAGGAGATGCGCTCCCACAGAGCCAGGAGCAGATGCAACAGCTAGAAGCTGGCAGCTGGAAAGCTCATGCCACAGCTATACTAACTAGGAAGCTCAAACCTGGCTGCCAACCGCCCAGGTTAACTTTGCAATATAGACATAGCCCAAATAGGAACACCCAAATTTTGCTTGGACAAACAGTGTGAGCTTTCCTCAAATACGAGATAGTATTTTTTCTATATATTTCATGTTAAGCATCCTAGTCCTGGGGCTTTCTTGCTTTCGTCCCTTTTTTTGAAGCAGATTTGTGACTAGGTAGTTTTGTTCTCCTTCATTTCTGCTGAACCACTGCTTCAACTGCTACTTCATTCTGTACCATCTGCACTTTATTTTTCTTAGCTGCTTTGCCTGTAACTATGCGCAGTTGAAAATATCCATCTGTTAAAGGGTGACGTATCAGTCAGAGAGAGAGACAGTTTTAAATAGGTATTAGAGACGCATCAAACTAAGTTAAACAGAAAAGATTAGACAAAAAATGTCCCAGGAAAATCTGAGTGGCATTTTATTCTCATCAAAACATGAAAAATGATCAGAAGAAGGGTGGAGGGAAAAGGCTTTTAATCTGAGAATCTCCCATTCTAGTTAGATTTCTGTTGTACTCCCAAAATACAATGATCTAACCATGGCATGAAGATGATGATGTGCAATCGACTGTATCAACAGTTTCACAGATGTTTATTTGAAGTTTAATGTTAATGAAATGCAGAGATGTGCCTTGTACATTCTTTTTTTCTCTCCTCAAGTCCCAGTTTTCACATTTCATCTCTCTAATAGTGGAATTAATTTATCTCATTTAGTACCTGAACAACAATTTTCAGAATGTGATTTCATGAATCACCACAGTAGGAGTCCTGTATTTAAGAGGGTCTTGGACTGAACGATTGGAAAGGCTAAAAAAGGAGTTAGCCAGTAGAACAAAAGATCACTATTGAGGTATATTGGAAAATTTTATATTGTTCTTGATAGCCTGACAGTTTTAAAATCCCTTGTCACCAGGACTGAATTTATCATTTTTAAAAGTACTAAGTAACATGTCATTGCCTTTGTAGCTGTAAGAGATAATTGCATGCTACATACTTTAAGGAAACAAACTGAGGAAAAGACTACTTACATACACTAGGAACATGCACAGATTAGCTTCAGCTGGCCTGTTTATGCTGTCAATCTGTATTATATTTGAGATTAGATAAATGTACATAAATGTTAGGCATAACAAATATTTGACAGTGTTTCTCTGTCCTTGCATTGTGTTGTGTGTAGCCGATTACAGTACTTGTCTGAGAAAGCCAGAGACAAAGAGGTATTTAACTCTTTCAGGTGCCTTGGTGCAAGATCGTGCCCAAGCAAAATGGTTTCATTATAACTCACCATTTCTGGTGTATTATTCCATCTGAATATTCACATTGGAAACAACTGTAGCTTATTAGAAAATGACAAATCAGGCGGAAGCATTTTCAGGATATTATTACAATATTGCTGTCATTTTATTTGTAGTTATCAATTTGCACTAAGTTAAAATCATTGCAGTTACTTGTCTTTTGTAAGTAACTGATGCATTTACACTGTGAACTGGGAATAATAAAACCATAAAGTTCTTAGTGGTCAGCACTGTCTATTTAAATATTTAGCATTATATTTTGTAATTTCCTTCTGTCTGTTTTTGTATTTAATTGAATTGATTTTTCTCCCTTTTTAATGACGTCAGTAGAAAAAAATCATAAAAATATAAAATACCTTTCTCTCAGTGGCTGAGTATGAAGGCAGGGCAGTCTAGAGACAGCAGGGCCACATTCTGTGCATCTCTCCCATTTGTGCTCAGTCTTACTCAGGGTATCTTCAGTGCCTTGGTAAGGTAAAGCACTAGTAAGCTAGAACATGGCTAGAAGATCAGGGTATCTTTTCCCATCTTTTGTTTCTCAGGGTTTTTTCCGTGTAAGATGATGATGATTAATCTTAAAGAAATATACAGTTTAGTATTTGACATATGTCTGCTTTTCCATCCATAGATTTCAAAACCTATTATATATGTGTATGTATTACTAGCTCATGCAAACTACCACACAGAAAGCTAGGCTTTGATATTAAAAAATAGCCTGTATTTTTGGCTGTCCAGTTTTAGACATCTGTTGCATATTTTTCAGAGACACTAGCATGTCCCAGCTACTATGGTTTCAACATTAAACACTTTTTAGAATAAATGCAATTTAACTACCCCAATACATCTGGTGTCCAATCCAGTAAATGTGTCCTGGGTTCCTAGAGCCAGTCACATGGGTCTCCAGTGCATTGCATGGAGCTTGCTGGAGTCCAGGAGTTCAGGCTTCAGGAACACCATTGCCGGGTGATGGCCTCAGAGAAGGGGCAGGGGAAATATATCTCATGGAAGAAAGAAGAGCAAGATATTATTGAGAGAACGAGACTCCAGAGTGGTGAGAAAATAATTTCAGGTGCTGTGTCTGGATGGACTTGTTTGCATATTTGCAAGACAAAATGAATGAGGAAACAAATTCATGAATTTTATACCTGGGTAGGCTTTAGCCTTCTTTTAATTTGAGGACCTCTAATATATTTCCACCAAATGTATTAACCTCTGTATAGGAAGCTTAAGTCCACAACCAGCAGGCTCACTTTGTTAGTAACCTTTCTTAAACTCCTTAGAAGTGGAGATTTAGAGGAACCTGTGGGCTATAGATTGGAAAGCACTGTTTCAAGCTCTCTTACTAATTACAGAGATGGCAATTGCTATATCTCCAGAAATATCTCTACTGGTGAAGCCTCAGATTATCTAGATAAACAGTGAATACATCTGATCTGCATAAGGCTTTTCTCGCCTGGAGCTGTGGGACTATACTCGTGGCCATATCCTACGAAAACCTCAGTGGCTTTTTACCCATTTGTCTGGAAAGAGACTTGAGTTGAAGTGGGGGTGAAAACTGCTCCAGGGTCCTGTAATTTAGACATAGCCAGCATCTGACTGGTTGTTTCACCTTGCAAGACCATATATTACATTTTCTTCATCCAGTTCCTCTCTCTCCTTCTCTTTTTCTTTTGTCTCCTTTTCTAACTCTCACTTTACATAATAACCCTCCAATGAGAAAAGATGTGGCATCCCATGATGTATATGTGTGCTTTTAGTATAATTTCCCTGTTGAGGCTTCTTTGTTTGTTTACTTACACATTATCTGTATCAAATATGCTCTTTCTCTGGAGATTGTCCAAGGAGATTTTTTCCTATTTGTTATGGAGTTTTCTTGTACATTTTTCTATATATAAAGCACAGTACACGAAGCATACAGAGCTTTAGCTGGGATTAGCTCTTCGACAGTTGGTTCTGAACCTTGAGAAATGTAGTATTTTGTCTTGTCACTTCAGTAGCTTGTTGCTGTAGACAGGGGAGATGATCCATGCCGTTGGTCTTCCAAAGAAGATAATGGAAGGCTCTTTTGAAGATGATGTCATTATTGCAGATGTTATTTTCATAGGGACCCCAAAATGTACTGTGTGATGTATTTTACTAAATACGGTTATGCTCTTGGTATTCCAATACAGAGGAGAGAAATACACGTCCAAACTTATGTGTGCTTGTCTACTGCTTCAAAGGGAATAGAAGGATAAGGCAATGAGTGACAGTGAAAAATTTAGTTAGTGAGGCATGAAACAAGAGTCTGAAGGTAAATGCTGTTAGTGCATGGGGCAGATTTTTGGGAATCATGACATCATGGCCTTTCTTCACTGCATCATGAACCCAGTGGAAGGACAAAGCTAGAAGTGTGAGTGTCTGAAATGTTTTTGTAACATAGAGGGGGGATATGTTAAACCTGCTAAATGGGATTTTTGGAGGCAGAGAGCACAGAATATTAAAATATCAGGTGAACAAAAACTGCCACAGGAGTTTCTGTTCGTACTGTACCTGTAAAATCTAGAAGCTCCTGCTGACTGTAAAATTAATAATAGGCAAAGTCAATGTTAAATGGCCTCAAGAAAAAAGGCAAAAATTCTTATAAAAAGTGAGGATCGATATGATACCTCTTGCAGTACAATATTGAGCCTTCTTTTCCCTTCCCCCAAAATAATATTGACAGTTATACAGCAAAGCTTTTACTTACTTCTGCTAATGGAAAACTGTGATAACGATCTTTGAATAATAGGGTTTTAGAAATATCAGCTACTGGGTCCTTATACTAGCTTTACCAGTCAATACTGTAGTTTTCTTTAGAGAGGAAGCAGTCTAGGGGTTTGGAAGGAATCTTTGCCACCCAATGTATCTTGAAGAATTTTTTGCATCTCAGATAAATTATTAAATGCAAATTCAGCAATACAAGGGAGGAAAAAACAGATTACTTTCCTTTTGAGTTTGCTGATTAGTCAATTGCTTAGTTCATGGAGGATGCCACTTGTGTCAAGTTTCTGTATACTTTCATAGAACTGGAGCATGATACTCACTGTATCTCAAGTGAATGATTTTTCAATTAGCCTGCAGTTCCTTGGCTGTATTCCCTTTGCAGTCCTATGTGGGTGATGTAGAGCAAAGGTTTAAGAGGTTTTGGACAATTTATGATGTTTGGAGAGGCTATTTGTCAAGATACAATATCTGCAACAACTTTTATGTTCAATTTTAGTCCTGGGTCTTTTGTTTATTTTTATGGCACTATTTTCTGAGGTGTTAAAGCTAACTTTAAGGTATTGTTTAAAACGGGAGGAAAAAAAACGAAAGAGGAAAAAAAGCCAGTGTTAAAAGATCGAGATATCAGGGGCACACAACTGTTTTTATGATAGAACTGCAGATGGGAGTGCACTGTGAATTGGTTTACTCTGCTAGCCAAACCGAGAAAGAAAGGAAAGATCAGAAACATTTGAAAATGGGATCATACAGCATGTGAACTATACAGAATCTTGCCCATGTTTTTTTTATGAGAAGTCTTACTGACATTTGAAAAGTAGGGACCTGTTCCCTAGTCTTAAGGTTGACTGACATTTAAGGGCAGCGTAAGGCATGATTTCCTTCCCCTCTTTTTAAATTGAAGTTTTCATAAATCAGGGTGAGAGAGAAGCCTGGTTACATCTTGCAAAGTGTTAAGATCTCTGTAGAAATACAAAAAAAGTAACCCATGACATTTTAAACACTTTGCTGAGTCTTGTTTTGTTCTACATCTATAGAAGTGTAGATACAGAGCTGTACCTTGACAAGGAGAGAGAAAACCTGAAAATGGCTTAATCTCAGGTATTTATCACAGCAGATTGGACACAGTTGCATAGAATTAGCAAAATCAAAATGATCTGGGGGCGACTAAAGTATTGCTGAATAACTGCTACTCTGCAAGACCAGGGCACTTTGCTTCATCTTTGTCTCCAGTGCAAGCAGGCCAGCAGGTCTCGCACACAGACACATTCAGACTCAGATGCTGCTTTAATTGCCGGCACGTGTGGGCAATACCAGTAGTGGCGGCAGCGGCGGCACTCAGTGGGTAGCGGTGCGGCTCAGCGAGTGAGCTCCTGCCTTCGATCACTGATCCGCGACCATTGCTTAGAAAACATTCAGCTTCCTGTATTTTTCTTCACTCATGTGTTTCTCTTCTCTAACAGTCTTAGAATGCTTCACCTTAAAGGGCAGTGCCATACATAGTATAATTTCTAAAGCTATTCTATTTCCCAGTATTTTTGCTGAGGCTGAACATCAGTAATAAAAAACCTTCCAGGGCTTCAACAGACTTGCTGTAAAGTTTGTACTTGCCCCTCAGCTGTGTTTCCTCCTTTCAGCAAAGTCTGAGGCTGCGGTTTCACAGCAGGAAACGTTTGGCAGCCATAGTGGCCGAGGTAGTCCCCCACTCCATCACTTGTTCCTGTCCCTGGACTAGGCGCTGGAACAGCTGCTTTTGGAGTTGCACCATGAGCAGATCAGGAAACAAATACAGTTTTACAAGTTTTTTTTTTTTTTTCCATCCAGGATGGAGAGAGGGGAGAAGTGAGGAGGGAAAAGGAATGCCATGAACAGCTATTACTGTCCTGCACTTGGTATCGTGCATCCATGGCCTGAGAGGCCTCCAAGTGGTTGATGGCATCATAGGAAATTTCTATTTTACATGTTAAAGATGCAGTCCAACTACCTATTGATGTTAAGCAGAAAATACAAAATTTACTACAAAAATAATGAAGCCAAATATTTTCTCTGTTTTATTGCAGTGGGTTGTAGATACTCTTAATTACAGAAATGATTCTTAAAGCCCTTCTCTGAAGTACCTTATTTCTTTCTTTGAGACCCAAGCCAGCTTAAAAGGGCAGTGTAAAAACTTAGAAAGGGATGATCCAGAAGTGCCACCCGATCAAAGGCAAAGTCCACCGAATTTGCCTAGGCTGGAAATTGGCAAAATGTTCTGTGGCATTTTGAAATCTATTTCTTGGAGAGGAATATTGCTCTTCAGCTAGTTTTACTTTTGTGGGTGATTATGGTCAGATGTTGTAGTCAGGCACTGAAGCCAGTATAGGACAATTGTTTTATAAAGGGTAATAAAGAGCATCAATGGAGGACATTAATATTTAGGTGGGCTCCTGCTGAAACTATCTAAAGAGGAGTGATATAAAGTGACCTAAAAATTCCTGTATTGTAATTGAGTAGCACAGAAGAGTCACTAATGAACTGCATTGCTTTTATAGCTAAATAGACTGAGAATAAGCTCATTTTTAATACATCCCCACTACACAATTATCCTGGGAGGAATTTATATCACTTTTTGTATTTTATTTGCAGTATCATATATTGTGTGTGTGTGTATGCGTGTGTGTGCATACTGGCTTTTTGTGTGCTAATGAACAAGAGCTAAGCAGTTCAGTCTAATGAATAACTGTGTATCTCTTTCTAATCTAGAAATCTTTCTACATATATATTTAAAAAGCTCCTGTTGACAGTTTACGAAACCTGTTTTCACCAACACAAATGGTTTGCATATTTCTGTTGCAATTATCTTTCAAAAATAAACACCAGAAATACAAGGCAAGCTTCTCTACTGCTCCAGCACTAGCCAACACAGAGTGGGAGGACCATCAGGGAGCTATTTATGACACCCTGCTTCTCAAGTGATTATTACTCAGGATGACGAATAAATGATAGTAGCTTCAGGGTTTCTCTAACATAAGGGCAGCCAGCTGGGGTCTTAGCCAAGACCATTATTTTGCAAAATCTGGGGGCCCCCTTCCTGTAATTTCCCTTCTTCTTAGATGCCCCCAGCTTTTCATTAAATGTCCCACATGAGCATTCACATAGAAGTTTCCTCCACTCATTTGAAGCCATCTGCAGGTCCGTTTTCAGCTGGGCACTGGGCATGTTTCAGCTCTGTGAGTGACTTCAATGAGGTTCAGAAGCCAGGACCAGAGAAAAAGAATCTATTTCTTTAAATTTGAGACATATATTAGCCTAACATTGACTCTGCCCACTATATCTTTCATGTGCCTATTGCCAGGCATATGGCACCCTCTTATAAATAAATCCATTGCAAATGCTTCCAGTAGCACCCCGTGTGACCAAGCAGTGATGTGGTGGGACGCTCTGAGGCACTGCCTGAGTGAGAGGCAGGCGGGCTCGAGTGCCGTGGGTGGCCCTGCTCCCTCGTGGCCCCGGCAGCGATGCAGCCACAAGATGTGGTTGCTCTCTCTTATCTTGATGCCTTTTTTCAAGCATAGAGTGAGAGACAGGGGGTTCCAGTCTGGAACTGTTTTCCAGGCTTCTAGTGAGTATTTATTCATATTTTACTATGTGGGGCAATATTGAAAAGAATCTGGAGAACAAGGCACTTCCAAAACCTTATGGCCTGTGTTCAAAACCTAGCAAGCAGAGGAAAACATTCTCCTGGATCTCACACATTTTTAGCGAGTGCTTTGAACTTTAAGCCCTTGACCTCTTCTTTTTCTGGAAGTTTTGTGACTCTTCAGTGTCCCCGAACAGCTTCTTTTTCCCCTCTTCCTGTCAGTATCTAGGTTGTAGGACTCTAAAATAACTGCTTTGCTTGTAGAAGACTGTTCAGAAAGAGAAGATTTTGTCCTGTGGAAATGCAGCAACAGTGACAAGCAAATCTCCAAAGGCTTTTGCTAGACAAAAAGGACACTGGGTAATCCAGTAACTGTGTAAAAGAGATTTATTCTGGAACAAACTCGCATTTCAGAAGCAAGCACCCAGCTTCCTTCATGCGGCTAGAGTTGTGCAAATGTAAAATGAAGGCAGAACTGGGCCCGCAGTGTCTGTGGCAGCTGCCTGAGCCAGTGACTGCCGGTGTCAAAATGGTCCCACTGCTCTGCGGTAGCACCGCCTAAGTCCCAGCTGGGTTTCGGGAGGGAAGCCTCTTGCGGTGGAGTGGTGAATTCCACCTCCAGTATTCATCTGTCTCATCCAGTGAGGTAGTTACTAAAATCTGAATATTGCTATGAATATGAGGCACAGCTCTCACCTCCAGTTTACATGTTATTCTACCTAGTTTGAAAGGGAAACAGAGAAACCTGAATTCATCCCGCCATGGAACAGCCTTTGGCTCTCTGCATAGTCAGTGGATAGAAAAAGGCACCTCTGCAGGTACCTTTAGGTCTGCAGTTGGAAAGGATCACACTCCAGACTTGCCTGTTTCTCTCATTGACTTAGCGGGAGCCACCAACCGCTGTCTTCCTAGCTCAGGTACTTCAGCTGAACTTCTAAAATTTAGAGGATGAAGCCAGGCTTTACAGACAGAAGTGAGATACTGGGGTAAAAGCATGTGAATCAGTATAACTTTCTTGACTCCAGTGAAACTTCTTTGTAATCTACCATACTTTCTTTCAGTCTCCTTTTCTTGACGACTGTTTGGGCTTATTTACTGCATACTGTTATGCTGGTGGTGCTGAATTATGATGAGAAAAGACTTGGTCCATCACCAAGCGCTAATTTTCAGATAATTAATACTTGGCACCAGAGTAGCATTTAACAACCATGACTGGAAGATGACTGACGAAAAGTCCAGGCATGGCATCATCTAAGTATTACTTCTTTTGTATGTGCCAAGGACTTAATCATTTGTTACTTTTTTCTAGGGGGAGAGGAAGTGATTACAAATTTCTTATGGGAAGCAAAGGTACCACTGGGCTACCATTAGCAGTGCCATGGGTATGAAGGACAAATTATACTTGGTGATCCTGCCAGCCTAATGTTCACCAAAGCCAGCCTCAGGATTTATGAATATTGTTCCCTGGTGATAGACATAAGTGAGCCTCTTAACAACAAGCCTCTCTGATTTTTCTACCTTCTGCCACTGTCGACATCATCTCTGTCTCTTAATTTAATTATTTTTTTTGCTAGGACATCCTGGTAGCTCCTTCTGAATTAGACTGATTGAATCTATTACTTCCTTAATTTCACTCTCCTCGATGTTCAACTTGCTTTTATTGCACTGTTACCAAAAAAAAAAAAAAAAAAAGACTGCTCACCGGGCGGGTGGGTTATCCCAATCTCTCACTGCTCTAAATTTAATCCAGGTTTTTAATATAAATGAGCTATCTGTTCGGCTGGGGAAAACTGAATGCTAGTGACAGTGTGGCTCAATTACTAGTATTCTCACCTCTAGACCAGAAGGTTGCATTTTCATTAGTCTCATACCAGGATGTGGCTCATCCCCAAAGCTGCAACTGAGTGTTGTGCTATTTGAGGAGCTGTTCCCTGGATGAAACGCTTCATTGAAGCACCTTTTGCTGGTGGCTGGTGTCCAGGTAGAAATGGAAATATCCCAGAAAATGATTTTCTTCTTCTTTTTTTTTTTTTAATGAAGAAAGTATAATCCTATTGTCCTAGTAGTATTTCCTCTTTCAACAAAGCACGTACTAATGTCGAAGTCTGTGTGTAAGAGCCATTGGTACGCACACAACGGCCTCTCTGTTTAGGCAAACGGTCACAATACTGACAGTTTAGTAAAGGGTATTTAGGGTGTCTCAAGTCTGAAAGACAAGTTATAAAACCAAATTGTATTCTAGAATATAAGAAAGCATAGAAACAAAAATGCGAGTGCTGGGTTTCATACCGGATACCTCATTAACTTAAAAACAGAATACGAATGTAAATTATAACCCTTGTTATTACTCATAACTACAGTTCAGACGATAACTTGGCAGTTTGCCCACAACTCTTTTATAAACCAGTAACCTCCGGAATAAATTATACATCATACATAATACATAATTGTCCTTTAAAAGGCAATAGTTGTTCTAAAAGGTACAGTTTGCAGCATATTTCACATGAAATATATCCACAAAGCCAGCCTGGTTGTTCGGGCTTTAGGTTACTGAATAACCTGTGTGCTCTGTAGTTTTAAGCTGCTAACCAGAACACACAGTGTCCTAGTATGAGTGGGCGTTTCTTTTCCTTTTTGTGGATAGTTCCTATTTTTAGCTGCAGTGGTAATTTGGGTGGGCAGGAGGGGCTCATTCTCTGAAATAAATGCAAATGAGGAGTAGAAAATCTAATTCCTGGTGGTATAGCTCACAGGTGAAAGTGACTATTTCACAAAACCAATTTGTGTCTTTTTCCCGTGTTGTTCTCTGCCATGGATTTCTATGTTTCCTCCAGTTTGGGCTATGCCAGCTACCCTCACCTTTCTTTGATTTAATCTTGAGGAGTCCTGATTTATACAGCATGTGCCATCCTAGAAGGGCTGCTGTCCTGGGGTAGTCACTGGATTTAAAACAGAGTCTCATTTTCATGCAGTCAGCCTAATTCTTCATTCCCATGGAACAAGCCACTGGAGTTGCACTCAGTTTTGCTTCAAAGGGGTCTTCTGGACAAAGACAACAATAACAACAGCAACAAAGAAGCCCCCACCACAAGAACTGTCCTCTCCTCAGGCCAGAGCCTCCTCATGACATGTTTGTCCTTCCTGCTTCTTACAGATTTACGATTGTGGTTTTTTCCTGAGAGTAAGCTTTTAAGTAACAGCCTGCAATTTGTAAATTTGAAATTTGGCATGTCGTTGTCCTCCTGTCAAGACATAGCTGTGTTTCAGTGACAGATGAGGTGATCCCCATTTTACCTAGGTAAAATGTTCCGTAATGTAAGGTTCTGTATAGATATATGCTCTTTCTACTGTTATAATGATATTCAAGTAAACAAGTAATACACTAAGAGTACTATTACTATAAGGGGTTTTGGTGCTTGTCCTGCTAATGACCTGATTACCTATTCAGAGCTCCTCATTATTTTTATGTAGAATTGTATTATCCTAGTGTCATTCAAACGTTTTTAATAACATGCATTTAGCAACAACCTTATTTATAGCATTTTGTGTACCCTACCCCCCACCCCAAATCCTTTTTGAAACACATGCTTCATCATGGTTTTTGCTTTAGTTTTTTTCAATTTGCAGTTTTGAAATGTAGTGTTAGGTTGCTAGCACAATACTGTCTTTTTGTGATCAAATTTTCAATAAATTCTCTTTGCTTGTAGATATTTAGCTGTAAAATATCTTGCTATAAAATAGACAGCAAGAAGGTTATGTGTACTTTGTCTTTTTTTTCTTTTATTTATTTGTCTGCAGAAGACATTACAGGAAACCTTTCACACAGGAGTTACTGTGTCACTGTAGTAATTGATACCAGAAAGTTATGTGAAGGTCTTATTGTGTTAAATAAACTATCTTTTTCTCAGAATGAAAAGATAAATCGTGGGACCTAAAAAAGAAAACTCTCTAAAAATGACCTAGTATGTAAGATATATAAACTTCAGGAAAAGTACCCACATATTTTTACCACTGCAAAGAAAGGTCACTATTTTTCTACCACAGTAACAGAATAATAATATGTTCGGTTAGCAAATATTTGTACAAGCAAATGCTAAGGTGCTAATAGTTGTTGCAAGCTAGAACTTGAACAGCAAATTCTGTTTTTCTAATGTGGGTTTACTGTCCTTCAGATGATTAGATTCTGTCAATCAAAGACCGTATTCATATATAAAACTATTATAGCCTGATCTTCCTCATTTCTAAAGGGCAACCAAACTTGAAAGCTCTCAGTGATAAAATACTGGTTGCTTTTTACCCTGATTTTATAGATGGGTTTTAAAACAAATTTAGTCTTAAACTTTTTGTGGAAATAATTTGAAATGCAATGTGCTATGCATGTACTCATCTTCTTTCCTCTTGCTCTTCAGATTTTTCCACTGATACATTGATCCTATTGGATAAAAAAAGATTATCTTGTACCTTTTTCTGCCATGGCCCATCTCCCCGTCCAGTCTTCAAACTGAGCTTTCACTAACCTATCTAAAAGAAAAGTTTGCAAGGAAATACATTTTAGTTACTGAGCTAGGAGCCTAATTTTAGTACAATTAAGAGTGGTCTTTGAACCAGGTTACTCTAGCTGTATAAGAGATGTACACTGACTGCATCTATACTGTCCTGTTAAGCTCGGGTCTCAAAGTATCATGGAAATCATGGAAACCCAAACTCTTTGACAGTCGACCATACCTGTATGTTGGCTCACATTCTGGCTTTAATGTGACTCTAATTCAGCTGACTTCCCATTCTGGGAAATTTTCTCATGGTGATGGGCGAGAGAGTGGCAGGGGAGACACAATGAACTGCTGCTCATTAAAGCTCAGCCCTGCTAACAGTTCATCTACCGAAAGCTGCCTCGGTCTAGGAATTCACTAGTTCTCACTTTGGTACAGAAGAACCACAATCAAAATACACAAAAAACCCCTGAGAGTGAATCATTTTAAGCAAACATTAGTTAAAATCTCAATGTTTTCTGCTATGCTATTGTATTTTTTCTGTATGAAACACTGGATGATACTAAGGTATTTGTTCCACTTCCTGTGGTACTGGCTATTGAGATTTCTTAATGATGTTTTTACCTTAATTATAGAAAGAGAATTTATTTAAAGGCACAGAGACAAAGGTAAGGTTGACATATCACTTTAAGCTGTGCTTCTCCTGTCTTTTGAGCACTTCATTTCAACATCAGTGTTGCAGTAGCATGACCAATGTCTTTGGGAGTTGTGTGCATTTTTGAACAGATTATTAAGGACGTCTCAGGTTTTGCTCTTGCTACTTCAGTTCCAAAACTCTTGTTGACTTCAGTGGTGCAATGCTAAGTGTCTCATCTTTTGGGGTAAACCACTTTTTCAGCATAGAAATAACAGATACCTGACAGGGGTATTGTGGTGTTTAGATTTGTAGTGATATAAATGTGATAGACTATGGCAGTCTAGTCACCTAAAACTTTCTCTTTCTGTAACCATGTCTGTCAGATTTATCTGCCAAAATATCTCTGAAAATCTTATAGAAAAGGTTGCAAACATGGCTAGACTAAGTCCGTTTCTTCCTCAAAAGAATAATCATGTCTTTTAGTTATGCTGCTTAATCTGAACAGTCTGCCTTTGTCAATGGTGGTATGTGACCAGGAACTTACTTGTGTCTCAACTGAAAAACTCGAGACCTGATTTTATCTCCTAGTCTGTTAAAGAAAAGGAACTCCTCTTAAATTAGAAAAATTTTACAAAGTTACAGCCATTTTTCCTCTGCATTTAATGAAGCCATTAGGAGTCTTTTCATATATTTCAGTTATTTGTATGCCGTTTTTAGTTTCTGAGATGGTTTCTCACCATAGTTTTTTATTGTTTATTCTTTTTCATGGAGACAGTACCTGAAAAAAGTTACAATCGGTGAAAAAATAGCAATTCCAATCTAACCCACAGTGGTGAAATGGCACCAGTCAGTTTGTTCAATTTATCCTACTTTTAACATAGCAAAGTAGACAAGACTTAGAAGTGAACTGACAGCCATGGAGGCCAAAGAGAGGCAGACCACTCAAACTTTGAAGGAATATCAAAAAGGAAGTACTTAGATTCCTGTTCTGAATAATTGGACAAACTCAGGCAGGTCAGTTTCTAAATTTGTGGCTCAGAAGTGAAAACTAGGCCACTTCTTTCTGGACTGTTGGTCGTTAGTCCTGTGCTAAAGCAGTAAGGTGGAGCTGACCCAGCTCCCCCTTCACCCAGGCATCAGGAGACACGGAGCCTCCACCAGTGCTGATCCGGTCACTAACCTGGCCTGTAGGTGAAATCCTGCCATGTGGCTGACCCATCGCACAACAGTGGATCTGCTTATGTGCCAGATGCCTGTGTAGCCATGGGTGAAGGTGGGAGCTGTGGGGCCCTCATTAAAACTGTGAAGGAGCACATGGGCTGCAGGCTAGATTCATATTCTGGCAGGCTTTATGCAGGGCAGCCTTACAGCCCACGCAGTACCTTACTCTGAATTTACCCTAAAGTTGGAAAATTGGGCAAAACCCTCCTCGTATATGCATCCTCCTCCTGCCAGCCACAGACAGTGTTAGCTGGATGGTGCACTCCAGGCAGAGACATCTCGTTCCTCGCAGTCCCACCATGGCTGGTTCGCATTGCTGCCAAATCTATCTTAGCCCCCCTATCCCTGGTGTGAGATGTGGCCCCAGACAACTGCCTTTTTTGTTTGTCCCTCAAAGCTGGCTCTTCTGTCTTCTCTCCCTTCTCTGTTTCTCTTTTATAGAAAAGCGTGCATATCAGGACCTTTTAACACACAGTATGGCTGGATACTTAAATGCCTGTTCTTACGATATTATACTTCCTAGTGGTGCATTTGCAACTGCCAGTTATCTTGTCCTTGTCAGCCAAAGTACGTCAAATAATAACTAGCTTCCACTAGTACAGCACAGTGCTTTCCAAACAGTGTGGGATAGGCAATTAGAAGGAACTTGGCTTTTCCTTGCTTTAGTAACATTTGGAAACATTCCTGGTTAGACGCTGTGATTTTGAGTTGGCTGATATCCTTTGTGGAAGAGCCCAGCTTTACCGATTATACCTCTTCCTTCATGTTATAATAGAATTATTATATCGCTCTCTGTTACGTGAAGTGGAGTTAGGTCTGTCTGAAGACAGCCAGAGTTTAGAGCAGTTAAAGCTTTTGAAGGAGATTACCATAATTACAAGTGATCAACATTCAGTGCTTTCTCTCTTCCATCCTCCCTTCCCCCTCCACCTTTCCCCCCAGCACAGCTTATCTCAAGGCAGGCTGTAGAAGGGAAGCTCAGTGAAAGTGGCTTTACAATGAATATCATGCATGGAATGAGTCCTTAAACACACCACGCCCTGACGTGTAACCTCCCTGCATACTTGTTAGATGACCCCTTTTAGGTTGTTGCTCTATTTCCACCAAATACAACTGAATTGGCATTGTATTTAGAAGTGCACTTACTGGTATTTTGTTCCTTGATGTGTT
Organism: Apteryx mantelli; assembly: GCF_036417845.1. Lineage (NCBI taxonomy): Eukaryota > Metazoa > Chordata > Aves > Apterygiformes > Apterygidae > Apteryx > Apteryx mantelli. The sequence goes on from NC_089982.1 coordinate 67,766,639, forward strand.
CATTTTTATGTTAATCATGACCTCATTTTTTAAATAACTGTGATTCTTGCTTTATTTATATTTAAGTGACAATAGTTTTCCTCATGGTTTGCCTTAAGGAGGTACCTACAGAAATCTTACTGAACAGTCTTCCCTGCATTACATTCATTCCAGTACCTGCTAATGTTTTGAGATAGTAGCTAAAAGTCATGATAGTGAAAAAAAGGGTTAAAAACAAGAAATACAAATACATCCTAGATAGATGAATCCATTTTTCCACTAATTAATAACATACTTCTAACAATGGAAAGCTATTAAAACATGAAGGTATGTTTTGTGAATCACATTTATCAACCACTATACATGCTGAAGTTCCATTATTTATTCTATATTTTCAACATAGTGTATGGATTTTTTCATTCAAATGTAGAAAGTAGCAACAAAAACAGTTTTTCTCCATTTAAGTATATATTCATGCAAAAACGAAAATGTAATAAGAACAGTACATTTTTATGTCAACAGTAACCTTTATATGGTGCTCTTTAGATAAAACCGGGAATATTGGAAAAGAAGAAAGAAAGATAAGTGGTTCCCTTATTCATCTTAGTCCAAGATCTATTTTACCCACTGCTGGTTGTTGGCATTGTTTGATGATATGACACAGTAACAGAGTATCAGATTATCAGAAAAGGAGATTCCCAATTTAATAGCTGCTTGCAGAAATCAAAGTATTTTTTCCTTTATCTTAACATCTCAAAAATAAGTAGCTGTTAAATTTCAAATCATGTAGTCTTCCTGATTTATCATCATATCATGGATGCACTTAGCTGTCTAACATCAGGGAATCCAATAAGTCCTGTCACATAAGAATAAAAGAGAAAATCCTATTGGATAATGGTTTACATTCTCCCCTACAGTGATTTATTTCTGTCACAAGACTTAATTTTATCACAAGGCAGATGCTCCATCTATATCAATGCAATACTTTCCTGCATTCATTTGTTTCACACAAAAATTGTACCTGATATATTTTCAGATGCATTTTGGCTTATTTAGTACATGGAATGATTAGATGGTGTTTAATCACATGTGTAATTTCCAGTTTTCATAATTCTCAAGCATAATAAAGCGAGTCCTGTGTGAAGAAGCAAAATATTAAATTAAATTGCACAGCCTAGCAGTTACAGATGCAGCTGGTGTTAACGTTTCGATCTCTAGCACGTGTCATAGCAGAGCATGTCAAAAGGAATAAGCAGAGCTTACTCAGGTGATCAGGTGATCATCCTGATGAGAATGTGCCAAACTTTGTCTTGAATTAATTTCATTGACACTATACTGAAAAAAATAGTCACTGCACCTTTTCCTTTGAAATCTGCAACGGGTATTCTCTGTAGTTCCTCCAAACGCAGAAAGCCTAACCAACGTGCTTTAATGGCAAATGTGTGTCCTATCATCACTCCCCCCCCTCCGTCTGCCACTTAATACAGATTATACTGTTCTGAATAATCATCTTTATTCTGTGGGGCAGCGGAGGTCTACAGGTTGGGATTCTCTGCCAACTGTCATTATGCTGTGGGAGTGGGCTGCATCTGCTTAGCCGCCCTGCTTCTCCGCAGCCGCTCTGGAAAGCAGAACTGTTTCCCTCAGACGCAAAGAGGTCCCAGTGAAAGACTGTCAGACTGCTGAACTTTTCAGTCAGCTCAGGATAGATATGATTCCCATTTTGACATTCTGCCTGGAGGACCATCGATTGTCAGCTGCCATTGACAAGTGACAGCAGAGCTGTGGCTTCCAGGAAGTTTATTGTCTTTTTCTCCCTCCTTCCTATACTCTTCCCTTCTCTTTTTAAAATAAGCCTTGGCCAGCTACCCTGTTCTTCGCTATGGAATGTGGACACATGAAGGTAGGTTTGATGTAAAGTTTCCCAAATTTGTGCTTTAGTGGTATCACTACAAGAAAGTGAATAGATGAGAAAGGAGACCAAGTTAATGACAATTCTCTTAACAGCTGTTGTATGATTCAGCTTCACTACTTCAGTTAATTAATCAGCACCTTGCTGGCAACTCTAGGGGAGATACTCGTTAGATACTGGTAGCAAACAGACAATGCCTTCATATCAAATATGTTCAACAACGTCTAATACAGCGATAACTTCCACAAAAGAGGGCAGGGAATACAGAGACACATAAAGGCGCTCAAGAAGAGGCATTTAATATCCTTGTACACATGGATGTGCTACATATGCTACTTACTTTGTTACTGGTATCCAACTTAGCACACTTTGGACTAACAATTTCAGATTTCACGTGTTCATTAGAGGTATTTCTTTAAGATAATATTCCTATATATATTTATATAAGTACCTATCCATGTGTGTACCGTACATTGTTGCATTTGTTTATGATATCAAAATAGCCAGTATGTTCTAAATTAAGCTACTCTGTATTTTGCTGCAGGATGAAAAATGGGCAAGCAAATCTTTTATGCAAATATATCTTGTAGAGAGTCAAAATGTGATTAAGATTTAAAAAATCAGTCAGTAGAGTGCTGAGTCTACTCATTATGTAAGAAAATGGCTTTGTCTGAGAGATTTCCCTCTTTCCTCTTTGGCTTTAAAAGGGAGTTACTTTGCATCCTACTTACTAAGTCAATAATAGCATTCATATTTTATGAGGAATAATGCACAGAAACCTTAAACCAATTAAATTACATCTCTACATTTGTAGTATATTTTATATTTTAGTACAGCCCTAAAATTGCCATTAATGAATGTTAGCTTCAAGTTCAAGACGAAACTGGCTTTAAAAAAATGTTACAGCCCTGTTATGACAAACATTTCCTTCTACCATGTTGATTTACTATTAAATTGCATTTCAGTGCACTGCAGTTCTTATTCTGAGACCTCCTCTCTTTCTTTATTCACTTTTCTGATTTAACCCTCTTGTATGGTAGACAGTAAATTGTAATGAAAATGACAGTGCTTAAGAGACTGAAATATATTTGCTGTCAAATGTTCCATACATGTTCGGTTTAATTTTTCAGTTGACTTTATTGATTTATTAAGAATGATAATAGCTTGCATATCACTTCATATACATAATTGTCACATAAATCTTTAATATTACTGACACGTAATTGTGTCCACTGCGGATTGTAGTGAACAGTTTTCATGTTTAATGCAGTATTGTTTGTGGAGTTCAGTACCAGGTCGTTTCATGTTTTTTGGGGTCATGCTGTTTCCTTTTGAAGCCTCTCTGAGTTTGAACTAGTGGCATAACCTTAGCTAGGACTCATCGATACAGTTCTAGGAGTCACCAGTGCTCTGGAACAGGCACTTGAAGTTGTATTAAGCAATTTATGTGGACAATTTATCCAGTCTGCCGCTATGTACTGATGTAGACAATTATAGCTCCAGCTCTTTAATGAAACTTACATTATGGTAGAAAGAATATCATAGCTTCTATTATGCTCACGGGAACTATAAAGAGAAATGTCCTTTTTTAAATTAGCTTTACGGCACTGAAGCTTTTATGTATTTACATGCAAGTACACTATTAACCCAAACTACTTGTTTTGAACTCTCTCTTTTGTCAACTATCGGGAAACAACCCAGGCTGTAAGAAAAACTTCTTTTGTATCTACCTTTACACATTGCTGGCATTTAATGTTAATGGTGATCCTGCTAAAACTTCCCCTTTGCGGCAGTTGTTCACATGACAGTGAGAGCAGGATGCTTTCTTAATCCTGCCTAATCTGCGGCAAAAACCTCATATAGAAAAGGACTTTTGTCTAATCCGACTTCTCAGGTATGGTTTACTTTAGATTTGAGCTATAAATATCTCTCTTTACTTTGTTCTTCTGAGAAGCAAACTTGAAAATGGGGCATGGATTCATTCTTCAGCTGCCCATTTGAGAAAGAGAGAAAGATAATATCTAATTTGGAAAAGAGAAAAATAGAGAGACAAAGCTTTTGGCATGTATTCTCTCTTTGGGGAATTTGCTTGGGAGCAAACCATGTTGCAGACCTGCGTTCTTGCCTTATTAACCCCCAGGCAGCAGTGGGCACAGAGCTCCCAGTGCTAAGTTAACATTTAGCACTCTGCGTTGTGGAGGTGCCAAGCATCAGCAAGTTCCAATGTCTGTTTTCAGGGGCTTAAGACAGGCTGCATCTGTACCTAAAGACACTTGTCTCAGACCATTTTTTCTCTGCCATTGCTCACTCTATAAACCTTAGTTTTAACACTTGTGAAATATACCATTATATTCATGCTTATTTTTTCTTATATACTAAAAGTAAAAATAGCACTATGACATGGAAGTATGGGATGGGGGAGAGGATAAGACTTTATGCTTGGAATGAAATAGCATTAACAGTTTTACCAGGGACTGCTATAGATGCAATATTTCATCTGCATTTTCTCTATTTATATATTCCACATGTCCAAAATACCCTTAAATCACAGTTTTCTTCAGCTGAAGGCCAATCCAAAGACAAGTGAACTCAACAGACTGTTTTCCTCCATTGCCTGTAACGAAGCTAGATGAAGTACCCACTTTTACTGCAGTCCAGTTTCTTGAGTACTGTTTCTTGTCTGAGGATAAAATTTGGAAAGGAGGAATAGTTAAAAAGTGGAGTAAATGCCTGAGAAATGAATTGGAATGATTTGATACAAGGGGGTATAAAATTAATGGACTGTCTCAAGGCTTTCAATCATTCCTGTTTTGCAAACTTTTTTGGGGGCTATAGATGGATGTTAGAAAATTGCTAGTCTGTATTCACTTGATATCCAAAACCAGGCTTCAGCAGGACTGTGCCTTTCCCTAAATCATTATTCCCCAGTAACACTGTTACAGTCACCTCTGTATCTGGGTGAGGGCGTCTGCTTAAGATTGCTTTTGCAGCTCAGTGACAAGTATGTCATTTATGTGGGGATGGCTTTTGCACCTGATTTTCCACACAGCCAAAAATCTTCATAATAATGAATCCTGGACTTCTTTGTCCATTCTAAATCAATTTTCCTTTCCTCGGCTTTGAAAATCTACTGAAAAAAAGCTCCTTTTGAAGAAAAGGAAAATGTCAGTGCCCTGCAAATAGAATACTTCTGAAATCTGCATATGTGTTCCATGTGTTTAACATAGGGGAAAGGTAAAGGATAGATTTTATAATCCCTTGAAACTATGTGTGTATATCATAGATGGATATAAAATGTATATAAAATTAGAGAGAAAAGGTTAAATTTGGATCTATAGTCATTCAGAGTCAAAGATTAACGATGACAATGTCATCTGGTAATGAGGGGCTAATGGGGCTAAACTTCATCAATTAAATCCTTTCTCTTTTATAGATTCATAGATTATAATGCCAGAAGGGAATACTGTAATAATCTAGTCTGACCTCGTCTATAGCATACACTATAGAACTTCCCTGAAATAATTCTTGTTTGAACAAGAGCATTTCTTTTACAAATAAAGCGTCCAACCTTGATTTAAAATTGCCAGTGATTGAAAATACCTGAGGAACCTTGAGAAATTGTTCCAATGGTTAATTATCTCTCACTGTTAAAGATGTGTACCTTCTTTCTCCTCTGAATTTGTCTCTCTCCAGGTTTCGGTCACTAGTTTGTTGTTCCATTGTTTGGTAGACTGAGAAGTCTGTTATCAAAACTTTGTTCTCTGCTTTGCTTCTGATGGACTGGGTTTGAATGACTATTTTCTCCCATTTAACAGAAATCTGCTAAATATCTTTCCTGCATGATAGGCACCTTCTCTCCCACTGCAATCCAGCCTGCACATTAGAGATGCCCTCTAGTTTGTTGAGTGTGATCCAGGGAAGGGGGACCTGAAAGAGCTGTGTCTTTATGTGCTCCCGTGGCGCTATGGATGTGGTCTGCAATAGATAGTGTGCTGGTTTCTCATCCTCAGCAGAGCACTTCCTCTCAGTAGACCGAACAGAGCATGAGCCAGAACATGCTAAGCTGGGTAAGGGCATGCGTATTGCCCCACTTCCCAGCATAATGCTCTGGGGGAGCCTTAGCAGAGAAAGCAGAAGAGCAGGCAAGGACAGAGGCAGCAGACGCAGGCTTGGTGGGCTCAGTGACACTCATGGTGGGCATCTTTGCAGTGCTCTGTAGTGTGAGGAGTGAGGGCTTTCTGTATCTGCTGCCTGGAATAGGCAGCAGGAGTGGCATGTATCCTGCACATTTTTAGCTTCCTGCAGCAGGCGGTGGTTTGACAGGGAGCTCCTCTAGTTCAAGCACACTTTTTATTTGGGGACATCAGCAGTCACTGAATAGTGGGATGTGTTACTATCAATTAATACCAACCAATAAGTTGTTTAATGGTGTGAAGGACACAATTTCTATCTTGGGACTTGTCTAAACTTCAAAGGTTGGCAACTGTGAGTTATAGCTGCAAAAGTCTCTTAGAATAGATACTGTTTTATTGGCAGATAAGAAGTCTTTCTGTCACAATATCCTGACATAATATCACTGTCCTGACACAGCTTTGCAGTGTAGCTATGGCTATGCAGTTTTTACAGTTGCTTTAGAACAGTGGTTCTGAGTTTCTTTGCTTGACCTTCTTTCTGCTTCCCGACGTATTGTCTCTGGTACTCGCCTTCCTGCTTTGAGGACCATTTTCACAGTGGGGGATAGAGCAGCGATGGAGCAAAGAGGTGCCGCCTGAGTCCAAATGGACTTCTTCGCACTGCTTCATTCCTAACCCAGTCACTTCCTCACTATCGCCTCCTCTCCCTTCCTCCCAGCAGCTTCCCTGCCACATGGCATCCTAGGATGTGGCTGGAATGTAGTAACTGTGCTAACTACTGAGTGGTAGTTCACAGGGAACATTGAGAAGGCAAGGAACAGGCAAACTTGCTCCATAAAATGATTGGTTCTGTCCTCAACTCGCCTCCTTTTGCTAACCACCTATTTGGAGGTCCTGCTGGAAGTGGAGAAGGGTGTGTGGATGGGAGGAGGTGGCTGGTACAGGCAATAAATCATGGGTGTAGCAAAGCCTTGGTCTTCATCATCAGCCTTTCTTCTCAGCCAGCCCAGCTCATGCCTGAGTTGGCCCCAGCCCCCAGCATGTTTCAACTGGGGGGTTGCAGTGCCCATTTCAGAAGTGCTGATCCAGAAAATTTAAGTAGAAAGGGAAGATTTTCTGAAAGACCCAGAGGAAAAATGACTTTAGTTAGTAATTAATGGTATTTGCACACTTTCTTGTCTTTTAATGTAATACAGGGTTTTGCATGCACTGGAAAGTCTTCACCACTGATTCAGATGTCTTGCAAACGAGAGACATAAAATAATAGAATCACATTTGGGTATGTAAAATGTTGCGATAGAGGCCCTGGCTCTCCAGATGAAGAAGCATATCTTTTACCAATGTTATCTTCCTAGATTTTCATATGGCTCATCCCAGTGTCCCTTCATGTTTTGCACATTTTCTACAAAGAGAAAATCTTTTCTATCAAGCAGAATATTTTTCCTGTAAAATTTCATGAAAAATGGTTGTTACATTTCTGATCATGAAACTTCAGAGATATGCTTAATAATTGGAATTGGCAGATAGCTTTGTGAATATGCTACCTGTAGGATCAAGATTCTCCATTTAATGTAGTGCAGAATGAAGATGCTCCATTTGGAGGCTGAAGATTCTCAATCCTCTGTGGTAGTGAAAAATCTCCTTTGTAGTAAGGACTGGACTATCAGACAATATTTTGCGCTTGTTTTTATTTCCTGCTAAGAGGAATTCTGAGGGCATAAGGATTGTTTCTAGCCAGTAGTTAGGGCAGCCCTCTCAGCTGCTCAAATGAGGGTTTTCAGTATATATTTTAAGCCAAATAAATATTTATAGGTATCTTTTGCTGTAAGCTAAAAAGCCCCGAGTATTTCAGAAAGAGTTTTTGGCCTTTCATCATCTTCACTGGTCAGGACCGGTATTAATTGGCTGCAAAAAAGCCTTTGCCTCTCACCACACAAAGAGAAATCCCTCCTTTCCTCTCCCCCAGCATTTTTTTTTTTTGGTGAGGAAAAAAAATTACAGAACCCAAAAGTGCCAGGCATCTGCAGTTTCCAGGTGAGAGTCCTTCTGTAGCAAACACTTCTAGAACAGCTTCCCACGTCAGTGTTGTTGCAGCTCTGAGTAGTCAAAAAGACCAAAACACTGGAACTTTAATTTCCAATGTTCCTGAAATGTGTAGTACTGCTCAGCTGGAGCCCCATCTCCAGAGAGGCCAGCTGTGTTCTTGCTGTTCTGAAATGGTAGATAAATGGGGTGACTGATGTTTCTTGAAGGCGGATGGCAGTTTCTTATGGATAATGTAGTATTCTAGTAATTATTGTTGGAAAATGATGTAACCTAATGTGTATTAGTTCTGCTTACCATAATCTAAAGTGCATTAATATTGTGGCAGTAATATTCTGTTCAATGGTTGCATTCATACATACGCTGTGGATATTATAGTACACTTGCATTTATGTCACATACTTTACTACAATATTTACAGTGTTATTACTGTCAAAATTATGGACAAAGTCATCTGATTTCATGGGTGGGTCATAGCACAAACTGTAGATTTCATTACTTGCTATAGATTATTAGAAAAGTCATATGTGGAAATCATTTATATAGGTTAACTAGTTATCAATACAAATTTTATGAACGATAAAAACAAACACCAGTCTCTCAGCAATAAAGCTATTAGGGTACATATTATAGCATTTATATTGAGCCTTCTGACCACTTATTTTTTCATAGGTATCAAGTTCAGTCTGTTGTAAGAGAACTCAGATCCTGAAAGCTAGACTAGATAGCATACATTTTATAAGGACCCAGACAGGATTACATCAGTACCTTGTTGCCTATAAAAATAGAACAAAACATGAAAGAAAATATCCCTATTTTATTAGAAGCTTATTCATGAGAAGAAGTGCCTTTTAAGTTATCTCTGAAAATACTATTATAAATAAAACCCATGGTTAGTGTATTGTCGTTCCATCTCATATAGATATAATATGTTATTATAGCTCTCTGTCCAATAAGGGGAAATAAAGTAGTCCTAGGTCTCTCAAAACATTAGGATCTTTGGCTTGATTTGTCACATGCTTGTAGGTCTTTGATTTCCAGATCGTCAGCCATGAAGATACTCATTATAGAGATTCCTGTGAGCTTCCTGTTAGCAGCCACTCTAGATACAAACAATATTAAAGTGAATGTTCCAGCCTGTAAAAACGAAAAGACTCCATTTTGCTTACTAGCAATTTAAGAGACATAAAAAAGAACTGCACTGGGAGGAAACAAATCCATCCATTATTCTTATTACTCTTTTCTGATCTCTCATTTTATTTTTCTGTTATCTAGGACTTTATTGCTTATTTTAGGCTATAACACGGACAGGATCTGTTTAAAAACAATTAAAATGTAAAATTTAAGGTTGCATGAGAGCATAATTTTACATGATTTACTGTCCGGCTTTTGCCAAGCGCTCCATCATCACCAGCGTAACATTTGGTAAATAACTGAATTTAAGGATTGTGCTAGCCACAAGGTATTATCCACAGTAGCCTTTTTTTCTTTCTTTATCTTCTTTGAACAAGCTGTTTTATGTATTGGAACTTTGTTAATGAACAGAATAAGGCTTATACAAAACAACTTTGCATTTAACATTTTAACATACTACTGAAATGTTAAACTTCATAAAGATTTTCTGCTGATTGTTAAGCCTTAATTAAAGCAGATTGTAATATATTAAGCGTAGAGTGACAGAGTTGCAGGAGTTTATTTGGAATCATAACGTCTCTGAGATGGTTTTAGTTACATTTTCTTCTGACCTCTGAGCATAGAAGTTAGCCTAGTTTAGACTCCTAGAGTAAATCCTGACAGCATTAAAGTCAGTGGCAAATTCATTCAACCTCTGGAAAATAGGCACTACAATTACAGACTTAAGGAGCTCAGTCTACTTACTTTATCCAAGAGAAGGAGGTAAGATGATGTGATGATGGTCTACGAGGTATTACCTGAAGATGATACCTTTTGTAGCAGACAGCTCTTTAATCTAGGAGAAAAAGGCAGGCGGAGATCCAGGGTTAAAAGATGATCCCAACACATTCAGACTAGAAAGTGGCCACACTTTTTCAGGAGTCACATAACTACCTCTTAGAGTGAGTTACTTGGAGATGTGGTGAATTCACCACTGGGAGGCTGTAAGTCAGATTACAGCTTCACAAGTTGGCCATCTTGCAGGGTCCTGTTTTTATTCGGGAGTGGAGAACACCACTGAAAACCTCTGGTGTTGGGAGCCTATGAAAATTGCCGCTGTGTTAAATGGAACCAGGACTCACAGGCAGTTTTAGCAGTTTTGGCCTTGCAGTTTACAGCCTCTTGCACATCAAGTCTTACCTGGGCAGTATTATTCCCAGCAATTGTGCTGTGGACGTGTAGGTGTGTAGCATCCATACTTGTGACAAAAGATGTGACAGGGAGTAGCCAGAGAATGAAACTAAAAAGCATTTAGCTTATACTAGCCTATCCTAGGCTGCCAAAAGCTTGATAGTCATGACAACTGCCTAGTGTATAATTACTGTGGACCAGCAGACAGCAGCTATCACAGTTACTCTGCTGAGTGACAGTTTGCTTCTACAAGAAACAAATTCCCTCCTCCCCGAAGCCAGTTTGGAGAGTCTGGTGGTTAATACGCTCCCTCCAGTTCCTCACCAGCTCCTCCTGTGGAGAAACAGTGTCCTGACCATGTCCTGCAGGAGACAGAAGAGCAAGGCTTTTAATCCCCCACCCTGTTTCTTACCTTATTATGTGGGACTGCAAACCAAATAACAGTATAGCTCATCATGAATGCAACAGGAATCAGATGAAGGAGAAATTATCATGGCACATGACATCATTTGCAGTAAGAATGGTTTTCTGTAATGCCACAGGTTATTCTTCAGAAGACCGTGCCAGAGGAGGATTAAGATACAGTCATAACTGCATCTCCTCTGTTGTGACCGTTACTGTGCACAGAAGGATGATGTTCCTAAGTAATGTATACCCAAAGTTTCCCCGACCAATATGCCATGAGAGCCTCCAAAGAGAAAAAAATACCCAGTGTCTTCTAAACCTCCTGTGCTATAAAAAGACCAATCCTATAAGTGCTTTCTTGTTAAAAATAGTTCTGGAGTATTTCATTGAGCTGTGTTTTCTCAGACCTCAGGGTTCGTTTGCAAAGGGTTTTAATTTTGAGAAGTTAAGTCAAAAAGTCATTGTATTTAAAGTCTAATTGACGTGGATAGCTATAAAGAAAACGATTGTGAATAGCCCTTTTCTTTTCTTATCCAAGCTCTATTCATCTCATGTAAATGTTTTAGAAGCATTTTTACTCTGCCTTAAGGCATTTCAATTAATGCTCAGATACATGCTGGTAAAAGCTTTACCTTATGGTTGTTTACTTGGAATTCTCTAGTATTCAGCAACAAGCTGAGCAGGACATCAATAGGTAGGAAAGACTAACATGAAAAAGTGAGTAAAATCTTTTTCTCTTGAGACACTTAACATTTCACACTTTGTTTTAAGAAGGCTATTCTCCTTCCAGGAAATGTGTTACTGACTGTGATAGATTTCTCTTGCTGGAGCTTAACAGGTTTTACCACAGTAGTATTATGGTGCCTATAGTTTCACTGTGGTCATTCCCAAAATGAAAAATACCTTTTAATGATATTACGGTTATCAGTAAAACTGTGGACAAAAGTATACTGAACTCATCCTGCTGCACCAAGACAGTGCAGTAATATTTATGGTATGTAGGGGTGTTTACCCACTGCAGGGTCAGAGTGTTGTCCACCCACTCATTCCTTATTGCTTCCGCTGGCATCTCCCTGTGGTGGAGCTGGCAGCTCACAGCATTGGCCTCACAGGTGGAAAGCTCTGGGTTATGATGATAGTTTAAATAGACTTTTACTTATTCCAGTTATTCAATCCTGAAATTGTATAATTATTTCTAAATCCATTGGATTACCCTTCTGCCTCTCTAAAATTTACAAAAAAAACTTTTCAAGGTCTTGTAGATTTCTGCTGTTTATCTTGTTTTAACTCTGAAGAGGTCACTTAAAAATGACATGACATGCACTGATAGCTTTCATATGATATGGAAAAGTTGCTTTTAACACTGATGCATATTTAAACTAATGTTACTATTTAATATGTTGAGAGTAATATTTATCTTGTCTGCATCTGTGGAGCCAGGTCTGTTTTAGTTGACTGGGGAAGATGCTTCTTATGTGCAGTGCTGTAGACCTTAAATGATGTGTTTTCAGACAGAAGGAGAATTTTCTCTAATACCTTAGAAAGGCAAAATATTTCCACATATATTCTTCCAATAATACTGGGGTCAGTCTTCCCCATGAGCAATCCAGTAGGTTGACTAAAGTGTTCCTAAGAATGGGACAATCTTAAAAGGTTGGTTTAATTTAAAAGTAGATAAAAGAGAGTAAGAAAAATCTGAAGTCCAGGCAAACATAGATTAATGTTTTCCTGCGAGTGATTTCAAAGTTTCTTGGCTTTCTCTAGTTGTCTTTTTTCGGCGTTCTGATCCAGTGTGTGAGGTGTATGTCTATCACTGTCACAACTTGCTACCAGATGTTTGGCTATTTCTGTTACTGCCGAGATTCCAGGCTGCAGTAATTCACACTGACTTGCATGAAGTTTTTGTGTGGTATGGTTTAATTAGGATAATAATAATATACACGTGTATATTATATTCCTGAGCAGGACCATGATCTGGAAAGATAGGAAGACAAATTTACCATGAAATCTGCAACAGAGTGTGTTATGTGAACCTGATGAATATATCTAGCCTAGATATAGCCCTCCTGATTGAGGCATGTGGTGAACCAGTCTTTCTGAAGTAAATACCTCAATTTCCTATGTAGTGAATGGGAAGAGGTCCACATAACATAGGTTCCTAATCCCTAATTAATTAGATTCCTAATCCAGATCTCTCTCTCTGCAGGCTTTCAAAGGCACCTAGTTCCCTTTGTTGATTACAGAGGAAATTTCCACCCTCCTCTTGGTGAAGATGATAGAGTAGGTTGAACAGAAGTGATAATGAAAGCCTGGAAACTGGAGTAACTGGGAGATACAGGATGAACTAGGATTTGCAGTATGGAGTGTAGAGTCTGCCCTCCCTGCAGAAGTGTGTTCATGGGCGCGTGCAAGGGAGAAGGGAGAAGGGAGGCTTTTTGGAAGCAGTGAAAAGAAAAAAGAACGGGCACATAGAGCCTTTCTCTCCCACAAGCCACACATGGAGCGCCCCAGACCTTTCCTTAATTCACACTTATAGATCACTCACTTATGTGCAGCTACTTCTTGATAATTTTATTGTGATGACTGTTTCCAGTGGAGCTTGTAAAACCTAATCGCTGTTCCTGTGCCCGTAAAAGTTTAAAGGCAGAAAACTTTCAAAAAAATTTTCTATGCTAAGCTAATTTAGTCCCACAGAAGAGAAGTGACTTCAAAACCTAGGTAACTCCAGAAGACTGTTTCCTGCCTGGATTTTCTGTTTGCTGGGAATCCAGGAAGTTAATATAAAATGTGCAACATTTTCACTTGCCTAAATTGCAGCAGCTATGTAAATATCAAATGCTATTCTGGGTAATCAAACAAAGGAAAAGTTGTTTGCGTGTACTGCATTATTGTTAATTAATTTACATCCAGAAGTGCTTTAAATGTATATACAAACATACATTAATGACGTTTTAAAGGCAAATGTGGGAAGAGCAAAGCTTGTAAGAGTAGCCATGTAGATGTAGAAACCATTAATGTTTCTGATGCCCTGTGGTAGGAAGAAATATATTAAAATTTGATTTTTGGTTTCAGCCTTTTTCTTGGTAACATTTACAATAAAGGATATAGCAGAAAGTAGCCTTTAAATTGATATTTCAAAGCTTTTTATGTTTGGGATATATTTTTCCGTATTGTTAATGGGTTTATATAGCAGAGTAAAAAGGTCAGCTTCTGAATATGACGGTTTTATTCTTCTATTAAAAAAAAAGATGAGTTTAGCATTCATGAATTATTTAAATATCAACCAAAATATTTGGCACACTGCTATGATAAGCAGCATTATTAAAACAAGACTTAGGAAATGCGTCATCCTTTGAATGTAATGGGAGTCCAGTGCAATATGGTGTGTAGCATTAACTCTCTCGCAGCTCGTAACAAGGTGTTGCCTGCTGCTGTATCTGCACTCCAGGTGCGGTGAGTGATGAGACATGTAGTTATGTGACTTCCACTGCCAGGATGCAATCTTCTCCCATTTAAATTTTATAATTGAAGAGCCTCTCGTCCTCCAAGAAAAGCGAACTACGATGCGTTTCAAAGCTTCTCCTAGTTCACAGCCATGGAGTATTCAACAAGCGCGGCTGTCAGTTTATTTTCTTTTAGTAAAGTGTTTTGGAAAACAGCAGTCCTTCCCCATGTTTTCAGATATGTCTGAAATATAGTTCTGAGGAAACAAAACAGTATGGAGCTGTTCTAGACAGGGTTTCATTAATCAAATGTTGGTTCTAATACTTTTTTTTACTTCTGAAAATAAGGTACATTTTGGAATAATGTCATGAAAATAATGTTGTCAAATGATAAGATTTACAGTGCTTTTTTCTGATTGAGAAGAACTCTTCAGGGATATGGTTCTGTGTTCTTTTTAAAGAATTTTTTTAAAGCTTCAATATAGTCATGATGTTTTGAAGTGTTAATTGCCAAACCTCCTAAAGTGTATAAAGAATGACATTTCATGTGGCATCATTGATCATATTTTTAAGGAGTCCGTTGATGGATTAATAAACCGTTGTAACCTTCTATACAATTTTTTTTTTTATAATAAATGGACTGTAATCTAACAGGCCTACTGCTAAATGAATTGAAGTTGTAGCAGTGACTGAAAAATAGAATAATTATAATATCACCATGAGGAAACCCTAATGTGTAAGTTTACTTTCAAAGTTAATTCCTTGCAGAGAGCTGCTGCACGTAGGCATGGCACATTTTCTCCTCAGGACATACCCACCATTCTGGTTGCCAGTGGCCAAGGAAGAGACTCAGAGTGGGTGTAGTTTGGCTACAGGCAGACCATCTTATCAGAAAGGATTCTTTCAACAAATATTTGCTGAAAATGTAGTAACTCTGATGCTGTTCAGTGCACTGTTGTAAAATGTTTAGTGCCCTTTTAATGTTGGCGTAGCAGCTGTAATACGTGAAAAGTGAAAATTTACACGGTAGGTGAAATAATATATAAAGAGTAATAAGTAATTTAAAATCAGGCATAGAACATAAAGGTGTCATTTAGCACTGGTTTATATTTTTACAGACTTACAGTCTTGTTCCTTGAAGTTTGATTACGACAAAAACAGATGGATTCATTTTAACATATTTAATCATGGTGAAAATAACTCATTCTTAATTGCATTTATATTTAATTAATATAAGGCAGATAGCAGGTTGAAGACATAGAGCAAAAATTACAATATAGGCTTTTTTATGCATGCAGGCTTGGATCATGTCAACTTTCTCCTCAAGCTGTAACCCACTAGGACGCTTCCCCCACTTTTAAACTGAAGTGCCAATTCTTTTCTTGAAGAACAAAAAACATAAGTGAAGTTAGTGACTCCTGATGACTGAACCTCAAGGGGAAATAGCCTCAGTTTGTCAATTTGCTAAATACAGGATGAGCATTATCCCTGCAGATTCCTGTATTCCCTTTCTCCAGTCTGTTCCTGGCTACTTACTGGCGGGTTACTTACTTGCAGCTGCGAGGATGATTTCTGTGATGGAAGCATCTGGACAATAGAAACTGTATTTACTTTGCCAGCTCATTTCTCATCAGCTGCGGAAGAGGTATCAATGGTAGGGTCTTTGAGCCACTGCTGTCACACAGGACATTTATGATATGGTGGGTTGTCAGTGAAACACTGTACTCCCATATGAAATGCCTGAAACACCCAGCCTTCCCACTATAGTTGTGCACTGGCCATATTTTTCACACTCTTCACCTTTTTTAAATAAAAGAATTCAGGCTGTGTAGTGGTATTGCTAATGTAATTCAGTATCAGTACATGCCAAAATAACTTCCTGGACCCTTTGTATAGATATACGTACACATACATACATATATACATCTCTCTCTCTCTCTACATATACCCTCTCTCTCTATATAATGTAAAGTAAGGATTTTGCATTCTGATGCTGTTCTGAAGTACCATCAGACAAGAGTACCCCCATCGGCCCTGTGCTACCGTGTTGTGCTATGAGAAAGGGCCAGATCCTTCCTATACCTGTAGATGTGATTAGCTCTCCCACCTGCTCCCACAAAGGATTTTGGACTGTCTGGTATAAAAAAAGGCCAGTGGGATGTAGCCTGCAGATGACCATGTCACCGATGATGATACTGACACAATCATGAAAGTACTTAGAGGCTGCTGATACAGAACAGCCTCTTCAGAACTGGAACTTTACCATGAAAGTAAGGACAGAGGGCAAACCTTGATTTTTACACCCTTTCTTTTATCATAATTGATGTTTCCATCTTATTCTTCTGTTCCTCTAAGTTATGACATTGTGTCCTAAACAACATTATTATGATATTCCCTCAAAATATCATGGCATAAATGACTAATTTCTGGTGAATGAATCCCCAAAGGGACAATTTGAACTCTTTCTGCTCTTGCTATTGAGTCCTTTTCAATTAAACGTGGAAATCCACAGTCAGTTAAATGTGGAAGAGGAAAGCTTCACAAGATCTTCTCTGAAAGGCAGCTGCTAGTGGTATGAAAACATTGAAGTCAGCACTCTTTAGTAGTGTTTCCTTTGTGAGACATACATTAAAAGAGCTGAAATCTCTAGAGATGGTTCTGATAAGCAGTGATATTAAATGCCATGGTCCTATCACACTTCTTTAAAGGTGAGCATTATTAATAGGGCACTGTGTCTTTTCATTGTGCTTTAGTTGTCTTAATTCTTTGGTTTCTCTCAGTTACTTTACTTGCTAATTCCAGTGTACCTATATTTCTGAGATCAAACTAGTTGTATATTGATGCAGAAGTAGCTCTCCCCTTCTTTACTTAAAAAGAAAGCAACCCAACTCCCATTTACACATTAGATGGCTTTGGTTATTTTGGTATCTATAGTAAAGAATCAATTCTATATGAGTATTTGTATGCTGGGCACCTGCAGTGATCAGCTATACTACAAGCCCTTTACTTAGAACTTCTCTGGAGAGCGCCTGTGTTTTGCTCTTCTGTGGCTGCAGCTCATGATACTTGTGGACTCCTAGGCCTGTATCTTTTTCTAAGCCCTGCTTCATCTTTATCAAAGCTGGCATAATCCCAACCAGTCACCACACAGAGCTTTCACACACAAAATATTCGAAACAATCCTCATTTTCAGACACTCAGTGCTCTAAATATGGAATTTGTTGTGGTTTCTCGAATTCTTCTGAATCGCTCCCTCTAGATCTCTGCTACTACCATTTCAATTACCTCTGCTGTGCCCCAATCCCATCAATTTAAGCTTTGCAAAGAGCATTTCAAGGCTTGGTTGAGTAGGCTACTCAAGAGGTTAAAATTCTATCAATGGAAATTATTGGTTCATTGTTCAGCATTTCCACACGTAATCAATAATAGCTCTTGTTTTGAAACAAAACTGTGAAGTAACACTGCCATTGTCTAATTTATAATAAGCTGTGGAAAATTTATAATGAGTTACACTACAGCTGAAAAACAGAGATTATTAAAAGAATAGTATGCTTGATGGACTACCAGAGCATGCGTTAATCATGAACACTTCAGACTTCCATGTATTTTGTTCCCATTAAGTATTTTCTAAAGTCCCTGCATCAAGTAGGTAAGTGTCAGCATTATCATTTGGAGGGGGAAAAACTGAGAGGAATGTTCTCCAAACTTAGATTTCAAATTTCCAAGGGTACACCAAAGTGATGGCCAGTTTATAAGCTATTGCAACTAACCATCCTTATTTCCCACCGTACCAAATTAAACAACAGTGATTTACACAGCTACATAGAGTGTGCACTTTCTTTTGCCTGAGAGAATGTGTGCTGGGGGAAGTTGTATTTACGTTCAATTAAGACAAAAATGTTTCATGCTTACGGGTGGATATTTTCATCTGGGTGGAGTTTACTGAGTTATTAAAATGTATGTGAAATTTTACTGTGTAGTGAGAATTCAGTTCTGTTCAACCAAAAAAAAAAAAGAGTGCATGAAATTTTAGTATAGAATGTTTGCTTTATCTTTAAGGAACATTAAAATGGACATCAAATAATATAGTAATGTAGCGGGTTTAAAAAAATCAGCAAGGAGAAGCCACGAATTTGTGTGACAACCAATTTCATAGCAAAAAACTTCACAAGAAAAAATTATGTATGTCCAATCCTGATAAGACATTGTGAATGTACATTTTCAGATGCAGTTCTCTTAGTATTCCAGCCCTCCACTACAGCACTCTTAAGAATAGTAAGCACAGTTCCAAGCATTCTCTGTATAAAAGTGGAAAATATATAGGGCATGAAACAAAACTTTAGTATACAGAACTGCCACTGCAAAGTTAAGGACCTGACATTGAAAGGAATTTGTAAAATTCCCATCCCCGGCCCATCTCTCCACTGACAAACTCTGTCTCACTGTCTGCCATTTCAGCTTCAAATGCAGTATACATTGACTGTCTCTTTTCAGCACTGGTAGACCTCAATGCACGAGCTGGTCAGCAGTGAGTAAAAGCATACAGGTAGCCACAGGAAAGCAGTCACTGACACCTACTCGTCTTAAACTCCTTTGTTGGGCACCGTGTTTTTAAATTTTAGCAAAGATGCTTTAGGAGAGAGCGTTCAGTTCTCTGCCTGAGATGTAACTGCTGACAATGGGCAGAAGAAATAGGAGTAACACACGTAGCTGGGGGCAGGAGAGGTGGAAAAGACAGGCCCTGGACTTGCTAGGCTCGTTTCTGATGGCAGCACGTCCTGAGCAGCTGCAGCATGTTTCAGCTGAGCTGTGGTCTGCTGATATCCAGGGCTCCTTCCAACAATGCCAGGCTGAGAGAAGTCGTGGTAAAGTATTATCTCTGTGTGTAGTTGCTGTTTTCCCCCTGGAATAACAATCCAGCCTTGTTCTTGCACAGATTATTTCTCAAATCTTTTAAAGAACAGTCCTTTATAATGTGCATTTGCATGCACATAGACAGAGTGATTTTGATAAGGGTTTTCACAAGCATTTATTTTAGAAGTAGGCTTAGTTATGACATTCTCTTTTGACATTCCTGGAGGCTTTATATTTGTAATCTTCACATAGTAATAACGTTCACTGTGGTAGGTAAAACGTAGCTATGATAATTACGCCTTACTAATGTTTGATGACAGGATGTTGTTTCTTTTTGTTTCCAAATAAAATTATGAGGAAAGAAAAGAAGAGAGTTACCCTGCTGCCAGAGAGGGAAAGAGTGGCTGGCATGACCTGGACTATCTAACGGCAAAGAAGCCAACCCATGTCTTCTGCTTGTTTGTTGAGAATGTGATTTTTGTGCTGAACGTGCTGTCAAGAGCCAGCTGAAAAAGAAACAGCTCAGGGAGTCCCAGTTTCTGTGGGAGCAGGCCCTATATCTGTAAAGCATGCAGTATGCAGACACAGGTGGGGATCGGTGACAGCATTGTTCTTTTTATGGTCTTCATGTGCGTAGAAAAAGACATGGCAGAAACTAATTACTTTTCATTTAATGTCTGGGGCTTATAGGATCACAGAAGCAGAAAGTGTTAAAATCCCATGGATTGAAACAATCACTTCTTTATGACCTGCCCTTTTACACCAATACCATTTAGAGATTTTACATACAAGTGTATATATTCAGATCCCCCACCCCTGGCCTTCCCCTTACAGAAATAGCATTTCATTTTACTGAGATGTAGATAAATGTGCAGGGGGAAAGTATTCTGTTTTTTGAGGCCCTTCCTTAATACTATTAAATAACAGTGTAATTAAAGGCTCCAGCAATTTGCCATCTCTTTTCACAAAGAATTACTTCAGATGTCTGGCATACACACTCACCCTGTTGTTCAAAGCCATTACAGTCCATACAGTCAATAATCTGCAAATTAAAAATTCAATAAGTAGACGCATTAAAAATTGCATGGTTCCAATTCAGTCCATACTCCCAATTCAGTCTGCTCAGTACTGGAAAGAGGTTTCTGAGAAGCAGGAGACTGTGACACAGTTTCAGGATACCTCAAACCATCCTCAGTGCATGTCTAACCACATTATAGTAGCAGAACAAGGGCTTGCTTGCGGGCTGTATTGAATCTAAAGCTATTCTATAAATAGATAATATAATAAATGGGCATAAATGGAGATTTCTGTCATAAAACCAAGCTATGCAAGTAGTTTGGTGTGCTGGTAAGATTGGTGCTGAACCAATGTCCGTGCATAAACTTAAAGGGAAGTGCACATCTTATTGAATTGTCAACAGCCCAACCTACGTGTTCCTAAAATGGGGTTCCCTTCTAAGTGTGCTGCAGCTCAGCCCCCTGTGATTTTGGTCAGGAAGCAGTGTGGCTAAAAGCCATCTATTCTGAGAAGGACTATATGGAAATTACTGAAGGAGACTGAAGTTAAATTTAAATCTCCATAGAATCATTTCTTTCTTTTTTTTTTTTTTTAATTCACCCTGCCATTATTGGGAGTTGAAGGTAGCAAGGTTGCAAGCTTTCATGCTTAATGTTTTTGCTGCTGATTGTTTTACTGGTATTTCAAGACCTGGTTTTACTGTTTTATATGAAAGCCCAAAACATCAGTCTTGCAAATGTTGCTTTTCAGTAAGTATTCCTCCCACTAGCAAGAGGACACTGCAATTCAAAATTTTCATTTTAAAAATTTCTCAGAGCTTACCACCAGTGGGAAAAGCTTCTTACCTTCATGCCTGTCTGATTGTTACACTGAGCACATGAAGGCAGTTTTCTTTTTAAATAAAAGAAAATATCTGACTAGGAACTATATAATATTCCTTAGCTACACTTTTGGGGCTCCTTGTTGTGCCCAGTGTTTGGAAGACAGTTCTGTGGCCATGAGTTGCATGCCCCTTTGAAAAGGGAATTTAAAGCCGGCAAAAAGACCTTTCCTCAAAATAGAAGGCCCCATTTGCAAAAGGCCTTCTGCCTTTGCTAGGGTTTCTGTTTTATCCACCAGAAATGTTATTTTCCACAGCTTTATCCATCCCCACCTTTTTCCCTGGTGCGAAAGGAGCTCCTTCGTTGCAGCAATTGTGTCTCTTTTGAATCGCTGTCAGTCTCTGCCTTTTACGCAGGAGATGCCATCAGACTGCACAGCATGCTTGGGAAGATGTAAAGCCCCAGATGGCTATGCCCAGCACAGACTTGACTTAACAGCACAGTTAAAAAAACCACCAAAGATACCAGATGACATTAGTTTTAATCATGAATGATCAATGCAAAAATATTTTAGACCTTTACTCACACATGATATTAAGGGCAGTTTTATCTCTAATTCTGATTGATCAGTGCAGTGTTACACAAATGCTTTAAATGTCTCTTTCTTTCATCTCTGGTGAAACATTTATAGGGTGATTTTTTTTCCTCTCCATTGTGGTAAAAGGCAGAAAGACCGTGAAACAGGAAACTCCTTCCGGGGCCAGGATTTAGGGGCAAGGCAGCCGCAGGGCCGGTGCCGCAGGGCCTGTTCACCCTGTGCCCAGAGGGACAGGCACTGGTCTCCTGTGTGTAATCTACTGACGATACGCACAAGAGTGCTCAAGGAATTTTTATTCGGGGTAGGGGAAGGGATAGGGATGATGATTCTAGCTCTAGTAGGTTTGAACCTGAGCCAACCCGATCTTTTAGAGGCTAACAGGTGTCAGATCTGATACAGCTGTGCGGCTGCATGGAGCACTGGTGGTACTGGGTTCCTCTCCCAAGTGCATTTAGCCAAGTTTAGCTTGTTTATTCTAATAATTAGAATCTAGTTTTCTATTTAATATTTACTAATAGTACCATGCACTTATAGGGCCTTCCATCCAAGTACTTGACAAACCTTAATGGAATAAGCCTCATAGCACTCTGGGGAGGGAAGTGAGTATCATTTTGTTTATTATGCTGAAATAGTAAGATGATGTAATTGTACCTCCCTGTGTTTATTTATTTCTCTTCTCCCATTATCTGTCTGATAAAAACTGCTAACTAGCAAAAAATCTATTGTTTTAGAAATCCTTCTGGTAGCTTAACTATAATATAAGATTAGTAACCAATTTAGACAGGACCATAATTAGCGTAAATGCTTTCAGTAACTCCCTGTGATAAATGCAGCTGCATTCGGATATTCACTTGTAGGACATGAACCTGAATAATAAAAAGTGTTACTCTATACAGAGTGCAGCAGTGTCTGTGAATGGAAAAAGGCTTAACAAGGACTTTCTGAGCTTTGCTGAGATAAACAATTTTTGAGCAGAGGCAGAACCACATGAAGGGTCGGTTGAAGGGGCACCAAGTGAACATGGTGTTTCCAAGCCTTTCCAGCCAATGCTGCGTGGCCTGGGACGAGGTACCGCAGGAGATGGGAACAACCCAGAGAGATCAGGCATTGGGTGGAGGATGCGGAGGGCACCAAAATGTCACACTGTGCTTCTGGTTGAGAGGGTAAGGAGAGGCCAATGAGAAGGTTGTATGTGTAATGGCAATGGGGAGGAATCTGCCAGGCCCTACTAAAATGTAGTCAAAGTTAGGAATAAGCCACAGAATTACTAAAAAAAAGCATCAAGAAGTGACTTGCATAGGTGATGCACGCTTTTGATGCAAGTTCGGGCAGATAAAGAAAAACTGCAAGCTTTTCTCCATTATAGATACATGCTGGACTTTAGTTGGAGGTTGGAAGTACTTCTCATACCCATTAAGTCTGTCATCTGCCTGTAGGACTGACCACGCAATTTCTGGAATTCAGATTGGACCTTATGTAATAAAAAACCACATATTTGCTATTTTATATCAGCCCAGTGACAGCACTTTATTAACCCTAATTTGAAAGTAATGCACTAATGGGAATATTTGTCAGATGCAGTTTTGCAATGTGAAAGCTAGTAGGAATTTTGGGGAAAAAAAACAATCCAGGAAGATGCCTGGGCTTGTTTTCACATTCCGGCCTGGAATGCATTCTGATACAGCACAACAGCTGAAATGTATAAGGGAAACACATTTTACTTATTCTGGCTCAGACAAGCAGTAGCAATTTGGCGAATGGGCACACCAGTCAAATTCTGGTGCATTTTATATGACCAGGTGTCCACTCACTTGCCTGCCTCATTTTATGTCAAAAAAAGGAGCTTCTCCCTCATAGAGTTCATTCTGAATGACCATATGGTGTATAATACCTCCCCTTCAATCAATGCACGAGCATTTGCATTTACTCTCTGATCAGACAGTGAAGGAAGACTTCTTCCTATTGAAAAGAATCCTGTTTTTCTTCCAGTAAGTCTGCCGAACAGATACTGCCAATATTGTACCATGTGGTACAGCAATTTTGTGTTTTGGACAAATCTCTGCAACAGACTGGTTAGGTATATTCTCATTAGAATTGCTGAGGTCTCTGCACAACCCCCTGTGCATCGAGATAAAAATACCTTTAGGTTTGCATTTCAATGGAAATATCAGCTATTTTTTAAGACATATTTTAAATATCCATGTAGGAATGAAAGTGTTGCAATAAAACATCGGAGAGAAAAGCATATTCTGTCTCTCCTTCTCTTTCTCTCTTTATTATAAATTAGTTTATTTGCTTCAGAGGGGAAAACCCAGCATGCTGGACTGTCTGTTAATTACAGGGATTGTGCTTAGACTGCTGCATTCAAGATTTAACTTTGAACCAGAAATATATGTATATTTTCACACGTTAGAAATATGTCACCACTCTTAGAATTATCATTATGGAATTCAAACTGAATCACCTTGATATTTTGATCCATTTTTAACAGTATATATGCAATTTCTGTTAAAACTCTTGAACTTTAGTAGGAATTGGCTAAATCCCTACATGAAGCAACTTAAAGGATTTCTGTTTTACTTGCACCAGTTTTTATATTATTATTAGAATAAAAACTGTTAACCTAGGACATGCTTTAAAATATCACCCCTGAATATTAAAAACTGCTGAGTATAATTTAGTTTGATATTTTTATGCCATCATAAGTAATTTTTTATTCATTGTAAAAACATTTCTAGTTGTGTAAATCAGTTTTGTTTAGTATTCATTGCAGATAAGACATGTATCTCCAAAGGTTTTCAGATGTAAAAAATATAGCAATTCTTAATAGAAACATAAATGTTATCTAGTAGTTAAATACAATTAAAAAGTATCAGGAAAAAATCCTAACTTGGTTTTGTTTCCCATTTCCAATAATATATGACAAGCACAGCCTAATAAATTTAACAGTTTGAAGTTGATTTATGCTGAACCTTTGTGGTATTAACATTCTTGTTTTATAATTACAATCAAAAGGAGCATAACCTTTCCCTAATGTATGGAAAAGAGAGATGTGATGTTTCAGGAAAAATCATGTCACCATTTTTACTTTTTTTCCCCCTCTCTTGTTAGCCATGCTCTCATTTCTTCAGTTAACACTGATACACAGTGACACATAGTGAAAGTAGCAAGACTGCAGCAAAACTATATGCTTCTGTCTCATTGTTGGGAACACAGGGTGTGTTCTTTTGGCGCATTACCTGAATATTGAAGTAGCATAAGGATGCGTGCAGACTTCTGGGGTCTCTATTAGTACAAAAATAACAAAACTTTCATAGCCCCTGCTTTAAAATACTGACACAGACAAATAAGGCTTGATCTTAAAATACCTTGTGCAGCATTGGTATCGTATCTTTTTTCGTTCTCCCAGACCATTTTCAACATGATAATTCTCATGATGAAAAATGAAGAATATTAACAAAAGGGTTTTTTACATTGCATTTTATTTGTGAAAACTACAAAATAAATCCTGTTGTTTTAAATTGGTTTTGATGTTAAATAAACATCAGATCTAAAAGTTTTTTTCTCTGGATCAGTGGTTTGCAGTTCCTTTAAATTCACATTAATATAGTTAGAAAGGTTGACACTTAAATCTCCAAGCAAGCTACCTACAGCTGTGCTATTTAAAGGGCAGATCCTCTTCTCTTCCTGCCTGGCTGCGAGCTGGGGAGACCTGCCCAAGTGGAGCTGCACAATGGAGCTGCTGTGTGGGATGAGGAAACAAAAGCTGGTCAGGAAGTAGTTTAGGGTTGTTATTCTGTCTCCTGCTTAAGCAAAAAAAAAACAAAAAAACAAACAAACAAAAAAAAAACCTTTTTTAATAATCCCAGGTCCTGAAAATCAGAATGTGGGCAAGATATTCCTCTCAACAGCTAATGGGCTTTTTGCCTTTCCTTGGCAATACACTTACTTCCCATCCTAAAGTTATTGAAAAACTTCAGGTACCAAACAATGAAGGGAGGGGCTTTTAGAGGACAATGTTTTTCTCAGGGAAAATGTGAAAATTAGAGCTAAAAAGAGAGCTTTCTCATCTGGTCAATAAGCCTATTTGTACAAAACAATCATTTTCCATCAGTGTGTATTTTTTGACTGACTTTAATGAAAACCATTGCTTCTCTAAGAGATGCCCATCTCAGTATTGGAGAGCACCTGCAGTTTCCAGTTGATGTTAAAAGAGATCTTTTCTTTATCTCACCTGGGTGCTAGATAAGGTCCTGGAAATGCATATTGATGCCTCACCCTCCTCTCCCACATCCGCTCTGGTTCAGGAGCCCCTGTGGCGATAGACTTTGTGCTGTACATGAGGGCTCAAATCCAGAAGAGCATTTAATTCAAGTGTGTGAATAATCCTATTGAAGTAATTTAAAGTAATCATATGCTTAAAGTTAAGTGTGTGCTTAAAAGCTTACTGGGGCATAGCCTACCCCTGCTCTGCCACAACAGAGTAAGATCTATGGCCAAGAGATCTGCTGCATCAAGGAAGGATTGCCTCCAATGTCTTTTGAACTTGAATTTGATCAGCATAATTATATACAGTAGCTACTGGTATTTCCTACTGCATTAGATACCCAAAATATTGAAAACAAGATTCTGAAGAAGTTAAAACATATAAAACGGGAAGGGCATATTAACTGAAAATTTCCAATATGACACAATTATTAAAAAAGTAATTATAGAAATTATTAATGGTAAAAACAGATATATTTTGTGTTTATACAAGCATATGCCTGGGACTAGCCTATTAGCAAAACTGCAGTACACAGGAACAGTGAAAATCCCTGTGCATTACTACACTGCTAGAGTGGAAAAATTAAACATGCTTTTTTCTCTGTCCACGTACAGTATGGTTTTTTGTTATAAACATCATCCTTTCTTTATTATAGTGTTGGTATGTTCCTTGGTTTTGATCTTGATTTTTGAGAAAACAAATGTCTTGGCTACATTCTAATAGATGATATTATCAAATACATAATGTATTTCACACTTAGCTGATAAATTGGCACAGATTTCCCTTGCTTTGCTACAGTGTTGATGATGCTTCAGAAGATGTAATATAAAGGGACTTTCTATCTTTTTATAATTTTTGATATGTAAGACCATTATCAAAACCTGTTTTTAAATGAATGTATGAGTGTTAGGAGCATACATGATAATACATCTCCATCCATCCATCTATCCATCTATCTATCTGTCTGTCCATCTATCTATCTCTCAATGCATCTGTTCCTTGTACCGCAAGAGAAATATACTGTCTTATACCACAGTTTATGAACTATAGTTTATATTTTTGAAATACTATTATTTGACTGTTTAATTCAGTTTTAACTGTCCATTCAATTTCAAAGTATAAATGAGTATCGGACATTCTGTCTACTGAATTTCTTATTGGGTGGATGTTGTGGTATATACTGAATATATTTATGGTTTAAAAGAATGATGATTCAGCAAACTTACTGCATAATAATCCTTACTTCATTGTTATACTGTAAGTGGTTAAAGCCAAGTGTACATGAATATATAATGTGTTCCTCCTGTTTTGTAGCTTAGTAATACATTATATTGGTGAGCTACAGAGACATTTATTCCAAAGGAAATGCAGAGAGTGATTTAGAAATGCCAATAACAATAATGCAATTACAGCTGCAAAACATCTTAGTTGACCAAACAAATCTTTTCTAAATGCACCTGGAATATTTCTTTAGCACATTTAATTAAGTATATATTCAGCATATTTAGTTTAGGACCCAGTTAAGCACCAAAAGCATAGAGGTATAAAATACAGTCCTTGCCTTCCAGGCACTCCTGCTTAAATTCAGCAACAGTTGTGTTTGGAACTGTAATAGCGTCACAAAGACGAGAAAGACAATACAAGCGCAAGAGGCCATACTGCAAGCTGGCACTGGTATCTACAATAATTATAGCAATCATTCAGACATTCTAGCAGTCGATACAGCTGAACTTTATACAGGTTGCAGCTCTTAATTTATTAATGCAATATTTTTTCTTTACGAATTTCTCAAGTCAATCTCTTACATGTATGCAATTGGTCGTATTAGAGTCTTTTCAGCTTTATAGGAATAGATCTTAGTACAGTATTTACAGCCATCTTTTAGTCTCTGGTTTGTATATCAAGGTGTCAAGATGTCTCACAGCCAAGCAGCAGAACACATGCAGTGAAAGTGACAGTGACATGAAGTTACATTGCTCCAAACAGTAAATCTCGATGCTGAGAAAGCATAAGAAATTGTCAATAAGGTCTAAACAGAAGGGCATTTTGACCTACAGCATAATACTAGATTAATGACTGGCTCATGCTAACTGTCCCTGTTTCCAGCAGCTGATAAAAAGCTCCTGCTGCTGTTTGTCGAGATCCTACCCTGTGCTACATGGCACTCTGTAGGAGAGAGAGAGGAGTAAAGCTGAGATGCCTACGAGGCAGCGGCGCAGGCCTGCTGCTTCTTGTTGCGATGGATCAGGGACACCATCCAGCTTCCCTTGCAGCTGGGAGCCGTGGGCCTGTGGTGATGTGGTTTGCCAGCTCCTAGGCAATGTTCATATGTTCCTACCAGTGCTCTCCCGGGCACATGCACACGTGCCAGGAAATCACTTGTCTCCTGCTATAAAGTGAAGTAGCGTTGCGTGCTCCTCACTTGGTGTCTCTCTGGCTGCTCCCACTCACGGGTCTGTGCTCCAGCAGAACGGCTCCGTGAACGTGGAGCTTTGCACAGCTTCGTCTGCCCCTGACGTAGCTGGGGCTATTAAAGCTATCGGCTTTCTCCTGCGGCCCTTGATCTGGTGTAAAATTTATATTGGGGTTATAGAAACTACGTGCCTTTGTGGTAGCACCTTCTGAAGTACCTTCTAGTGCTGGTGCTTGAGTTTGTGAGGGCGCATGAGGACTGCGCGTGGTGTAATGAACAGCAATGCAGCTCTGCCAGTCAGTTCTAGGACCATATCCTGCAATGATGTCCTAGATAAGTATCATAATTTATGTGTGTTTTCAGGATGGGCATATGGTACATTTCTCTGAGAGATTTTTTCATTGGTGACTGATGGTTCCTGTTATAGCAGCGTGTCCTTAAACTCCAGTGTAGGCTTGAGGTTTAGATTAGGCAAACAATGGAAAAAATGCTAAAAGGAGAAATCTCTGAATGTCTCATAAAGGATTTCTTGCCCTTGAAAAAATTGATAGGCTGTCATTTAACCCTGTGGCACCTCTTCAAGCTGTCCATCATACCCTGAACATTTGAAACTTGTGAAGTATGATATGGAGTAACAAAATGGTATCTGCTTATTTAAAATGGTGAGTACTAGATTAGTCTCTTGAAGCATGTTGATAACAGATGGAATAAAAGATCACATGGCACAGTTTAAATAGACTAAGGTTAACCCCAATGTCCTGGTCAGTGTCCCTTTGCTTGTTTAATGCCATTGCTAATTAACTGGCATGAGCGTTTGTAGCCTTATGCGGGCTCTTACTGAAAGCATGCTGGCTGTTGGCACACCTCGATGCAATCTCTATCTGTATGGCAGCGCTGTGCTCGGTTTAGTTTTGTTCTGTGCTGTGCACCCTTAGCAATGGGGGAGGTGACGGAGACTGCTGCAAAAGCTGTCGTATTTACTTCATTTCCTATGGGTTTCTCTGTCTGCTTGTAAACGGGAGGTTCCCCTGGCTCACCAGAAAGTTAGTGAGCTGCCTTGCTTTCGGGCTGCATGCCCGCTTGCGTCTGCCAGCAGCAGAACTGGTCAGATCAAGCTGACTTGGGCACGCTGACAGGTAACAGCAGCTACCATGGAGGTGCTAGTTTTTCCCCAGTATGCCTGCACACTTTGTTCTTCATGCAGGTGTTTATTGTGGCTTGAAGGAAGAATCATGGTACAGGACCCTTCCTCTATTATGAAAGGGAGGATGGCATTTCTTGGGAAATGGTCTGGTGGTACTGAGAGTCTTAAAAATTTATTACAGTAATGCAGCAGTGGTTTAATTTCATTAAGTTACATAGGAAACTTTTCCCCCTGAAGTTACATTTAGGTTCGGGGTAAACAGATTTTTTTCCTTGAATCTTCTTACTATAGGAAAAATATACTGCGCAATATGGTATTCTAGCTTCCTGTCTTCTTTTGGCTCTATACTTGTATTTTTATATATTTCTATCTTTATTTTATGCCAGTAAGTGCCAAGTACATTTATGCTTCTATGCATCTAATGATAACAGCAACATCCTGTAATATGTCCTGTGTCTCTTCTGCTTATGCTATTTCCATGGCATGTTTGGTGATGAGACCCCATCAAGAATACTATGTACAATTCTGGTCATCCATATGCACAAAAGATAAATTCAATTTGGAACAGGTGCAGAGAGTGGCTAGCAAGAAGATCAGAGGAATGGAGAGCCTATCTTATGATGGGAGACTTACTTGGCTTGGGCAGCCTAGCAAAACAAAGGCAGAGAGGGGATATGATTGCCGGCTATAAATACATCAGAGGGATAAACACCACAGAGGGAAAGTACTATTTAAGCTGCAAGACAGGGTTGACACAAGAACAAATGGGTATAAACTAGCCACGAGTAAATGTAAGCTGAAAATTAGAAGAAATTCTGACCGTGGAAAGAGTGAGGTTCTGGAACAGCCTTCAGCTGAGAGGAGCAGAAGAAAAAAGTCTTACGGAGGAGAGTGATCAGTTTTCACAAGGGACTGCACCACATTGTAGCCTGTGACACCAGGGGCTGGGATTTGATGGCTGAGAAGATCATTTCCATTCCTGAGTCCCTGTAGTCTTATTTAGTGCAAGGTTTGTCTTGTATGATATGCTGGCAGGGCTCCTTTCCCCCTCTTCCATCTAAAAGGGGTAGATAGCAGGCTGTGACTTGCTTTTCTCTCTGAGCATCTTGCTGCTGAGATTAGAATCAGGACTTAAAAGAAGATCCAGGAATAAATAACACTGTGATCTTTCAGAGGACGTTTTATTTTCAGCTATATTTCCTTCCTCACATGTGCATGGTGCAATGAGATTTTGCTCCTTTGTACACCAATGTTAATTTTTCTGTCAGCTTTTTGGCATGCAAAATTAGGAAAGAAATTGTCCTAGCATTAAACTAGAGACCCAGGGACTGGGAAATACTCCTGCTCTCTACGTGTAACAGTACAAGGCTATTCTTCAACCTGAAGGGACTATAGAAGGCAACGCATTATTTTGGCAATTGTTGCACTGAACGCTGCATCGTCTGGCAAGAGGCTCAGCTTGATGTGGACAAAAAGTGAATTTCTCCTTTGTGCCTACATCCTTAGCTCCCTCATGATGAAAATAGAACCTGCTTTAATCTTCCTGAGGCTGACGGAAAGATATCTTGCAGACTGCAAGTCAGCAGTTGCCCACACAATTGTTTGGCAAAATCTATTTTTAAAAGTCCATAAATTCCACAACTAGACAAACTGGGATCTAACAAAAAAATATAGTCACTAATGTACTGTCCTTTTAAAGAAAAACGATACGTTCCCCTCTCCTCCTCCTCTCTAGGGGAAAACCTGCATATTTAAAACTGTAAATGCAAGGTGCCTCTGAAGAAAACCTAGCCACAGCAGGCCCGACTGGGCCGCTCGCCCGCTCGCCCGCTCGCTCGCTCGCTCGCTCGGCTGGAACGGTGCTGTGGTGCCGTGGGAGGCGCGAGGCGGCGTGCCGGGCGCGCGGCCCTGCCAGCACCAGCGCCGGCACCAGCGCCAGCGCCGGCGGGATCCCTGCGGCCACCCCTCTGCGCAGCACGCGCGCGAGCCGCTCGGCAAATGCGTCAGTAACGCTGCAAATGCAAACTAGGAAATCAGGTTAAGTCTCTTTTTGGTTTTCTTCCCCCAGCGCCTACCCTTCTTTCCCCTGTTCACTGAAGTGAGCTCTATGGGAAGCCTTTGCTGACGGCAGAGTCAACCCTGTAATTTTTTCCATTTATTAAAGTTACGGACTCAGAATGAGTTAAAATTGCCTGTCCCTACCCCTGTTCAAAAAATCTTAAAGATGTAAGAACACATTGTACACGAGTCACCTACACTAAGTACCCTTTAAAAATATAGCCCTGGGCTTTGATGTACAGGCTTGTATTATTTTTTCTATATTTTAAATCATTCATAAGTGGTGTTCAGGCTGACCTGCTGGTCTTTTATGCAGAAAATTGTACAGATTACCTGAAGTGAATCTGTAGTGCAGAAGTTTATTTAACTGTGTAGCTTTACATTTAAGCATTTCATATGTGAAAGGGTTATTTGTGCATGAATGAAACTGCACTCCAAACATAAATTGTTTATGTAAATACTCAAATCTTACTGTAAATCTTCAGTGAAGAAACCTCCTTTTTTGAATTAAACAACCCCCCCAAATTAAAACCAACAACCCCAAATGAGAAGTGATTATGACAGAATTATGGTTTTCAACTTGTATTATTGTATGTGCCTACATTTAGATTCCCAAAGGGACCAATTTACTAATATTAAGTATTCCTGCACTAAATGGGATATGGTAAAGAGAGAACTGCACATCTTAAAAAAAAAAAAAAACTTTAGAGTTGAATTTCAAATGACTAATAGTAGCGCTGGAGTTCCAAACGAGCGGGACTTTTTCCTAAACCTCTTATTAATTAGGAATTATCATAAGGCAAAATATCTGCATTAATTTGCCAAAGGCAGAATAAAGATTGGTGTATTGCAGTTCTCACAAACTTATTCTGGTGGTGCTGCAATGCACAAAACTTCTAATAAATTGGGAATAACTGATGAATTTGACAACAGGCAATTAACGCTAATCTGTCCCTTTGCAGGGGCACATTTTGTGCTGGAGTTCTAATAGTGAAATTACTAGCTCCTACTTTGCCTTCAGTCA
Organism: Apteryx mantelli; assembly: GCF_036417845.1. Lineage (NCBI taxonomy): Eukaryota > Metazoa > Chordata > Aves > Apterygiformes > Apterygidae > Apteryx > Apteryx mantelli. Next base: position 67,799,054 of record NC_089982.1, read on the forward strand.
TACCGCATGCAGCATGCTGTAGTATATTGTAGAAATCTGTAAAATGCCTCCTCAAAAAAATGCCTGGGGATCACAAATGGCAAGAAGCTCCATTTGGGGATAATCCTGTAAATACCAGAGTAAGGCTGCTTGGCTACCTCTGCAGTTCCTGTTGTAACTCATTGTCTTCAGCAAGGAGAGGATGTTTCTGGAGTAGATTTTATTGTATCCTTGAGCAGCTTGTTCTTGTGAGCCTGAAATTTGGATGCATGTGATTCATTCACTAACGAAAAGAGCTAAACACTTACTGAAGCAAAGGGCAGTTTTTTATAAAGCTATTTTTTCCTGATTTTTCTTTATATGTAATTAAAATCATGTTAAACTGTACTAATAGAAAAAATATTTATAATTTCTTGTTGTTAAAATGGTGTCCGGTTAGCAGTCTCTCACTCTACTGCACACCCAGTGCATGTAATATAACATGGGACACATTCAGAGTGTTTGTAAAAGTCTCTGGGTGCAGAGCTGACACGTATCATGACAATAAATAGCTTAATGTGTCCATATGCATTGTGAGTGAGGATTTAATTTTTAAAAGTCCCTATTGTTCCTATTTTTAATTTCTGAGCTCTTTTATACTGGAAGAGGCCCAGGCACATGGAACACTATAACAATATCTAGGCTTTGAGTATTTGTAACTTGGATTTAATTTCTATTGCCAGTTTGTTCAGTTGGCAGAAGAAAAGGTATCCATACATAAGAATATCAGTTTCTTTCTCCCTCCCTCCCTCTCTCCCTTCCTTATTTCTTTTTCTCTTTCTTTCCTTCTCTCTTTCTTTCTTTTTCTTTATTTTTTCTTCTTTCTTTCTCTCTTTCTTTTTCTCTCTTTATCTCTTTCCCTTCCTTCCTTTTTCCTTTTCTCTCCTTTTCTCTCCTTTTCTACTTTCTTTCTTTCTCTCTATTCCAGCAGGGACATTGCGAATGGGGTAGAATTGTTTGAGGTATTGTTGAAGTATTTAGAAAATACTATTTAGTATTTAGAATTTACTATTGTCGAAGTATTTAGAAAAAAATTCATTACCAGGTCACATTTTTCTTTGTATACATGTAGATATAACTGCATAAAGATGTACAGCTCCATGTGTATTAACCCATATGTGCTGAATGACAGAGCACGGTTGCTTCCTGACCAGTGAGACAGAGGATTACCATAAGAGAATGGCCTAATTGTTAGGAGAGGAGGTTAAGGAGCTGGTTTAGCATTATTTTCATCCTCTATTTTGAAGCTAGTTTTGAAACTAATCATAGTGCTTGCTTTTACTATTCCTTTCCTAACTCATTGATCTAGCTACATATATTTATGTTTATAAATATATATAAATTTTTATATCCATTTATTATTTTCCTATCATGGAACACCTCCACCAAAATGCCAAGCAACAGTAGTCCCCCCACATTTTACGGGAATGTCAGTATGGCCTGGTGAAATTTGTGTTTTGCTTTCATCTCATATTTGTTTCTGTAACTTTAGGTTCCACTGTAAAGCAGTTGCTTGTGTTGTTTTGTCTTGTATGTCTGATGTGAACATGATTCAAATCTTGCTCTGCTGCTATCAGCCAGTGGGCACTGGACTCCAAACCATTCTCCTGTGCTGGCCTAAATAGCTGAGCTGGGCCTGGAGGATCTTGGTATGCACAGTGGTAAGAGGAAATTGCCTGTAACAGGCACATGTAACAGGCTGAAAAAAGTGAAAAGTCTAGATGAGATTTCAGATGAAGTTGCTTGTTTTCTGGAATGCTTCCATGTTTATGAATATATACAAGCAAAGGTACAAGTTCTCATGTGCCTACATACGCACATGTCCTGTGGCATATATAGGTAATTTCCAGTGTGTTCAACACACAGTGGTATATCCACAGGTCTCAGCCGACGTCCTGTTGGATTCTGATGTGCAAAGTCCAGTGGTGAGCTCTGCACAGGGCCATACCAGTTTCTGTTGGGAAGCCAGAATTGGTCCATAGGAAGGAACCTACTTTAACCCCAAGTAGTCCTTAGAGCACAAGCTGCTTGGAGGAATATTCTAGGCAGGAGTTTTTCACTGAGGAAATACAAAGATTTTAAAGGTGTAGCGGCAGACATAGTCCATTAGATCTCCCCAGATGAGTAGTTCTCCTCACAGTGCACTGAAGTGACTGAGGGAGGAGAATGGAGATTTCTCAAGCAAATCAGAGTTTCTTTGCCAGCAATGAAGTCTCATATGGGAGCATCAGCTGCACTCCCAAACAAGACTGGAATCCTGTGGCTGCTGGAGAGAGAGCGCTAGTTCCAGCCTTAATATTGCTGAAACTCCCCACAGGGCTTTCCAACCAAGAGTAAATCTGTTATTCCCTGACACAAACTGCTGAAGCTGGGTCTTCCCCATCTGCACAGTGCCCCTTTTTCCCCTGAACAGAAATAAGGCATCTCTTGCCTTTCAGAACAGCTATGGTTCAAAAAAGAGCTGGTATTTTCCACTGGATTAGGTTCTGGATGTTTTGTATAGTCTTTTTACCATACTTTGTCCTACAGAATTGCTTAGGAGTTGGGGGACATTTCTTCCACCTGGACTTTGTATACATATAGTAGGGTCCAGGATTGTTTTTTGAGTTTTCCCCCGCAATGTTACTTCACATTTGTTAGCACTCTATCACTTGTACTGCATCTTAAAAATCACTGCAGTGCTCGCTGTGAAGGTGCCCCATAGAAGTTGATACTGCAATTTTTAAGGAGCAAAGATCATTACATTTTTAAATGTTCATTTAGGATTCTGATTTAAAGCCAGAAAAAAACAAGAGAATCCAAGTTAAAGGAGGAATAGTTCCATGCTAGAATAGCTGCAAACAGTAAATCATACATTTAGTTACATTTGATTGAGAGCATTTATTGCTCATGTGAGCAAAATGTCTAGCCCGAGCCACTGTACGGGTGGTTACTGCACAAGCATACCACCCGCAGCCATGCCAGGACACCCAAACCCCCTGATACCGCAGCACTCGCTGTCTTGAATAGGAATTGGAGGTCATGCCAGATTGTGTTGCAGTGCAGTGAAGTGGACTAGAAAGAGGCCACCCACCTCATTTGCACTTGTGACTTACAGTAATCGGTGTTTGAATGTCAGTCTGCGGTGATAAAAGGCTAATTTACTAACCCCCAGTGCTGTGTGCACCCCCTTTCTGCACATGTAGTGGAGATCATAAAGTCTGTAAAATTACCCACTGTACCGAAGCCTCCAATAGCCTGAGCCTTAATGTTATTTTTACATCATTTTTTTGTATTTAATCTTGTATGCTCCAGTTGAGCTACATTAATGGATTAGAATACAGTATGATCTTAAGAGAATTCCACTACAATAGATAGATAGTTGGATGGACGGACAGACAGATGCAAGTTTAAAGCACAAGAGGATTTGCATATTTAGTTCTGCTTTACAGCCTCCTTTAGAGAGTGGGATTAATGATCTGCTAAATTATCACAGTTGAGTCTTCAGCATTAGTGTGAATTCCTATCCTGCTAGAGCTAGTTTTACAACTTTTCCAGAGACATGTACAAATCTTACTGGGAGGAGGGGGATCTGGTTGCTGATAAAGCAGCTGGTGACTAAAGGAGAAAGGAGGAAGATCAGAAAACAGTCTCTTTCCTGGCAGGTCTAAGAGCCTTTCCATCATCCAGTGCATGCATTTACAACGTGAGAAGGAAGAGTGTTCTCCAAGGACTGTTTGCTTTTTGAGTACCCAAGATGCTATGTTAAGCAATTACTGAAAGCTGGCTTAGAGAAATGTCTTCCGAAAACATTTATTTGGAAAGGGAAAACAAGCTCTTTTAAGTATGTGAACTCAAGATGCCTAACACACCTTTTGGTCCCTGTTTATAAAATAGTGTGCTTGAGCAAGGTGTTCTGCAGTGGGCTCAGCTCTGGACCAGAGGATCTGGCACAAATGCCATTACTGACTAAGCCCACACCAGCCTCATAAACTTCCCTTTGATCTAGCCATTAAAGGAAAGAACATTACTTGGCGTATTTCTTGGTTACACATATTGCATTCTTTGGTCCCATTAAATAATAATGAATAATAAATGGCATAGTTTGCAATGAAATTCTGCACAGCTCAGTAAGAGAAGAGGACTAACATACCTTCAGCCTCTCAAAGAGCGAGATGTGAGTGGATCCCAGAGCCCTGTCTAGGGTCAGAGGTCTTAAGAAATCAGGGAGCGGTTTCCAGCCATTCAAATATTATGTAATGCCAGTGTTGAAACATGTCAGTAGAATAGGAAAACCACTCAGACAGCAGTTAGGCAGGAAAAAAGGTGCTGGCTCCTAAGATGACACTAAATAGTCTCCTCACAGTATCCAGAGTATATACCAGAGCTAATTCTTCATAAGAACAATGCAGGAACTGAGACTGCCCAATTTTAGGAACCAAATATATGTTCCTAGATGTATCCCACCTAATTTAAGGACTTAAATTAGAAGCACAGTTGCTTTAGTTTCCCTCTGCAGTCAAAAGAAAGGCACAGACACTTCAATAAAGACATTCAAGTTTTAACTGAGCCCAGAAATGCCTATTTCTGTTCACTGACTCTAGGCAACCCAGCTTCTTAAAGTAAGTCCTAGTGTGTGCACCTCTTTCCTATTTTAATTTAGTATAATATCCAAAACAGGTATTAATATAGTGTCCAAGAGACCTACAGTTGCCAAGGAAGGAGTATCCTTCTGTTGTGCAATTCTTCTGTCTTTGCTGTGGATGCCTTGCTGAGTGATTGAGAGCCCGATGATCATTCTTGGCAAGCCAGGGCCTGATCCAGCTGCTCCTGAACGCAGAAGGCATATCCATGGTCTTCAGCAGGAGCTGGACTAGGTCTGGATGAGCAGCCTGTGCAGTCTGTCTGACCTGACTGCTGGCAAACAAGTCCCAAACACTTCCCCCCTTTTCCCCCTTTATTTGCATACCCTAATTTTACCAAACTTGATTGATGCCATGCTTTTTTGCTTAACTGGGTGCTAATATGGAGGAAACATTAGGTGCAGAATGCCAGTTTAAAATTAGATGGATTAACATTAGCCAGACACTAAGCAGTAAGATTCAAAATCCAAATTTCTTCCTCAGGGTGCAAAACTTACTGGTTTAAGAGGTACAGATGGGGTTCACTGCAGTTTATAAGGACAGAAGTAATTCAGGAAAAAGAACAAAATAAATTTCTTCATTATTTTTCCATTTTCTTTTAACTTCTCCATAATGCCATCTTTCTCTTTCAAATTGTTTGCCTTCGTTTCATTCCTTTTCACTTGTTTTCTTTGAATTCCCTTCTGTCACAATATTCCCTTTCTACATTTCCTTTTCTTGCTCTCTGTCCAAGATAATACTCTGCATTAGCCTTGCACCTTGCACAGTTCTTCTCATTTCTTATCCTGTCCAAATGTCCCCTTTCCTTCTCTGGAGAGTTGCTCCGCACAGCACTGCCAAGCTTGCAGCTGTCTGAAGTTTCCAGTATTGTCAAGTCGCACCTTGGTGGAGCCTGAATGAAGAGCCATAGGACACGAGCAACCTCAGACCCCTGGAACGCTGTCAGGACGACAAGATACCTGTCAAGAAGGATGTCTTCACATTTATTGTAGCTCTGCAATAGATCTTCCTTCAACTCTTGTTTCCTTCAACCTTTCCTTTCCTTTGTTTAAAAAGGGTATTTTTTACCATTTCCCTGATTTGCTCAACACCTTGTGCTTGGTATTATTAATTACTCATATTTATTTAGCATCCTGGAACCCCAGAACACCATCGTGCTGGAAACTTTACACCCGCAAACTGAAAAGACAGCTCCCCCTCCTAAAAAATGGAGTAGGAGACAACGGTGAGCTGCACAGGAGATTGCGTTAACTCCCCCTTAGCTGGCCTGGCCTGCAAGTACTGCCTGTGGGTTGTGGTTCATCAGATACAAAGGAGATTGCTCACTGATGCCTGGGACTGGCCATGGTGCATCTTATAGGCGGGTTCAGAATAGCCTATAGACATATAATTGGAAGTCTTGATTTTTCATCTGTTTTCCTGGGTTTTGGTGTTTCTCAGTTGCTCTACAACCAGTTCGGTCCTGTTTTCAGCTGGATTTCTTACACTAGTTTCTATGTTGCTCTTCTAATATTTTCTTTTCTTTCTTGACCACTGCAGTTTCTCTTTCCAGACCCCTTTTTGCTCTACTTAAGAACTTCACCATCTGTCTTGCAGCCCTTCTTTTTGGTATCTGTTTTCTCTTTCGTTCTTTGCTGCTCCCCCTGCCCTACCCATCGCACCCCAGCCCTGGTTCATGGCGTCTATCTGGTCCGTACCTCTCCCAGCGAGGGGACGAGGCACCGTCTGGGGTCTTTGCGCCTCCCCCTCTGGCTCCTTCGCTCTTCTGTTTTGCACAGCGGAGATCACACCCTCCCGCAGAGCTGGAGACGTGGGAGAGTCAGGAAACAGTGCCTGAAAAGGAGAAGTCACCCTGGGTGCCCCCTACCAGCCCAAGGGTTTCCCTCGCCATGGAGGCTGGCCGTGGAGCGAGGAGGGGGGCGGCCGGCGTGCCGTCCCGCCGGGGCCCCAGCGGCTCGCGCAGCCTTCCCTCCGCGGACGGGGGCGGGCGGCGTTGCGCGCGGTAGGGGACAGCACCCGGTAACAGCAGCACACGCTGTGCTCGCGTGAAACTATCTAAGCCAAAGTTCAGGTGAAGGGCAGCAATATAGCCAGAAAGTCATGTGGCTCTCATGTTGGTTAGTATGTCACTTTGAACAGCTCTTATCTGATATTATTATGACTAACCCGGTGCTGACAGCATGGAACAGATTACAGGAGCCATGTGACGATTATTTAAGGCATCACTGAGTATAACATGCAGCTAATATTAACCCATTCTTTCCAGCCTACCTCTGTTTCTAAGTTACACCCACAGAAAGAACCCTAGTGAGGTGACATTTGGTAACAGCTTATGTTTATTTCCATATTTTAGATGAGCATATTTTTTAATCATTCAGCTGTTTTAATGTGGCCTTACAGTTTAAAGCAGATTTGCAGGCTACAATTGTTGCTTTTTGGCTTGCTTTTTGTTTTTCTTTTTTAAAAAAATTAAGGTACCAGTTGTGACAGGTGCACATATTTTGTATTTCTTGTAGCAGCACGTGCCAATAAAATTCAGAGGCCTTTTTGTTTGGTTATGGTTGATCTTTAAAGTTATTGAGAACTGCACTGAAGTCATAGCTGGCAAAATAGACTCCAGTGTTCTGCATAAATGTCAGCAGTGAGAAGGCGATACTTTCCAAGGGGCAGTGATCTGCACACTGAATGCGAATGCAAGGCAAACACGCATATTGTACCCTTTAAACAGACTGACACCTGCACAGGGCATTTCAAAAACAATGCCAAAAATGCAGTGTTATATAAAGCGCAATAGTGGCAGGGACTGCTAAACTATTTTGACAGATGTGTTAAATGTAGTGCACAATGGTATCGGAGAAAGTTTGAGCACCCAATGAATTGCGATGTTAATCATAAATAAATGTGATGTGCCAGATCCTGCTTTTGGACTTTTGCAGATTTTTGGGGGGAGTTGGAGCCATTACTTCTCTCATCCATTTGGGAACTTCAAAGGTGCGAAGGATTTAAATTGCACTCCTGGAAACGCCAGTCACATGAGTGACTGCTCATGTGAGGAACCTTCCCTGGCACTGCGCTGCCTGCCCCCCCGGGAAGGCGCTCCTCAGGGTAGCATTACATGAGCAAGCGCTGGAGTTAAAGGTGAAACGCTTGTAGGATAAGGGCCGCAGCTTGTTTCCCTAAAGCGTGCATGACTGTGCGGGGAGAAAGGAGGTGAGTGTCTGTATCTGGCAGGAACGGGCCCAGCACAGAGAATAAGCCGTGGATACCTTTAATCTTGCCCGTGTTGTGAGGCTTGAGAGTTGCTGCAGAATCAGTGTGAGGCTTTCCCTTCCCTCGGGCTGAGTGTGCTGCCTGCAAAGCATTTTTATCTCCTGCCAGCACAGTGAATGGCTGAGTTTGAGGCTAAATGCTGGGTATTTTATTGTGGGGATGGGAGGGAGGGAGAGCTTGCAAGAAGAAACAAGGGCCTTGAGAAAGTTTAGGCATCAGGATCAACTTTCTTGTACACACCTGGGAGACACTAGGGTGCAAAATCAACATTATCAGGTGTCTTAAAGCTTTTCCCTGGATGTTGAGGCCAGTGGAGGTTTTGCCACTGACCTTGCTGGGAAGCAGAAGAAATCCCAGAAGAAAGGTGTTATACGAAAGCGAGTTCTGTGCCCTTTCCCTGACCCTCTGTGCACTACCACATTTCTCCTCTTCTTATATCTGCAAACCCTCAACCTCACAGACGAATGAAGAAGAAAGGTTGAGAAAGGAAGTCTGGAGCAGGAAACATGCAGTTAATATAAACCCTTCCCTCCATTTTGAACTTCTAGCCAAGCCTGTCTGAGATCGGAAGGATTAAGAACTACAAAATATGGTTGAGACTAATTACAAGTGAGACTCCAAGGGCTTAGAAGGTTTTGGAAAGGGGCTCAAAATTCCCTCAAAAGGGGCCCTGAGCCCTCTTTGTTTAAATTAAAAAAAAAAAAGAAAAAGGGAAACAAAAGAGAAACAAAAGAGAAATAAGAAAACCTTGACTCTAGAATGCCAACAACACATGCATAAGTGAGTATCCTGGAAAAACGCTTTCTTGCGAGATATGTATCACCTCCTGTTTGGGGGCCAGACTGCGTGACCACAAGAATGCCTGTGTTGTTGTGGGATTTTACTTCCTCTTTCAGCAAAATTGCAAAAGGTAGAGCCATAAGGATAGGAAACAAGATTTACTAGTGATAGTAATAATTGAGTGTGTGAGCTTTGGTCAGTACTTTAGCTCAGGTCCCGTGACTCGCTCAGTAACTCTAGTCAATTCACTCTGCATTTGTGTATCTTAGTGGCTCCATCTGTACAATATGAATGATAAATTGCTAACTCACAGATTTGTGATGAGCTCAGATCATTAATATTTTGCATTGCTGGGAGATCCTTGATTAGAAAGTGCACAGAAGGCTAAAACATTGCTTTCTTTTTTTCTTGAGCTGAATTACTCATGTTCTGAAAAAAATATTTTCTGCAGAGGCTTTATGAAATGTTTGTCCTAATGCTCATTTATTGTGAGTGGCACCAATGGAATGTGTTCTCGTGTGAAGCAGATGTATCTATTTAATAGTTTACTTTGATGGCTCCTTTAAGAGGTTTTATAATGTTTATATTTTACCATTGGGTTTGGAATTTTATGCTCCTTTAACAGGTGCATTACCTTGATCAGATGTTTTCATTTTAAACTATTGACTTATGAGCACATGGCCTGCAGGGATTGATGTGCAGCAAATTGATTCTTTTTAAAAGATTTATTCTCATATTCTCTTTTTATTTAGTGTAGGAGCTCACTGGTAAACACAAATGATTGATAATGACAGTTCACTAGTAAAAATGAAACTGTCCCGCAATTGGGGAAACTGTCCCTTTGCTTCCCCTAGTTTAAAAACATACCTGTAAAAAATCAGTAAGGATGAGGGAACACTTAGAAAAATCCAATCTAAAATAAGACGGACTTTAGTTTTCTGGGTTAACATTTAACAAAATAGCCTTTTAAACATTTCTTCTCTACTCACAGGCACTATTGTTTTTGTGCCCTTTTATCATTCAAAGAGTTCAAGCTATTTGAAAAGGATGTGTACAAAGATTACCTTAAAATGACTCATTGTAAAAGCTCCCTACCTGATGAATTTGTACTATCGGAACCAACATCCATTTTAACAGAATCCACTAAAAAAGCTCAATCTGTTCAGCATGTAAGATGGAATGCAGCAGCAGAGTCCTGAAATGAAAATAGCTTGTGTAATCAGTGGAATATAAATGGCAACAGCATCTTGTACTCCCTTTTATGATGGTGGAAAGAGCAGGAATTCAGTGGGCAGCCATATGACCAGGTCCTGCATGACTGAGAAGCTTACATTTTTGCACTGTGCTATAGCACAGAACCTCGTGTATCTAGGAGGAGGTAAATTGTTCCCGTGCCTTGTGACCAAAATCTGTGTCTGAAGGAAGAAGCAAAATAAAGGACCATTATTTTAGCAAAGGCATTAGAAATCTGTGCAACTGCTGGAAGCATTAATTAACAAAATATTTTCTCATAATGGCTAGTGTCCTTCTGAAAATAGAGTGGGGAAGCTGCTTGAAATAAAAACTGTAAATAGGTCTGGGTAGCTCACAGTTTTAAAGCACTGCCTATGCAAACAGAAGAGGCAAGGACATGGCATGAAGTTACTAAAGGTTTAATACAAGGATAGATTTAAAGTAAGTTTCTTCCACATGTGAGCCTCTCACATGAATACGTGATTCCTAAGTTGTTGCCAATATGGGTGGCATTCTTTGGAGTCTGGTTGGTGTCCAGTCTGTCTTGCTGCATGAAATGAGTTTGATGGGGTCAGGTCAATCCTCTCTGAATGATAATCCACACCATAAAGCTACTGTAAATGATTCAGCATGGGTTAGTATTATTTTCAGCCAGTGCCCAGGAGAGGCCAGGACTGAGCTAGCATTAAGAATGAATTGTACGTGCTTCCTACTCTTATATAACCAAGGGTTGAGGTCACAGAGAAGTACAACAGGAAAATGAGTATAGCCTCCTCCTGCGATGTAGAATACTTGTCTTCCATAAGCAAAGGTTATGAACCAGGTTGGAGGGAATGGACAAATGTATTTGGTTTTCAGAAGGCACTAGTCCTAGAGTGACTGAGCCCTCATTCTGCAAATTGCCAGGACTTTTCAGACAGTTGCTGCATACCCTCTGCTTCCACAGTAACTAGGGACATTTCCCACATTTTAAGAAAGTAATTGGTATGTTGTGTTTGGGGCCTTTTGTTTCTAACTGGATAGAATTTGTTAACTTAAAGCCAACAATTCAGTTGCCAACAAGTTATTGCTGCAATTGGTGGCCAGTGTAATTTTTGCCAGGCTTACTGCTTAGTTCTTCTTTGAACTGCTCTTAAGGGATCTTTGCAACATTAATTTTAATAGACTTAAATATTTGTTTGGAGTGTGACCAAATTGCCATTTTCTTCTGTTGTCATCCTCAAAAGGATCTGAATGTTACTGACGTAGATACCCAGGTAATTTTTATGTGACCATGAAAGGCTACAATGAGACTGGGATGCAGGACCTCAGAAAGGGACAGACCAGAAGGAACAAGAGAAAATGGAGAAAGAACAGAAACTGTAATTCCTGCCTATCCAAAATTTTTTTTTAGCAGCTACATTTTGGCTTGACTGATGACTGTATGATTAAGGCATAAATGCATTTTCCCTTTATTGAGTAAGGAACCTGTGAATATTGTGGAGTTTTACTTAAATACAAAGAAAAATATAAAGCAGAGCCCTATGTGCTTCAGAGTTGGCTAGTGAGTCCAGCCGGGAATAGATGGAAACTGCCTAAAACTTTTTAATTGAAGAGTTTTCTTTCCTTTTAAGAGGAGAAAATCAGAGCGTTACAGACAATATTGCTGCCTCTGCTGAGGGCGCTAGTCCTCTGCCGGTACTGAGAACCCTCCTGCAAATGTGAGCTGGGTTCCTGGCAAATGGAGGCCAAATTCAACAGCTGGATTTGTGAGTGGTGCCCCCACACAAGGACTATTTGACTAGGAACTGCGATGAAGCAAAATCTGCTGAATTTTGTTGGTGTATTTTTAGAAGTTTTGAAACTTTGATCTTCTGTGTTCTTTTGAATGGACGATTTTCGTCTATATCTCTTGGTGGTAGTTGATTCCATGTGGAAGATACTTTTAACTGTCTCACATGCTGGAGCTTATACTATCAGCTATAATGTCATAATAGTGCAGGTCCCACACATGGCTCTCTGCCTCGTAGAAATGTCAGTATCTTTTTTTTACCCCCTAATTCCTCACCAGTTACATTATTCTTCGAAGTATGAGTGTGCTCCCTTACTTATACACTTTTCTCTCCTGTAGGCCTGTACAATCCTGTTATTTCAGAGGGGACTGTAATCTAAAAGAGTAGAAAAAGAAAGTGTTTTATTTCTGGTTTGGTGTCTATTCACTATTATATATAAAGAAATGCCATGAAGAATCCCTAGAAATGGAGTTCATTATGTTAATCCCATCTCTAAAAATGCTCCCGTGCTTAGGACCTTAGTTGTCAATAAAATGTCAAATAAAGGCAGGTATAGTGTGTTGTTCACACTTAGAAATGCCGCAGCTGTAGGATTGTGCTGTGTTTTCTACACAAGAGTTGAGAAGGAATTAATATCAGGTACAAACCCAAGTGTTAATACTGGAAACCAAAGCAAAAAAACTTACAAAAAGTTTTCTTCAGCATATTTTTAAATACTGATTGTCATTCTTCATAATTTGAAAGACTTCTGTTCACACCTCATAGTCAGTGTCCTCTAGTTTACCGAGGAAAGCTTTTACACTAGTTTGCTTTCTCAAGGGACAGTATCTTTCAAAGTGTTATTGCCAATGCATGGCCTAATAGTTTCAAAGGAGGAAACTAGGAGCTACAAGGAAAGAAAATTGGGACCTTTTGGCGCTATAACACAGTAACTGCCATTAACTTACTGTGATTGTGATAATATGGGGTCAGGTAAAATACCATAAAGCAAATTGCCTTTTTAATAGCTTGCTCCAAGAAAAGGAATTTTTCTTCAGCACTATTATGTGTTATGAAATTGTGGATTTTGTACTATAAAAGACTGGACGCTTCTTTAGCACAGCTCGGACCAATCTGGAGGGCTCCGTTCCTGTTGTGGCTCCAGGAAAGGAAGCCAAATGCATTTGTGTTACGACCCTCCCCAGCAGCAAGCTACAGGGAAAATGTTGCTGTCCTAGAGATGTGTTTTATAGGTGCAGTACAGAGATGGAATGACGGCAACATTTTTCACTCTCCTAAGTACTAAAGCAAGATTTAGCCAGAGTCCAGACATTGGGTAAGGATGGTAATGAGTGTGAGCAGGTAAACTACTCTTATGGCTCTCTGAAAAAACTATCAGGCTTTGTTTCTCAGCAGAAGTGGTTGTCCAAGCATTCTCCTGTTTTATTAGAGGATATCACAGTCTCTTCCGCTTTTCACACAGCTCTTACAGACTGCTAACCGCTGGTGTGCATGAATCCCCAGTCTGTGCTATGGACACAGGTCCTAGTGATTTTCAAGAAATACTAAAAACTTCAAAAGAAGGGCTGGCCATATGATGCTAGTAAAACTTCTAAGAACCGTGATTTAGTTTAGGACAGAATTAAGAGGGATGAGGAGAAGGGCAGGGTTGTCATGTCATGTAGGGAGCTCTAGCCTGATCCATGACCATAGCATTTTCATCTCCATGAAGTTTTCACACTGATTTCAATGACTGTGTAGCAGGGGGAAGAGACACACTACTATTATTATTCATTGCACGTGAGCTCCGGTGGCCTGCCCACTGTACCTGGCTGGCTCGAGGGCAGGCTGCTTTGGGGAGAAGCCTTTGGTGGGTGCCTTGTAAGGAAGTGGTGCACTCTGCTGTGCAGCTCCATCCATTGGAGTATTTTTGTTAGGTTTCATATAATTACAGTTGATGTCTCTCAGAAAAATGTTGCATATTATGTTTTCTGTTATGTTTTGACACCTTGTGATAGGGTTTCTTTCAGCAAATCACCATGTGCAAAATGTGGAAAGACTGCAGGTATAAAATTAATTTCACTTGTATTTAGCCAGGTGTGGATATTAGAAGACAACCAAAATCTGGCATGATAAATCCTCTTCCAGGAAAAGCTTGTTAGTATCTGCATTCTGGGTTTCTCTTGTCTTCCAGGCTCTTTTTTGTTGTTGTTTCACTGAACATGCTGGCTGCTGCCAGGTTCCTTATAGTGGTTCTCATTTTGTCTGCTGCTGGTTTGTGTGTGCTGACTCAGTACCTACAGTAATGTACACTCCTTCCTTCTTGCTTAACTTCTTTCCTGCCTTCCTCCCTCCTTCTCTCCTCCCCTCCCTCCTTCCCTCCCTCCTTCTCTTTCTGCAAAATGGGGGCAGACAACCTGAAAAGCAGTTTTAGCAGCTTGTGAAAAGGTTGCACCAGTTCTGCATCTAGTGATTTGCTGACAAATTAGTGCATCAAACCTCTTTTCTTCTATGAGAGAACATCTTTTTTTATGCGTAATAGCAACAGAGATGCTCTCTTTATTTACAGGTTTTGGATGTTACAGGTAGCTCCAACATAACCTTTAGAAAAGTCAGTTTTCACCTGGAAGATCTGGTTTTAGGCTAGGCAACCAGGGCTGTTGTTCAGGGCTCTGGTGCGGTCTGCTGGGTGAAGCTGGGCAGCAGTGCGAGACTTTTTAAGAGTAGGTATGAGGATGAAGAGGTGCTACTTCTGCACAGAGCCCTTGTGACTCTAATGACATCTCTACTTGGAAGAATCCCTTTTTTAAGGGTGAGAAATAGTTTAGTTTGTCTGTTTGGCCCTCTGTGATATGTTCCTACCTCATACTAATGCCAGTCATATGAAATTGTTCTAATTGTAAATGTGACAGCTCTGTAAATTTGTATTTTAAAATCCTGCTTTTTTCAGGTGGTATGTTGCGACTCCAAAACAGAAAAGTTAATAGTAGACTTAAAGAAGTTATAGGGCAGTGCTTTATGCACAAAACCACCTAGTCCATACCTGGATTTGAGCCAGAGAGTACATCTGCTATATATCTCAATGAGAAAAACGAAAGTACCCTATGCTGTAAGATTGGTATCAGCAGGATCCCTTGTTTCCAACCATGCACATTTGCTCTAAGTCATGAAATTAATTAATGGAGAAAATTTCTTGTAAAATAGAGCAGCAGTTCTGATTTACATGACTTCTGTGCATTTGCAAGTATTTTTCCCCCTATGGCTAGAGCTGCATTAACAGGTTTTGTTTCAATAAATGAACTAATGTGCGTGTATTAGGCAGACATCTCAGGGATCCAGTCTCTGCAACAACTTTGGCATTACCTCCTATTTATTTATTTGCATTGATCGAGATGCCCCCCTCTCTGTGCCGGCTCTCTCCCCCACAGCTTAGCTACTAAGCAACTTCTTCCGTCGCAGCAGTGAATCAGCACTTCTGGCAGCTCTTCCCTCCCGCGTCCGGGCTCCGGGAACGGCGCTGGCGCAGCATGGAGACTGCTCTGGAGCTCGTTCGCATCCGGAGAAGCAGGGTTCAGCCCTGCAGGCAGAAGCTTTCTCGCAGTTTTTTGAAATAGGAAAGAGCAGAGCGAAAAGTGGGGCTGACTTCTACCCATTTAGTCAGAGAAGTTTTTGCCTGACAGTGATCCAGGAGGTATTTGCAGCCTTGTGTGAACTACTGTGTTGGTATTCAGATAGTTTGTCAGAAGTGTAATAAATATACTAATAAATAAAAGAGATGTAACCTAGACATATTGCACTTAGAATGGATGGACCTTATGAGAGTCACAGGTCTTTGAAAAATTTGGAAAAATTTGAGAAACTCTCTGAAATAGCTGCAAAAAATAAACAAAAATCCCATAAACACATGAGCTCTCCCACCTCTCCAAGTTTGTTTGCAGGTTTGTTTGCAGGCATGTTACCTACAAAAGAAAGGAAAAAAAGAGGTTCTTCTCTTTATTTCATTACAAAGGAGATTTTTGAAACCAGAAGTTCAGTTAGCAGTTAAAATCTAGAGGATATCCAGTTTCCCTCTGTGCCTTTGAAAATCTTCTCCAGATTATGCATATCTTCTTTGCTGTGGCAATACAGAAGTGCAAGAGGGTGTTTGTAGACCCTTTGCTTGGAATGAATAATACTTGAAACCACAGCTAATCTCATTGAGCTATTCGGTGAAGAGGTGTTACTGATTAAAGCCTCGGGTGATACTGAATTAAAGCATGGCCCACAGGATAGGAGAAATCCTGCTCCCGCTGAAATCTGTGGTAAGACTGGGCTTAATAGGAGTGGAGAGGGGCAGGGTCAGGTTCTGTGCTTCACTTTGAATGTATTTTTATTACATAGTAAGGGAAATGAAAATAATTTGCTTCCAAAAAAGTAAGTTTTATAATAACCAGGACAGTAGTGATACGTAGCAGGATTCTGAGGTTCTGAACTACATTGTTGTTGTTGTCGTCGTTGTTTCATTGTTGAATGTTTTTTCCCTCTTGTATTCAAATCTGAACTCAAATCTCTACTCAAATCCTTTGTGTTTTCATATATATATAACAATGCAGGGTTCTTTAGGCATTGATTTCCTTAACTTTCTCTGACTTAAATAGTTAAATAACTGAAGCAAATGGAACCATCTAGTATTACCCCTCTTCATCAGATAATTGGTGCTTTGCAGGCCTAATATGCAATATGTTGATTAGTGCTTTTGTTACATTAAGGAGTTTATTTTTACCATACGCCAAATCTACTGTAGATTAGCCTACGGCATGCAGTTCATTAGATGCCTTGGGTGAGGTTTTCAAAGTGAACTCAACCTTGCCTCTACTTGAGAACTCAGTCTTGCAGAAGATCATGGGTATAATATGTGCATGTGATGTCTGTCACCCCGAGTGAAATGCTGGGGACCTCCAGAGTCCAAAACATGAGCTCCTAGTGGTGGATCTGGAGAGCCAAAGCTCCCCAGGCAGCTCTGAGCAGACTCCCTCCATCTGTAGGCCGTGCACAGAGAGTGCCCTACAGCAGGCGTTGATCAGTGGATCGTTGCACTTCTCCGGGGGCATTTGTATGTGTCTATTTTGTACCTTGTACGCCAAAGTGTTCTTGCATCTGCTGGGCAGTGAATTGCGTTAAGATGTGGATGCGAGTGTTGGCCCATGGAGAGATGTACGAATATAAATGGAGTCTATATTTTCAAAAGTGATCCATTGTCTTGGGGATTAATGAGAAACTTGATCATCCGGTTATTGTCTGAAACTGTATACCCTGTGAATACACCAAATATTCCACATCCAGTGGTACGGGTTTGTGTTTTTTAAGGTGTTGGTTGTGGAGAGGATTATCTTTTTTTCTATTTACTTTATTAAGCCAATTAGAAATGTTCAAGACTAGGAAGTGTTTTTACAGGTCTTATGATCCCATTAGTTAAACAATGGAGGGATAAATGAAGAAATGAAGCGGACTACAGAATAAGCTGTGTAAATAAAATACAATAACTAACTTTCAGTCTGGTAACGTCTTGCTGAGCAGTCTGATCACTGACTGCCCAGCCGATTTTGTTGATATGACCAACATAAATTCATCTTCACTATGATTTTATTGATGCTAATGCCAAAGAACCGGAGGAGCTCTGGGAAAGGAGAGTTAGATTCAATTCTGGTTCACGAATCATATACTGATTTGTCAGGTAAGGAACAAATTCTGCCCCAATTGCCACTAAAACCATGATAGGTTGTACTCTGTCTCAGGGCAGAATACGGTCTGAAATGAAATAGGTGAGGTCAAAATCTGTTTTCATTGATCACAGAGAAGGCAGTGAAGCTGTAGAGGCAAATGTGACAGCAAAATATTGTCAGCAAGGCCATTCCTTTTGCCAGTGATGCATCATGGCAGAAAGAAGGCTGTTTGATTTTTCAAGTTCCATGATGTGTTAGTAGGGTTGCTTTAAAAAAAAAAAAAAAAATCTTTCCATAAGTAAGCAAACTGAACTGAAAGTAAGACATAATGATTGACACTGAATCCCAAAATGCTGTTTATATAGAGTCCTTTTGCATGGGGGAGGAGAGGGGGAAACATTTGAGGGACATTTTCCTTTTGTTAGGGAAAGGATTTTTTTTTTTTTAACTTATATTTTCAGGATCTTGCAAAAGGAAGACAAGGAATGTGATTCCATGAATAATCTTCCTTTACTCCATTGTATATTCAGCAGCCCATTCCATAAAGATGACAATAATAAAAAGCAAGGGACTCAATATGAGAAACAACTTTCTGTTAGGGAGGATGGCTTTATAGAATAGATTCTGAAGCAGCAAAGAACAGAAAGTGGTTTCTGAGAAGTGTTGACCTCCTTTCGTGCCACTTACTGTGAATTAAAGCTGTGAGTGAGAACTAGTTTGGGCATGTGGTACAGCACTTACAGCAGCTGCTGCCAAGGAACAAGATTTGTGTTTCTAAGGAAATGCAACAAAAGAAAATGGTTTAAGAGGCAGTAGCTGTCAGTGTGTAAAAAAGTATCTATGTAGAGATAGGAAAGAAAGGCTGAACTGGGTTATTTTATACGCAGGTTAGCATATATGTGAATTCTAGTAATGTGAGATTCAAAATCAGACAACTGTAGAGTGTGCAGGGTTTGGCACACCTTACTCTGTTAGAGTTTCCAAAGTCAAGCTAGCTGAAATCAGCTGTGACCTGCTCTGTGCATGTGATTGACTGTTGTTTGTCATTCCTGTGGGCATTATTAGGAACAATGACCTACTATAGGAGAGATACATTTAAGGCAGGGAAACTGGGATTTTTTGGCTTCTTGGAGCTCCTTTCTTAGAAAACCAAAAGGCAAAAATCTTCAGCGCTTTTAAACCAAAGCTGCCAAACAGTATCACTTACCACTACCTTTTGGGTTATAAATATCCAGGACGTGACATCTACTCACTGATTTGTAGCAAAGATGTTATGAGAATTGTTCATGCACTGAAGTTTCATTAAGGGATGAAAACCATAGCAAAACACTGAGGAAAAAATATTGCTATATTTATACAGTGTCTTAACTCCTTTTTTTTCCCTCCTCTGTTGGAAAGGGAACCACCTGTCTCCTTTGCTGATGTCAGACCGCTCCCCTGAGACACAGAGCTATTGGAAAGCACATGATACTGTACATATTTACACCAAGCCCGTATCTGATTGAGATTGGGCTACGAGACCTGTGAGTTCACGAGTTTCTTCATCATACTCTCATGCATTAAACATGTGTTTGAACTCTGGCTTGAAAGCTGTGTGATCTTATGATAGACGTATTTATGTAATAGTTAAATGAATGATCATGTGCTCTCCAGCTCCTTTTCCATGCAAATGAAGAGGAAATTGAATATTATAATATTTCAGTGAGATGTCCTCAATAACAAATTACTGTTTAAAATAACCAATATTTGTATGTATATCAATTGCCTAGCAGTTATTTTTGTCTGCTATTTGCATGATATGGAAAAGACTTTTTCTAGCAAACGTTTTAAGCTACTTGGTACTGCTTTCCTTTTGGAATGATCACAAGGGTGCATATTTAGGGATGTATTTTCCATCTGTTTTTTTGAAGCTGGCAAAGCACATAATTTGGAATAGAAAAGAAGTCTTAAAGTACCCAAATTTGAACTAGTATGTGTTTGAGCTGTTCTAGGAATTCTTATTCTATCGCAGTTGGTAAAAATGAAGGACTATATTCTGCCCTTGCATGCAATATGCAGCCACGGCTCCAGGCAAATAGGAGCCATATGTGAATGCCTGGGGGCATGATATGGGCTCTGGGAGTTTTCCTGTTCTTTTACAAGCCAGGACCTGAAATGATCAGCAGGGCTTGGTGAACCCCAACTGTTCAGAGCAGCCCTGGGGTGTGGAGACTTGGTTGAGGTGGGTCACCGCCTCAGGTCCTTTGTCAGAGTCCTGGGCTTATGCGTCTCTTCGTAAGGGCTTGAGTAAAGCCCCTGCTGGAGGGACCCGCTGAGTCTGCTGTGCCCTGCAGTGGTGGGCACAGGGCCGCCAGCACAGACGGGCTGCCTGAAAGGTCACGCTGACTTTTGTTGCAGCACATGGAGCGAAGGAGCTTCGTAAGCCAAAGTCAAGCTTTGCTGCAGCCATGTGTACCACACCGGGGGACTGAGCTTTCGCCCAGAACAGTGCCGGCGTAACCTTGCATCTTGCAGGAGTGGGGAATTTCACCCCGTGAGCTCTGGGTTCCCCCACGCTCCTTCTGCTCAGCCAGAATTATCTCCTTTACTCTTCAAGTCAGCTTGCTGTTTTGACGGGACTGCTCACTGCACGGGCTGAATGGGGGTGACAGAATCTGGCCCTATTGCTCTGCCTGTGGTGGGTCAACCTGAGATTTGGTGGAATGGTTCTTGTAGGTGGGGATTTGCAAAGCACCAAACTGCTCGGGGCACTAGTGCTCCTGAGACTCAGTGGGACTGCAAGCAGCTGAAAAAAAAGGCTCTGAGAAATGTGAACTGCCCCTGAACCTTGCTGTGAAACCTCCCTAACCAAGGGGAGTGCGGCAGGTTTTGAGACTTTGGGATGGTAACGTGCCTGAGGTCTCCAGTTGCCCTCATTAAGCCCCGGGAAAAGAACTGTGGTTTTTATTTGTCATGTTGTGGAATAGGAAGACCAAGCCGTGCCTGTTGAGCTGCCTAAGTCTCCTGAGCAGTTCAAGCATAATTTCTGGCCTGTGGAGATGCCCTTTCACTAAAAACTGCAATTTTTTGGCTGGGGGCTGATAAGTTCCAGTGGAAAAAAACAGCCAGTGGGGGTTGTGGCAGGCAGCATGGCTAGGTCACCGTGGGATCTAGCTTATCGCTAGTCCAGGCCCATCTCACCTCCGTACTGAGGGAGCCATCATTATCTCATGCTACAAGATCTCCCTCCTCCTGGTTCTGTAGGGTATGTGATGTATTTTCGGTAGATCTTGACCATATGTTACAGATTTTTGTTACGGAGATTGAAGAGTAAGGAAAAAATGGCCATCCCTGGCCTAGAAGCAGAGAAGTTACAGCTAGAAAGGAACTCTTGGGTCTACTCCATCCTCATGTGCTAGCGCAGGATTTTCTTGTGTACTAAACCCCTCAGTGTTGTAATATATGATTGATATTAATTAGGTTTCTGCAAAGTACTGCACTCCTCAACTTGAACTGAACCAGAAATAAATATATTGCCATATATTAACATTTTATTAGTTGAGAAGAAGAATAGGATGAAGGCACCTATGTGAAATCCAAAGTATGAGCTTCAGATTGAATTAATGCCAGCAGCGCCTTGAGATTAATTTGGTTACTATGGGTACAGAATAAGAAATAGTATACCATAATGTAACTATGTTTACTGATTCATTTTTGGCATTAAAAACTAAAACCACATTATATATGCAACAACAGTCTTTTCTTCCTTGGAAGAAGAAGGCGGGTACATTTTAGTAATTAAAGTGAATGTTGCCCTCTGAAAAGTGCCAGTACTCTACTAGAAGGAAAGCTGTTATTATTTTACAGGATCTGCCCCATCACATGCAGCAGAGCTGCAATATACCAAAAGAACTGAAAAAAAAGAAAATACCACCACCCCAGGAAGCTTCCAGTCTTTTACAGCTTCTTGTTAAATATCTCTTGTAACACGATAACATTTGTTTCATGTACCATTCAACTGTATTGGTCAAATGTCAGTTTTCTAACCTCATGCTACTTCATATCTCATCAGTATGTAAGAGACAGGACAAGTTTTGCATCTTAAGATGTTGAAAGCTGGGTAATAATAAAATAATGCAGTGGAAATACCATATATTCAGAAAGCAATTATTTTAAGGGGTTTCAGTTTTGACATGGCTAGATTAAGTATGAAGCTTTTTGTTTCTTATACTTGCTGTCAAGAACGTTGTTAAATACTGATACCACCTCCTAAGAGAACAACTTTTAAATACCAAAATGAAAAGGATAAGCATTAAATATTTTGGTAGATATATTGTGCCATAATGTCTACTGCCTTGTTCTTAATACAAAGCACAGTAGGGCTTAATTAAAAAGTGATTGTACGATCTATCACAAACCTGCATTAGGGATATGGTTGCCAAGAAAATTAAGTTGAATAGGTGGTGATAATGAAATCGATATTTTATTGAATAGTTTTTATTCCTATGCCTTTGTTTGCTATTCTTGCTTCTCTGTCAGCAGGTAAGACATTTTCCATCCAAAATTCTTTGAAAGAACTCATTGCATGTGATCCTTCTTTGTTTCATTGTTTGATCAGCGTAAGTTATTTTGTTCATTTTTTGATAGAGTAAAATGTCTTGATCAACTTCTGACTCTGGTGTGGTAGAGTATGACAGTAAACAAAGAAAAGTAAGTCCTTTTGAGCTTGTTCTTGCTAGTTTTTCCAAGGAGTAGCTAGCTAACGACTGGTATGAGGGTGATCTTTTATTTCATGTAAGCAAAAGTCAGAGCCACTGAAAGCCTCCAGGGCAGTCCCACAGTCTGGTTTAGTACAGATTTCTCCTGTACCAGCTCATTGTGTGGCTTCAGAACCTGATAAACAAGAGTGTTGAGCAGTAACAAACATGAAAATATACTCACTGAAGCATAAGATCCAGTGAAGAATATATACAATGAAACTAAGCGTCTGTGAGGCCTGGGCCAAAATCACCCTGGTTATAACTTCATCAACTTAAATGCTATTGATTTTTTTTCAAGTACCACTGACCTCAAGTTGCTGGGATTGTACTTGGGTTGAATTTGACCTATACCATTAAGGCCAGGCAGAATCACAATTTAGAAAATGCAATGCAAAGAAATAGTTACTGCATATTCAACCCTGTTGTAATTCTACACCAGTCAATGCGAGTTCAGTATACTGTTAGAAAGGCTCATCTTTAAATGGGTAGAAGTGTGTTGGCAAGCCCTGCAGCAAACAATAAGACAAAGGATCTTATTGTTCCCCTTCATATTTTAACAGAGTGGTATGTTGCAAAACAGATGCTTTTCTAAGCAAAACTCCTGGGTCAACCAGCACAGCTTTGTTTTCACATCCTCAGTTATTAGGTTCAGTTTTGCCAGTGTTTTGTGGTAAACTCAAGCAGCACTGCAAAGACGGAAGGCTGCTTTTTGTGATCTGACTGCATGTCCTGCATGAACACGTCCTAATGAACACGTATCACGTATTGCATGGCAAACTGCAACTAGCAACTTCTCTTGTGCCACCATGCAATATGCAACATGTGCTAGAGGAGAAGACAAGCAGAGCACAAGGCTCTGAAAGCCATGAGAGGCACTGAAAGCTTGCGTTTCTGGTATGCAGCAGTATAGATTTTTGAAAGGTTAGATTCAGTCTATTTTTAGGTAGCCTTCACATTGGGACTGATCTAAAAATGAAGGTGATATAAAAATTGCACATGTCTCTCCTGAATTGTCAGAGATTTTTGACAAAATGCAAAAAAAGACTGTTCTTTGAATCAGATAGTTTTCTTTTTTTTTTTTTTTTGAAGTAAAGCTATGCCTCTTATTTAGAAGAGGAGCCTTTATATTCTTGATTAAAATGCCAGTACCGTCTATTTCACTCTAAGATCAGCATTTTCAGATTTTAGCAAAGTTAAAGAAATATGACTTTTGCACTTATTGTTTGGGAAGATTTATTCACTTGTGTAAATGAATTTTAAAAAATTGGCAAGGCCTTTTCTCTCGTATAAAATAAATCTGAAGATAAATGATCTTTTCTGCTAACATCACCTATCATTAAAGTGGCTAAATGAAAATCAAAATGTGTTGCTATTTAGTGCCTGCTCTTCTTTTACGGGAGATGAAATTGAACATGTTTCCTGGGCAGGAATTGTCAGCTATGCTTCGATTTATAGCATTGTCCAGGATACAAATTCACAGCCGCCATGTGTTTCCCCCGCTCTGCCTTAAAGGTGGTGGCTCTGTCTGCCCAAAGTACCTGCCTCTGGTTCGCTGTGCACACTCCTATTCTGCCTTAATGAAAATCTGTAAACAATGTAATTTTGTATTGCATTGAGCTGAAGCACAAACATTTTTCCATGTCTTTGTAAACAGGACTGCATATGAGAATGAAACAGCTGGAGGTCTACCTCCAGCAAACCCCTGGGGATGTGTCACAGCCATTTCTCCGTTGTATGCAATCCTGGTTTAATAAATTGGTAATAATATTATGATGAAGTGCTCTTTGGTTTGGGTTTGCTGGGGATTTTTTTCCTAAGCAACTTGCAACATTAAATTAAAATAATCTTCCATTCAGACAGTTTCTTATTTTTACTTGGTTCTGCATTCCTCAGAGAGGAAGGGTGAGCCTGTAACGGGCAAAAGTGAAAAGGTACCCTCTAGTGAAGTTGTATGTTAGTGGGAGTGCTACACAGTCCTTTTAATGCTTTTTGGTTAAATACATGGTCCTGGCTTGCCATTCTGCATGTGGAGTTCAATAGAGCAGAGCCAAAAAATAATGTTTAATTTCGTCAGGTTGTTGGGGAATTTTACGACGGTAGAGATCCATTAGGGACAAACATGAAAGTAGCAAACTTGTCTTATTTGTCAATTGACGTGTAGTAATGAAAATACAGTCATAGCTCTTTTGGGGAAAAGACTAGATATGCATCTTTGCTGGTACCCATTTATAAAATAGTTACACCAGTGCCCCAGGGCAAAGGATGTTTGGCAAATACTAAATTCCTCAGAAACAAAGATATTGAAAACGGCGATAACTGATGCCGTCTCAGTGCTTTATCCCTCTTCCATTCGCATGGGAAAGCTGGTGCAGCCTGAGCAGTATCAGAATAAAAAAGGAGGAAAGATATGGAGGAGTTTCTGCTCTGAACTATCTTGGTCCCATCTTCAGTAACAAGGCCTGGTCCAAAGCCCACCTAAATCCATTTAAAAATTCCCATTCCCTTTAGAAGCATTCAGAGCAGTCACTTATTCCAGCCACTTTAACATCGCTCTTTTGCTGAGTTCTTTTTGTACAGAGATCAGGCAAAAATTGGGGGGTAAAAAAAAAAAAAAAAGCAAGTAACTTAGACCAAACCTTTCTATGGCTAACATTTCTCCCATTCTGTCTCTGTACTGGTTTGTTTATCCCTGGGTCAAAGGTGGAAGTACTGACAAATTTCTGATCAAAGCATCACTTGGGGAGAGTCAACCTCCAAAGGTTACAACTGAATTTGGGACAGCTAGTGACCCCAAGCTAAATGTTCATCTTCCTTTATTTCTGCTATCTGAACTGGGGATGGAGGGAGGGTGACATCTTTTGCCATTTGTGCAACTTTTTTAGATTAATATTGCAGCTCCAAGAAAAATGAATAACTGGACTTTTGAGCACAGAGTGGAACCATGAAACCTGTAGGGATTTCTCTAGCACTAGTTACTAGTTTGCATATTGCAAGTTAACTGCAATTCATGAAAAGTTCTGGCTAAAAATAACTCCTGGGCTCGATTTTTGGCTGGCAGGAACTACTAGTTAAGAGGTCATGTGAAGCTGATCTTTCAGGAGCCTGGTCTGTGTGAGACTGCACTGGCCATTGCAGCGAGGTGACCCTTGGCTTATCCTTGACTGACTTGGGAAAGTGGGGTATCGTGCCTGAGATAGGAAATGTTTTCTGCGCTGCAGGACTCTGCGAGGCCACGCAGCATGCTGGCTGCTGAATGGACGTAGCTCCAGCACCTTTCCTACCACCTTCTCCATAGGAGCTTGGCTTCTTCAGCCGCCAGGCATAACCATATAAAGGGTTATTTGGTGCATAAGCAGGCTTAAAAAAATCTCCAGTTCTTTTGTGGGACATTTTCATTTGATTTTGTGTGCCTAAAATTGTAGCAGAGCGTATCTGTGGCCTGTGTTACTAGAATCAGATCAGATGACTACAATTCAGAATTATTTCCACATTATACTTTGTTTTAATACAAAAAAATGCCAAGAGCGAGGCCCAAGAAAAAAAGGCTGACTCAGTCACAGAGCTGTGTCTGAAGAAAGTCTTATTTGAAGATGAGAGATGTGTTAGTAAGGCTGTCTGTCATCTCTAGTTTATTAAAAAAAATTGCTAGGAGGCACTAAAGCTGTCCACTGCCTTTCCCTCTGTTCCTTCACTCAAAGGTGCTTCATTCACATCGACTTTACCATAGCAGTTTTGTGTAAAACAAGATTTGATTTTAGAGTATTTAAAGGTTAGTGTTCTTTCCAATACTGTGCTGCAGAGTTGTGTGCACTCCACTGCAATCGTTTTCCCAGCCATTTTCGAGAATAGATAGAGTATGTTAGGAAAGCATGTGAATTTTTCCACCCCTTAGCTACAGTACTGTCTGAAGTGGAGCTAGCAGGTGAACATGCTGTGCTGCCCTATGGCAGTTAGGACACCACAGCTTCCCATGGAGCTGGATCTCAGTTCAATGGCTGAATGGCCCATGTGACAAACCAAGCCCAAAACTGAGTTTAACTGATGGTCAGAAAGCAGTCACAGAAGTGACTTTCCATGGAAGGGCCAGTGAGAACCAGCTATTTCTCATTGAGATAAATTTAGTGGTTGTTATAAAGAAGCTTTCCTGGATATAGGCTTTATACCATTGGACAGACATTGAAGGCGTCACAGTCCCTGTCCAAAAAGAGTTCATAAACTAATGTAAATTTCTTAAGAGTACTTTAGATAGTATCTTTGGAACAGGCTTGGCTCCCAGCAAATTGCTTAAGGGTTGCATCAAGGAATCTTTTATGCACTGTAAGATACCAAGTCCATGCTGATTATTCCTGGGATTATCCTGGTCAGATCCCTCTCAGAAAAAGTCAGTACAGACTAGGTTGGTGTTAATGATAAACAAGTGGGGAGGCAAGAGCTCCAGGGAAATGGTGCATTGTGGATGGCAGTTGGGGTATCGAGAAGAATCCAGGCAGGCTTTTCCATGGCCCTACAGAGCTACAAACAGAAATTGTGTCCCCAAAGCTTTCACAAATTCTGCCTTTTGTAGCGAGGGCTGGACAAGACAATTGCCCATCCACAGGCGGACATGCGTGTGTGCGACTGGCGGGCTGGGGAATGGCAATGGAAAGGTACCACCTCTAAGTGCGGGGACATCCCCCTCTAGCTGCTGAAAATCAGTGCAAGCAGAGAACTTGCCAGAAGCCTGTTCCCTGCGTCTGCTCTGCTCAACATCAGACAGGAGCAGGATTTGTACTCTTCCCAGGGACTTGAAAGCACTGAAGGAAAAGGGGAAAAAAAAATAACTTTATGATTTCTGTTGTTCCAAGGAAATATCAGCGGTGAGGCGAGTGAAGGAGAGACAATCAAAATCTGCGACAGACTGTGATTTTGATGTGGTTGTGCATGAATAGAAGGCTCTGCCAGTGTGCAAAACAGGAATCTGTCTCCTTTGCTTGCCCAGGTGTCTGCACTCAAGCAACCACCAGAGCTTCCCTAGGAAACTGATGTGTTTACATGGCTCAGGTTCTCAAACATATAGGGGCAATAAATTTAAATGTAGATTCTCCTTTACAGATTAGTCTCTCTGTGAAACAGTAACACCAGAGTGAAAGACATTGTTCACGCTGCTTTTAACAGGCTTGACAAGCTGGATTTTCCTGCAAATCATAGAAAATGTGGGTCCTGGAGAACATATGCTCCAAATGTTGGGGGAAACAAGTGATAAATGGATTTTTATGTAGTCAGCAGGAGCGGCTTTGGCTTTTCTTGTTTTAGTAACAAGTAACTCAAATATGTTTGTGAAGAGGGAGATGTTCAGAGGTATGAAAAGATTTAGGAAGATTACTTTCAGGGGGGCATCTATATTCCTACTTTGCTTAGGCGCTCTTGCGAGGTCTTACAACAAACACTGAGTTATAAAGAGTAGTATGTGTGCAACCCTGGTTAATACCGATAATCAGCTAATCTTCACTTAATAGTGAATATTCAGCCAGGGCCATTCACATGTGAACAAGCAAACAAACTCCAGTGGCATTCAGGGGTGTTTATTTGAGCCCACAGTATGCGGAGGCAGATGTGGAAAAACTCTCCCTGAGGTCAGTAACGTAGGAAAGACTCAGTGCTGGGAGAAAGCTCTTTTGGACTGTCTAGTACGCAGCTGCTCCGACAGCAAACTGTGGCCCAGAGCTGAGCTATGAATAAATTTGGCCCAGACCTGCCTGAGTCTTTCAGAGGGCTGGTGCAGAGGACCATCATGGTTTGTCTGTGTAAAAAAATCTGAGTTCATAACTGCCCTAGCAGAATTGAAGAGGGCACGCTGTTTTTTTCCATTGTAAAATCATTTTACCAATGAACCATGAACTTGGTTAACCCTCTTAAAATACCCCAGCAGTTCAAGGAGTTTGGCTCACTGGCTTATGCTACTGAGTGCATATTCTGGTTAGGATGAACTGGGTAAATAAGGAAAAGAAGCTGAGAAGGTAGAAAAACAAACAAACAAGCAAATAGGATAGAAGCAGAACAGAGAGAATGGAGTGGAAAACAAATACAAAAGAACTGTGGGGAAAAAAAAGAATAAAGGTGAACAGAAGGAAGATTTCTAATAAAAAATTAATAGAGTATATATACTTTATATAAAACACCATTTTAGCATACCTTTGGAGTGCAGTTTTGCCTTTTATATATACCATTGGCTTATCTTCTGCTATAAGGCCATTCACACTTGGAGACTCAAGTGGAACGGGCTTAACTGATGTGAAAACTGGTGTGTAAACTTCAGCTTGTTGAGACTTCAACACTGTTCTTTTATTCAATTTTAATCATCCTTACTCCACTGGAAAAGAACCTAACTGCTGAACATTAGCAAGCACTGTAGTTCAGAAGCTGGGAAAGACATTCTTTCTTTGGGGTTTCAGAATCAGGGGGCTCCAAA
The DNA here is from genome assembly GCF_036417845.1 of Apteryx mantelli. Taxonomy (NCBI): domain Eukaryota; kingdom Metazoa; phylum Chordata; class Aves; order Apterygiformes; family Apterygidae; genus Apteryx; species Apteryx mantelli. The sequence continues at coordinate 67,827,617 of NC_089982.1, forward strand.
ATCAATAGCTTCTTTGGGAAATTTGAGTTACAGGGAATAAAAACCTGACCATGAAAATGTGCGTGAGAGAACAGGAGAAAGAGATAGAATGAATGCTGAATTCAGAAAAAGTCAAGGACAGAGGGATTGAAGACTTTGGTCTTTGAGTTCTGCTCGTTGCTGTTGTTACTGCAGACAGCCATGCCTTCTAATCCTGTAAAAAAAAAGTATCAGGATTTGGGAATTTGTGCCCAAATGCTGTTGGAAGACTTGCCAGAACTTTCCTGAATTATGGTCTTTGAAGAAGAAAAGGCAAAATTTGGAAATTGCTGATAGTAGATACAGAATAACCTAAAAACAGAAAGCCTAATGATCAGAGATGTGGTCTGATGAAAGACATTTCAGTAGAACTAGATTGGGTCAAATGGACCTGCAGACTTTACCAACTGAGAGAGGGTTTTCTTCATATGCATTTATTATGGAACTAAATAATGTGTGCCTACTCAGGTATTGCCCCAGAAAAGATGTTTGTGCAATTTTTTCATGTTGTCAAAACACTAGGGAAGAGTATTGCTGAAGGTACCAGGAAATTTTTGGAAGACACGGTTTCTTTGGAGGACAGTAGTGTGGATACTGGTTGTATTCTCAGACACTTCATTGATGTGTGCTGAGGCTGCCTGGTGCCCAAGCTATAACACCACTGCAACTGCCTTCCTCTCTTCTCTCCTGTTACATGTACTACTCTCCAAAAAAAACACATTTAAAATATTTGAAAAGGATCCTGATGAGTAAATTTATACTTGACTTGAGTTGGACCATGCCATTAAAAAAGTTCTTGCTAAGAGATGGGGAACCCTTGCTTGAGCCTAGCTTGCCATCCCTTCCCAGTACCACTGGAAGTGCCAGCCAGCTTCAAGCCATAATGTGGACAGGCCTGTAGAAAAGCGCTAGAGGAATCTCAACTATTATTAGATATCGCTTGCACTGTCTGCAACATATTAAGAAAGTTCTCCAAACTCTAAGGCTTGTATGAAAGCACCACTAAGGTTACAGTTTATACTTATCAGTTAACTTGCTAATTTGAAGGAAAACCGGTGAAGCGGAAATGTAGAAAATAGAAACAACACAAGCAGGTCAAAATATCCAAAACAGCGATATAAAATGTTCCAGTGTAAATACATTTCTATAAAAGGTGTGAATGAAACTTCAGAGGAAACAAAAAAAAAAAAAGATGATGGATTCGGCACAGTCAATGAACACAATTATAAGTAGGTATTGAAGGAGAATATTCCACCAACCATGGATCCACAGATAATAATTAATAAGAAGAGACTCCACTGGAGGCAGGCAGGTGCCCAGCTTTATTTCACAGCTGACTGTGCGGATGCCAGAGGTACTGACCTTTGCCCCACATCTTAATAATTTACTGCAGTTTTATCATTAAATCAGCATATAATTGGGAAGGAAATTAGGTTTTTTTTTTCATTGTGCGAGCAAAGTAATACCGTTAATTTAATCATTTGTAGGAAAGGCCTTCTGTAGTCGTTTGGTATTTTGCTGTGTGTTTTTTTTTTTTTTTTTAATTAAGTAAAGTAAAAACAATGCCATTTTTGTCATCTGTGCTTGGTGAAAATGTGACAGTGTGATGTGATTTGCACCTTAAGCACAAGCAGGGAAAACTGTACATTTTATCAGAACTGGCAATAATAAATTACAAAGGAACACAAATAAGCTAAGAATGTATCTGAGACTTACTACAGTTTCTGAAGTTTTTAATATCTGGGGGGAGAAAGGCTATTTCAGGAACTGCACTTCTTTTTATTTATTTTTTCTCTCAGCAAAATCGCATAATTGTACCCATTTAGCCTTTAGAATATTCAAGTTTGCAAATAACTTAGCAACAGAAATGAATATTTCATGACAGGGAGAATGACCAATTATAGTTTCGCGACTGTGCCCGATAGCCCATCAGTGTGACTGATCTAGTGTTTACATTCTGCAAGACTTTTGAACCCAGCTAATTAAAAAAATACAACTTAAGAAAATAAACAGGCAGGTGGGGATAGTTAAACAAGACCTTTCCCCCCCCGTTGTGGGAAATGGTCTGCCGCTATGTTTGGTACCTGGAGTTTGTTATGTATTCAGTGTGTAGTGTCCTCATAAACCAGTTGCACCTGCAGCAGCCCCTATTGTCTCCGCGAGGGAGCTGTAAAAGGCTTAAAAGAAGAAACACTTCTGTTAATAGCGTGTCCGTGCTTCCACAAGACAAGAGCTTTTTCTGTTTTCAGTGAGAAAATGCTCAGTCCAGGTCAGAGGGGCTGGTGCACAGCGCTTGTACAAAAATGCCCCCTAAGGCAGCACTGAGGCAATAGTACTTATAGGAAAATGCAGAAAGGAATCTAAACAGTTATGGGCAGGACTGTAGCAGTTGTATGTAATAACACTGGTTTCTAGGGTGAGTACACTGAGACACAGAAATGATTAAACAGCAGCTGAGAAATACTGTAATTTAGCTGGAAACAGAATCAGGCTGCTTCTTTGTAGTAGGTGAGATACCTATATGATTTTTTTTATTGATACTTTCTCCATTACTGGGAAATGCACTTTTTTTTTTATTTTTTTGCCGATGCATTTGCTTGTGGAAAAACTAGCTCTAGTTGCAGTTAGCACTCAGAAATTGTTAGCCTAGCATACACAAAATACTTTGCAAGGTGTAAAATCCGGTAGCGAAAAAATTATTATAATGCGTTGTAACTTTTACAGAACTCTGTGATAGCGCTTCCGAATGAAGCGGCGCCGGGGAGCTGCTGCTGGCTCCGGGTCTGCCTGGAAAGGTTAGAATGGGTCTGTTCAGAGCCCACATGCTCCAGCGCGGCTTGGAGTTACTTCACTTTTTTCTTTATAATAAATACAGCTTTGTCTGCTGTTTGTTTTGGAAAATAAAAAAGGAAGAAAGAAATTAAAAAAAGATTGTGAGGGATTGTAGTTATTATATAGCAGGGGCACAATTTAGGGGGTGTGGCACGGAAATCTGATTTTAATCACAGCATGGTGCTGAAGCCTCAAAGGTCTGACTGGTTTTTAAAAAGATTTACTTCACTTAAGCCTAGGTCTGCCTCTGAGTGACGTCACTAGTTTTAGCAGCAGCACAAGAAGGCTGGATGAGTGACAGCCCAGCCTACTTTTTAATAGCTTTGTCATGTGACTGGGAACAGTAGTAAGACAGGTGCCTTCAGTTCACTCTCAGTAAGGGGCTCGTTGCCTGCATGCGTGTGTGCTCCCTGCCCGGCTCTGGATTGTAGTTTGAAAGCTTCACCGCTGGCGTTCGGGAGCTGGATGGCGTGGGACATGTGCAACCAGGACTCTGTCTGGAGTGACATAGAGGTGAGCCGGGCGCCGCGAGCGGCGTGGGCATTGTCTCGCGCGCAGGCGCGCTGCAGGTCACTGGTGGCTTTTTGTTTCATTGGGTTTTTTTTTCTTTCTTTCTTTTTTGTGAGAAAAATGCTGAAATGTGCTAGGTGGAATACTTTGCAAACAAGTCTGAATCTTATCTTAACTCCAGTAAGTTTGCTATTTTAAGGTTGCTCTGTGATGCCTTGAGCAAATCAAAGCTTAGCTCCTGTCATCAGTATCTCCTGCAGTTGGAAACTATTTTCATGTGCCTCTGGCTCGCTTTCCCGTCATATGCAATATTTATGCTCTAAGATATTGATATGAATCAGTGTCTGAAGTCTTTCCAGTGGCGTTTAGTGGCCTGGTTGGAAAAATGCCATGTTTATTTAGAATAAGATTAACATTTATTTTTCCCCCAAAAAAGAAGTTAAAATTAAGTAATGATTTCATATTGTAATTGCTCGTTTCACTGTGCTCTGTTGAAGGCTTTTTCTTTGTTTATCAACTGTAGAAATCAAACACACACACAAGAATGAATGCCTTGTTGTTTTGTTTTAGATGCTTTTAAAAGAGATTTCTGGAAATAGATGTTTGCTTGCTTCTTGTTGTATTGGAAAAATTATCCAGCAGTTAATGTCCCATAGGGCAGGATTCTCAGTGATTCCAAGTAGTCCAACAAATAGTTAAATCCTACTGCATGACAGAGACAACAGGATGAACCAGGAGAATAGAGTTTATGCAGGACTGTGTGAACTGCTGCTGCTGCCGCTGCTTGTGTAAAAATAGATGGCAATACATCAAATCCACAGCTTCTGCTGGCTACAATTCATAAAGGGAAAAAGCAAGCAGTTCCCTGGTAATCTCTGGAGTATAAACTGAGGTCTGAGGATTTCTGCATGTTTGCATTCGGCAAAATGGAGCGTTACCTGAAAGTTCTGGCAACTTGTGAAGCGAGGCAAACTTTGCTTGGACCCCGTCAAGAGGAATCCGAAATCCAGACCTGCTCCCAGGAACTAACCCTCTGCCTGCGAGTTTGGAAGAAGTGCTCAAAATGCTCCCCTTAGGCAACGGGGGTGGGGGGAGAAGCGTTACATGTGATGCTTTTTAAGTAAGATGCTTGTGCTATGAGATACCCATCTAAAGCAAAAATGTTAGTGTTCTCAGGTATATTTTTCTATCTGGTGGAGCATGCATGCGGATTCTTAAGTCTTTTTGTCATGTTTTAAATATTTGCAGCTTGCCATTGTATCCACCGATTTCTGTTTGCGTATTGTAATTGCTCTTATCTTGTTTTGATTTCTTGGTAAAGTGGAATAGATATGGATAATTCATATGTCCTGTAGCTATTATGAGTCAAGGCTGTAAGTGGATGACTTTCTGGCTCCAAAGTCCTAATTGTTTCTGAGTAGCTGGAGTATCCTGTGGGTTGTTGTCTGGCTTGTAGCATGGGTCTCAGCTGCTGTAGCTTCATTTTTCCATCATGTATTATTCCTGATGCTGCTAGGAGCTGATTGAGGAACCAGCTTATATGGAAATACTGAAGATTTATTTTAATCACGAGAGTTCCTGCAGTAATTTCAAGCTAGTAACGGAACAGATAATTTATGTCAATGACTTTTTCATAGTGTGGAGAGAAAAAAAAAAAAAAGGTTTGATCTTAATATTAATTGTGTGGTGGATGGATTAACTGTTGGTAGGATTTTACCAACTGGCTCCTGCATTGCACTTCCTGTAGCAATGTAGTAGTGTCTGCATGCTGTTTTGGCCCTAGGGATCACCTTTACTGATCGAAAATATTACAGGCAGCAGGTACTGTAGGCAGCTTTCATTTTTTGAATCATTAATGTTTGCTGTCAACTTAAAATGTATTATATTCTCTCTCACATAATGACAGGATGGCATGGTGGTTAATAAAGGCCTGCATCACTGTAGCTGATCAGCGTCCCCAGTGTTTCACAGTTTAATGAAGGTGATGTACAGTAAGGTTGCGAAGATTGATAGAGAGAATCCACATGACATACATTCTATCAAGTCTGTCATTCTTTCCTGGGTTCATCCCCTTGGCTGTTTGAAAAACTTGTTAAAAATAAAATGAAGATTATTTTTTCATTAATATAATTAATATGGCAGAAGTCCTTTTTTTTTTTTTTAATTTACCTTCAAAGGCACAAAAACGTCCAAAAGGTTAATGGAGAATTATACTTAATTATAATGATTCATTATCATCAGTGCAGTTAAGCTAATTTATTGTTTGCGCCTGAACTAAGAGGAAAAAAAAAGTCTGTTGGAGTGAAATAACGCACAGTAATTAGCCTCTTGTGTTTAGTGACTGCTTTATCCTCCTAAATGTTATTATAAAATTAAGGCCGTAGTTATGGAATAACTATGATATCAAATAACAGTGGGAAGACAGTAAAATGCATTATAGCAATGCAGGTGCACCTGTTACAGATGTATAGGCAAACAGTAAATAGCAGCATGTCAGATGAGGACAGTTTTAGGACTTGGAGTGTTAAATCTGGCATCGTCAAAGGCCAAATATAAATTAATAACAGGAACACTTGCTACTAATGTGTCTCAGATTAGAAGCATAATGCCATATTCAGAACATGTCAACATTGGCAAGAACATATATACTTCATTTCAGCTATTACATTTTTAAGGGACATTGCAGTCATAGGCAAATAAAAGCTTCAATGATCAGGATTTTTTTTTTTTAATAAAATTGTTTATGTTGCTTCAAAAGCCCATTGTAGGATTTAAAAATGCATATTACCAAGAGTTAACACATTTATCTAGGAGGTTCACAGAGTGAAGCTATTTTTACAAATGAAAGCAGTAACAGATCAGCAGGATACTTTAGAAGTCTGCGGCATCAGTTATAAGCTACTGACCTCCACAACACAAACCTGAGAATGATGCTGAGAATCTACCTTTTCAGTCAAAAACTAGATTATCCTTTAATGAGATCAGAGATTTTGTGCAAGCATCAAAAAAGGTCATCTCTGCATTATAAGATTTCTGCTGGAAGGTTTATGTCTAGCACTAAAGAAGAGGGAACTCTTTAATTTTTTTCTTTGTGTTTTTTCTGTGACCGAAGTAATAATAAGTTGTGTGCAGTGAAAATTACTAAAGTGAGATTTTTGACTTCTTAAAGTTCTGCAACCCCTCAAATAATAGAAATAAAAGCAACTGATATTTCAGAGCCTCATTTTGCAACCTCTTTGTTCCCTTGCCCCTTGGCCTGTTACGTGATTATCTCGTAGTGTCCTGGTAGACGTGGAAGTTGTCTGGTAAATTATAGCTCACACCAGCTGCACTGAGTCTTTGTGCCAACAGATGAAATCTTTGCTCGCGACGGTGCTGCTGCATATAGCCTGTGCACTGCAGCTGTGCTGAGATTCCCAGCAACAAAAATCTCAATGAAATTCACCTTCAGCAGCTCTCTCTTATACTGCTGTAAAAGGCGGTCCTTTCAAGAGTGACATAACAAATATTGAGTAATTCACATCAGTGGACACTGTGTTATTGCCCTACAGACATATCTCTTTAGAAGGTGGCACTTTCTGGATTGACTTCAATCCAAATAGAAGTTGGGAAATCATTCAAACCACCCAATCAACTGACTGGAGTCGAGGAGTACCCGCTGCCTGAATGCGCTGTTGGCCATCCTTAACACAAAGCTAGAAATACTCAGTGTTGAAGCCCTTACACTCAGTTGACTTTAAGGCTTTTAACCATTCACTGCCTGGTGCCTTTGCAGCTTTAAAGAGAGGAGGTGTGTTTTGCAGTATACCAATATCAACGTAGCTATTCGCAGATGAGCTCCAGGAGTGTGTGGTACAGTGCAGAAGCAATTGCTTCATTGAGCAGCATTAGCGTATGGAACTCCATTATTTGCCAAGCTGTTACTGTGTTTTCCATAATTAAGAATTGGCTTTGTTGGATACTCTAACATTTCAATTGCCATGCTAAAGTGGACGTGTAGTAGTATTTTTTTTTCTTGATTAGTAGACCAGTTAATACCCTGTCCAGCATCATACTAGTGTATAGAAGCATATGCATTCTGTGTTTATTTGTGTTTATCACTATTCTGTTCAAAAGTCACGGAGACAATGATTTTGCACAGCGAGGGCCAGTGTTTTGCAGGCCCTCTACCTGAGGGTTGCTGAATCAGCCATAGTATAGGACTTGCTGGGCTGCCTGGACAAAAAAAAGTCCAGTTTGATTCACTTGATGTGGCCACTGTCTGGAGAAAATTAGAAAGCTGGCTGGAAGCTTTTGGGCTGGGACAATATGCATACTTATTTCAAGTGGGTGAAAGGCTCCATAAACTAAATGTCTGTCACCCAAATGTGAATATAGGGATATTTCAGAATACACTTCAACTAACAGGACACTGTTGTGCAACTGGGTAGCCGTGATCTGTGCATCATCCAGTACATTGGAGAAATAGCACAGCAGCCTCTGCTAACCCATGCTTCAGTATGCCCATGTGGGAGCCACCACCGTGGCTGACTTCAGGGATTACGGTGGGGATCTGTAGAGCTGAAAGCGTGAATATTTACAGCTTGAGTTCACCCCCAGGGCTGAAGGCTGTAACAGTCTGTGCCTCTTAACCTGAATGCACCAGGAAACGCGTGAGAGACCTTGCCCAGAGGTATTCTTCTGTGACTTCTACCTGTACCAGCTCTCTCTGACACAAAAGAAGAGCAAGGCCGTGCCTTGCCCCTTGCTGTTGGATTTACTAAAGCTTTGGACACTAGTCTTATCAAGGAGTATAGGGAGAAGGAAAGTGGTTGCTTCCTGTAGAGAGATGTGGTAGAGGAGGCAGCATATGTCCTCCTATTTCCCCCTCCCCTTTGCATACCTTTGTAGAGCTAGCAATGATCTAATATTTGGGGGGAAGTCCAGAAAACAGAGTCAATTCTAGTGACCCTGTGCTATAGCTTAATTGAGGCTTAATTCTTATCACATGATATTAAGGTTAATTAATGAAACTATTTCTGTGTTATTCTTGTTTCCTGCAGTGTGCTGCTCTGGTTGGTGAAGACCAGCCTCTTTGCCCAGATCTCCCAGAACTTGACCTCTCCGAACTAGACGTGAACGACTTGGATGCAGACAGCTTTCTGGGGGGACTCAAGTGGTACAGTGACCAATCAGAAATTATTTCCAATCAGTACAGCAATGAATCATCCAGCATATTTGAGGTAAGGGAAGACTATGCAAGTACACATTTCAGAATGCTTTGCATTTTTTTTTTCTTTTTTAACCTGATGGATGACTCTTTTTTAAGAGCCAGCAAACATGGTAATGTGTGTTATGGCCTCTGACTGGTGGCTTTAGTCCTCATGATCAAAACCTGGCCAGTTATCTGGGGGGGGGGGGAGGGGGCAGGGAAGCCTTGAAAGAATTAAATGGAACTTTTGATTTTTGAAAGGAAACGGCTGAAGGGTGCCTAGAGTACACTGCACTGTGGCGTAACAATGAGGAGTTGCACAATTATCCGCTACAAATCAAAACAAAATTTGAAGCTTGTTTGTTGTCTTCCACTTGCATTCCACAGAAAGGAGCAGAGGGCAACACCGTAGCTAACTGATGGATGGCTGAAGCTGGAGCCTTTTTAATAAAGACCATAGCAGAAGGTCCCACTTGGAGCATTATTGTGCAAGGCACCTTGCACACAAATTGAAAGGTCTTCATAGTTTAAGTATATGAGAGCAAATGTGCACACATAACAGAGAAGGCAGTGGTGGCTGTCAGTTGCGTTATAGCTCATGAGCTGGCCCATCGTTTGGGATGGCTCATAGCTCTCCTGGCAGAGAGCAGACTTAAAGTGAAAGTTGAAGGGTGGTAGGAGAGATTTAAATGTTTTCCTTAAAATACTGCCTTGTGGATCAGGGGGTACGAGAAGAGGGTTATCGTCTCTTTACCTCTGCCTCCAGACTTCTTTCTTTTGCAGTGTAAAACCTTCGTGATTCTCCACCCCATAGTTATGGGGCAGCCATGCCCCTCTTGAACCCTAACCTCCTTCCTGCCTTGATGATAGGAAATGCAGTAGATCATCCGCTGACTGGGAAATTGGACAATAAATTGATTAGCTGGCAGGAAGACCTTGTGCAACAGCAAGCTACTGCTGCTGCCTCTTGTGTTGCAGCAGCTCCGGGAAGTACGGCCGGCCCACCTGCTTGGGGAAGCCCCGAGTAAGCACTCTACACTTTAATAGCTGGAAAAGATTAACAGTTTAGTAAAATGCTTTTGAAGGTAAAATATAGCTTACCTGAGATGTCCTGAATGAAATTCTCCTTTTGTGCATACATCTGTAAACCAATGGTGTTTTTCCTGGTGCAGAGGAAGTTACTCTGGATTTATACAAGTGTAACTGAGAGCAGAAACTGGCCTTCTGAATTTGATCTTTCTATCATTTACACCCAAGTAATTCGGCGTTAATTTTATTCAAATCAAAATGAAGTTATCCCTGCGAAATCCTGCACTTAAACCCTCTTTTTCATTAGTTTTATGATGTTCCGTGTCATGTTTTATGAAGTTTCAAAACTGAGTCCTGTTCTTGAATTTCAGTTGTAGTAAGTAGCACGAGTTACAGCTTGTCTGTGTATAATTTTTTGATGGTCAATAACAGGGAGGCACGGGAGGAGGTAACGTATTTGCAGCTAAGATCAGAATTAGCACTGTGTGTGTGAGGGAGCATTTTTGCTTTTGTCATAACCTAGGATATATATTTTTCTAATCCACTGAAAGCCAAATGCAGAGACATTTTTCCTTTGGAAGAACCAGGAAAAGATTTAGACTTTTAAAATGCAAGGTCCTGATAAATAATGTAATTAAGCATGTACCTGTCTTTAAGCACATAAATAGCTCCAGTAAAAACAGTGGAACTTGTCCACTGGCTTATTGCTTGTCCTCTGCTTTACTACCTTACTGCACTGGTGGCTAAAGCTGTCGAGTACAGAATTGTCTCATGCAGGTAGTGACAATCCTCCTATATTCCTTATGTAGGAATTGTCACTTTCTATATGAAACAATTCCAGTTATGAAAATCAAAGCATTTTGCAAACAGTGAGACCACAGTACATGTTTGTACTTACCCTGGTGAGACAGGGTGATGCGGCGGTGCTGGTCGTTACGTGTAATCTCACAGGCCCTTTTGGGTGTGTCTGAAGAGGAACCGCCCCAGTGTGAAGAAATAGGTGGTATTCAGCTGGAGGAATGCATCTAGGCAGCAACTAATGTGTCAGAAATAATTGTTTGGAGATGAAATACATTGCATCTTTCCTGGTGGGCAAATTCTGCTGTCATCTATGCAAATGCTTGGATTTTGCAGAGTTCACTGACTTCAATTACAGGGTGCACTGCTGTCTCTGACAGCATAGTTTGGCCCATACATACCTATAGGGACAAATTGTTCTCTAATAGCATTTTGCAATACTGCAGTGCTAGAGCAAGACTATTTTCAGTTTCTCAGTCTGTTATATTTAAATTTTTTAGATTGCTTGGCCCAGAAAGAAGGGGTATAAAACAGTTATTTTCTCTTGCCATACATTAACCCTGTCCCCATTCTCCATTGTGCAGCTGGATGCATAACACTATTTCTTGTCTCTGCCGCTCTGTAATGTGACGACTGGGGGTGCTCAAGAACAGAACAAGATGTGTTCTCTCTCCAGAGATTATCTCAGATGCTCTGAGAGGAACTATTTGTTTTAGCTGAGAGCATGGAAGTTTTTTGCAGTTTGCCATTTGGTAATCTCTGGATTTTTCCATATTGATCAGCATTGGCTTTTCTTTTTAGAGAAAATATATAGATATATATATATTTTTTCTCTCTCTTATATCATCTTGGGCATGATATGCTTTGTATAACTTTTGTATAACTTAAGCTTCCAGCTGAGACCTAGTGATATGAAAAGAAGTGGAATGGAATGGCAAACAAAAGCTGGAAGAACAAGCAGTACAATGTTAATTGCAAAACCTAGCCTTGAATGAAGCACACTCACCTTTGAGTTGTTAATGCAATACATATGTTGTTGTCTATGTGAGTGGCCTACGTCCCAAAGGCGCTTTATAAAGTTGCTGGATGTCTCAAGCTGATGAATTTTTTAAAAAACGCTTGTATTTCAGAAAGTGAATTTTCAGGCTTTTTGAACTCACATTCCTGGAAGCTGCCTTGAGCTGAGCATCCACAAGCTTAACTTCCTTTGTAAAAGTAGCATTGTCTAATCCATGAGGTTTTTTTACATTATGAATAGTTATGGTAGTGACTAGGAGCCAAATAAAATGAAGGTCCAGTTAGACTAGCTACTATGTAACTGTTGAGTAAAGGTAGCTGCTCTCATGAGTTTACATGTGATGAGATACTGGATATCCTAGTACTGGAAAAAAAAACAGTATCTTGTAAGATGTACCAAACTCATCGCTGCATTAGCCTACTGGTAAGGCAGGGGAACTGATACTAGTCATCAGTCAAGCCCATACTGTTTGCCCCAATGTAGAGGCTGTTATTATCAACATGTGTACATGTGCATATTGCGAAATAGTTGATTTCTTTCTATTCACAGCCTGATAACCTCAGTTTTTCACCTTATTTTCTTTGCCTGGTTTCTGACTACTGGAAAGATACAATAAGGGAGCTCTTACCTTTAAGGGCACCATCTGTTGAAACAAGCTTGTGCAAGTAAATAGTTAACAAGTCACCCAAGACCAATTATTTAGATGGTTTACTGCATCACTCACTTGCATTATTTGCTTTTTGTAAAGACCTAGACTTTAAAAAGTTGTATTTGTTTCAAAAAATTTGATTTGGTCACTTCTAGAAAGCCAAAATGGTTAGTTCTCCATTCTCAAATCCAATGCTATGTGAAAACGTGAACAACTGTACAACTTGAGGTGACATGAATGGGAAGGCTTTTTGGTGATGAAAACTTTTGTCCCCTGAGGCAGCTTCAAATACACTGTACCCTATCATGTAAGGTTAGTCATATTTAAAATTATTAATGACCCATGCCTAGTGTTGTGGAGAGATTAAGTATCTACAGGGGATATCTCTCTTTGGCATTATTTACAAATAGCTCAATTGAAGTAAAGAGAAATTGCAGTCTATATATAGGCAAAAGCCTATTAAAGTATAATGAACTTGTGTAAAATCATAAAGAATTTCTAATACTTGGCAAAACATTTTTAACCTTTAAAAAGTCTTCAGAAAACCTGAATTGATTGCCCTTCCCTTCATTTATTTACACATTTCCATATTCCAGAGAGATCCTCAGCATATCTGATGGCTTTATTTTCAACTGTTTTGCATAGGTTTAGTCCAGGTTACTTTTCAAGAACGTGTTACGTGCTCTGTATTTGGAAAGCGTAAATAGGCTACTATGTTTTATTGTAAACTGCCAAAAAATGCTGTATTACAAGCAATGAGAATGAGGCAAGAGAAGGAGATTCGCAATGAAATACATACTCTCTTACCCCTGGCAGCAGGGAAATTCATGAAGATAAATGATTTCTTATTTAGTTGGAAGGTTTGCATCAGGAAGATGATGAGGGTGGAGGGGAGTTTTAAACATCACCAGGATAATTTGCACTGATTTAGATTATAAACTCTAATACTCTGTGGTGTTGCCAGTCTCTTTTACTGTTACAGGTTATTCATTCAAGGTTTGCAGCCAGACTGATTAATGAATTACCAGATCTTGCGTAAAATGATTTGGCCTGACTTTTAAACAACCACCAATGTTTTCTTTGCCAGTCTTGTGACTGGTGTTAATGGGTTTCCAGAGGACTGAGCCTATATAGATTTTCTGTACAGGCCTCTCATAGCATTTTTTCCACTTTTTAATTTTCTCCAAAACTAGTAGCCCAGGGCAGGCAGTTCAAGGAGATATAATCTCAGAGAAAAAAAGACATAGTAGTCAAATCCTTGATGGCTGATGCCCTTCAGTGCCAAATCAGCATGATTTATCATAGCCATCTATTCAGCACAACAGAGTCTAGAGGTGAGCTGCATGGTGTACCTCACACAATATGCATAACTAGAGCTCTGAACTTTGAAGGAAAGCCTCAGAGCTATTTGCAAAGTGCTGGTGCTTAGTGAATACTAAATTACATTTAGGAAATAGTCTACTGCTACCAGTTATACTTCATTTTTATTCTTGACACAGACACCTAAATCAGAGAACAGTAACATTTCAGAGATTATGGTAGCGGTTTGGGTATGTTCCAACACTATAATAGGATCAGAATTTTAAGGCCTTTTTTATTATTACCAATAGTCACTTAGTTTCTACTGCAGCGTATTTTGTAGGGAATTACAGCTTTTACTAAAAAGATTAAAATGCTATTATGCAAATGATTGCAGTATGTTATTATGTTTACAAATTAACATCCATGGCTCAACACACAGATTAACTAACTATTCCATCTATATTATTAAGGATTTAATAAAGTAACTGTTGATAAAAATGAGGAGCTTGGAACAGTTAATAGGAACTGACTGTGATTTAACATAGAACTTAAACATTGTGTTTAATGTTCTAGATGGTATAATGGCAGAATAAAGCTTATCAAAGTGCCTAAAAGAACTGAGATTGTGTGAACAGCATAGAAGCATGTCTGAGGCCTTAGAGAACATAAACTAAATAACTCTGGGCATGTGAGTGTAGAGTGGGCAACATATCAGTGAATCTGAAGGTAACACAGGGCCGTCTTACATCAAAACATAGTTTACTTCGCTAATAAGTAGTTTTTTGAAATTCAGATTAACACGCACTAAATGTTTTATGTTATAAGCACATGCAGGATACTTAGCAACTTGTGTTCCTCTAAAATGCATCCTGTGATGAAATTTTTCTATGGCAAATGGGATTTCACTGCAGAATGTCACTGTATGACAAAAAAGGGGAAGGCTGAGTTCAGACTGAGATGACTTTACAAACAGCGCTGCAAATTGCTATTCCTAGCAGTTCATAAGAGACCATAAAAGCAAACAGATAAGAGATACTGAGGTCCTAGAGAAATGAATGTACAGTATGTGGTTACAGGATAGATTTAGTAGGGAAACAGACAACATGGTAGGTTTAATAGAACAATAAACATAAAAGGCAGAAGATGCAGATTTGGGATAGAAAACTTTATAAGAACAATAAAAGATAACAATGTATCATAAAAAACACTGGGAGAAAGACCCTCAGTTGCAATGGAAGAAAATAGCAGATTCTGTGCAAAAGTGCAAGAATTTTTATATTCCTAATAGTGCAATGTCAGGTCCTTTACTCAAGTAGGTAACCTTTTCAAATGTCTTGGGCCTGACTCTGATTTCTGCATCTACTGAATAAGGAGTCCAGTGCAATAACATTACATCTGCATGGAAGATGTATGTAAACTATAATCCATAACTAGCTATGTTGGCATTAAAAAATTCTCCAGCAGTAAGTGGAACTTATTTTGCTCAAAACAGCTGCTGTGTAATTGGGAAGGGTTTATGCAAATGTTCTATATCTAGTATAAGCAAGGTGCGCGGTTTCTTCATTTTCTTTCCCAGTTGGACAAACTACAAACTGTCTCAACTTGTCTCTGTTTTGATGCAAGAACCTTGCACATTGGCTGAAACCTTCAGGCAGAAAAGAACTCCCAAATAAACAAAAAAACAATTGCTTTGAGAGTTTATTGCTTGATGTATGAGGCCATCAAGACCATTCCCCAGGCGCATGATCAAGAAAATGCAACTGATCTCCTTCACAGTCCCATTTAGTAGATATTTCACTACACTGCCTGCATTTTACCTGGAGCAGCTGTGTCTTAAAGTACTCACTTTGTCTCTACTCAGCTGAGTACCTGTCCCTTTTGCAAGAGGGAAGAATAACACTCACCAGGACAGTAGTAAGCTAATTAGATCATTAGACAAATGCCTTGGCCCATGTTAAAACAGGCCCTTAAGGACACTGTATTCCCCCTGGCTACATATCTAAATACAAACTGGTGTCAGCTGCCATACAGACAAAAATGTAATAGCCTCCTTTCACAGAGGTCATCTTAAATCCACTTTGGTCACAGTCACACTCCACATCTGTTTTAGTGAGATGCAGCTTCTTAAGGTGGCATTTGGACTTCGTAAGCATGCAAACAACCAAGCTATAAATTGCTACTGCTGGAGTTATTTTGAATAAGTGTATACTGTTTCATATTTATAATGGTGAGGCTTCATAATATTCGCAGTGAATATATAACACAGATCAGTTCAACAAGCATGAAATTGTATGTTGTCAACTTGTCACATAAATAGAGCCATATTCTGGCTTACGATAATGTTGAACTAAATATTTTCTCCCTTGAATTGCAGAGAGGGTCGCAAAAAAGTGGGGCAGTGGCTCTGTCTTTTGTTAGAAAAACAGTCACTAAGTCATTGCTAGTGGGAAGTAAATACTTCTGATACGATTTTTCTGTAATTTTTCCTACCCATTTGCTTAACAACAACAGAAAGTTTGCCTTCCTTAGACAAATGCTAATTTGGCTAAACTGTTAAATTTATTTCCCTTAATGGTTTTATTTCTAGTGTAACCTCTTTTTTGTTGTTGTTGCTATTTTTGTACTGTGCATCAGTACTAATTGCTACTAAATGCTCCATCTTAACCCTGGCATGCTCTTTTCCTGCTGCCCCATCCCACTTAACATTAGCTGAGGCCCATGCCATTAGAGAAGGATAAAATCATAGCAAGGCTTAATTTAGGATTATTTTTTGTTAGTACTGCTAACCTATTGTGTGTAGGTCAGGAGGAGGCAATTGCTGGGAGCAAAGTTGTGCAGGGAGAAAGTTTTTGTGTTGAATCATACATAACTTTTTTTTCCGTGAATGGAAAAAATACAAGGAACTCTGTGTGTGTGTGTGTGTGTGAAAACTTCACCTGTAGTTCTTTTTTTGTAATACATTAGTTAATATTCAGATGCACCAGAAATTTATAGCCACATGACTGTGTGTACACAAACACTCATCCATGGAGGATGGTTTTAGGTCTCACTGGAAATCGGCCCCTCTGGAATGTGTTGTTAGCTGAACAGAATGAATTTTATGTTCTGACACAAAGGAGCAACAGCCTTACTTCATAGTGATTGAGAAATTAATTAGCATTTTGTGGTCATGATGAATCTGAAGGGCTGTGATTGGACTTTGCTTTTTACCACATGCAGTAATCACTGGGTTTTGTTTATGAAATCATAAACCCCAAACCTACTGAGATTTTGGTGTTGTCATGAAGTCTTAGCTGTGCAATGCATTGGAATATTACTTTCATTTCTTTGTACACATCTGTGCTTTTGTGTTTTGCTGCAACTAACACAACGGCGCGCTGGTCCGTAATGGGTCGTTCTAGTCACTAAGGCAATAAAAAGAACAGAGTATTTTTCTCTGAGGAACCACAGTGGCAACCATGGGCTCGTATTGTTACTTGACTTGTTGATTTATAACAGTTTTGAGTTGCCCGAACTGCTCATAGCCATCTAGTTTGTTGCATGAAGTTTTGGAGGACTTCCACAGGTCCGTAGCTTGTCCATTTTCATAGGTTTCTTGTTATTGGACTAGTGAAATGTTAAAGCTGTCAGGTAAATGGAGATAGATATGCAACTACTTTATTAAAAGAAAAACTAAGTGTGTGCCTATTGACCAGGGGCCCTTATGGGGCTGGATGTGCCCAATAAGGTATTTGGCCCTCTGAGCACCCACAGAAGGAGCAGCGGGCTTTTATCTCTACCTATTTGGGGAACACTTTGCATTGTTGAAAACCTTTTCCAGTTTTTGACTTTGCTTCACTTACCCCCCCTCCCCCCACCAGGATTGGTGTGGTTTTTCCTAGCTGTATTGACTTTCCTGAAAAGCCCAGCAAGCACTCTTCTCACTAGTATGAAGATATCAGGCAAAATGCTACCAATTGTCACCACAATTGCATCTGGAGAAAAGTCAGAAAAACCTGCTTTTTTCTAAGGCATAAGAAAATATTGCACAGTCCTTAACACTGCAGAGGCATTCATCCACTTCCAGTGAAAGGGTGTCAAACCGCTTCTGCTTGTATGTGATGGCACTGTTGCCATCTCTTGACAGTTTCTTCACTGTTGGTCCCACTCTCGTATAGGAAGGGTCAGGTCAAATGTCTCTCTGGAGACCAAGTCTCCCATTTGCAGCAGGAAATCTCTCGGGTGGAGAGGATAACATTACAAAACAGTGGCTAACATTACAAAATATCTCTGCTGCCTCTGGCACAGTCTGGAGCATCACAGACCAATAACTCCTATCATGTCACTCTCACAGCACCTTATTATCTATGTTTTTCTGTAAATCCAATCTGAGACTGTCATTACCAGTTTCAGATAGGTGAACACCATCTGGGTGAAATAACCATGTGCCAGTGATGGGCTGGAGGGGGCTCTTGTTAGTTAATCATCCCTACCTTCCCTTTGATTAGTTAATTTGTCTGTTGAGCCATGGAGGAGCCCCCAAGAGCTCCCAGGAGCCCCTTGTTAAAATTCTGCCAACAAATGGATGGGAAGATAGGGATGATTTCACTCTTTTTGCTGGAGCTATGATATTGCTAAATCATCCGTAATGTATAACTTTCTATGCAATCTTTTTTTGTTACAATTCTGGCGGCACATTACTTCTTTGTGCGTTTAGTTTTAACATCATCACTGGATACCTAACCCTCCTGAAAATCTCATCTCATGAATTAAGCGTAATTGCACTACTTTCATGTGGCCTTTTAGTAGCTACCATAGCATGTTCCTAGACTGTGATGCTGGGCCATACTCTTTTTCAGTTGTAAGATGCAGTCCTTGAACATTACCACAAGACAAGTAAATAAAAACCCTGTAGCAGGGAGATAGTCTCCTTATATGGACTAGTGGCCAGCCAGTCCCTTTTCTATGGTGTGCACCTTGAAGAGGTAGTGAGAGAAGAAAGGAAGTGATCCCTGGGGCTTGTGAGTAGAGATAAACTCAAGTTACTCTTCCTTTAGAGGCCTAGGAGCCATGCAGTATAACAGGGTGTCCCTTTTTCTTCTAGCCAGCTGTAGATAATTGCAGCCCACTGATATTGCCCAGCCCAAGCAATAAAGTTCTAACCTACAACACAGCTAGAAAATGCCGATTTGAAGTTACAATTGTGTCAACATGATTTGGGGCTACCAAATCTGGAGAGAAGCTGCTGTAACTAACACATCCCAACACATAGATTTGTTAATCTCCTGATTTAATGAGAAGAATAATTAAAAAAGAAAAAAGAAAAAGAAGAAGACTTGGCCTAGAAAGCTAAGAAATGCTGGCAGACTCTGCTGTTTTTGTAATTAGTCGGACTGGGCTTGTTAGCTCTGATTAAGTGCCAATAGAGCCAGATCAGGACCAGCTCCTGCAGGACCACAAGTATGTCTCTACATAGCACTGACCAGCACTCTGGGTGGATTTATTAGCTCTAGTTCAGTATTAGTGTTTCTTCTGTTCTGAGGTGGAGCAAATCCCTCCTGCAGGAACACAGAGAAAGTGATGGAGGTACATCGGAGTGAATCTGTAAGAGTCTGTTTGGATCCTACTAGGCTCTGAGCTCTGGCTACTGCTGACCATAATGTACCAAACAGGCTCCTGCAGAGTTGGTCAGTGTCTCTGAATAGTGTTTTCAGAACTGCATTGGGAAGGGTTATGTGGCCTTGTCCAGTACAGGCCTAAACGGTGTCCAAGAATTTGTGCTGTGCTACAGCTGCCCTGTAAGTTTCCCCAGAGTACTAAGGAGCAGGAATTATGGCAGGATCTCCACACCGAGTTAGTTCAAGTTCAGTATGGGCAGAACAAATAGGTCACAGAGGGCTAATTCTCTGCTAAACCATGAGACTCGCTTTACACTCTGCTCTGCCGCACTTGCAACTCCGAACACAGTTCAGGTACGCTTGAACTGCCTCTTTGTGGACCCTGTATGGAGCTGGAAGGGTTTATTAGTGGGAGCCCAGTACTGTGTGAAGGCAGTTGTTCTGTTTCTGGATCTCTCACAAGCTTAGACTTGTGAGACATAGATTTCTAGACTCAAAGCCTAAAAAAGTGAAAGAAGGAAAACAGACCTATCCCTAAACTTCTACCTATAATGGTTCCCATTTCCTAATCCAGGTGAAACTTAGGTATAAAAATTTTTAAAGATCTGACATGCCTGTTGGGCCAAGACACAAAATTTTTAGGAAATGGCTTTTGTGTATACTGGGCTTTTCTGTCAATCCAACTTGAAACATCCAGGAATGTTGCCATCTCAAGACTGTTGTTCCAAGTTGTGCCATTCATGTAGCAAGAACTTGAAAACTGGACCTGTCCACATGATCTTGTATTATTCTTACATGATTATTGCCCTCCATCAGTATAATGTTAGCTATTTATCACAGCTTCTATCAATTTGCTTTTTTACCTGACCAAAACGCATAGGGATGAATAAAAATCCACTCATGCTTCATGTCCTTTCGTGCACCTGCTTTTGGGAGTGCAATGACAGATACCAGTTTTATTGTGTGCCAGTGTTACTGCTCTGTTTACAGCAGATTTAAGAGTTTACATTAGGCCACAGTGTTATCTTCCAGTTTTCCTAATTCTATCTCCTGGCAGTGCGAGCTGTGCAGTTAGGGTGGCTGCCCCTGTCCTAAAGGAATTTGTGTCAATTTGTGCAGGAACAAATCCTCCCTGTGCTAAACCGCTTTGCAGTATTTGCTCAAACTGAAATTTTGACAAAGACATTCTGTCCCCATCCACCAGAAGAGATTGCCTTTTTTTTTTTTTTTAGATGCACTTGGAGGTAGATGCGTTGGAAGCTGCCTGTACCTGGCTGATAACTGAGACTGAGCATCTATGTAGCATGATCCATGCCCTTTTCTAATTTGTCTTTGAATGACAAATGTGCCTTCACTGAGTCAGCAGAAGAGGAGATCCTACAGCAGAATTCCTTGCCCTTCTATCTCTTTTTACAGAGTGGCCAGATTTTCCCAATTCTCTCCCAAAATCAGTCTTTGAAAGAACTCTGATAAAGAACTCTCTGAAATGTATTGCCCAGAATTGCATTATATTCTCCAGTCAGTTCTGACCAAGACTCATCATCTACTATTATTTCTTTAGAATCCCTGACTAACCATACTGGCATGTTCCCACTTAAAAAAAAATGCAGTTCATTGTGAAAGTCAAGGTTACAGGGATTTGGAGATACTCCATGTTCGTTCCTCATCACTATTACTCCTAGAGAGTCAAAAGTTGAGTTTGGCTGACTTCAAAAACTGAAAGCAGATTTCATTATAAATTACTGCATTTCACACATGAACCATGCAGGAGTCAGCCCAGGTTCTCTTGAGAGGTTTTAAGATGAGAAATTGGTCAAATTTTGCATGGCTTCAGTTTTCATTGCAAGTTCTTTGCTCAGTTCTAAAATAATATCTTTTTTTAACTTTGCAATTGCTAAACAACAAACCAAACCCTCCTCATCAAAGAGGCCTTAGCAAAATAACTGGGGGGGGGGGGGGGGAGAGAAGGAAGAATAATAGTGTCACATAATAGTACACTTGTCTTCAGTAGCAAAGGATTCAAAATTAATAGAATTGGAAAGAAAAGCTGCAAAATATTGCTGACTGCTATTTAAATGTTTGAATCCATCTGATTTGTTTGGGTGTGAAGAAAATGCATCTCCTACTGCCAAATTTGTGCTCACCAAAGCGCTAGGAGATGAGTCTACCTGCTATTTCTTGAATACTTGTATCTTTGGATAAATATGGGTGTCCTTTCTGGTCCAGAATGTTAGTCAACTAATGACAGATTAGGGCTGCTTCCCCTCCCCTTCCCCCCCCCCCCTTGTGGAATCCAGTAAGTGTTTAGCATCAGGGCGTAATTGTACCAATAGGTATTAGACAAACCTGCTAATCCAGACTCCATAACTCTTGAGTATTTCTCCAAATAGCATTCTGTGATTTGTTTAGATTATGTCTTATCTCTAACCTTCTTGCTTCAATAAACACATAATATCTAATCTGTCTTCTTTCCTACCTTATACACAGGGACAATCATCGGGATTTAATCTGTTGCCAGCAGTAATGGCATGATTCCTCATACTAATTCCAATTCACTCTGCCTGATTTCCCACGAATACATTTGTGAAAGTATTTTATCCCTAATCCTGTGCCAAAGATATTTTCTTCTTCTGCCACTGCTGTCTGAGCTCCCACAGACTTCATAATGACCCTTCTAGGCTGTGGTGAATAAGAGTCTTACGTGTGACAGTCCACAAATAAGTGCCACATCTCACCCTGTTAATTCAGTTCAGAAGGCTCCTAACGACAGATCTCTCATCTTGAGCTATTAAAATTATACCCAGAAAGAGCAGAAGTGTAGTCTCCTCACTGGCCAAAGAAAAGAATGGAAAAAGTATACAGTAAAACGGGAGAAGCGATGCAACTTTTTTTTTTTCCTCTCTCTCTTTTTCTGTCTGGAATGCGTTCTGACTTTTTGTGGTGTTGTCCCACAGGGCTCCTTGGGGACCGCACGTAACAGAGCTGCAGTCATGGTAGATCGACAAAGACATAGAGTGGTTGCTATTGCGAATACTTTTGTTTCCAAATACCATCCAAATTCCTAAGTAAAATATTTTCCCACTTGGTTTATAGCAATTTGGGAATCTTTGAGATGAAGCTCTGCTGAAGTGTCAGTTCATTTTCTCCTGTTTGCCTTTCCTTAAGACTAAACCTGTTTGTGTGACTTCAGGTAATGACTTACCCAATCTGCTTCGGATGTTTTCCATTTTTTATCTTCCCAAGTAAGTGATGTAAAGAGAACTTTGAAACACTCCACTTAAACAATATGTTTTGTGAACCCTTCATTCTTCCAAGATACTTGCTGAGTTGCTTTTCTATTATAGCTGTGTTTTGGGGGGTTGGCCTAGTTTAGTATGTTAAGCTATGCAGTCTCAATGCTTGCTTTCAAACTCGGTATTTGAACTCGGTTCCTTCCTATTTATCCAAACTTTTGCACTTTCTCTAGTCCATTAGTAACCTCTCTAATGTCCTCTACTTCACACAGACACCTCTATGGTTTTGTCATATGTGTGACGTGATACACTACCCTTGTGCTCTTCTTTCAGTTCACGACTGTCTCTTTATTAACTTTCTCTGAAAAACTCCATTCAGGAATGCCAGTAATAACTGAGCAAATACTGTTGGTACTTTTTTCTTACAAAAAATGGCAGAACTACCAAGTTATAAGGATGCACAAAATGAACCTCCCATTAATTATGTTGCTGTGACCTCAACATTTTTTACAACCATTTTCAGTCATCTTCTGTCAGCTGGGCACTAGGCTCTAAGCGCTTTGGGACAGGCACTGCGTATACTGTTGGCTTTTGTGAAAGGTTTTTGCCTGCTTTGAAAGGGAGGATAGTGGTGCTGGTTAGAGCGCTGGCCTGCACTCTCCCGTACGCTGTCTCTGACCTGGAGAATTCGATTCATCTCTGTGCATCAAATCCCCTGCTATAAAACGAGGATTATAATGCTTCTTTCTTGATCTTGCCTATTATTTCCTTGTGCAGATACTTTCCCTAAGCATGTGCTTGGAAAACATTTAGTAAAATAGGGCTGTTGTCTGGGTGGTGCTTGAGTAATACTAAAACAGTAGAAATTTCAAATTGTAGGAGATAGATAGTAATGTTAATCATAATAATGAAGATGGAGTATTATTTTTGCTGTGTGACTGGGAAGGGAAGGCTGGGAAATAGATGGCTAAAATCACTGAGTGCATATTTTTGAAGACGGGGCTTGCTCAGCAGCCCAGAGACAACAGGGATGTTGTTTATTTGACAGAGAGGCTGTGATCTTAACTCCTGACTGAAAAAGAAAACTTGCTTCCCAAATGAAGACATATGGAGGGCTTTAATGGCGGTTGCAAGACATGTGGCTAGGTTACACCACTATGCTTTAGCATATAAAGGCACTGGGTGAGGGAATCTGTGAATTCCACCACTATTTAACAGTAAAAACATTTCTCACCCTTAAAAGAGAGTTGAAGAAAAATTGTGTCTAAGAGGACAGCCTCTGCCAGCTCCACAGCAGTCAAATGAGATGTCTGCCCAAGAAGGAAAGAATCTCTTGTTCAGATACATAGTCGGGTTTTAGCTTGACCTTGCCCTGCATTTGTCTCTCGAAATTGTCAAATTATATAAAAAGTGACTCCTACTAAACATTGCAGAAAAACCAGTCTTGCTGGGAAAGAAAAAATACTGGAAAACATGCTAAAATATGTGCCTGCATCTGTTCCATTTGGTACGGTTATTATGGCAATCATTCCAGTGTGAAGATTGTTGTAGTACCTGAAACTTCATGTGGAGGGTAGTGGACAGGAATTAGTATGTGGAGGTGCTTACTGCTTGAATGTTGTAAAGTTCCTGGGCTGTGCTCATACAGCAAGTGCCAGCGATACTGTTATATGCAGAAGTGCTCAGAGTTGAGGCAGCAACAACAACAAGGATATTATACTGCATGACTGATTTTTGTGATGATATTTTTCAGGCTGGCTGTAGTAGGAGTAAAATGTATATAAGGACTGGGAACATTTGTGCTTTGCTTTGGAATTTGTTTTAATATCTCTTCATGGTTTTCAGTGTAAGGAGTAGATGAAAAATTATCCTGTTTTAAGAGCACTTAGAGAGAGCTGCTTGTAGTCTTTAAAAACAAAACAAAACAAAAAAACCCTCTTCTGTGCCAAAAGATGAGCTGCTTCCATTATAGACTGAAGGGTGTTGCAGTTCCACCCCAAAGAAAACATTGATAGTTCCACAGTTCATCTGGCAGGGTAACGTGTTAAACCATGGAGCCTTGGAGCCTTACTGATAGGTGCGAGTCCTCTTACAGTAACAAAAAATCTGTTAGTTCTCTTCTAAAATCCTGGCCAGTGAGCAAAAAATGTCTCATTCAGATATGCATTTTTGAGTTTCAGAATTAAATGTAATAAAGCAGATTTTTTTTATTCTCTTTTGATGAGACATGCAATGGGAGAGTGAGGAAGCAGTGTTAGAGTATCTTTTGATTTGCTATTTGCTATGTGTTAAACATTTATATTTCAAAGACATGTTTGAACCTATCCTGAGTGGCAAGTCCAACAGCTCATTAGATGTTAACAATAGCAACATTGCTTAATACAAAAGATTCACAGGCAAAGTACCCCTCAGGCTATATCGCTGAGAGAAAAAGTGGCAAATAGAATCAGAAACTAATTAAATAGTCAGCTAAAGCAAGCATAACTTTAAAAAGCTCTAAAACTACCAAAAATGGAAACATATTACAGTTTTCTGCATTCACAGTGCAGAACAAGTTTGGTAGTATTTAAGATAATTCTCTAGTGCCTGCTATTTTTAGTCCAAGGGTAAGCTTCTGTAAGAGCCTTTCAGTAATGCATCTCTTTAACCTAGCCTAACAAGCTAAGCCAATAAGCTGTCTGATTTCTGTCTTACATGAGGAAGAGAGAGAGCTAAAACAAACCATTTGTGGTGAAAATGTTCAGCCTATCTTGTCTTAAGAGCTTTCTTCATATAGATTTTTTTCAAACATTCCAATATTAAGTGTTGCTTGTCAGAGACCAAAATGTCAGGCTTTGCTGTTTTGAAACTGTAGAAGCACTGAAATAAAAGGAGGATTTTATAGACCAGTCTAATGGAAATAAGCGTTACTACATTACCGTTGGTGAAACTGAATCTTTGCAGTTCAGGCTGTTGTTATTGATGTGTCTGAGGAAAAAGGAATGTATTTCGTTTTTCTCGGGGAAAGAAAGGCAAACATAAAGGGTCTGATTTTCTTCTCGCTTGTGCTTAATCTCTACGGGTTTAAATCCGCTGGCTTCACTGGGGTTACTTTTGGTTTATAGCATCTTAAGCCACAGGAGAATCAAACTGAGAATCTGCACCGTGCTTGCAGTAGAGCCTCGCTGCACGCTCTGGGCCCCTTTGCTGCTGCAGCCGAAAGCAAGGCCATATGCAGTTGTAAAATACTAAGCTGCTCATTCCACACTCGTAGCTTGGAGTGTTTGAGGTGTGTAAAACTTGGCAATATTATGCACTTGCAGATAGCTCTTCATTCCTGGAAGTGCTGTGTGGGTGTTGTGTTGTTTTGTTTTTTTCCCCCTTTCTAGTTTATAAGATGAAGTGCAGCCATACTTACTGTCTTCTCCCTCCCTCTCTCTTTCTTTCTCTCTCTCTCTCTCTGCTTGTGTGTGTGTGTGTAATCCCTACATAAGTTTACAAAACAGAATTTCATTGCTCCCTAAACATGAGTAGTCCCACCTACTCCCTCACAGCAAGCCGTGCCACACTTGTTTGGAGTATCCTGTCCTCTGAAACACTTCGAAGCAGAGGTTGTGCTGCTATGGCTCACGTAGCAGCTCCAGCCTGCTGCCTCCAGAAGTGACACTTGAACAGATTTTCCCTTCCTGGGATGTTGCGTGCAAGTAAGGGCGGTTGCAACGCTGGGCTGTAACTGAAGTGCGGCCGCAGTGCTGGATTCGGGGACTCTTGATCTGAAGCGCAGCTATTTAGTGCTGGGCTATTTCCAGTCTGTGCCTGCCTTTCCCTCTTTCTTCCCTCTCCTTCTGGTAAAACAGGACACAATTTCTTGAGACAATTGGAAGCCATCTGAGCCAAGAAAATGTTTTAGTATTCAAATGGCTGCAATTTACTTTTTTTTTTTTTTTCTTCCCTGCAGGTTAGGCATATCCTTTGAGTTCTTGGTTGTGCCTCCAGCAGTTGCGTAGGTCCAGATTCTAACTCGTGTTAACTTTAGCGGGACAACTTTTAAATCGAAGAACCACCTGACATGAACCAATACAATCAGTGTATTTCCAGCAGTGACTAGGAGCACAGTGTCTACTACAGTGTAGGCTAGACATACCCAAGCTAGCTTTTACTCGTCTGCTTAGTTGTAGCAGCGTAGTGCTCAGCTGGAAAACTTGCTTGGTAAGTAGGATGAATTAGCCCTTGCTAGACTCCAAGCTGCGCTGGCGGGACTGCTGGTGGTCCCAGTGCTCGGTCGGGGCACGTATAGTATGCAGTTGCTGCTCTGAGCTTCAGCATCGATGTGCCCTAAGAGCAGAGGACCACATCCCCAGCTAGCATAAATTTGCATAGCTCCACTAAAACCAGTGGAGAGGTCCTAATTTATGGCTCCTGAACATCTGGGCCCAAGTTCTTTTTCTTTTGGTTACTAGCAGGATTAAATAGAAGTACACAATATTATTTATTACAGATACTGTGGCAGCATCTCAAAGCGCAGTTGTAAATCAGGATGCCATTGTGAAAAGGGGCTGTGTAAGCACAGCAAAAAGACAGTCCCTGCCTCTAGGAACTTACAGCCCAATTAATATGATATTTAATGCATTGATAGCTATAGCTGGGCTTGAATGCCTGTTATGGGGCATTTTTAAAGAGGCAAAGCAAAAAAATGTCAAAGTTCATTTTCACCATTTCTAATGAAAACGAGGCTGGTTAACATCAGGGTCTCCCAGACCTATGAAAAAAGTAAAAATACAATCTTTTGTGTCCTTCATATTGAAGGCTGGTGACAAGAATATGCACTCTTAAAAAGCTAGTAGCAAATGAGCAATACTTTCGATTTTGACTACGAAATAAATATAAGAAAGGCGACTGCTGTGGGAGTTGTAGCACACACCACAGCATGTGTGCACTACATAACTCTGCTACACTGGCTGAGCATAAATTAGCAAAGTAGTTCTACGTTTTAGTATGAACCATATTTATCAACAGTGTCTATGAAAACTAATGAATTCCAGGACACTTAGAAACTAGCCAGCAGTGGACTTGCTGTAGAGGAGACCTTGCAACAGATAGCTTTACTGTGATCTTTATATATTTTAAATGTTTTCTGTTTAAAAATCACCATCTCTAGTTTGTGATTCTATTCGCATACACAAAATAGCAGTGAAAGAACATTAAAGTCTTGGCACAAGGTGACAAATCAAGGAGATACATAGTTAAGGATATTATGAGACTTCTAAACTAATGCAAATGCTTAACTGGCTGAAAATTCATATGCACCTCTATTTTTAAAGGGTGTCCTCAGAGATTGTAGGAGTTTACCAGGGTGCATTGTTCAATCGCTGCTTTTTGAGGCAAGAGTTTATTTAAATGTTGACAAGCTTACATTTTGTTTTGATGTGACTGTAATGGTGAACTGAAAAGCCTGGAAAAAAGCATTTGTGGTTTATGCTGTACTGATTCCTATGCCTGTTAGCACCTTCCTTACTATGGTATCTCCACGTTTTGAACTGGTGCTTCATTATAAAGGAGCCTTTCATTGCTTTCAGACTAGCACACTTACAATACAGGTAACTAGGGTGTCCCACCAGGCCCAGCTAAGACCCTCCTTGAAGAGGTGAAGAAGGAAATAAAATATCATTATATACTAATAGTGTTCTCTTGGCCAAGTATCTCCTTAGATATGAGAATGCTACTAAGTTTATCTGAAGCTTTTTTAGCTTATTAAGAACATATTGCACATATGTAAAGATATTTTTCTCCTCTTCATGGGGATTTTCTGAGGCTTTTAGGGCCACTGTCTACTATCTAGTGGACAGCGAGAGTGTCCTTGTTTGCTTTATCTGGCTAAGCTCCCTCTCTCAGTGCTATGTGCTGGCCCTGTCATTTGACACTTCTGCTGGTACATACCGGGGGGCGTTGCACTCATTGATGTGACGCCTAAGGACACTGGTATGGCTACATGGGTAAAACATGTAGAGTGGATGCAACTTTAGCCTTATAAACAATATTTTGTGCTGTGTCTGAATAGACTCTCTTAAAGCCAGCTCAGAAGTATGTAAGAAACGAGACCATGTGGCAGCCATCCAGTTAGATCACTACAAAAATTTATGGGAAACCCAGATGTATTAATGATGTACTGATCCATTCATGCTGCAGGTCTAAGAAAAACCTGGAAATGTTTTTCTTTCTGTGAGACATGACTAGAGTCATTGTGTTTGCAGTACCTGTTCAACAGGCATGGTGGATAGGTTTGATGAAGCTGAACACACTGGTAAATTAAAACATCATAAAAAGCATTTAATGAATTTGATACTTTACAAATGCTAATTTCCTGGTCAAATTAAAATCCAATCTTCTAACAGTAGAAGCACCAGATCTAAGTGTCTGTCTTATTTTGTTACTTAAAATGGAACTTTTTTGTGTGTTTTTTTTGTCCGCACAAAAAACAGTCTCCACATAATTGAATGAAATTAAAAAATATATTTAAACTCTTCTCTAGTGTACTGTATGTAATTTTACCCTGAAATTCATTTTTGTATAGAGTCATAAATCTCTAGAAAGAAGTAGGGATTATGATAGACGTCCTCACACATCCAATATAATTAAAACTAAAGCAAATGCAGCACTGAAATAGAAAATGAACAAAAGCAACAAGCTTGTGCCTCATAGTTTTCAGAGGAAGGATCTACCCTACCACTCAAGTGCATTTTTTGGGGTTGTCTGTCCTTATCAAGAGGAAAAAGTTACACCAATTTCATGTGTGAATTAATCACTGCAAAATATATGTGGCTCTTTTTTCCCTTAACATGCCATGATGCCTAACAAAGGTATATGCATGCTGAAAAATTTTGTGTGACTACATAGAGAGATTAGTGTAGGCATGTGCCTACACTAAGGTAGGTCAGGTAAATAAATCTGAGCAAAGAGCATTTGAGTATTTGGACTAAAATACTGCTGGCATCGTCAATGAAACTCTGTAACAGGGAGAGTCCCAAACATCATAACAGAATCACAGAATCACAGAATCGCTGAGGTTGGAAGGGACCTCTGGAGATCATCTAGTCCAACCCCCCTGCTCAAGCAGGGTCACCTAGAGCACATTGCACAGGATCGCGTCCAGGCAGCTTTTGAATATCTCCAGAGAAGGAGACTCCACCACCTCTCTGGGCAACCTGTTCCAGTGCTCTGTCACCCTCACAGTGAAAAAGTTTTTCCTCATGTTCAGATGGAAGTGTCTGTGTTTCAGTTTGTGCCTGTTGCCTCGCATCCTGTCACTGGGCACCACTGAAAAGAGTCTGGTCCCATCCTCTCGACACCCTCCCTTCAGATACTTGTACACGTTGATAAGATCTCCTCTCAGCCTTCTCTT
The DNA here is from genome assembly GCF_036417845.1 of Apteryx mantelli. Taxonomy (NCBI): domain Eukaryota; kingdom Metazoa; phylum Chordata; class Aves; order Apterygiformes; family Apterygidae; genus Apteryx; species Apteryx mantelli. The sequence continues at coordinate 67,857,172 of NC_089982.1, forward strand.
CTCCAAGCTAAACAGGCCCAGCTCTCTCAGCCTTTCCTCATAAGAGAGATGCTCCAGTCCCCTAATCATCTTTGTAGCCCTTCGCTGGACTTGCTCCAGTAGTGCCACATCCCTCTTGTACTGGGGAGCCCAGACCTGGACGCAGTACTCCAGATGTGGCCTCACCAGGGCTGAGTGGAGGGGGAGAATCACCTCCCTCGACCTGCTGGCAACACTCTTCCTGATGCAGCCCAGGATACCATTGGCCTTCTTGGCCACAAGGGCACATTGCTGCCTCATGCTTAACTTGGTGTCCACCAGCACTCCCAGGTCCTTCTCCGCAGAGCTGCTTTCCAGCAGGTCAACCCCCAACCTGTACTGGTGCCGGGGGTTATTCCTCCCCAGGTGCAGGACCCTGCACTTGCCTTGTTGAACTTCATGAGGTTCCTCTCCGCCCACCTCTCCAGCCTGTCCAGGTCTCTCTGAATGGCAGCACAGCCCTCTGGTGTGGTGTATTGGCCACTCCTCCCAGTTCTGTATCGTCGGCAAACTTGCTGAGGGTGCACTCTGTCCCTTCATCCAGGTCATTGATGAAGAAGTTGAACAAGACTGGACCCAGTACTGACCCTTATAACCTTATACTGTAGCTCATATCCTTTCTTTCCCCTTCTTCCCTCTTTTTGCAATGCTCATTCCTTTTTAGATCTTGCTTGAATTGGGACTTTTGGTCAGGATCTGTGACTCTGTCCCCCTGCTTTTTTTTTTTTTTTTTTTTTTTGGTGCATAATAATAATTAAAAATCTCCATGTGGTTTGTTGATCGGAACCTTACCCAGTGAACGAATGATTGCCTGTAAATGGGGAAGGAAGCCTGTGTAATGGGCCCTGTGCCTTACTGCAGGGGAGGCTCTGAGCTGCAAGCGTAGGGGTTAGCTGCATAACCCCTCGTGCTCCCTCTGCCTAACCACCTCACCTCCCCATTGACAGCTCACCAGTTTCCTCATTAATGCTGGGAGCAAACAAGGTTCACCTTCCCTTTCGTCCCATGCTCAGCTTGCTGCACTCTACGTTTGTGGAGTACCGTTGATGCAGCCCCTCAGAGAAGAGGAAAACTCCCATCCGTTGTTTCCAAAATCTGTGATTCCTCATCTGACTTTTCTCCTCCTGTTGCACTATTGTCATTGTCCTTCTCTTGTTTTTCCCCATCTGAGATGTGGGTAGAGTTTTGTGCTTCAGCAGTCCTGAGCTCTGCTCAAATCTAGTAGACTGAGAGCTGCCGAAGACTTGCCAAGTCTCCTCTTCTCCGTGCAGCTAGTTCCCCATGTATGAACGAGGGCTGACAGAGGCATGTGGACCCCTCATAGCACGGCACTGTGTAAGGTAGCTCACGTCTTCATGCAGCAGGACAGCATTTCCACTGTGTGTCTCAGCATTAAAGAAATGTGAATAATGATAAGGGATTTGGTAGTGCTTTTACAGTGTCAGGTTCTGTACAAGTTAAAAAGCCCCTTTGGTGAGCTAAACCAGTGCAAAACATAGGTAATGCATTTATTTAGTAATCAGCAAATTAGCCTGTGTAGTCAGTAAATGTTGAGGCCCAAACTGCTGATAAGATGATTTGCTTTCAGGTGTTTTCTCAATATTGTGCTCAGCATCAAGTATAAATTGAATAGAGTGACCTTTTGATACTGAGTCAAATTGACTGCGTTTTCAAAGATTCTGTGGTTTCAATTACCATAAATTTTTGATATTGGGTCTACCACCAGTGCACTGATTCTAGCACAGCAATATCTTATCATTGGTCCCGTTAACACAGTCAACGGCACAATAGCTTGTTCTCAGATGATTTTTTTGTTTTGTCTTTCCCATAGAATCAAAGATTACTATCATAGAGGGGAGAGATGCAGTTTACACAAATGAAATCGAAATTGCTTGCAAAATGTGAATGAATTTTGGTCAGAAGATCTAAAACGTGTTACAGGTTGCTAGCTGGATCCTCAGTTTGTGAGATGAATAAGTCAATTAGTAGCTCTTCAGTTTATTAGAAACTTAATTGCCAGGCTGTAATGAAAACTTCTGAACTGCAACAACTCATTAGAAGCAATAAAACAAGTGACTTTGTGATAGAAGAATATTTAGTAGGCTCTTTTAAAATGACATCTTTAGTTTATAGTAAAAAGATTTTTTTTCACCTGAAAAGATGTTACATGGTGGCATTAATTCAGGTGATCAACAAAAGATCTTAAAGAAAACCCTATTTTAAAATGGCCTGTGTCATGGTTTTAAGTTGATCTGTGTTGTTTTAATAGCAGATACTTGACAGTACTTCTACAATGTCCAGTCAGTGTGTTTTAAACACCTTCCTGGTGAACTCGGGTGTTATCAATGTGCCAGGCCGCCTACCCGAACTGGAACACGTCTTGGGGTTTCCGTGCACAAACACTCTGCCAACCCACAGGGGCACATTAAGATTCCTGAGTGGATGTTCCCTGCAGCTGCATTACATACTCTTCAAATGTGTATGCCTTACTCATTTCTTTTGGCCACAGCAGCATGCTGCAATGTGAACTTTCTTCCAGAAAGTAACCAACCTGAGTATAGACACCAAAAATGAACTACTGCTGTCACTTCTGATTGACAGAGGGAGGATCGCAAATGCTGTGCCAGACAATGTTTAGTTCCTGCTGCTGGATGGGAGAGGAGGCTGCTTTGCCCATTAGCCTTGGGAATGGGATATCATCCACCTCAGGCTGTTACATCTCATGGCATCCTGGTTAAATCCTCGCTGTCCGCAGGCCTGTGGAGCTGGCCAAGGGCAGTAGAGGAGGCTGCTTGTTCCCTGCCTCCTGTTCTCGATTCCACTCGGGGACCAGGCACCAAAAGTTGAGCATTACAGTACTTACACTGTGTATAGTTACACTACTTAATGAATATAGTTTGGGGGGAGAGTGGGATGGTGAATAATGTGCAGAGACCTATTGTGTCAGATTAGCACAGAAACGTGGCTGGAGCGAGGCTGTTACATGAGTATTAGGATGTGGTATGTCCTACAGAGGAGGTGTGTGCATAGTTCATATGTTGGGCAATGGGACTGTCTAGTGCAGAGTGTGAGCTCCAGAACTGAGTGGTCTTTGCCTACAGGTGCATGTGAGCAAAGTGAGTGTAGCGCTCTCCTTCAAAAAGATCTCTTGTTTCCTTTGCATACCCTAAAGGCATTTGCACAGGGGTGGTGATAATTAATCCCCATATTTCTACTAGGTATAAAGGAACCTGGCTGTAATTTTCTCCTAGTGGGACTCTGTTTTGTTTTTAAAGATAATTGATAGCTCTGGACTTAAGCATTTCAATTATAGGAATGTCTCTTGGGGACCAGACTAACAGACCTTGGAAAAACGTTCTAATGCAAATGCATTGCGTGGATTTTTACTGTAAGGCAGTGCAGGAAGCTTAAGGATTTGCAAAGCAGTTAACGAGTAAAGTAAAATCAAAATACTTTTCAAAACATATAATGGCATGGGACTGATCGTGAGCAGGTAGAGTGGAACATGATGGTTCTCCCCTTGGACCGCTGATTCCCTTCTGGCACTGGGAGGATTACTGCTAGGTGTGGGCAGCTCTAAGATGAGCAAAGGAGCACTTGCCTTGGACAGCAGATTGTGGAGGCAGCAAAATCTCCCTGACTTTGCTGCCTATGCCAGAGCCATGGCAGGCTGGCTCCTTCTGCTTGAGGTGATGGAAGAGTTGGGGTGTGATTCTTCCCAGCAGCAGCCCCTGGCCTCAGCTCTTGTTTTTTCCTATCAAGAGTAGGAAGTCCAGCTCTGCATCCTGATTCTTTTCCTCCTCTTGCCTTTCTTGTGCTTTCACCTAGCCCATGGCTCTCTATCCTTGGGTGGCAAAGTTTGATTTATGGGGCCAGGTCAGAGATACCTTCTGCCTGGGGTTCCCTTCTGCCCCATACCCTGGCATATTTGCTGGCAGTAGGACCCGGGGGGGCAGAGAATCCTTTCAATGCCTGTGTGGCCCCATATGCAAAAACTGTACTCATTTCTCCCAGTGTTGTGCAGTTTAAGCGCAGTCTTTTTCCAAGATGTGTCATTGAGGAATTAAATCCTGTTGGAAGTCCCAGATGTGCTCACAAGTCATTTTTGTCCTTTTGAAAATAGTGGCATAATGTATTAGTATTTTTGGATCACTGGGATGTTTTTGGCTGGAGGAAAATCTTTTATTTTCTTTGTTAATTATGCCGTGAATAGATCTTAGGCTACTGAAGAGAAATGAGTTGATATGTTGAAATGATGATCCCTTGTGACTTCAGGTATGCACCTGGCTGCTCTGAATTGCTTAGAGCTGGTCTGCTGGAGCTGTGACAGCTTATACCAGCTGCAGATTTGTTCCAAAGTTTCTTAGGCTTTTTGTGAAGATGTGGCAAGCTGCCACTACTCCCAGCTCACGGCTGTGGATTAATACTGCAGTTTAGGCCTTAATCTTTTAGTATGAATCAAGACAGGCCTCCACATCATTCAAATTATCAATAAAGAAACTTTAGAGCATTGTCATCATTCATTAGCAGATTTCACTCCTTGAGATACTGTAAGCACAAGCTGTGCATGTAATGGTCACAAACAAGGCGGGGAGAATCAGCCAGAGGACAAATGTTGGAGATACTGTTAACATTTGGAAAAGATTTTCTAAATGATGGGCTAGACCCTTTTCCGGTGTGAATCAGTGTACTCCTGCTGACTGCAGGAGAGGCACAGTAGAGTCCTGGGTCAGGACATTTCCACACTGGCACTGAGGTTTTCAAGAAGGGATTAGTGGTGGTAATAATGGTTATTTTAAAATTTAAGGTGATTTTTTTAATGGAGGAAAACTCAATATTTAAGGAAAAATGACAACATTGCTTAATATATGCTCCCTAAAGGGATACCTCTGAAAGACAAGGTGGCCGAGTCTCCATTCCACCTCAGTCTTTGGCCCCTATAATGGGATTGCCAGCAAGTAACATGTATGATAGGCATAAAATGCTAACCACTAAATGATCCCAGCTGCATCAATAGGCAGAATAAGCAAAGGAGAAAGAATTATCAGGTGTAGGCGATTTAAATACCTTTGTGTGGGTAAATTATCAACTTATTTCTTACAGCTTTTCACTGGCCAAAGAGAGAATATCTCTGGAGACATTTTACTAAAGGCAGAAACCCAATTAGAATAAGATTGTTACACAACTAATAAAGTGTTTTCAGATGGTGAATTATTTTTAGTGCTGTAGAAATTTTAAAGCATTAGAGCAAAACATTTAAAAGCATAGAAGAGCACAGTTAGAAACTTTTCATGGTATTTAGCTTCCTAGATCACTCATTTTTGAGGATCAGTTGGTGTTCTGGCACTTTAGAGCATTAGCCAACTTTCCCTGTTGTGTTTTACCTACACAGTGCCACCAGTGCCACAGCTATAGATTTTTTTTTTTTCCAGAGCTAATACCATTCTGGATATACTAGAAACTTTTGTTCTCAGGTGTGTGCAAGGCCAGCATATTCATATAGTGACAAACCCAGGTTCCTTGCCTTTGTCAGCCAGGTGGAAATTTGCAGGAGTCAAAAAAACTATAGCTTCAATTTCTTTGTATTAAACTAACAACCAAGGTTTTTAAGAAGTCCTTGTGATACAGTTGAGAAGTGATGCATAACTGCTTTTGCATTAAAAAGTTCCATTAATTAGGAAGATACTATTATGAAGTGTTTTCATAAGTTTAATAATTGCATATATTTGCCATGTGGCTTTACATTTAAAATAATCCTCCATCCTTTCTTCTTACACGCTGTAGTCCATTTAGATGGTCTAAATACTTAACAGCTCCTTCTGAAGGAAGCAAATAATTTCAGTGTTACCCTGTTTGGCATTTAGGGGCACAACTGAGCAAATTTCTGAGTGCCTTCACTCAGGTGCTGAGCAGCCTTCGTTTCCACTGACTTCAGTGGAAATTAAAGGCCCTCAGTACCTTAAAAGTGGCATCTTCTGATTCACAGAATCTGTTAGATTAGCAGGTCGGATGTCAGTTTGGAAAACGAACTTCCTAAGTGACGATGCTGAAATAGTGGAATACACTGCATTTGGCCATGGCATTGCTTCTTCCCAGTGCTGTCAGCACCAAGACTCAGACTGCGATAGCAAAGCTGAGAGTTGCTGCTTCAGTGATTATTACTCAGATGTTGATGTATCAGACCATCTCTCTCTCTCTCTTTGCATCTCCCCTCAGCCCTATTTCTGCTGTATGTAACAAGTGTGTTTCTTTTATATACAGTAATTTAGGACAATTAGGAGCAATCGCAGAGTTAAACCTTTAAAAGGTTATCTTGCAATATCATTTTCATGACTAATGTGTTCCTGCTGCCATGTCGTTTGTGAACAGACATGTGTTAGCCAGCTAGTGTGCTTCATCTGTGGTGACTTTGATTTATTTGCTCTGTAAATTGGGACTGAAGCAATAATGGAAAGTGACATTAATTGTTTAACAGAGTCCTCTTTGTGACATCCTTTGCTTTCTCTGGGGTGTTTGAATGTTGAAACTTGTACAAAACTAATTGAAATTGCTGTGATGAGGACCAGTGTCCACTCAACTTTCTGTTCTTGAATGTCAGTGCACTTGAATGTCTGTTTAAAGCATGAGAGCTAAGCAGCTAACAGCAAATATCAGGGTTTCTTCTGGCATGCTATTATTAAAGAAGGCGTTCCCAGTTAGAAATAGTAACACTTAGAGCTTTATTGTCAGCTTTATAAGCTGAAGTGTTCAGTGTGAAGGCAATGTGGGGCAGAGATGCACCGTACCGGCTAAACTTGCTGGAGACACTTCCCTTGCAGAGCTAGTGGCCAGGCAAGCAGGATCCCCCTGAAGTCACTCGAGGCGATTGACTTACCAGCAGCTTTTTCACCCCTAGTCTGACAAGCATGAAGATGTGCTATTCTTCCTATAGATTGCAATGCTTGCTTCTAAGGTGTTTTAAATACTGTTGAAGAAAGTTAGCACTTCATTACCTTGTAGGAGACTTTTTCCGTGTAGTAATGTTTTTTTATACCTTACTAGACATGACACCAGACTTTTGCTTGTTTGTCTCAACAAGTGACTGGGTTTGGAGGGCAATGCCGTTCACAAAGTTGACTTCCCTCACTTTATTTCAATATATTCCACACTCATAGCAGAGTTAAGCAGCTGAATTATCACGGTGTGATGCATGTTTCTGTTTGATATGGTGGAAATTACTAGATCCATAGACTTGGATTCTTTTTTTTGGTGGTCAAGCCCATTTTGGCCTTTAAGTAAATGCTTTTTCTTTACATTAGCTTTGCAGGAATGTTTGTTTATTTCTTGAGGATGAGGCTATAAGCACCAGAACAGTGCCATAGCTTTATAACTAGAAGACAGTTTTTCCTGTAAGAACCTGTGAGGTGTGATTTGGCTGAGAAGCCTGACAGCAGGAATTATTTATGTGGTTTATGACAATCTCTCTTCAAAGTCTGGTAGATACAGTATTACTAAAAGCTACACTGAGGGGATACCAGGACTTGACTTTTTTTATTTTTCTTTTTTTTCCTGAGGTGTTACTAGCAATATTTTGATGTGGACTTCTATAACCTTCTATTTTTTCCAAGAGGAGAACGTTTATTTTTCTTACTGCTATATTCAACTGTGTGTTCCTTGCTAATTCACTTCTAAACTGTGAGCACTGAGATTAGCTGAAATCTCTTCACAGTGTGAACCTGGAGCGTGATGAGCCGCTGTGAAGTTGATGGAAAAACTCCCAGTTGATATCACTGGAATTTGGATCAGATTCCTGGAATCCGTGAAAGGCTTTTAATTTACTTTAATAACACAAGGATCAGCCTCAAAATCCTGGATAATTGATCTGTCATGATCAATTTCTGATCTTTCTGAAAAATAAATATAATGATTTTTACGCAATTCTATTGCTCAGAACTCTTAGTATTCTGAAAATCTGTACCTTCGTATACAGTAGGGACTGTATTTCATTAAAAAATTGGGAGGAATTTAAATTTACTCAATTTGACAAAAACAAGTCCTGTTTCTGAAATAAGATATCTAATATAAATTAACATTACAGCCGCATCTGATTAGGAATTAATCTATTTTTTATAATTGCAGTCTGAATTAGATAAACGCATACAATAGTTGTATTGAGCACTCAAGCTATGTAACTGGAAAGGACAACTTCAAAGGCAGCCTGCCTAATACATTTGTTTAAAAGAAATCCAGAGAGTCTGCCATTAACAAAATGAGCCTTGATTGCTAGTCTTATGCCAAAATGCTCAGAAATGAGAAGTTTTTATTTGCTTTTGGAGCAAGGTTTTCCAGAGGTATGAAAGAGAAACCCTTTCTCTGTTGCACTAAGCTACATACGTGGACAAGGTTTGCCTAATTTCTCTGGTAATACATTTTTGGTCTTCTGATTAGCTGTCTTATTCTGTGATTCTTGTAATTTTGTCAGGTCAATTAACTGGTATTCAGTGCTGAAGACAGACAGAAAGAGACAACCTGGGCCACGCTGGCTTCATTAGGTGTCAGCAGCTTAGGTGCATCCTGTAACTCAATCCCTATGTGATTATTTATCTATCATTGTTAACACTGGATTTAAAAAAAAGAGAAAATTGTGGAAGAAAGTAAATTGGAGAAATGCATTGCAAATGCAGAGAGATTTCTCTCTTGAATGCAAATATGGATAATTTTATTTCTCTAAATTATGCTTTATGAGACACCGTTGCAGGTTGCTGTTTCACAGGCTGGTTCAGCTACGTTTTGTCTTTTTTACATACAGAGTCATCATGTCATTCCTTTTGTCTTCTCATCTGCTTCCACTTTTTTTTTTTTTCTCCTCATACAGAAGATAGATGAAGAAAATGAGGCAAACTTGCTAGCAGTTCTCACAGAAACGCTGGACAGTATCCCTGTGGATGAGGATGGATTGCCTTCATTTGATGCGCTGACAGATGGAGATGTGACCAATGAAAATGATGCTAGCCCTTCCCCAATGCCCGACGGCACCCCTCCAACTCAGGAGGCAGAAGAGCCGTCTCTAGTAAGAACCCTTCCTACTGTTTAACAGGAATTGGATGTGCCTCTGGCTACCCGCTGCATGGGTATGATGTAGTCACAGTAAGGTCTGGGCTTTTCATTTAGACTGAAAAGGAAAATCAAGTAAAGAACTGAAACTTAAACGGGGGGTAGGGTGGGGTGGAACACAGAAAAGGTCATAGGATGACTAATGAGGGAATCTTTTAAAAAGTGTATTGAAGAGAGGGTTGTTGAGATTCTTGTGCTAATGACTGACACTTTCGCATATCATTCTGTTCAAATGAGTCATGGTAATGGTTTTTTAATTCACATTTCTTTTCTTGGGGCTTTTCGTATGTATGTTTAGACTTCACTTCTGCTAATCTGTAAAGAAATGCCCATTGAGTCTGGCGGATTGTGGGGCTAATTTTGTGCCTTTAACATTGATTTGACCAGTAAGCACCAGCTTAGTGCTAATCAGGGCAAAGCCAATCCTTGGGTGAGGATGTGGGTGAAACCTTTATATGTATTTTGCTTTATAAAAACAGTTTGGGATGTGATTCTATTTCTTGTGAAGGCCTCTTAACCCTGACTTCTGCAGGAGCGATCAAATACATACGTCTTGACATTATATACATTATTCTGTTAAAGTTAACTTTTCCGTTTAGATCAGAGACCTACTCTGTCAAACAGGTCACTAAGAATTTCGTATTGCCTTGGATTCAGAAATCCAAGGCCTCTGTTATTTCTTCTTGCCCTGCAGTATACTGCAGTAAAGGGAGCAGAAATAGGCTGGCAAGCCTCAGAAAAAAATGAAATCTGTTTGCTCTGGGGATTTTTGAGCCCTTCTTTCTGTTTTAATATACTCTGCTTGCTGAGAGTTATATGGCAAATTTTAAGTAACTATGCAAAAAATGTAGATAAGTCATTTTAATCCATAAAGATGCATAACTTTTCTCTTTTCCTTCCACCTCCCTTTCCTTGATGTTTGTAGCTTAAGAAGCTCTTGCTGGCTCCAGCCAACACTCAGCTAAATTACAATGAATGCAGTGGTCTCAGCACACAAAACCATGCAAACACTAATCACAGGATCAGAACAAGCCCTGTGGTTGTTAAGGTACAAACTTAATCTTTGAAATAAGTTTAAAAAAAAAAAAAAGTGTAACAGGGTCTTTTATGCTTTCAGCAATCAAGTAAGCAGTAGATCTATATGTGCAGTATTAATCTGCCTGCTATCCTGCAACTGCTTCAAAAAACGTGAACGGATTAGAGACTGGGTTCCAGAAAATCACTTGAGCTCCTTATGCTCTGAATATTTCATTTATGCTTTTTCTCTTGGCAGAGTTCAGTTGTAGTCCCACCGTCTGTTACTCTTGCCTACTTTATTGATACACAGAGTAGTAGGGGGTACAATAAAATTTGCTGATGGGCTGATGTTGTTTATGAGTGACACCAAGATGCAGGACTGCCATTTTACCAGCTGTCTGAGCTAAGAAAAATTACACTAGATTCTTAGCAAAAGATCTATATCGGCCATTAATTGGCTAGAATGCCGGCTATGACATAATTCTGTTAGCAGGCAGTATTAAACAATGTTTGTCTTGCCATTCACTGTAACTGAAAATGGAGCGTTTAGGGGTACTTAAGAGAGTTGTGAATACTGGGCTCAGGCAATCAGCAGCAAATTAAGGTTTAAACCAGCTTATTTTTTTGTTCACAGTAAAGGTGCTGTAGGGTCTTGTTAGTTACATGTTGCTGAGTAGGAACATTGAAATGTAGGAGAAATGAAATAAAAAGCTGCATAAATGTCATTTAAGAATTTTAAATGTAATTTTCTTTCCTTGTTCTGCAAACAATTATTCACAGCTCATAGATCTAGTACACTTAGACTGAACACTTCGTTGAAAATCTCATCTCTTCAAAAAACCTATATCCATTCTGATAAGGTTCAGTTCACTAATTTTAGCTATTTTTTTTTAATTATGCTTTGTTTTTAAGACTGAGAATTCATGGAGCAATAAAGCGAAGAGCATTTGTCAACAGCAAAAGCCGCAAAGGCGTCCCTGCTCTGAACTTCTCAAATATCTGACTACAAATGATGACCCTCCTCAGACCAAACCAGCAGAGAACAGGAACAGCAGCAAAGAGAAATGCACCTCCAAAAGGAAGCCCCATCTGCAGTCTCAGACAAATCATCTGCAAGGTAGGTGTGGGATCACAGAATGTAACTTTGGTACCGGCATTAATGGAGGGAAGCTGAAATACAGTGGCTGTGAATACACTCAATACCTCTTCTGTTTTTTGGATTAGTATTGTAAATCCAGAAGCTCTTCTGTATAGAGAGAATTTTAAAACGGGATAATGAAGTTAGAATTAGTTAGGTAGATTTAGCTTTGAAACAATTTTAATCCTGTTGCTCCCCCCTCAACCTCAGAAAAGGAACCTGGAAGTTTAATGAATGCTACGTGTTAATATAAATCAAGCTAGCTGGAGATATTTATTTGCAGAGTACTGTACCACTAAGAAATCATTATACACCTAAACAAGCTGGGCAGACCGGTTCATTAGCAAGCTTCTTTCTTTCTACCAGCGTAAAGCTGAAGGCATTGTTAACCTGCCACATAGTCCTTAAGAGACAATAAATAGTGCTCTCACTGCTACAGAATAAGCAGTAAATGTGTCATTCCTGTTAAAGCTGGAATGCCAGTTTGTAATTTTATTTGGTAAATACTCGAAAGTTTAGCTACCATCCTGATCTTTCTCTCTTTCTCTCTCTCTCTTTTTAGATTCTTTATGGCCAAAACTAAACACCTCTGTTGACTTTTAGTATCCTCCAATGCATAAAGAACAGGGCCATATTACAAGTAGCTTCTGTGGCAGAGATGCACAAACTTAAAGACCCTCTCCTGCTTTCCTCCCCCCTCTCCCCTGCCTGCTCTCCCAAGATAAAGAAAAGCTGTAAAAGCTTATGAGCCCAAAGGGAGCTTGCTTAAAGTTGCTGTTTCTCTAAAATACATCTGTGTATATACTGGCTTGGCTTGTAGGAGGCCACATACCTCTCTGTCACATAAGTGCAGATCCTGGATGACTCCACTAACTAGAAGTTATCCTGCTGCAACAGAGATCTGAATATGACCCAAAATGTGTTGTACCGATATTTTTAAGGCAGCAGTTCTAAACTTTGTACATTTTTGTTTCTCTTCCCCTTCCCCTCTCCCCCCACCTTGGCCTTTTCAGCCCTGGTTAAATCTAATTTTTCATTGTTGATTAGTAAGGTTAGGCAAACTTAACAAAATTGAATCTTCCCTTCCCACCATTAAATACCCTTCTCGCAGCTGCATGTTATGACCTCCTAAGTATAGTTTTCCCCATTACAGTTTCAAATTCTCTGAACAATGTTTCTTGTAAGAAAGAAATCCAACTGCCCCTAGAGCTTCTTTGATGCCAACTGCCACTCCTTCTGGATGGTTTCAGCAGACTGCTTCCGAGCAAAATCCAGACTGGGTTGTGCAGATGAAACCTGGGTCTCTTACTGCAACTGTCCTGAAACTAGGCATAGACCTGCCAGAAGTTACAGGGTGTTGTAACCCCTTTATTAGCACTAGGGTGCGATAAGGTATATCATATATAACATGGTATACTGATTAAATAAATTAAATTAAAAAAAATTAAGAAATAAATTAAATAAAGATATACTGATTAAAAAGTCTCCCTATTCAGACTAGAGCTGCATTTTCCCCTAGCTGAAGTAATTGTGTAGATTCAGTGCAAAGAAGAAAGGCAAGTTGGGCTGTAACAACAGGGCGGAAGGAGAGGTTAGGAAAATCACAAAGGGGCTTGTAGCTAACTTACCGGTGTTTAAGATGACTGTGGTTTCAGTAGTATTGCAGGTGAACTCTTCTCGAGTTCCTACAGTTCAGTTTGCAGGCTTCTGAAATGTTGTTTTTCATCAAATTTGTCTCATACCCCAACGTATGACTTCAGTATCGATACAGTACATGGAGAATATGTGTCTTTCAGGCTGAACAGTCAATTCATGCAAAATCTACCTTGCAAATGTAACCGGTATTCACAGACCTGTAGTCATTTGTTCATACATTTAATCAAAACTACAAAAAAAAGTGCTCCTTCTGTTTTAAAAAATAATCAGGGTCTGATATTTTCTTTCAAAGTTATGGGAAAGCTCACGAAGAATAAGTCAAATGATATTTTCCTTTAGGGTTACTGTTGCAAACATATTGCAAACCCACGGGAATGTCCACAAACCCATTCACGCAAAAGATCATCTGTGGTTTTGCATTGAAATTTGCCCATGAGGAAACTTAGTTCTTTTGAACCTGAATGTTTTCAATTTACAGGGACAAGCAACTCCATGTGAACCCTTTTAATATTAACACACACACACACACACACACACACACACAATCTTGAAACTCTAATAAACATGTACCAGGAAAAATGGTATTGTCTTGGCTAAATATTTACATTATCAATAACTGTATGTGAGGATGAACCCTTGCAGAAATTCTGTTTGGTCAAGTCCTTGCTTAGCAGTAAAAAAATGCCTAATAGGTGTTTTGGTATATGAATTTCTCAGTGGGAGGTCTCACTGGTAACTGCCTAAAATCAATGCAGATCAGTGTCATATATATATATTGTGATCTGCTTCTCTAATGAAAGCTAGAATGAGACTTTTCAGAGGCTTAAACAGCTCTTACACATTCAACTTGCTCTGAAAGCCGAAACTGGGTAAGAGTATGTAGATTTTATCCTCTAAAACACAGTGGAAGCCTTCCCACAAAACTTTGCTCCTGAGCTTTACTGTGAGTTTGGAGTGGGGTGGGGGGCTGGGTTTTTGGTTTATTGGTTTTAAGCCAGTTTTATCTCTAGGTAGCCACCAGCAACTGTGGCAAACAATATGCCTAGAGGTATATATAGTACCCACAAAGATGTGTCAACTTGCATTCGGTCTTAGCATAACAGCTTTCTTAATACAGTGCTGGATCGGACAAATAACCCATTTAGATGAATTTCCTCTCTGAGAGCGACTTCTGAGGAAGGTGAACCTGAGGCGAACACCTGAGCTTCCACTTCTAACTTTCATACGGGGAGGAGGAGAAACAATATGCAGCCCTTGAGAATTGAGTTAATTTTTTAAAAATGGAATATTGTTTCAGGAATGCTCTAGAGCTTATGAAAGTAATCAATTTGCATACAAAATCCTTTAATGTCGATGGGATTTCCATGCCTGGAATGAATACGAAATATGCAGTAGTGACACTCTGGACAAAAGATCTGCAGTGCAGGAATGTTCAAGGGGAACATTTTGTCTTAAGTAATTAATTTGCAGAAGAGATCCCCTGCTGTTGTTCTTGGTACAGTACTCTGCATTTAAACATCAATTTAACTTCTGAAAACTAAAATTTGCAAGTAATAAAATCTCTTTAATTTTAAAACATTTTCCTGGCAATTTAAGGAATCTTAGTTGTTTTAAAATATGCTAGTTCTTGGTTTGCTTTGGGAAAATACACGTTTGCACTAATAAAAGGTACAAAGAGTTGTATTTTTATAGCTAAAGCTTTGGTTTTTGTGTATGTCAGGACTGTAGGGCTGAGAGCTTCAACCTCATTTTTAACCATCTGTGACTATGTCCATGGCTTCTCATAGTTTGCAGGATAATTTGCAGAAATTTGGACTATAGCTGGTTGGACTCTGGCCTCACAGAAGCAACCTATTCTCAGTGCTATATATAAAAGTGTATATTGTAGAAGTAAAATTAACTGAATATTCATAATGTTCTGTTACTTTGTAGTTATTCTGCTGCTCTTGTTTCCAAATAAAATGTGAACTGTAGTCTAAATTAAATCTAAGAGAAATAACATTTTCACAGCATATCCTGTAAATTTCTTCATTGATTTTTAACATGTACCACTCTACTTTTGAAAGGTTCTTGGCATTTGGGCTTTGTACCATATTTCAGAGGTACAGTAACTGATGTAAATCATTGTTGAAATTTAGGTGCCCTTTGGTGCCAGTAATGAGGAATCAGGATGAGTCTCCTCCATATTTATTTATTTAACATAAGCTGAGATGCATTTTGAACTATTGGACTGCAAGCCTAACTAACTAACATAGGATTCCAGCACCGAAATAAAAAGAAGTCTTTTTAGTATACATTACAGAATATTTAAGTATTTCATAATTGCTTTCTTTTTTTCCCTTTAGCCAAACCAACAAGTTTATCACTTCCATTGACACCCGAGTCACCAAAGTAAGTACTAAAAAGTGCAAACATTTATAAAAGGGAGGGGGCTTTAATACATTTTGTCTACAGCAACTCCATTTCAGCTTGTTTTTATAAATGTGCCCTGTCTTCCAGTGATCCCAAGGGTTCCCCATTTGAGAACAAGACTATTGAACAAACCTTAAGTGTGGAACTCTCTGGAACTGCAGGTGAGAAACGTGGAGTGCTGGCTCTTCCTTTTAGCATGGCTTGCTTGCGTGCCTGCCTCTTCTAATGTAACATGTATCCTGAGATGTTACAGAGGTCTCCAGCAGACTAATTTCAGTGCAGTTTAGCATTGACTTTTTATCCAGTTACCTGAGAGGGAAGATGGTTGAAAATATGACTCCATACTTACACAAGAGAGTATAATTTCTGGAAAAATATGAATGAAACCATTTGTCTGTTATACTTCCCCATTCCCCCATAGATTTGTGTACTGCTGAGCACTATCTTTCAAATACAGACCCCCACAGCACAATGTAATAGATGTTACAGATGGAAAAGTTATGTCATCTAGTCTGTCTCCAGGCCAGTGTAGGGCTGTACGTGATTGCACATTTTGGTGTTTTGTCAACTCTAGATTAAATTGTCACAACTAACAGCTTTCTTCTCTGCCATTGAAACACTATTCCATAGCTTAAAGGTATTTTTTTAATTGATACTCATTTTATATTCTCAATTTCTCTCTATTTCTTCCATTAGCACACTTTACACAACCTCAGATCTGTCTTCCTCCTTTCATCTCTCTGGCGCTCATACCTTTGAAAGATTTTTATCATGTGCTGTTTTAGGTGATGCGTCACCACATTACACTCATTTAATTCATCTGCTCATTCCATAAAAGTCATTTCCTTTAGACTTCAGATCTGCTATTGCTTTCCTCCGAACTGTTTTGCTACTGTTTTCCTGAAGTGTCCAGGGCTGAACACAAGACTGCATATTCAGTTCAGCCCGAGCTATTGATAAGATTGTTTTCTTTCTCAGTTGCATAATATTGAAAAATAAGAGGTGTACTAGAAGTGTGTTTCTCTCAGCAGCATACCTAGGGGATGCGTGGATTACAAATTATGTATTCTGTAGCATTTGGTGGAACATTGCAAGCTAGATCTTCAGGTACTGTAAAGCAGCTTGGCTACCTTGAACTCAGTGGCAGATTTACACAAGAGTAGGTCCAAGCTTTAGGTTTGTTTATGCACTTTGGGCTGTTGCTTTCACCTACCAACAACCATCATTCCACTTTCTCGAAAGCTTCTTCATTAATTCAGCATGGAAACATACACGCCTCCCTCTTACCTGTCCTGAAAATCTGTAGTCTTAATCTTTCCCTTCATATCAAAAGGAAGCATCCTTCCAATGCACTTTGCTTTTGCAAAACCAGTACATACAGGGCAAAATTTGCTATATGCAGCAGGTTAATCCCATTCAGTGCCAACAGGTCTGAAGCACAGAGAAGCCTCTTTTATCATTACTGGAAGCACATCTGCACAAGTGTGCCTGTTTGTAAGCACACTAGTAGGTCAGTGCTTAATGCTACAGCTGAAAGGGGTAGATGAGGTGACTACAGCAGAATAGTACAAGAAACAGTTGAAAGCACTGAAGGAAGTAGTTTTTTCTCCCAGCCAGAAAGATAGCAGCCTGCTCTTCACATCAGCTGACTGGGCAGAAATTGGGAGTCGATACGACTCTTCCATAGTGCTGTAGGATCGCTCAGGAAGGGCAGCTGGAGTGGTTCTCCACTGTATCAGCTGCACACAGAGGAAGAACCAAAACAACTTTGTAGCTGGTTTAGGCAATATAACCAGGAGAACTGGCAAATTAAATATGCGTCAGAAGCTGAGAAATAGTACAACTGGATGAATATGTGAACAGGAGCATTGTACTATGAAAATATGACATTTTTCCCTCTGGAAGTAAATCCAGTCTAGCTAGTTAACTAATGCTCATCAAAGCAAACAAGAGTTGGTGGAGCGTGTGCAGCCAGGGAGCTGGGGCCGTGTTCACAGGCAGCGCAGGCGGCGATGGCTGTCCCACTGCATGCTGGACTTGCTCTGCTCTTCAGAGTGCCTAGTGTGGAGATTTCAGGAGACGGCATGTCCTCCTTTAGTAGCTGTGTTAATCTCTGCCTTTACATACACACAGCTTTTATTTTTATGTACATATATATAAATCTGTAAAAAAGTGGGCTGTTGTACATGTCTTTATGTTTGAGCTCATTAATTTCTATTGCTGTAGCATCTTATGTCACAAGTCTACTTGTGCTGGAAACAAGCAAGTACATAACAGAAACAAGCTCTAGTACTGAAGAGCTTACAGTGTAAGCGGGTAAATCATGGCAGAACTGGGACCCACTTCAGTAATAAAAAAAGAAAAGAAAAAAAACACAGGAAAAAAACAGTGGCAGTAGTGATTAATAATACCTTGGAGTTCTTTAGTGAGACCCTGGCAACTCCAAATTATATCCAGATAACCGCATTGCTCATTGTCCTTATATAGGGCAGCTTGCACTGTACAAGCACTATTTATTAGAATTTAAATAGGAGTTGCCTTGATCTCACTGCCGAATTGAAAAGACCATTAGCAGTGCTGCTCGCACTATCGAAGCAAAAAGTATTTTAATATAAATAGCAGCTCCCTTGATCTCTCTGCTGAAAACAACATTGGTTCCCTCACTGATGAATTAACCATAGAGTAGAAAAATAAATAAATAAAAGCATTTCCTACACAAGCCATCAATCTTCGTCACACGTACATTTTGGATTCACATACCTAAAGTCGAACTGAAACCATTCTCTTGCTACTGCTATATCTTGCTTTAGAATGGATTTGTTATTACTCATGAATGTAACTTTGTCCTCTCTAAAACTGTAAAAATATTTATTTGCTAAATAACAAGGGACAAAATCTTTAAAACTGGTTTTAAGGGAAACCACATCTAAGAATGTAAGAATTTCTCGAATACACTTTAAGTGGCCTATGATAGAAGAATAAGTCCATTGCTATCCAAAATCACAACTCCTGAAGCTCATTTGTAGTGCTGTTCTGAGAAACATGGGCCAGAACATCATGATATGGAGCCCTAGTTGATGCTAGTATAGTGGATGAAATTTCTGTGTAATAAGAGTCTTGTTCTGCCTAAGAGGTGATGACTCATGAGAGGTCCTTCTCCCTTTCTTTCCACAACTATCTGCATTGCAAACACTGTGCTAAGAGGCCATGGGCAGGAATGCTGTAAAGTCTTCCAGGGCATGGGACCTTTCTGTGTTACTGGAGGACCTCTATTCTGTTACCTGTCAGGCCAAGGCCGAGGAGGCAGCTGCAGAGGGGGTGACTAGGAGGATGTCTCACCCTCTGGAGGTGACTGTGTCTCTCTCTTTTGATGACAGAGAGCTCCAAAATGATTATGTTAGACTTTCTGCTGAACTTCTAAATGGCAAAAGTTGGAAGACATGGCTCCTAAATGTTTGAAATTCAGCTCCCTCTGTTTTCTCAGTGTCTTTTAAAACCTTCACTTGTAAATACTCAAAGCTATCATGTAAGTGCATGGATTAAGTGAGGTTACATGTTTAAGGCTCTACTGCCTTACAAGTAACAAATCAATAACTGGTAGAATAATTTAACCCTCCTATTGGTGGCTCAGTGAAAAGTCTTTCATTTGCACACAAATTTCTGTAATTTACTTGAACAAAAACACCATGCCAGTCGTCTTGTGTGCAAAATTTGATCTCTCCAAAAGGATGACAAAAAAAGTTATATGAATGCAATTAGCTTGAATAGTGATTTGGAATTCATGAGCATCTTTGAGGATTCTTAAACCCTACTGTTTGCCCACCTCTAGATCTGAGTTACCTCTTAGTTGTCAAAACAAATACTTAAATTCTATCATGTGAGAACTTGCTTGACCTCAGAATGATTTCTGATAAAATGAGTTGTGAGACAGAGAGATGTCCAGAGGGAATAAAATCTAGTAAATTATTAGATATTTTCAGGGGTCTGTATTTATTCTCTGCAGCACTGACAACAAGATTAAACTGACTACTCAACAAGCATGTATTTTTTTATTATATGATGGCTATTTAATTTTACTATATTTTCCTGGCTTCTGCAGTCCTGTGCCACACGCAAGAGCTTCTGATTCTTTTTTTTCTTTTTTAACTGATTTGGGCTATTATCTTGCATTCAGTGTTTTAAGTGGCCTTAAATAATGTTTTTCTGACAATCCATTTTCAAACTTAAAAGGTATTAAAGAATTCATTTTCAGTGCCTCCCATAAGCCCAGTGCACTTGTAGAAAGGTTCCGCAGCTGTGTTCCCCAAAAGATGCTAATTCTCAGCCTCTCCAAAGCACAACAAACCTCATCAAATATTTAAATGCTAACAGTAACAGTATGTTTTTTAGAAAGATTGCTGTCTGTATAAAACAGCATTGCAAATGAGTCCTAAAAAGTCAAGATGTCACATTTTCTGTAAATGCACTCCCCTAATTTCTGCTATCAACCTAACTGAGCTAAATGAGTTACTAAGGTTTTTTTAGTGCAGTTTTGGAATGTGTCAAAACTACTTCCACTCCCCCCAAGACTTTCTTGAAAAGAAGTTGCTAGATCAAGGTGGCAGAGTCGGCATACATGCAAACACCTTTTGTCGCACAGACGCGGGAAGGACAGTGCTGATTTGGCAGCAGCGTTCACAAATTGATATACGCTATTTTAAAGCCCAAGATCACTGAGTGAGTTCACAGTATAGACAGAGCAAGGCAAAGTGCAAACGTACCATTTACCAAAGCCATTCAATTAAAGAAAAGTCCCTACAAAGAAAATGGTTTTATAGCATGTCATGAAAAAATACTTGCCTTTTACTTTAAAAAGAAAAAAGACTATTTAAGGGGGATGATTGTAGAGTATGTGCCACTTCTAACAGATTTGCTGTGCAGAAGTACATAAGCGTGAGTGATGTAGAGGTACTTGTTTATTATAGAGCACATTTCAATGCAGTAATCATAAATATTGCTAAGGTTGTGCTCTGTTGAAATATGACCTACATACTCTTGATTGTTTGTGTTACGTGATTTGTCTGACACCCATTACATTCTGGGTAATGGCAGCCATTTGTTGCTGTGCACAGCAGGCTCTTTTGACAAAAGAAAATAGGCAGCAATAAAAAAGCTATAGTCTGAATTACATTCTGCACAGTGCTGCACTGCTGAGAGTTTGTGCAAGTGTGTTAACAATGCTCTGAACTGCCTCTTGTCAGCCTTCAGCCTGTAATGGCCATCTGTCCTTACATAAATCTGTCAAAACCTGCTAAGTTCAAGAGAGAGCACAGAACATACCTTGCACTGTCAATGCTAAATTTACACATTCGCGGAGAAATCAGCGTGTATGAAATGATCCAAAGCTTATAGAATATTTTAACACTATTGATTCAGCATCGTGGCGTGAAGTTGAGATTACAGTGATTAGTGTAGCGAAAGGGATGCTGATGAGCGAGCATGCCACCAACTCTCTTTCTCAAAGTTTACATTTTGGAAGCTGATCACGGGCCATGCTGAAGGTGGGCTCCAAAGCAGTGACATAAACAAGATCTGATTCAAACCTTTGCACCTTTCCCCAGCCCCCTGTTTGAAGTTTGCTCAAAAGTTAAATGAACATTTTCCAACTTTTAGCTATTTATACTTGTTTCTGCACTTCCTGCTTCTGCTTAGAGCCAGGAAAAAAGCCAAAATGCCACGAGGTGGCCTTTTCTTAGGATGTCCCCAGCACAGCTTTGCCGGCAAAAGAAGTGCCAGTACATTGGCTCAGTTTGTACTTTTTTGGGGGAGGTGTTAGTTCCTCCCTCCCCAAGACTGCTGGACTCCTTGTGGGGCTTCTGGAAATCGTGCTGCTCTGTGTGCAGCTTCCTTTCTCCCCGGGCTGGTTTTAAAGAAGTAGGGATAGAAACAGTATTTTACTTTGAACGTTAGATTATATATGGGGTTTCTTTGCCTAAAATTCTCGAGTCTGCAGGTATTTCAGACGTCTGTTGTGGAGTGTTTGTACTTTATAAGCATGCAACAAGGAGAGACTGGAATTAATGTTCTCTCAGTTTGCTCTTTCTTTAAAAATACATACCAAAATTCAGTAACTAACCCCAGGGCTCCTCATGGGCTATATAATTTCATGAATAAAAATGCTTTTCTAAATTTTTAATTTAGAAAGTCATCCTGGCTTACTTAAATTTTTGTTGAATCTAAACCTGAATTTTCAACCCAGAAATGATTACTGCAGAATATTGAAGGGGCTTGTTCTTTTCATTTTAACAAAAACTTGTTTGCCAGTCAAAATTGTTTGTTATTCAGGAGGCGGTTAAGGTGTGAAATCCCTACTGCTGGCTCAAGTGAATTTTTGGGAAGTAAGAGAAAATTGAGGACACAAAGGAAATAGTTTTAACAATGACAACTTTGCACAATTTTTATATTCACATGTGGGTAGCTAGAATTTTAGGGTTCAGCATTTCTGCCTTGGTTTCCCTGACTTTAATGGCATTAGACAAAGTCTTTATGTAGTCATGGGTAGCTCATAACCCTTTTTTTCCAAATGTTCAGACAAAATCAAGCTTCTCTGTCACATCAAGTATTCATGTCTTGGTACTCCTATCTTCTTTTTTTCTGGGACAAATTCATTACAGCTAATGCAATGGGACTCCCGGTCTCCATTTATGTTCCTTAGGGAGCACTGTGCATTGATGGACTCTTTTTCTTCTTTACAGCAAGACACTATAAAACATGTTCCATTTGCATTGATCTGCTGAGTTCCACTGTATGGTTAAAAATACAAAATAAAACTCTGTAGCCATATTTGAAATACACACTTCCTGAAAGTGCGTCTGCATCCTTTTTTCATTCTCACTAGCTAAGTCATGGAAAGCTCATTGCTTGGGCTAGAAAAGGAAACCTGGTCTAGCATTGGTCTCTGGAATGCTTAAGGATGGACTAGATAAACTAGAAGAACTCCCTTATCTCTGTTCCTAATTCAGGAAAATACTTACGTATTTGTTTATTTTTAAGCCTACATAGACATTCTTTTATAAAGTCTTAATAACAACTTTTATGAATTCGATAGATAACTTTGAGAGTTATTTTCTTCCCTTAGAAAAAAACGGGGAAGATGCTTCTTTGGTTCCCAGGTTTTACTAGAATGGGCTGTAGTCCTTCATGCAATTTCATCTTACAATAGTGGTGTAATCTGATATAGTTATGTGAAAAATCCTGGTAGTTACTGGTATCTTTAGTCTTTAGTTATCTGTTTCATTTCTATCATCAAGTGAATTTCAGTCTCCCTACTTCATGACTCTCGCTAATATTTAGTTCTAAATGTTCATTACAGTTGCAGTAGTCCTATTGTTTGCTTGGGTTTCAGTTGCAGAACCCCATTTCAGGCAAAATGTATTAGTTATGCTTACAATAATGTATTATCCATACATTAGCAATGGTTTACCAAGTTAATGAACTGTGGAGACAAAGAGTCATTGCAGTCAAGTTGTACAGTTGCTGTACTACTTTGCATTTAAGTTCTGTGTACTACAGAGGTTTCTTTGGTAACCTCATTTGTTTTTCTCAGACTTGCTTTTATTCAGGGTTTTGTCTGCTAATTTCTTTAGGTTTGTGACAGTCCAGTCTTTTGACTTTTGATTTTTATATAAAAATCCTTTTGATTTTTATCAAAAAAGTCTTTTGATCTTTATCTTTTGGTTTTTTTTCTATATCAAAAAGTACAGAGGAAGGAGGTGGATGTCATGAAGGAAGGGGAGGGGCAGAAAAAATGTTGAAGATTAAAGGCAATGCTTTAGTATTGGTGCCATCGTTGTTATCTGAACTTTGGTATCTCAAACCCTAAATACTCTTATTCCTAGTAATAGTATTGTTAAGTTAAAGTGTCATAGAATGGGTTCATGCTACTTTTATCTATTTTAAAGAAGCATGTATAGTTTCTTAATAAACATTATTTCTGTGCTTAAAAATGTTCTTTTCCTCCTTTTTTTTCCCCACCCCTTAGGCCTAACTCCACCGACGACCCCTCCTCATAAAGCCAACCAAGATAATCCTTTTAGGACTTCACCTAAGCCGAAGTCATCATGCAAGACTGTTATACTACCTTCAAAAAAGCCCCGCTATAGTGAGTCTTCCGGTTCTCAAGGAAATAACCCAACCAAGAAGGGTCCAGAACAATCTGAGCTGTATGCACAGCTTAGCAAGACTACAGTACTGTCCAGTGGACATGAGGAGAGAAAGACAAAACGGCCCAGTTTGCGGCTGTTTGGTGACCATGACTACTGTCAATCTGTGAATTCAAAATCGGAAATACACATTAAAATATCCCAGGAACTTCAGGACTCCAAACAACTAGAATTTAAGGATTCTTCACCTGGGTGGCAGTGTCAGATTTGTTCTTCTTTAGAACAAGACCAGTATTTCAAGAAAGAGACTTTACAGACAAGTAAGCAGGGTTCCCACTGTAGTAACAGAAAACAGCTCCAAGACCAGGAAATTCGGGCTGAACTGAATAAGCATTTTGGTCACCCCAGCCAAGCTGTTTTTGATGAAGAGGCAGATAAGACCAGTGAACTAAGGGACAATGATTATAGTGATGAACAATTCTCCAAACTACCTATGTTTATAAATTCAGGACTAGCAATGGATGGTCTCTTTGATGATAGCGAAGATGAAAATGATAAACTATGCTACCCTTGGGATGGGACACAAGCCTATTCATTATTTGATATATCGCCTTCTTGCTCTTCTTTTAACTCTCCATGCAGAGATTCAGTGTCTCCACCCAAATCCTTATTTTCTCAAAGATCCCAAAGGATACGCTCTAGATCAAGGTCCTTTCCTCAACGCAGGTCTTGTTCCCGTTCTCCATATTCCCAATCGAGATCAAGATCGCCCTGTAGTAGATCCTCTTCAAGGTACAGTACAGCAAATTCATGTCATCATCATAATTAATAAGAAGGAAAATCGTAAAAAGCATAAAGCAACTTAAAGCAAAGAAATAAAAAACAAGAAGTAATTTAATACAGCTCAACTCCTTATATTGCCCCTGAGCTGATTAACTCTGCAGGTTACAGGATTGCTACACAAACGCTTGTTTGCCATTTTCCTTCAAATTTGCCAAGTTTACACTTTCTGAGTGGAGCCAGTGAGAAGAGAGGCAGAGCAGTGGGTGAGAAACTTGCAGAGCTAACCTTTTCCACAATCTGCAAGCTGCCCTGTGCCAATCTAGCTGCAGCCCCTATCAGATGAAGTTGACAGTGGCTGACTCTGTGCTCTGCGTCAGCCTCAATAAGGAACATTTCAGAAGGGTAAAAAAAATTACTTGAGGCCCCTTAAATGAGCAGGAGATCGCAAACTGTCACTAGCAAGTCTCACTGGTAGCTTAGAAGAAATTGTAAGTTCAGGTAAGAGGTAGCTCGGGAGAAAATGGTGTCAATAGATTCAAAGCGAATGACAGAGGTAAATGTGTTTCTTCCTACAGATCTTGTTACTATTATGAGTCCAGCCACTGTAGACACCGAGCATACAGAAGTTCTCCCTTACATGCGAGATCGCGATCCAGATCACCGTATAGTCATAGACCCAGGTAGTACATTTTGTGTGCATTTGGCTTGCTTTTCAGTTGATTCTCAAGAGATGGTGAAGCATTCTAGAAGTTATATTATTAATTTTATATTAACAAATGCAGGTGCTTGATTTAATGACTAAGTTATGTTTCCTAGATATGACAGCTATGAGGAATATCAGCATGAAAGGCTGAAGAGGGAAGAATACCGCAAAGAGTATGAAAAACGGGAATCTGAAAGGGCCAAACAAAGGGAGAGACAGAGGCAGAAAGCAATTGTAAGCACTGTGAAGATAACTTTCATTTTGAAATAGATTTCTGTTTCTTTATGTAGATAACCAAAGCTAAAACTGAGACTTCCTTTTCTTTCTTCTTTATAGTAGAACACACAAAATACAAAAATCTGCTCACATGTATTTCTTAGTATATCTAATTTTAGGCAAATATGTGTCTTTATAACAATTTGCATTTTGATTGTGCAATACTAATATTTTCAGGTTCTGCAAATTGCAACTCTCCAAGTTCATCACAGACAGCAAATACCAAGGACTTATTAGAAAATTGTTCAATCTCAGACAATAGAGAATTAAAAGTGGTCCTGTCTACCTACTTCTTATACAGGTCTATCGGTGAACCTGCATTTTATACTACATATCACCTATGAGACTGCCAGTAAACAGTGTCTAGTTTCCAAATTTCTGTTTCTTTAGTAAGCAATAGTAGAAGCCAGTCAGCTTATGTAAGTAGTCATCATACTTTTGTGGTAGCTGTAATTGTCCCTACAGAGGGTGCAAATAACAGAATTCATAGCTGGGACCCAAAGGATAGATATGAATTTAATTCTGTTTTTTTCTGTCTATAGCTTGGTTAATTTTTAAGTGAGTTTTAGTAAAACAGTCTGCAGACATGATGTGGTTTAAAAATGTGACTTAACACAGGTTCTTTTGTAATGAATATGGATTATTTATTTATTTTGGGCATCAACGTTCTGTGTGAAACAACCCAAACACACAAGGCAAAGGAAATGCCCCTGTGGGAATCATTAAACTCTCTTGCATGTTGCAGCAGTAGAACAGAGGAATGACTATTAGAGGGACAGATGGCTTTTGCCTTTTCTTAGTTCCCTGTTGGGAACTGCACGATGGTTTTGATAAATTGGTAGCTGCTGTAAGTCTGGGCTCACCTTGTAGTTGTCAAGCCTTTTTGGTGGCTTGTTGTAACATCTTCTGTTTAGTTTTCTGTGTTCCCGTTCTTTCCATTCTGTGCTGCTCTGACCATCCTCTTGCTCTGCATTAACTTGTGCAGACTATGATGCTTCATCTTCGTTTCCAGATTTTCCCTTAGTGCTTTATCCAAAGCTTACCAAAATGAATGGGTCTCTTCCCAACACCTTTAGTGGACTTTGTAGTAAAAGGTTATATGTCACACTCTTTGCAGCATTTCTCCTAATGCTTAAGCCTCCAGAGTTGAGAGTACATAGAGATTGACAGAGACTGGTGTAGTCTAGTGGCAACAGTAAATTCTGGAAAAGAATAGACAAATTTAGATTCTGATTTTTGTCTCTCTTACTGTTGTCTTTAGTGACCTTGGTCAAATCATTTCACTTTTCTCTGCTTCAGGTGTGCTATCTACAAAATATGGATGAAACGTATATTTTGTAAAGCATGAGATTTAGGGCTATAACGTGCTGTATTGTGCTAATCTGAAACCCAGTGAAGGCAATGGAATGATTTTGCTTGACTATATATGCCTATATTTAAGTCACTGTTGCTGTTAATTTTAAAATATCTGGCTTCCATCTACTCAGCACTGAACACTAACTTTCAGTAATTGTAACTTATGATTTTTCTTAGATCTAATACAAATTAGAGACTCAAGTAGACCTCTGCCATGAGCGTATCTCACTACTTCTCAATTACTGTACCATACTTGTGTAAATCAACCTGAATCCTACTGAGAAGGTAGAAAATTTGATTTAGTTTAAATCAAAAAAATATTTGGAAATGAGCTGATCAAGAGAGGAGGAAAGAGGAACGAAAAGAAAATTGGAAAGATCTAGATACACTGAAATGTAACTTCCTCCATGTTAAGAATTTTAGACTATTCAAAACCAAGGCTGAATTTATTTTCTCTTGTAAGGTGAGCACTGGCAGGTAAATAAACTTCATTAACGAAGTTTATATTTATTGAATTATTATTATTATGGAATTTGTATTTATTTATTAATAATAAATAAATCAGAAGTAAAATGATCTAGTGGGATGGCAAATCATATCTTCATAAAATATCTATAAATGGAACATAGCAAAAGCTTAAAATCTAGGTACCTGTATATAAGCTGCATGAGATGTAGATGAAATCCTGTTAGCTCCTTTCTCCAAAGTTTATCAGCACTGTTACTTTAAAAATTGGAATTCAATTGTACCAGGTAATTCGCTAGGCAAATAAGTGGCCTTGGGGGACAGCAGAGAAAGGGAAGCCCTGAACCCCTGAAGTCGATGATAAAATGTGTATTAATTTCACTAAGGCACTGCTATTTTAGTCTAACTTTCTCTGTTCTCTTTCTTATTCCTTTTGGCTTATGGAGCTCTTTTGCAGCATTCTTTGCCTACTTGAGGAACTCAACTCACTACTCAGCCCCAAGAATCTCTTCTTCCCTCTCTTTCCTTGAACTCTTTTTACTGCTCTATAAATTTAGGTTTCTTTGCTTTCTGCATTGGGGACTTCTTTCCTTTCTCGCTAGCCTTATTCTCATCCTACAAGAATTGATTCATGAGTAACATACCTCCAAATACTGTTAAAAGAATGGCTTAGAAATTGAGTAAAACTAGTGGCTTGAGTGCTACATAGAACAGGTGGCTTTTCTTCATGAGAAGCACCATGCTAGGATCTCAGGAGTTAGTTGTAGAAAGGATGCATAGGGGAAAAGGAACAGAAATTGTGACTGAACTAACACCATCAGGTGTTGTTGGATCAACATCAACATCTAGAACTAGTCTGGATGTAACGACAGCAGTGTGACACCTAGAAAAAAGAAGTGGGAGAAAATTTCGCATACTTCAATCTGTCAAAACCATACGTGTAGCAATGCTCCCTGATTGTGAGGTGGCTTGTATTTTGGCAGATGTGAAGGCATATTGACCAAAAAGGCTTGTTTTAGAAGTCTGTGTTCATGCTATGTGACAATGGCATGTTTAAATGGCTACCTGTTCAGTCTTGCACGCAACACATTTGCTGCAGTAACTTTAGGTCAGCTAAAGGCCTGGGCTAGCATTTTCCAGCATGGATTTCTGAATTCATATCTAGACTTACAGCTGTGTAAAGGTGAAGCTTAACTTCAATAGGTATTGTAATATTCTTCTCTTCTTTCTCTTCTTTCTTCTCCCCCCCCCAAGCTGATGGAGATTCAGTGCCTTTTCTGTGGATTGGGGTCTCAATTTTGAGCAGTCACACTTCAAAAATATGGGCTGAGTCCACAAGTCATTTTCCAATTAGATAGTACGAAAAATAATTTCATCATTCATTCGTTTGTTTAATTTAATGCTGCTGAATGTGATACCTTTGCTAACTGAACAAATTTTAGTATAGCTTAGTTTGATCTTGACTTTAGATATTTCACTGGGTCCAAATTTCATTTTGGAATGGATCTTCACTGAATGTAATGCTGGTCTGCCTACCCAGCTACCCAGACTTAGCCAAGTCACTTAATAATGCTAACCAGGTCATAGTAGAGACGTTCATCATCAAACTTGAGGAAGAACTGCAGGAAGAGACAGTCTACTCAGGGCTTTGCAGAAACTGTCATCCAACCCACAACCCAGGCAGATCATAGTGATTTGCCAAGGAGACTGAGGACTGCTTGGTTCTTTTGATACACCTCAGGAAATTTGTGAGCTATGGAGGCTTTTCCTGCAGCAGATCATCAGACCGTGTGGCAAATACTTTCCAAGGGATGGGTTCAGAAATACAGTTAGCACATTTCGGTCCTGGAGTCTGACAACCAGGCAAAGAGGCTTGAGAGGAGTTAGCAGGTTAGCAGCAATTGTGGGAGAGGCACTGGAAGCAGTGAGTACTGTAGCCTGCCTGAAGAGCTGTGACAGCTCCACAGTGTACAGGCCTGCGAGCCCTGGGAGAAAGCTTTGCATCAACAGTAAGTGGTCAAGTGGTAGCAGAAAGACATTGGGTAAAGAGGGGGCTGGCCAGCGGATGGGTGGTAGTGTTCAGCAAGCCTGAGTCTAGCAGATCTACAAGTCTGGCGGGGCACACTCAGCACACTAGTGCTCCTGGAGCATTGAAGCCCTTAAATGTTTAAGCAGTTCTTGGTTCCCCATTAAAGGAAGCCCCTTCCAGGGCTGGAAGGTTAATCCATCCAATTAGCAGCCTAAAGTTTTTGAACCTGTGCTACTCTGCCGCTGTGGCTGCTACACTGACTTACTGTCACAGCCTCCGTGCAGCTTCATTTGCTGCTTGCTCAGGCTGTTGCCAGGAAGTATAACAAAATCCTCTTTTATACTGAAGAAGAAAATTACTATTAACATTATTACTTTTCATTTCTTAAGTGCTGACAGCCTACATGACACAAATATCAAGAGAGTCCCTGTCCCAGAGAGCATACAGGCATAAACAGATAAATGCACTGGGAGGCCACTACAGCGGAAGGAAACACACTGTTTCAAAGAAAATATATTGCTCTACCATAGGAAGGCAGGAGAAAGGTGGTTTTGTAAATGAGTGCTTGGCTTCTCTAAAGTCTAAAACCAGACTTAGCCTCTAATGGAGTAAATGCTTGCTGATGAAGGATCCAGTGTATGTTGTATATTTACTTTGGCTTTTTCTGTAGTTTCTCATTTTGCTGACCCTGATTCCAGGATTCCACCTTTGCTGTACTGGTTGCTGAGAAAAAGATTACCAAAATCTTGAGTTTTACTGGTCCATCACTGTTTTTCTAGCAGTCACCATGCAGTGTGTCTGAATTATTTCAGTCCTCAGTCTGCCACACAGGAACACTTGAAAATACTGTGGAATGTTTTTTCTCTCCTTTCCAGTCTTCATGAGCCTTCCTTTTTCCATTCATACTTGTCCAAAGGTCTTACATAGTCCAGAATTATTCTTTAATGCAGTATCTAAGGCAAGTTTTTTCTGTTATGTCAGAAGCTTATATTTTACTGGCTTTTCCAGTAATACATAGCATTTTTATTTTTTTTAATCTCTGCCCAACCATTCCCATTACATGTTCAAAATGATATTTTGCCTCTAGCTCTAAGGATAAATCTCTTTATTGCTTTGTACTGAAAGAGAAGGACAAGTCCTTTGGCATGGAAGGCAATGCAGGCATGGGGCTTGTACCTGGGCTGCCACCTCTGCTGGAGGAAACAGTGGAGCCTTTGACAAGCCCATGGGGTGACCGACAGACCTCAGCTTTAAAATGCTACTACCTGATTTCATCTCTCAGCTTCGCAGAGAGCATTATCTGGGTTTTGGAGAACTGAGTATGCACCACAAATGCACAGAAAAGAAGTGGCAAGGAAAACGGTGGGGAGAGCACCTCAGTTCCCACTGAGCCTGCTCAGCAGCACTCCACCGGGGCAAAGAAAACAACTGCTGGGTGAAGAAGCCTGGCACAAAAAAAAAACATTTGAAAACTAATACCTCTAATGATCTGCACTTTAGTTCATTGTGAAATTAAAGATGAAAAATGAGGAAGGGAAAATTAAAAAAGTTTTGGAGAAAGTGTATGCCAGACAAAAAGATTCTTAGCGTCAGTGAGTTTTGCAGCATGGGCAGTCCCTTTATTGACTCCTAGATTTGCAAGGTATATCCTGGTCTTGTTTTTCAAGTTTGTGCATGCTTTAGTATTTTAATTTGAGACTTAAAATACTCCTTTTCAGTCAGAGATTTCCTGCCACATGTGCCCATTCAGATGTCTTTAATGCAAGGTTAAAAGGGCTAAGATTGAGGGAAAAAAAGCTTTAGATAAACTGGAAGAAGACAGACATGTTGGGCCTGAGGGAGTTGGCAGGACAATTCTTTTTTTTTTTTTTTCTCTCCTTTATTTACCTGGAAAATGAATGAACCATACTCAACACTTACCATGCAAAATAAATCATCTGCACTTTTGGGAGGGAAGTATGAACACTGCTTTCTGGAGTTTCCTACAGGTTCCCTCTGCCTACATTAAATTGAAAACAAAAGCTTTTCCCTGCAGATCTCTAGGTTCCCAAGTCATATATCATCTCTTCTAACAAGTGCAGTAAAAAACATACTTAATATGCACATATGGACTTATGCAAGTAACTTACTATAAAATAAATCTTTAACATTTAGAGGTATGCTGTAATCTTGTTAAGCTTGTATCACTCCTATTTATTAACAGGCAGGTATAAAAGGGAGGTGACTCTATGAATGCAAATACATTTACTCATAATTGCTTTTAAATAAACCAAAGTTAGCCAAGACAAAGACAATACTGTATGAATCCTGGGTTCTTCAAAACCTTATACCATCATGGCAGTTTACTTAAAAAAAAGTAGTTGAAAGAACATCTCCTCATGCCTGCACACTGGAGGACATATGGTACATTTCAGCTTTAAATTTCAATTTCCTTAATTTTGCAGGTTTAACTTACTCCCCTAGTGATAGTTTAACAGGCTTTTTTTTTAATTGTTCAGTTTTGTTTTATTACAGTTGTCTTAAAGGGATATTAGAGATATAAAGGTTATTAGAGGGATAGAAGAAGGAAAAATTGCAGAGGCATGCACAGAGACTTATGGAAGAGTGTGCAATAGTTATTTCCAACACACTATAATATAACAGTCTCCATGTCAGTGAGTGAAACATTATGTTTTTTCAGTTGAGATGTATTATCTCAGCTAAAGTATATTAGACAGTCTGCTATGTTATGTTCTGCTCCATCTGGTCAGTCATTTAGGTTCAATAGCAAGTATCAATGGAATTGTTTCTTATCAAGTGTTTCAATGCGGTTAAATCCTTGATTTGGTAAAACAGTCTGAAAAAGTAATTACTGTGCATATGCAGATTTTCCTGTTTTTGAAGTTTATGGCACCCAACCATAATGAAAAGTAAGCAGAATTAGAGTGGGGAAAATGGAAGAAATGCAGATTTCTGTTGCTTACTGTCTGCAGTCTTTATTTCACAGAAGCCCTACCCAAAACCCTCTGTCAGGAGGGTCAGGGCTCTGGACTAGGGCACAGTGGAGGCAGAGCTAAAAATCAGCAGCTGTTTGGAGGCTAAGAAACAGCCCCTCCTCCATAAACTTATGGCTAACCGTGAGCACGTTCATCCTTTTAGCAGTGCTAGCTTCTTCAGACTAAGCTGATATTGCAGAGAACAAGGGCAGTTTTTAGCCCACACACCTTAGAGGGCGTGACATTTAAAAATGAGTGTCTGTCCTGGCAGGATGATAGAGGAGGACTAATTGAGTCACCTTGATTCCTTAAATATTCAATAGAGAAAATAGTTTAGATCATCTGAAGGAGGTGCTTACCTGATCCCACTGATTAAGCAGAGCATATACATACTTTGACAGAACAAATGGGACTTCATTGGGCTGATCACAGAGTTACACAGAACCCAGAGTGTTGCAGTGGTCCCTTTTTGTGCTGTGCCTCAGTGGTTAGGGCATTTGTTCAAGAAATGAATGTGTTGGAATCTTGGATTTCCATTTCTTGGGGCTTGGGGCTTTAATCCCAAATCGCTCATTTCTCAGTAGCTTAGATTAACTGGATCTGGTTCCTTGGAATTTATGGGGCCAGGAAAAGAATAATCAATAAAGAATTGACTCACTAATCTAGTGAGAAGGGGTTTCTATTGGGAAGCAGATATCTTAATTTTGTCTTCCTGCTCCAGGAATTGTTTTAATTTTGTATCGAATAGTCTCTGGAAGCAGAGTGCCACAGAGTGAACAGGGAGTTCAGACCCCATGGACGAAGAAGAGTTCTGATGGTCCCCTCTATCTCCAGTGATTGCTCTTACAAACAAAAAAGAGTCATCAGGATCATTTTTGTTTCCACATGTATTTTGATGTGAGCTCAATATTATTGTCTTAGGTCTTACTATTGTCTGTGGTCCACGAATGACGAGTGCCTTGTGCCTCTTTGGGGATTCATAGGAAACATATACTTCCTGCTGTATTGGAATTGTGACACTATAAACTACCTGTCTCTTCAGGCAAGGGTGTTTCTGAGCAGCAATGAGAGTCTATATATAGATCCCTAGAGCCTTTTGGATTGCACAGTTGAGGTGCCATTAGCCTTTAGGCACCTTCAGGTTAAGATAGTCATGAATTCTCCGCAGCCAGCATAGCTCCTTTGGAACTCAGCACCTAAATTCTACACAAGTCTCAGGTGCCAAATTTGATGGTCTAAACTGACATTGCTCCACTACCTGACAAATTTACACCAGCTGAGAATTTGGTGGTGGTTCAATTTATGGGATGAATGTGGGGGGGGGGGGTGAGCAAGGGGCCAGCAGTACCAGTTCCTCAAGCCTGAGGCAACATGAGACAAAGGAAGGCTGGGCACCCAATCCACATACAGCTAGTGCTTCTTCACCCCTGTTACCTTAAGAACAGGTATATGAAGATCTCTTTCTACCTTTTGCCTTGCTTTCAACTCACCTCTGTCCTCAGAAAAGTGTTAATCCAAAAATTCATAAAGTGACTCTTGCAGGGTCTCTTAGTCTTTCTGTTGTTCTGCTGGACGTTTTCACTCGGAAGAGTATGATATGACCACGACGTGTTGATTTTAAAAGTACCTTTGAAGTTTTGCTCTAAATGTTGAAATAACATGCAAATGATCCCCTAACACCAGTAAAATCAGGGAATTTAGGCAATTTTTTTCCCTAAGTAATCAAAAGTCTAATGGTAACATAAAGAAGTATTTTATTCTCTTCCCTTGCTCCTAAAAATATTTATTTCAATAAAAATTTTCTTCTGGGTCCACACAAGTTTTCCTCTATTTTGAGATATGGATCGTGATGGAACTGTGGATTGCAAGATGGCTCAACTGAGTCTGAGTTTATAATGTTATAATTCAGTTATACAATTGTGTTACTTTATACTACTCCACAACTAAAATTGGGTCCTGGTTTTGCTCAGTGTTGTATAGATTGCAAGAGAGAGTGAGTTGCTGGTTCTGAAGAGTTTACAAGTAGTCAAAAAGTTGGAAGAAAATACAAAGAGATATGAAGGGAATTGTCAGTGGATGTATAGCAGAAAAGTGACAGAGCAAGCAGTGGAGCCTTTCAGGACCACAATACCTGACAAATGTGTCATCATTTAAATACCTTAAATTTTTCCAGTAGACAACCATTTTTACTTTTTAGCAGGATTCAGTAAGTCCTTTCCGTATGTGACTTACTATAATTATGCATCCTCAGCATATCTGTGTGCGTATGTGTATGCCTATACGTATAGGTTCATCTGTATTACACGTTTGGTAAAAATATCCCTTCCCTGTTGCTCCTTCTCTATAGGAAGAACGTCGTGTGATTTATGTGGGCAAAATCAGACCTGACACAACCCGGACAGAACTGAGGGACCGGTTTGAAGTTTTTGGTGAAATTGAGGAGTGCACAGTAAATTTACGGGATGATGGGTAAGA
Organism: Apteryx mantelli; assembly: GCF_036417845.1. Classification (NCBI taxonomy): domain Eukaryota; kingdom Metazoa; phylum Chordata; class Aves; order Apterygiformes; family Apterygidae; genus Apteryx; species Apteryx mantelli. The sequence goes on from NC_089982.1 coordinate 67,891,709, forward strand.
ACTTCTGAGATTACTTCTTGTTGGGAGCTGCCATATGTAAAAAATTATGGCAGTAAGATTACTGGTATGGGAGTTACCAATGTAAGTGCTGTGACAGATGACATGCTGAGTTCAAAACCTTATTTATTTTCTTTCATCCTTATTTATTAATCTTGCTAGTTGAGATTTCCTGTCCAAGAAATAAGTATTTAGCTGCATGACAGGACAATCATGCTGATAAATGGATGCAGTACTTCTGGCATTTCCACTGCTGGATCTCCTGCAAGTTCTTGCTTTCAGGAAAGGGTTACACTAATCTGCATTAACTCTTTAGTTTTTGTTCACATCTCTGTTTTTCAATTACAGAGACAGCTATGGTTTCATCACCTACCGTTATACTTGTGATGCCTTTGCTGCTCTTGAAAATGGATACACTTTGCGCAGGTCAAATGAACCTGACTTTGAGCTGTACTTTTGTGGACGCAAGCAATTTTGCAAGTCTAACTATGCAGACCTAGGTTGGTATTTTGCTCTGTGCGAATTAAAGTACACAATTGGAACCTTATAACTCAGGAGAAATTAGGATTTGCTTGGTTTTGTTTGTTTTGGGGAGGGAGTTGCTTATAGTATTTAAATGATAGGTGCTCTTTTTTTTAAAGAAAGTGGTTTTTACTTTCTGTGAGATGTTCAAAAGCCCAGTAATCTGAACTCTAATCTGAATTGACTTTTTTTCAGATATTTGTCTGTGAAAATTCTTTGAAAGCCCATTTTTATCATTATCAAAGTCAGTGTCCCGTATTCAAGAATACCTTGCCATGTTGAAATGATAGCACCATAGAAACTTACAGCATGCTTTACTATTTATTGTTATTTAATGACTGCTTGGTTCCAACACCTGATTTATTTTCATGAACCCCAAACAGAGAGCAAAGTAGGTGCCTCACAGAAAAAATTCACTTTGAGTCTTGACTGTAAATGTGTAGAACTTGCAAGAGGCATTTCTTAAATGTGATTTATAATTTCTCAGCTTTGAAAGCCAGAAGGGCTTGTGATGATCAACCAAATCTGACCCTTAGTCAGAGGCCACAGATCTCAGCTGGTGATTCCCACATCAAGCACAGGAATGTATGTATGAAAGCATCTCCTTTTCAGGGCCTTGCAGTCATGATGTGAGAGGCTCCTTCCAGTGGAGAGCTTAGCATGTCCCTTGGTGTTTGCACTTCCCCTGGCAGTCTCCAGTGTGCATACTGGCAATAACAACTGATCCAGGTCTTTCCTGTTTCTGGCTGAGGAGAAGTGTACAGTACTGTCCTACATTCTCGGTGAGGTTGCGATGCAGGCTGGCTGATGCAGAGCACACATACTCTTTGTCTGGTGCTTTCCCTTGCAAATATGTTTGGAGGTGTTCAAATTCTTACTGCAGGAATACTTATGATGTGTATGTACATAAAGAGACACTGCAGACTACTGAAATATCCTCTATAATAGTATAATAAATTATAAACTCACCTCTTATTTAATTATCTTTTAAAATGTAAAGTATTCATTATGTGTTAAACCTCTCCTGGTACCTGCATAAACCATCTAAAGGTATTGGGAGATAATGTTTTCTGAATAAAATAGCAAGGGACATTTTGCCATTGAATCTTTATTAATCAGATATTGTGTTACTTTTTTTTATAAATTAATGACCACAGTCATTAAAATCTCTGCATAACCCTGTAAGACAGTGCTAATGAAATCTTGTATGTGCTGCCCTTGGCTTTGTACAATGCAGGAAGTTAATATAAATATATTTTTTCTAACCAATTGATGTCTTTTCAGAATAAATGATAAAGATGATACACATTGTTCACAATGAATATGCTATAATTCATTTCAGTGGCTAAACAGATAATGTAAAGCTAAGAAAAGGCAATTGACTGCTGAAGAGACAGAGGATTGATGGTGAAAATATTAAAGGTAGCAAGGCATTTTTTTGAAATGTTGCCTGATAAAAACAGTAAAAACAGATTGAAGTCTTCAGTTGATTTGACTTATCTTTAGTAGTGGAAGCCAGGGGTGTCTCTGTATCTCAGAAAATCTGGGGTTTAAAATAAGTTGTCCAAAGGGAACCCTCTTGAACATTATTCATCACTGGGAGTATTCCCTGGAAGAGCTTTCTGTAGCGAGTGGGATTCCCAAAGTATCTCTGAGCAGAGTATTTTCAGTTTGTCGTGCTGACAGATTGAGCCTCTCTACTTCAGACTGCATTCTGTGTATTTTGCAGAGAATCTGATATAGCTACATAAGGAAATGGCAGGATGAACTTTAAAATTCATGAGCTAGTGCAAGGGCAGAGAGAATTAATCAGCCTTGGGTTGAGTACAGAAGAAAGAAAACACTTGAAAATGGTAGTCAGAACTTTAACACCTCTCCTGTGTGAGAGGATATTGTCTTAACAACTTGTAATGAACATTTAATTCACAGTGTGTCTTATAGTGGTAGATGAGGAGTTCTTCTTAATCTCGGAGCACCGTTTTCTTGCCATTTCTTGTGTTGGCACTTGCAGAAAGAAAGTGTGTCACAAGAACGAGGGAAAGTCAGCGTTAAGTAGGAATGACTCCAGAAGGAAATTCAGTGCTTGCAGCCATGTCAATAGTTGCTGTACTGCAACTATATGACCACAAATGCACAATTCTGCTGTAGGAACAGAACGATGTATATCTGAGCAACTATAAAATCTGGAGCAGATCTTATAGGTCACCCCTAAAACACACATTCCACAGGAACTGAACCATTATTGTTGCTATTACTTATCACATATGTTACAAGAAGCTTAGGATCCCACCTGAGATGGTTCATATGGCAGCATGGAGGCCCTGCCCTGAATTGCTCATACTCTAAACAGGTAAATTGAGAGAATAAGGGAAAAACAGAGATTCAGGGAGATGTAGTGACTTGCACAAGATTGCACAGTGGGTCAGCAAGAAATAGAAATGTGTCCTGTGTGCTGTCCAGCAGGCTACCCTGGCTTTCTTCAGGACCACCTGGTAAAGTATCTGTCAAGATTTCCTGGACTACAGAGAAACCTATAAGCCGTGCTCAGTCCTTGGAAAAGCCCTTTGAGCTTACCTGCTCTATATACATTCGGTTTATAACTCTTTCCTTGTGCTTATGGCAGGTACTGCTTTTGTTAAGTTCTGAGTCTTATCAGAAAGCTCTGTCCATACCTAAAACTTCTCTGATACCCATTCCTGGGCTTTTATCATCCCATAACCTGGAAACACAAGTGGATTAATTCTGTAGTGCTTTGTTGGTACTGTTGTACAAAGAAAGTAATAAAAGTACGAGCCAGCACCTCTTGGCTCCTTACTGAACTTGCATCTCTTTGGTTTCAGATTCAAACTCAGATGATTTTGATCCTGCTTCCACTAAAAGCAAGTATGACTCCATGGATTTTGATAGTTTACTTAGAGAGGCACAGCGGAGCCTGCGTAGGTAACGTGCATCACACCTGAGGAAAACGGAGGGATGGCGAATACCTCACGGACATCACGTCCTTCAATAACGGACGATTAAAAAGTCATATTTAGGAATTTCTCCTACTTTACACTCTCTGTTCAAAACCTTGGTTTACATGAACACAGCTGCTCGATGAGTGAAGAGGCAGAATGGATATCCAGTAAGCACACATGTGGCCATGGGTGTCAGCTTTGCTTTCCTGGGGTGATCGGTGGTGGGGATTTCTGTCGTTCATAGCAGGTTCGAGTGCAAACCACATGACATGGCAGCAGTTCCACAGAGATACACTTACAATGTAGAACTTCAAAATGTGTACATATCGCATTTTAACAAAAAACAAAAACAACAAAAAAAACACAAAAAAGCAAATTTGAGAACTACGGCTGCTGATACCTGGGAATCAGACACTGCTGGGTTTTTTTTCTTTTTAAAAGAAGCTTTTTCTCATGACACAGTGATCCTATGACAATCCAGGAGAAACCACAAGTCCTAGAAGCCTACAATCTGCTGTTTTTTGGTTTGGGGATTTTTCTTTTTTTTTCCCCCCCATTTTTTCCTGCAGAAGAGAAAATGAAAGGCTAAAGCTTCCCTTACATTTTGAAGTTTCATCTTTTAATTCTGACACCCATGTAAATGTCTACAATGTTGATCTTCCACAGCAAAATTTTCAAAGCCTTGTTAATGGTCAAATGTGCAGCTTGTTCAGCGATTTATTCTAATGAGCGGACGTGGTGTTACATTATTAATGAGAGTTGGATATAACTATCGGAGTGTGTGCACAGATAGTTTATTTGCTACATTCTCTAAAGTAGTTGAGTACTTACAAATGTTAAATAGAGTATTTTTATTTATGTACATACTATATGACAATGTTCTTTTTTGTTACAGCTATGCACTGTAAATGCAGCCTTCTTTTCAAAAACTGCTGAATTTTTCTTAATGAAGAATACTCAAATGTAATTATATAAGGTGAAACAATTATTGTACACTAACATATGTAGAAAGCTGAACTTATGCCTATATATATTTGATTGTAAAAAAAAAAAAAAAAAGAAAAGCGTGTGGGTGAGGGTGTGGGTGTGTATGTATGTGTGTGCGTGTTTCTGAGTGCAAAAATGCTTTACACACATTCATCCCTTCTTTGGTGAGCTTATATAAGAATTTTGTCAAGAATTATCCTAGCCCCAAAGGTATTAACCACTTCTGCAGTATTTTTCCACATTTTTCTCATTGCTTGGTTTTTTTTTGCAGTTTTATACACTGAATTTGTTAGGGGAATGAAATTTTCTCATCTAAATTTTTCTAGAAGATATCATAATTTTATGTAAAGTCTCTCAAATGGGTAATCATTAAGAAATGTTTTTATTTTATGTATCAACAGTAGTTTTGGAACTAGAGGTCAAAAATCTTTTTAAAATGCTATTTTGTTTTAATTTTTGTGATTTTAATTTGATAAAAATATGCTGAGGTACTAAGTACAGTATGATTTTTACAGTAATTCTGTGTCTAAACACTGTTCTTGAAGCCAGTAATATTTTCATTGGCAGAGTTTAATGATGGTATTTATATTTTTTACAGTTATGCATCCTGTATAAATACTGATCCTTCATTCCTTTGTTTACTAACGAGACATATTTATCAGTTACAATTATCCTATTTATTATAAATTATGAGATGACTAAAATAATAAAAAGGCCAGTGGAAATTTTATACCTAGGATACATGATGGTTGTCATTTTGGAGTAAGTGCTTCATTCGGAAATTCAGCTTTTGCAGAAGCGGTGGGGTTTTTTTTTTCTTTTTTACTATGCACTAGCATGGCCTCAGATGTGCCCATGACATTGTTGCTGATGATATTGCTTCTGCTAAATTAAGTAGAAACTTCTGGGAAAAAAAATACACAATGGTAAACTACTACTATTCTGAGCATCAGGATTTCATATGAACTTGGAGTCTCTAGACTGAATCAGCAAAGTTTGGAATTTGCTTGCAAATGTATAGATTTGGTATTCTATTACTGTTTGGCATTCATGACTCCTCTTAAAGATAACTATTTAATCTCCCTTCCACTCCCAATCTTAGAAAACCGATTCCACCCCATGCCAGTGCAGTTGATTTTGATGGCTGCATTCATTTTATCACCAGCATATTGTGTTCTGAGAGATTCCACTGTCTGTCCTGTCGGATGCTTGCTTGATTTTTTGGCTTCTTCTTTCTAAGTAGATAGATAGCAATAAAAAAAGAGAAGAACTTTTTCAGAGGTTCTCTGTTACAACTGTAACATTCTTTAATCTGCATAATTCTTGTTGTTGCTCTGTAGGTTAAAAATGCAGGTATTTTAAATTTGTGTGAATGCCAAACTAAAAGTTTACAATTTTCCTTTCTGGATTTTGAGTATCTTCTGTTGTAAAGAAAAATATTAAAAGCAATAAATTATTTTTAAGAAATCAATATTTAGTATATCATATTATGTGTTCAAGGACCAGATGCATTACCTATTTTGCCTTTAAATTTCTGTGACTAAATTTTAAATACATTCTCTTTTGCCCTAGATTGCTGACATGAATAAATTGGTGTGGGTTTGGGGGGGGGGGATTATTTATTTTTCCCCAAGCAGGCATAATGTCATGAGTCAAAAATTTTTTTTTCACTGGCCTAGCAAACATTCATATTTTGAAGATGGCTTTCCTCTGTGGATTTTCAGATTACATAAGAAATTAATGTAGAACTAGGATTGCTGAATAAAGCTGTTTGTATCCTTTTTAGACACTGTAGTAGGTAACCCATCAAAATATAAACTTGGTGTTTCCTTTTTTTTCTTCTTCCCCAAGAACATTTCAAACTAGCACATGTACCACATTGTCACTTGAGGCAAATTGCAGCATAGATCTGTATGTCTTTTAGATAAAGATTGTACTGTTGCTTTCATGCTGTGGTAAGTACCACACCTGCAACACAGGTAACAGAACTGGTACTTAGAAACTATGTTTTTTGTAGAGCCATAACAAAGTAATTCCTACATAATGTAAAATGATCCAAATCCAAACAGAGGGAGCCTAAAATTGAAGAAAAATATCTGTGCTAAACTACTTTGAACAATAGTTGGGCTGCCATCACCAATAGCAGCACTGAGGAAGGTTTGTGCCTCAAGGGTGTAATAGTTGGGTCAGCTGAAAAAAAACACATCTTCTTTTCATCCCTTTAGATGTAAGCTTACAGTAGGTAATGATTATGTGTCCTTTTTGATGGCTGTAATGAGAACTTCAATCACTGTAGTATAAGATCTGATCTATAAATGACCTAGAATAGCCATGTAATATAATGTGATGATTCTAAATTTGTACCTATGTGACAGACATTTTCAATAATGTGAACCACTGACCTGATGGAGCTACTGTAAAACTTGTACAGTAGGTGAGCATGTAAAGCTATTGGTTGGACTATGCTGAACAGGGAAAGCGAGCTATTAGTTAAGCCCGAGCTGGGCTATTTTCCACCTGCCAATTCTACATGTACTTTTGTGGTTTAATTCATTGTATGAAAATTCCTGTGATTTTTTTTTTTATGTGCAGTACACATCAGCCTCACTGAGCAAATAAAGGGAAACGAATGTTTCAAATCCACTTCTGTTTCTCTTTTTTATCACAAGTCACAGGTTTTTTTCCCCTTAACTGGGCACGTACTGGGTTTTCTGTTACTCTTCTTGACGGTCATAGTTGGTTTCAAACAGCAGTCCAGATCATGTCCGTGTTACTGCTCTTTGGGCAAGGGACAGAACCAGTAGCTTTAAGTAAAGAAATCTAATAGTAGAGAAGTGCTGCCTGCCTATCTGCTATGAGTAGCCTAGGCTGTAGAAGGGCCAACAGAAACCTTGTGGGAAAACTGAAAAAATGCTTATGCTCAGTGGAGTTTTTAGAGTTACTGGCTCGAGTAATGAGAGGGTGGGGGATATAAGGGCTTTACTATATGGCCGTGTTTGGATTGTGCAGATAATAGAGACTGATAAGTCTGAAATGATTGGTATCTTCCGTCCTCAGGATTGGTATCCTTCATCCTCAGGACAAATACCTGTACTTAGGAAAAAGTGCCATCCTGGTAGATATTTACCAGCATCTCTGTCTCAGCAGACAGGCAAGGAGGCTCGGACAGGTAGGTGGGTCAACTATCATGAATTTTTGAATCCTCCTTGGAAAACACAGGGTGTAGCATGTTGGCCTGCCACACCGGCATCGCCATTGTGCAGGTAACAGCTACCTGAAGAAGTACAAAGGATCTGGCAAATGATGTTTACAGCCCTTTCATTTTGAAGGCACGTAAAAGGGGAAGGAATTGGCTTTGTTTGGTTTGCACAGGGAAGAAAGGTTTGCTCACACATAGCCAATGGACCTTTGTAGGCCTGCCCTGTTGCATCAACAGCCTTCTATGGCAGTTAGCGATACAACACTTTGTAACTGAACTGACCCTGCTGTAATCTGCCCACAAGTCCTCTCATCTTGCCACTGTGCTGCAGAAGACAATTGAGGCATGCTGAGAGGAACAGCCTAGGACAGCCTACAGTGGGCAGCCTGGTTGTGGTCTTCAGGGAGAGTGGATGCTCATGTCTCTAGGCTTCAGGACCACTAAATTCACTTAAACTGCCTGTCTCAATACTATTAGCCTCTGCCTCATCCCTGTTCCTAATATTGCTGTTTATTCTTTACTCTGTAATCGTATTTCTTAACTTGCAAAGTGTGCCATGAAAATGCCAACTGTGGTATTTATAAACTTTCACTTCAGACCCTCATTTGACCTGAGTAACCTGTTGTTAGCCTGCGGCACGAGGTGCAGTCTCCTGCTGTTTGAGTGGATGAAGCAAGAGTGAGCGCAGCCCAGCAGGGTCAGCTGGCTGCGCTGCTTGGAGGGGGCTGCCCCTGAGCAGCTGCATGGGGCAGTCCCTGAAGCGTATGCGTGGGTGATGCGTCTACCCCGAAGGATGTGCAGGTGCCTGTCACCTCTGCTCAGCGAGTCCAGCTCTCCTCTCTCCGCTTGCCCAAAGTGCAGAAGTCACCTGTGCGTGGCTGTGCTCTTGTGCTTCCCCACCACGGAGCTGTGGGAAAGGTGCCCGCAGGGAGAGCCGGCAGCCTGGCGCTGCAGGAGCAGTTCCCCATTGCCTTACCAGAAGCTGGTGCCTCAGGACTGACTTCAGACGCTCTCCTCTGGCTGTGCTCTTCCTTGCAGTGATTTTTGCTGCTCCCCGAAATGTCTCTCACTGTTCCTTCCCATCCCATTCCTTCATCTCCCTCATGCTCTCTTAAAGACCTCTTCCTCCAAAGAGTACAGAAGGAATAGAAATCTTACCTATCTGTGCAAGATTTGCTAACTCATGTTAGAGGAAGCTGTGATGTTTAGCGTCTGCATTTTTCCCATTAACAAATCCTAAACATTGCGCTTGGTGCTCGCGATGCTTTTAGAATGAAATTCTTTACTTTGTGGGATTTGCATTGTTGACTCACTGTTCCTGATCAAATTAATGCTTAAAATTTTGTGGGCCAAATCCATCACTGATGTACTTCATTGATGTTGCTGCAGTTACACAAGGCATGAATTCAGCCCAATATCTCTCCATTTACTAGGCTTTTTAATTCAATTTGTTTATTCATTTCATAGTTTTGCAAAGCACTCTGATGCTTGCAAAAAGCACTCTATTACATTTTCAGTAAAGTTTTTTTTTTCTCCCTCATCCCCTCATTTTAGATTATTAAGGTTTATTGCATAAAATCAGGACCTCATTTATTACGAAATCATCCCTTCCATTGTCTACTCTCCTGGGCTAACGTTTTTTCCCAAAGTGAATGCTGCAAGCTGAGCACCTGAAATCAAATTCAGGCACCTCCATGAGTGGCCTGATTTTCAAAAATGCTGAGCATCTTGCAGCTCGCATCATTGACTTCAATTAGACCTGCTGGCTCTCAGCACTTTTAAAATCAAGCCACATATTTAGAGCCCCAGTTCAGTACAGCGTTTACGTTTGTGCTTAAGTCCATCCTGATTCAGCAAAGCACTTAAGCATGAGTGTTTTTAGATCCATTGAAGCCAAGTGCTCCTCCACTGCTTTGAATAAAAATAGACTCCTGGAATGGGGCCCACGAATCTAAATACAGACACTGAAGCCTAATTTTAGGCCTCCGTTTGGAAAATTTGGCCTTGCCTACTACCTTTAACCCAATAATGTTTCCAGAAAACACAAAAACACCCATCAGGCCTTTATGAAGGTTTTTTGTTTTTTAGTGAAGAAAAATGGAGCAGCAAGAAATACCAGCTGTGGACAAAATTCTTCCTTGAAGAGAATATTTGAAAATTTTAAATACAACTCTAACAAGCTTACTTGCTTCATCAATACTATTTCAATTGCAATTCTAGATATCTCATTTAAGATTTATGTACATTTATTCTATTGTCCTTCACCATTAATTACTGAACCGCTGTATTAAACTTAACATATAAAACTTCCCCTGCTTTTTTGCAAATCACACTCTCAACATTGATATTCCATATTCACCAGCAAGCTAAACTATAAATCAATTTTCTCTACTTTATCAAACAGCGGAAAGTAATAAAGAAGGTCACAAATAGTACAGTAGTTCCTTGGAGGTTTGTAACATCATAATTTAAAGCTCAGAAAGATTGAATCAAAAGTTGAATGAATCCCTAAGGGAAAAGATTCTATATAGATTCTATGGATAGACATAAGGCAACCTATCTTCATTGGGAACTGGTATATTTGTTAATATGTTGGGACAAAGGAAACTAGTCTGCTCAACAAAGAAGAAAATGAAATCCTCAGCGAGAGGAAGTGAAAATATCCTTTGCACTTCCTGTTGCTCTGCTCTCCTTTTACCGTTGTGGTGAAAAAAAGACAAAACAAACTAATCTTTTGATGCACAGCATGCTCTTTTGAATGTATTTAGTATCTATATCCCCACCTTATCTGTTCTGAGTAAATTATGAAAATTGCATTTAAATGCATTAAATATATTATATTATATACATATATCCATATGTATACTACATATATAAATTGTAGACGTTGCACTCAATAAGTGTATAAATTCCTGGATTGATGCTTTTTAGTTCAAACAACCTCAACCCAAAATCTTAGCAGTGTATGAACCCAAAGCAAAGTGAATGGTTGTTTTTTTCGGTGACAAATTTTGGTGAAGCTACAAACATTTCTTCCAAAGAGGGAAGCATATTCTTCAAAGAATGTTTAGCTTTTAAGTGTCCCTTGAATTATTGCAGCTTCCTTTCCACATAGTTCTGAAATCATATTTTACAAAGACATCTGTGATTCTCTTTAAAAAAAAATCTGTAACTTTAGTGACATGACTGGACCTGATGAATTAAGCTCTCCTTCCAAATTCAAATGGAATTAATGGGGGGAAAAAAAAGACTCCTGACTCCTGTGGAAAGAAAAACAATTAAAAATAAATTTCGCTAATGTCTTTGCTTGGAATAATTCTCCACGCAATGATTGTAAATGGTGAGCTCTTAAATGAAATGTAGCTTTTTGGAAGGCATGCATGGCGAAGTACAGTATGATGGAAATGCTTGGGCTTGCATACCGACTATTTTCTTGCATACTGACTGTTTTCTTACTGTATTGGCGAGTAGAGAGGAACTGAACTGCACTGTGATAAAGGCAGCTGAACAGAAAACAGCATAAAATTCCAGTCTCTTCAAATTCAGTGACTGAATTCCAATCCTCTTCAGCCTTTTGCGTTAACCCCAGTCTGTGTAAATACTGGACAGTGATCAAATGTAAATGATTGCCTGAGCCTTATTTGTGTCATGATAGATCACTGGCCAGATGTAATGTAAATGAAAGCAAAAATAAGTATGAAGAAAACCATGGCCTAAAGAGCGTAATATGTAAACTATTATTAGGACTCTTAATTGAATAAAATATTTGCTACAATTTATTTTTGACAGCATGCATTCCATTCTCTATTAAATTAATGCTTGATAAAGTAATAAAATTATTACAGTCATAAAGTTACTGTGCCATACCTTCAAGGCAAAGCATTCGAGAGATCTTCTCGTTGTCCTCGGATTACTGACTTTGGCATTATGAAAAATGCATATTGGTGCCTTATACTAATTCTTTCCTACTGCATTTGCAACTCAGGCCTATGCTTATTCATGCACTGTGTTGGCAGTAAATTAAAAAAAAAAACAAAAAAAACCCACCAGCCACAACACTTGAAAACTGATGGAGTGTTTTCTTTTTTAACCATTTATTGGAACAACACCATGGGTAACTTTAGTTTTCTATTATATGAATAATGTATTGTAGTAGCTAGGCATGCCCTCAGTTATACACTCCTGCCAGCAAGTAGTGGAGCGGTGAGTGCTATTGCTGAATAATGATTAATTACTCGTCCTTCTGAAGGAGCCTAGTTTTGTAAACTGGTCACACAGCATGTTACGTGGATTGTGTCTGCTACACAAAAGGTTACTTGCAATCACATAATGAGACATAATGATGCACATCACAACAATTCTTTGGTACAAATCTGCACACAATGGAATTTAAATAGAAACCCATTTATTTACTTATCCTGTTTGCTAGAGGGTACGAAACTTCACTGCATTGCTTCAGTGCTAGCATTGCTTCTTCTGCAATGCTGACATTTTGCATGAAAATACTGTAACTAACAGCTTCTTTAGGAACCTGGGGCAGCATCTTCACGGCGTTGCCTCATGACAAACTGCTAGCACACATTGGGAGGGACTTGGCTGGCACAGCGTGGTGGCCAGGTGGGTGGGATGCTTTGCTGACGTGTGCCCAAGCTCTTGATGGTAAGCAATTCCTTACTGCCCGATGAGGAGTTCACACATAACGCTGAACACACCTGCATACGCGCTCTCCTCTCTGACCTAGGAAGAGTGAACAGGGAATCTAACTTTTACCATATATTGTACTTCATTGTATAGACAAAGGAAGAAGGACTTTCAGAAGTACAGCTCTAAAACCTAGAGTCACCATTTCCTTGATCCTTAGGGGAAAAGATCTAACTGCTGTTGGCTGCTGCTCTTTGGAAAACAAGTGCTCGGTCAGGGCTTTCCCAGCTTTTCTACCTCACATGCCACAGCCGGCAGTGTCGGTGACAGAGCAGCGGTGCCTAGTCCTGCGTGTTCTCAGCAAGAGGCATTTGATGGTACAGGCAGTGTTTGGTTACTACTGTGAAGTAGCTTGTGCAGGTTACTAGTGTGAAGCAGCTACTAAGGCCCCGCTGGCCAAACTCTTTGAACCTCTGAACTCCAAAAGTTTGGGAGCCACAAGGCATGCCTCACACAGCTTGGAGAGATGCGGGGACTGGCTGGCCAGTGATGGGCCTTCCCCTCCTCCAGGGGCGCGGGAAGGGCTGGGCGTGCAGCGGTGTCCCACAACAACCCGGCCAGGTTGGCTGTTGCAGCCCACACTGTCTCCTTCCCCTTTACAGGGACCTGGATTACACAGAAGCCCCAGAAAACACTGTGATGATCTGGGCACGTAAGATAATTTCAGCACAGAAGCTGCATCTGAACAGTTTATAAGATCTCTGTGTGGTTTGTGAACCACATTTTGGACACTCCTGCACTACGGTTACGTGTCTCAGTGCTTGGGAACTCCCTGGTAGCTGGTATTCACGTGATTCCTTTTGGCCTTTGTTGTCTCTTAGCTCAAAGGACAACATTTTATGATGTAATTAATACATCAGCATGACTAGGGTGGAAGATCAGACACCCTGTAAAAGTTTATTTTCCTATAAAGGAGATGGACTTTGCATATGTGATATGAATTGCTTGCCTCTCTATGTATGTGACAATAAATAAAGTGCCTCCTGTAAACAGATCATCGACAGTCTCTAATGTTATTGCATGGTTATGCGGAGCTATAGAAAGGCTGTTGGGGGTAAGAACAGCTAATGGCACTGTGCTCCTACCAGTGCAGCAACTATTGCTCCTGACATTCCTTGCAGCCCCCAGTTTTGCCCACTAGTAATGTCACGGCTTCGGCCACCGCTTTGCCCTGCAGTACATGACAGTTATGCGAGCCCCACTGGCTTGCTATGCGCCCTTTCAGCGAGTGACAGGCAACCATGAGATGCCTTCGTGGGCCGCAGGAAGCCTGGCAGAGCCGGGGCAGGAGCCGTGCCTGTGCCCCAGCCCCCCGGGGGGACGGGAGGGATGGGACGGCAGCGCTGTAGAGGCATTCTGCTTAGTGTAACAGCGGTAATATATTTAGTGAACAGCTGGCATAATTCTGCAGCTAACAAATATAATTTTTCTTCCACAAATAGTTTCATGAGCAGTAGATCATACGAAGCCTGATTTACTGCAGCACTCTCCTGTGCAGAGCCTCTGATTTGTAATAATCTTGCTGAGGCGGCTCTGCAGCCTTTCCCTCCACAAAGGCAGTAACAGATAGTGTCTATGTCGCTGTCTGTCTCTGGCTCTTCCCCCACACACTTGGCTCCCTATTTTCATGAAATAAAATGGAGCATGTTAGAATGCAATATACTGAAGGCTTTTACCCCTCTATTAAATTTAGCTGAAGCTGACCAACATGATCAAAAGTTACTGGGGAATGGGAATGCAGAAGACAGACGGACAGCATGGCCGAAACAATGCAGACAGGCTGCATAAAGGGTGTAAGTCTCATGTCCTCAGGAAATGAGGCAATAAAACAGTGGGATCCTGCATTTTGGTGGCTGAATAGTTTTAGTATTATTTCCTAGCATCACAAACTTTGCTCATCTAACTAGTAAGGTATCAGTATATGCAGATTCAAACATTTGCATATTTATAGCTGGGCAACTGTAGTGAGATTTTTGTGGAAACCTTAATGAAAATGGACAGGGAATGGGCAGGAACATGCATTGGGCATGAAGTCTCATAGCTCCAGAGCTGCACAGAGAGGCTTATCAGATGTATCGCAATCCCACCAACTCCTGCTTTTCAACTCCTGCTTTTGCTATAACTAAGCTGATGACGTTGTATCAAAGCCTATACGTAATTGAAGAACCTATGTGTTCATTTAACAATGGAAAGGGCATAGTAATAATAGGCTACTCCCACAGTGAGCCTCCTAGGATGTTTCTTCCTAGTAGAAGAAGCTTTGCCAGATACCTATTTATGCTTTTACACTGAATCTTGTGGCGCTGGTCTTGCTCCGCAATTTTGGGGCTGATGAGACCAGATGAGGTTAACATATAGCTGCTGACTGCTAGTTTATTCCCATCTTGCTTAGAAATACAAGGCTCACTATATGTCTGGGAAGCAAGGAATACAGTTAGGCTAGACAAATGGAATAGGAACAAACAACGAAGTGAATCCTGTACTGTCATATACATTTTTTATTCACATTGCACATAAATCTCATCCAAGCTCAAGGGAGAACTTTAGCATCCCCTTAAACTCCCATTTATTCTCTATCCATCTCATTCTTTGCACTATTAAGAAACAGATTTATTTTCTGAAAACTACTCTTAATCATTGTGCAAATAGCATTGGAACATTTATACTCAAAGTAATAAATAGATGATTCACATCTTAATACGAGACTGCAGATTATTCTGACCTATTCGTGTTATTTTGAATCTAACACACAGACACCATTTTCACTCTCTGATAGAAATGTTAATCATGCAATTTCATTATTCTTATTTAGATTTATTTTTTTTTCTGTGCCACAACATACTTGGAACTGCTCTACAAGATGTGAAATGCAGACATTCAGTGTTCCAAAATGCTAAAGAGAGACAAAAAGAAAATTTTGTTCAGCCAGAGAAGGTAATAATCTGAAGATCCGTGCAAAAGCCAGAGTAACAGAGAACGCGGAAATGTTTTTGTTATTATGCTGGTTAGTGGTGAATTCCTAGAAGAATCAGTCATTTCTTTGCTTTTGATGATAATGAGAATAAGGTAAAGAAGGAGGTATGGCCAGTTCCAGAGTTTATGTCCTTTGCTATAGAACTAATATTGTCGATTCAAGTACCTCTCAATACGGGAAAGTGGATTGTCAAGTCTCGTTATAGTGGCTTTTCTTGGATGAGTAGGAAATGTTTTCTCTTTCTCCTGGTTATGTCCTGCCTTTTTTACTTTATACTGCTAAGGGCAGTATCTGGCCCTTGGAACTATTTATTTGTTGCATGCAAAGAGAAACATCACACAATCTTTTCATTGCCCAGTTGTACTCTCACAAGTTCAGGTAATGCCAAGGAAAGTATTCCTTTGGCCAAAGTGAAAGTCATACGGATCTTCAGTTGCTTTATCAGTGTCATTAGACTTGTTTAAGATTCAACCTTTTACGGTTTGTTTAATCTTCAGTAAACTATTCATGTGCCAAAATATTCACACACCTACATATATACCAGATAAGCATGTATATGTAACCCCCTCCTCTGGGGTTTGTCATTCAGAAGCTCATCTTATACAACAAAACATAAGTACTAATAACAGTTTTCTCTCCAAACGAGGCTATCAGTAGGCTGTACCTACATCCTTACGTGTCAAAAGAATTACTTCCCATCGGCCAGAGAGAAACTTGGATCCACTGGTGTTCTGGCTGGTGTCACCAGACTGCACCTTGCTGCCTGGATTACCACCACAAATGGAGTCGCAGAGATTGCTGTGTACTCAGAACAGTTTGTGGGCATTCACATCATTGTGTACAAAAGGGTTAGCAGATGTGCAGTTCTTGCTTAAGCCATGGTAATTTGAGCATTTCTAAGTATCCATCTCAAGCCTGTTCTCTATATTTTTGCAGAGCTTTGGTAACTGAATTCAGGGCTGCTAAGTAAGAAATAGTTATTTCTTAAACTGGCATTCATAAACAGATTTGCGTGCTATACAAGTTGTTGCTTGTGGGAAAACTCAGCTCCTCTGAGCTTACCCCAGTAAATCCACAAACAGTTAAACAATGAAAGCAGAAGTACCTGTTTTACACTCATTTTGAACTGGCATTTATTGAAATCGCTCTACAGGTGCCCGGTGTCCCCAAGACTGCAGGCTCCAGAGCGCTTTCACAGCACGTCAGTTCCTCTGCTCAGACACAGGTGTGGGAACCAGGATGGGGATCCAAAGGCACCCAGTTCTTGGCACTGTGCAGGTTCAATCATGCAACGCTGCAGCCTGAAGGAAGTTGTCATTTCCTGAAATCTGGGAAGGTGGATCAGCCAGTCCAAGATATGTTAACTGACAATAAGTATTGCTGACTACTGAACTCATGTGAACAATCCCTCCTCCAGTTTTACAGGGTCGTATTTGGCACCTGAACAGGGGTTTGCTTTTTCCTTTTTTTTTTTCCTGTTTCCATATGCTGGTTCTGTGATTAAATTCATACTTGGCTGCAGTATTTTAAATGTCATTCCCAATCCCTGGTCATAAACCAGACAACTGGCTCTTTCAACACATTCACTTCACAGTGATGACACTGAAAGGATTTTTTCCAGCTCTTAGGTTTTTTTTTTTAAAGAATGCATTTGTTTGTTTGCTTATTTATTACAGCCCACTTCTTTGGTCCTTATCACTATCATCACTAAAACAAAATGGTTTATGCTATAAGCCACAACACCAGGTGGCTTCTCAGTGCAGCATTCCCAGATCATCTCAAAGCCCTGCAGCTTTACAGGAAACTATGGGAGCTCTTTGGCTTCTGCAGGCATGCTCAGGGTGGCACCCATGCCAATAGTTACTCTAAAGTCTGAGCTTTGTAGTGTGCCTTATGTAGGCTGAGAATTAAATAATCCTTCTCTATTTTTGAGTGTTACTATCATGGCTTTTCATGGGTAAGTAGTAAATGTCTTTTTTATTTCTTTCGATTATATCTGACTTTGTATTTACAACATATGGCACTATCCTATTATTTAAGAAAAATCTATCTACCTATCTCATTTAATAAATGTTTCTATTCAGATCTGTAAAGGGAAATAATTGCCCACTGCTACTGAATGTCTGTTATTGAGGGAAAAAATTTTTTTTAAGATTCTGAGATACCCCTGCTGCACCCTTCACTGGCTTTACAATCTCTTCCTTGTGTTTTTATCACTTCAGCAGTGCACTAGCTTTCCTTTAGCTTTTGATGAAATCACCTCCTTGATGAAATCACTGGAACAAGAGGCTCTGAGAAAGTGCTTTATCTGAGATCCCGAAGACAAGTTTGTTCCAAAGATGTTCATGCTTTACATTCTTCATATTTAGAATTGTCTGCTGATAGTAAAAAGTCTTTGCAAATGCTTATATTGTTCCTCCAGTCTTTTGGTTACTTTGCTGGAAAGATGTTCCTTTGTGAACTAAGCGCTCTTTGAGGATAAAATGTTCATCAGAAGTCTTCAGTATTACATTATCATCATTTTCATCATGCTACTTTCAAAGGAGATAGATAACATATATTTGTTTTACCTATTTTCCTAGGGCATATGTAACAAAAGTCTTTCTCTGTCTCCTTGTTGAACTTCATAGCAATCATGTAATGGGGCAGAGTAGAGTCTCCAGCCAGCCCTTTCAACTGGATATCTGAAATTAAAAACCGCCAGTGGATTAATTTTTGGCATCCTTTTGCAGTCATACATTGCTTGCTTTCCTTCTCTTAGTACCTCCCTTATTATGCAGTTTTCACTTCTGACAATATGTAGATAAAAAGCAGATATACAAATAGAGGCAATTAACAAAGTAGTTAAAAATAAAACTACTGTTGTCTAGTGGTACATATATATGTGTGTACATGTATGTATATACACACAAACACACACACACACATATACACACATGTACACATGTACACATGTATGTCCACTGTAAATATTCCCAACTCAGACAAGGAGAACAAAGGCTGGAAGGGACTGCAAAATATCTTTCACAGGAATAATCCCGGCTGACCCGTGAGGATGGTCTGCTATATATAGATTGCTACTGGCATTATGCTGTTGGAGAAACAGGACTACTTTGCCAAAAAATGAATCCAGTTAGTCATAAAACTACAACTAAGTTGTTTCAGGGTTTATCTAAAAAAGCCCAGCTGGTATGGTGTAAAATGAAAGATAAAATGCTAATTTGGGTGGAAATTGTTTTTCAGTAATGCTAATTTGCACCAAACATCCTGATTTACATTGGCAAATAAGGGCCAAGTATTAGACCAAGAAACATAATCTAAACTTGAGTTCAGTTAGGGGGGAGGCCAGGCTGTCTGAAACACAGCTGACTAAAAACATGATTTTCAACTTCTTTTGACTTTCAATCTCTACACATTTTCCACTGGAGGTGCAGACACCTATATCCTTAAACCTAGTCCAGTACAAATACACTTACTTTTCTTAATTATCTTTCATGGGTTCCTTGAGAGGTCCCCAGACAACAGGCTGAAAATCTCTACAATGTTCTCCTTGCTCGTTTCTCTCTCATTTTTACTTTGCTTTTGCTATTTCTCTCCTAACAAAGATGTCTTTGGTTGTTGTCCTAAGGTCCTCTTATTCACCCTAATATTGGTTTAGCTTTGCCAGTTTGCTCCACCGAGCTTACATTTCTCTTTTGGGCCATCCCATAAAGCAGTCTGTCGGTTGTGGCAATGCAGTTATTTCTACTGAAGAATAGGCAGAAGATTTTTGATCAAACTTAGTCACTAAGGATCAGACTCCTAGCTTTATTTTGTGCCTTAAGCATGAAATGATAGCACTGATGGATAAAAATTTCCAGTGAGCTTCTGCATGGGGGGGGGGGGGGTGCATCTGTGCTGTCAGATATGTGCCAGTGTCCCCAGAGAAAATCCCCGTGCTGGGGGGACCCGAGGGCTGTGCTCCACCGCAGCCCTGGCAACTTCCACGCGGTCCCAGCATTAGTGCAGCCTGACTTCTCTCAGTCTCCTAGTAGGAACCGACAGGTAAAGGCAGCCCATCAGCTGATTTCTTGAATCTCTTTCTTCTCAGCGAAAAAAAATGGAAACTTTCAGAAAAAAAATAGCCTTTTTCCTCAGTTGTTTTTGAATGTTTCGTACAGCAAAACTAGAAATCCGGAGGAGGGAAATTGAAAATCAGCTATTACCCAAATGAAACATTTTTCTTTAATGAATGAAAAGTGAAATGATCTTTAGAGCAATAGGTAAAGTTATGTTACTGCTATTTCAGTTGTTTGTCAAAATGCTGCCTATAACTAATATCTATTTGAAATGAAGTTACTTAAGTCAGTTTCTAGAATTAAGCAACTATAATTCCCATATATCAAATTTATGGGTTTTAGGAGTTCATTATATATATACTTGATGCAATCCTTATTTTCTAAGCTTATTTTCTAGAAATCTGAGTTTATCTTGTATCATTTATTCTTATACATTATACCTTTATAACATTACATCATTGTTGTCATTACGCCTTTATAATGCGTCATATTAACATACTACGTGAAAACCTAGGGGATACAGAACTTTGAATTATGTTAACACTACTGGTGCCTTCTATATCAAAATATATTTTCTTTCTCATTTGAGAGAATGAACAGACATACACTTCCATAGATTTGGCTTTATCTTACCTAGCCTTAGCTACAAGAATTAGTTACTTAATCGAGTCCAGATATCTGGACTCAGTCTCAGTCGATGGACTTCTCTACCCATTTCTCTACCCCCTTATCCCATGTAGCTTGAAGAGTAGTTTAGGATGGCATGATTGCCACTTCAGGTGTCAATTTCTCTTCGTTAACTATGCAGGAAAGCTATGCTAGCTATGCTAGTTCAGAGACCTAACTTTTGGATGGATAAAATCAGATGCAATGAGGCCTGTCCTTGGGGGTAGCACAGCTCAGTCCCTAACAGTAGGTATATTTGTCATTACCTGAAGTGAAGAATGTATGCTCATTTGTTTCATAAATGGGCCTGAGAGTCCTCTATGTGCTAAATAAATTATATGCAATAGCTTGGTCATTCTTAGAGAAATAAATGCAGTTTAGTATTGATAAGCAGTGAACCAGTGAAAATATTACCATTTCTCCTCAAATTTCCTACCACCTTTCCAGTAGCTCAGAGAGGAATGCCCTCTCTTCTTCCTCATGCCTCCAGCATTCAGCAATCCAAGCACAATGTGAGTGCTTTGGCCAAAGTATGGCTGGATTACCACAGCAAAATATCTTGTGATCTAAAGAGTTCAAAATACATAAGCCCAGTCTCAAGTCCTCTGTTCAGTTCAGTATCTAGCACACGCTCTAGTTTTTGCACTGCATTTTGCTGTGGTGCAGATTTGTGAATGAAAGCTAAATAAAATAAAAAGAACTCACTAAAATTCCAGGCACCCCTTTGCAGTCACATAGAGGTACAAAAAACCCATGCAATTTTTTTCCTCATTCGTCTGTCACAGAGCAGAATTAATATACATGATGATTTACCATCTCTGAAGAGACATGCCCTTTTTATTTTTAATCCTAAGCGAAAAAACTTCAAAGCGCAAATCCTTAAAAAGAAAAATCATTTCTGGCTATAGCAAAACAAAAGTCAGACTTTCAAAAGAAAAGCAGATGTTTCCTTAAATTAATAACGCAAACACTTCCTACCATTGTCACATGTCTTAATAGCCCATAAATCACAAACCTTTTGTAATGCACATATTATTCTACCCTACTGTTGTACTTACCACTCAGATCAAGGCTTAAGTATAATACAGAATGAACCATTAAGCTTTTCTAACCTTGTGGTGCTCTACTGTTCTTGCTTATTGAATAGTAATAAAATTAGTCAAAGGGAACTGAAGGTTATACTAGTAACTATATCAAAGAAAAGCAGTTGTTTGCAGTCTGTTTCTTGTTTAGGATACGTGTCCTTTTTCCACTGGCAAGCATACACTCTACTATAACCCAAAGACCCGAAGGCTGTTTGCCTTATTTTTTTCACACATGCCTGTGCAGTAGCATGGATTCTTTAAAGTGGGCTTTAGTTTGCCCCTGGCCTTTTTGGCATTCTTTCAAAACGTGTTCCTGCAATAGTAACAGCTTAAACTAGTTACTAAGAATGAAGCATGTTTCAGCACTTAAGCTAATCGAACTGTTACAAACTAAATATGATTCCAAATTGTTTCTGTATTCCAAACCACTTCATGCATGCAGATAAAATGAAAAAATTACTAAATCGTTTTGAAATGTGCAAATCAGGCATACAATACTGACATTTAGATCTGTGACCTGATCACAATGTAGTAAGTACCTTTAAAAACTTTGCAGATTTTAAAGCTGTCATATGAAACCCTTGAACCACTGCTTGATGTGATATTCAATAAGTGGAAGTCAGACTGCAATCAAATTGTGGAACTGTCTGCATCAGGGTTTTACTACCAATTTACCCAGAAAATAATCTTTCCCTGATTCATTTCACGGGCCAAGTAAGAAAGGAGGAATGACTTAATGTATAAAACACTATGCTTTATTCTTTGGGACTTTGGTTTGAGTTCAATTTGTGGTCCTAACTAAAATGAGCAGCTCAGTCCCCAATGAACAGCAGTCCATATCTTTGAACTACCACACACAATTAGGCACAATTGGCTGTCTCTGCTTAGGAGAAGTTGAAGACTGATTTAGCATGGAGACTAAATCACTTCTCTCAGCCGTAAAGTGGGATGGCCCTTTCTGGGACTTTGTGACAAAAAAACCCTCCAACATATTGTTTCTTTATTTCAGCATTTCTCTAGTACAAGAAAAATAAGGGATGGGAAAAGCCTCATTCTCTTATAATAAAAGCCAGATGGCAGCCCTAATTTGCAGCTATTCTCTTTTATTAAGAAGCTAGCAACTACCATAACTGGCAGAGCGTTGGCGAAAAATACTGGTACAGGGAACAAATGGACCGCTGCTAAAAAGAGAAGGAAAAAAAGATGATGAAAAGAAATGATGTTGGAAGCTGGCAAAAGCTTTCCTCTCAGAACCCGGGAGCAGGAGAAACGTTTGCTGGTTAATACATCTGTCTAGTTACATGTCATACATGGCCACAGCATTGAAGGCTTTAGCTGTCCTGGGATTTAAACATGTCACTACTGGGATAAGCTGGACTTGTACAAACAGAGGAGTGTAAACTGTTTTGCCAGTGGTGTGAGTACCTTAGTGGTGAAGCTCTAGCAGAAAGATTTGAGAATATCAGGGTTTGCAGTGCACCAGGGGGAGGAGAGGGTAATAGCTGGATGGGCTGCGCGAGCCAGCCGCAGCGAGGGCGAAGGCAGCCACAGAGCCGCTAAGCAGGGGATTATAGGGAGCCAAAGGAAAAAATGAGCCTACATCAGTGTGGTGTAAAGATAGAATTAATTTAAGTCACTGGATCTATTTCTCAATACACCAGCAGAGGATATTGGCTAGTAGTGTGGAAAAGAGAGATTTAGCATCCCTACCTAGAGCCTTCCTAAAACGTAAGGAGCAGAGTATGTCTCTAATATATTATTAGGTATAAACAGGCTCTGTCAAGGAGTCTGCTAGTGTGACGCTCCACTTTGAGAAGCAGGTCACAGTAGCTTGGCAGCCGGCAGCACTGGCGCGGCTGCGTGGCTCTCTGCACCCCAGTTGGTTCAATCAGGGTTAGCTGCGGAGCCCCAGCCGGTTCGGGCATCCCCACACAGCACCTCGCTGCCGCATACCAACAAGGGGCACAGCGGGCAGCCCAAGAGAGCTATTCGACCTTGCACTGCAAACTTTTGTCCAACTTTGTGTACTAACGTGAGACCTCAGAGGGAGTGCACAAGCTATTATTTTTTAACTTTTTTTTAGTTTTTCTCAGGGATTCCATTAATTTTCGTTATGAACTATACTCGCCTCTTTCATCTTAGGAAGTAGAGACTGCAACTGGATGTACACAGCAGGTCTCCTTTTTTAACTGCTGGAAATAAGTTAATAAATGCAGTCACAATACAGGGTTCCATTCTCATTCCTTATTGATACCAACCATACTCTAACAATGAATTTCAAAGTGCTGCTGATGTAAACTCTACCTGAAGCCTGTTTGATCTCAGATAAGCATCTTCATCCCATTCTTCATTTCAAGAAAAGAAAATCTTACTGCACAGCAACATATTCATCTGCTTTGGGTTCAGTTCAAGATAAGCCATGCTTTGCAGAAAACCTAATTAATATCAATCACAAGCAAAACAGAAATTGGAAGGAAATGTGCTTTTATTTCTTGATAAACAGATCATCTATGATATGGACACAAATGGACATACCAATTTGCTTTATTATGGAAGTACCAGAAAAGAAATAGTCCCTGTAGAGAGGATGTTTTTAAAGAATGAAGGGGTAGTTGCACTCTCACTTACAGTGATGCAAATAATGACATAACTTTATTGTGTTAAACAGCATTCCTATGGTGTAAGTCAGACCAGAATTGGGTCCTGCAATGGAACGGAATGGAGTTTTCTGGAATTTAAAAGAGTACTTACTCCCAACACTCAAAATAGTAATTACTAATGATAGATTATATATGTGTTTTTAATAGTTCTTATAATGTATTATTTCATGATTTTCCTGCCAAAAGGAAAGTCATAGCTTATGAACTAAGAGACCTTGTGGGCTTAGAATAGAACCTTTAGGGATAAATATTCATATATGGCAAAATTCATGCAAAATCAGAGTTGCTAGCTTCTGTCACAAGCCCACTCCACATAATAGTTCTTTGGATCACCTTTGAAGAATTTTGCTTTTGATCAGCATACTTTTCCACCCTTGGATTTTAGTCTCTGGACTGGCTATATAGCATTGACTACATCATAGCACTTCCAAATAGGATAGGACTTGCTTTAGATCTGCTTCACAAATTTCTCTCACAAAGCAGAGTTCTGCTCTTATGAGTGACCTTGGCCATTTTGGAAAAGAGAGGCTCTCTCTCTAATATTTAGAGAAGTCCCTTCTTTGGCCATCCAGTCACTTTTGAAACCCTTGATGTTAACATTTTAAGTGCCAGTGTGGTATATACCAAATTCTGGAAGAAATACAAGTGTCAGATTGTTTAGCTTTATTAAGCTAAATGGATTCAGAACTTATGTGTATATATATCATTCCATTTGGTACCAAGTGAACATAAGAAAGGAGATGCTCAATTTTATTGTTTCCTTTGAGCTTCCCAGTACTTCCTCTTTTCTTCTAGTGTGCGCTCAATTACCTTCATATGATACAACTTTTTTTAGCTGTAACAATGTTAGGCTTTGCCAGCACAGAAACAACCAATGGACTGATCTCTTAAACAAAATTTTCCAAAAGAAAGGTACAAGCACTGAATCATTGGGATGGCTGGTATGCAATAGCTCTGGATGTATTCCATTCTCCTCCCTCCTTTCCCCCTTAACACTCATTGCTATGATGTATGTGCCCGTATCACTTAATATATTCAAGATGATGTCTCTTCACAACCCCTCCTTTCCTGCCTTTAGTGATATGTTGTACTTGTCTTTGAGAACAGTTTTCTTTTGGCATCTCATAGAGTTATTTGAGAAGTTTCTGGTGCAATGAGTCATTTTAAGGATAGAGAAATCCACTCCCCCCACTGAAAGGACTGATCCTTTCAATGCAATAGGAAGAAGTAAGAGGAAATTAAAGAGTCTGAAGAACTGCCTTTACCAGTTTTGAAGATTTAAACAAGGAGAAAGGAAAGCATTGGCTAAAGATGAAGCTCCAGATCTTGAGTTAATTCCTGATTTGGCAAGTAAGCCAAATAACACTTGGAGCAGTGTTATTTAGCCAGCGGTCCGTAAATGGCTGGTGGTCTATACAAGTCATTCTTATCAGTGATTGTTGGCAGGTATTGTTAGCAGACTGCCAGCCAGTCCTTAGGTGTTTCTGAAAATGCATATCCAATGGGAAAAAAAAAAAAAAAGATTCAGAGACACTGCAGTGGTTAATCTTGCTTTCTCCTCACTCTTCACTCATTTCTTAGTCTTCATCTGTGCTGATGCTATGACACGACTTACCCAATCTAGCTTTAACTGTAGAGCCTCTCTAGCAGCCTATTTTCAGTCTGGTTGCATCGGTGCCAGCTTACTGCCAAAATATGTGCCAAGATTCTCTATTTGCTTTCTTGAACCCTTGCACAAGTATTTTCTGCTGAAGCTTCCCTAGCTGAAAGTTAGCTCAGATATGTCTGTGTGGTATGTCTGTGGTAATAAACCTTAGCTACAGCATGGACATACTTCACAGAATGCATGTGGGTATTGTATTAAGCTGTAAATAATATGAGAAATATGCAGACAGATGGATTTATGTGTTTTTTTTTTTTAAGTAACAGTGGCTTTGAGGCGTAGTGTATGTATCTGTCAAAATAATATACACAGCTCTACAATTAACTATTTACAAGGGATTAAAGTTTAGCTCCTAATAAGATCTTCTCTCTGATGCTTTCGCATTTGCTACCTAATACAATGAGAGAAGTCTGTACAAATTATGAAAAGAATATAGGAATTTATGCAGATCCGAAATATTCTGTTCAAAGGTGGGTATCTGGGATAGAAAAAAAACAGTTCAGACAAAAGCGTTTCTTGCACTTTGTAAGAAGCAAAATAGAATCAAATCTTATTGAAGTTCAGGAATGATTTAGACATGTCTTTTTTCAACTGGGTTTCCATAAAGCAAGAGAACCAGAACCCTGTACTAGTTTAGTTCACATTTCTTCTGGCATTTCAGATGAGACCAAAAAAAAAAAAAAAAAAAAGTGAGATATCTAAGGAAAAAGTCTGTTTGAAAGGTTTTGATTATTTAAAAGCTATGAGAAATTGTGTAAAATTTATGGGTAAATATTGCTTGTTTGCTAATTTTTTTGATTTGTCTCTCCTTCATTTTGAAAATTTCTTCTCCCTTGGCCTCCTCTTTGCAGCATATGATTCTCTGAATGAGGGAGAGCAGAGACTACATGGCTGCTCCTCTTCTGCTGTGTTTCTGTTAGCTGTTGCTTATTTTATAATTCGGAACCACATCAGCATATGACAATCGTCATTCTGTGCATATCCACTAAATAACTGGGATTTTGGACACAATAATGACTTTATTAAAAATCAAATGAAAGCAGACAAATGACATTTAAAATTAGAAAGATTGGGGGGGGGAAATAAAGATTAAAGAAATGCAAAAAGCTGCAGAAGATCATGGGTTTCAGGATGATATATCCTTTTGGGTGAAATTATAGAGATGCTGTATCCTCAAAGACAGAATAGGTTAGAAGCTGACAAAACTTAAACAGGGAATAATAAGGACAGGGTCAGAAAACTAATTCCTATTTAAACAGAACTCAGGAAAGTGGTAATGGGACCAAGTATTGGTACTGCTGTACAAATTCTAGAAGTCTAAAAAAAAAGTTAGAGAACAGGAATATCTGGGTTTAAACAAGGATATGCCATATTAGAATCTGAGTGGGCGAAAGATGATCAGCCGGAGCATGTAATACCAGCACACAAATTGAAGAGGAAGTAGTGGTGCTACATGTAATAGTATTCTCAGAGTTAAATTATATGAATAATTTAGCATATCAACAAATAATACAGATTCTGTATGGACTGTAATCATATACCAATATAGAGAAAATACAGTATTAGGACTGTTGCCACCAGCTGCCCATTCAGGTTGGTTCTAATGCCTCACTGTGACAAACAGTAAGATCAAGGAGGCTATTATGATAGATTTCAGCTGTAAAATAGGATGTCACAGACACAATATGATGCCAAGGTTAAGTTTTTTGATGCAATGAATGATTGTTTAATGGAGCAGACAGCCAGGAGTCCCAGAGAAGAAAAGCAGCTCTTTACTACCAGAGGATCTGATTCAAAATGTTACTATCCAAGAGCCAGTGTAACAGTGTCCATAGTGTGCCTGTATTCAGAAACCTTGCATGAATAACAAAATCCAAGCCCAAAATATTTCAGAAAGTGAAAATGCAGATTTTTCTTGCTCAGCCTTTTACTACTTTAGCTGTGAATGTAGCAGAAGGAGCTCTTCTTGTAGCCTTTGATGTCCCTTGCAAGTGTCAACTCCAGGGGAGCTTCAGCTTCCTGCCGTGATCCTTACACACACAGGGCTTTCATACGTCTTTCCATAGACTGAGAAACAAAGAGAAATAAGAAAGAAGGGGTGGTCACAAGTGAATCTGTTGCAAAGTGGCAAGACGGCTAGGGCCTACGGTGTTCAGGATCTACATAAAAGATCTAGAAAATGATCTTGAATTTGCTGAGGATGCTAAGTTATTCAGCTTAGCGAAGACCACAACAACTGCAGACTGCTGTCAAAGGATTCTACAAAGCCAAGTTACTGAGCCATAAAATGGCAGATATATTTGAAGCTGATAAACGCAATTTGACATGTGTTTGGAAAAAAGATCTAGACATTATATTCACCATGTTAGCTCAATGATCTGTACTGATCAAGCAAACAAGATGAATGGTAGGAAGCACTAGGAACAAGACAGCAGCAGCAAACTTCATTATATCGTTGTTTAAACCTATTGTGACCCTATCTTCAATATTACATACAGTTCTATCTCTTCAGTCTCAGAAAGTACATAGTAGCATTAAAAGGCAGGAAAGAGGAAGGATGATCAAATGACCAGCTTCTGTATGAAAAATGACTAAATAGACAAGAACTCTTCAGCCTGGAAAAGAGTTGACTGAGGTGCAGATATGATGGACATGATGAAAATATGAACAGAATAAGAAGGCAGATAGATAGAAAATTATTATTCACTGACTCATAATACAAGAACTAGAGGACATCAAAAGGAGTTGCAAGATGACTCAAACACAAAAAGAGGAGGAATTTCAGCATGCTATGAATAGTTAAACTGTGGACTTCATTGTCACAAGAGTTCAGTGCAGTAGATGCCAAATGTCGTGTGTCTTCAAAAAGCAACCTGACAAACTCATGGAAAAAAAATCTTGAAGAGTTATTAACACAGGGATACTCAGGACAAATCCAAGCTGCAGCATGCTGAAAAGGTGGAAGACTTTGCCAAGGGAAATAGCAGTATTTAGCTATTGAAATAGCTAACACTGGAAACAGCAGGACGGTGCTGTTTCCATCTACCTCACCCTCTTCTGACACTCCTCACTAGACATTACTAGATATTATATAGAGGATGTACGCATGCACATACAAAGAGTACAATCAGCTGTATGTTTGTGTGTGAAGTTCTTATTCAATAGAATAGGAACAATGCTCAATCTTCCTAATTTTCCCGGTCACCCCAGTAAAGCATAAAAGTAACCTCCACTGATTTTACAAGCTGAAAGAGGCTTACTGAGTCACTGGGATAAAGAAAGATATGTTCTTAATGGCCACTAGTCCGTCCATCTTGAAATCAGCCCAGGAGTGCCAAACATGTGGCTGGGGAGAAACAGAAATAAAAAATAGAGGGAAATTAGTTTTCAGTTGCTCATTTAGAATTGCTAGTTTCAATCAATGACAATT
Source organism: Apteryx mantelli (assembly GCF_036417845.1). Classification (NCBI taxonomy): domain Eukaryota; kingdom Metazoa; phylum Chordata; class Aves; order Apterygiformes; family Apterygidae; genus Apteryx; species Apteryx mantelli. The sequence goes on from NC_089982.1 coordinate 67,920,608, forward strand.
TTAAGGCATTAAGCACATTCCAGAGTAACTTGTCAAAAAAAAAAAAAACAACCATGCAGTTGCTGACATTCTCAGAGGTTTTTTAATAAGATCAGAGTCAGTGATGGGAAATAAGCAGGAAGATGAATAGGATGTCAAAATTAAATTGAGTTCCAGAAGAGTTATCTTAAGTTCCCAGAAAAATAGAAGCTCATGAAACTTTGTCTCAAACTAAATGGGAAATGCATGTTTTAGCTTAGAAAAGTACTGGGAAGGCTGATGACTGTCTTTAGAGGTATTAACAACCCATGCTATTTTAGCAGCTTGAAAAACACCTTCGTCCTTTGAATGCTGGAACAGAGAAGGTTCTACTTATTTTAAATCCTAATGATTTCTGCTGCACCAAGCTCTTTCATTTTTATAGAGGAAACCCAGATTAATTGTTTCAACCATCTGACTATCCATTACAATCAGAGGATATACTTCTTGTTAAAGTTTCAGAATTGTTGAATAAAATGCCATTTTAACAACCCATATGTCCTTGTTTTTGTTTTGTTAAATGTGGTAGCACTTCGTCTTCTAGAGCATAAATACACTATTGGCCAGGCTGTCATTAATCATCATTGTTGTCAATGAACAAAAATCCAGTGAGACAAAACAACTGAGTGCCTAGGACTGCAGAACATTTCAGGTTTCTGAATGACCATTCTGATTAATAATGCTACATTCGTTTGGGAATCTGCCTGTGCACCATTTATGAATTCTGCTCAGGTCTGAGGTCTCTCTATACGTTTACACCATTGCTTAAGATACTCCGTCTCCCTACTCCTTGGGCTAAGGAGACAGAATACTGAGTCTGAATAGGAGAGTTAATAAAAACTGTTAGCTCTTTTCCAACAAAAATCATACAGTGGCTTCACAGGAAAACACGTTTTCTCCAGCTTGACTGTGGATGAATACCTGGAGTGTTAAGGACTGTAAAATCCTTGAAAAACAAAAAGACCAAGAAATGTATAAATGCTAGGCTAAGTAAAGAAAAACTTGGTAAGCAGCTAGTCACAAGCAAATAGACTTTGCACTGGAGTTACAGACTGCCAGGCTAACAGGACAATTGAGGAAAGGAATATAGAGAAAATACATGATTTCAAGGACTCACCTTCAGCTGGGGTAGTGCAGTCCAGCAGGAGAGACCTAGAACTCAAAATGTCAGTCCTCTGGGAGAGAGGATAGAGAAGCAGATGCTTCATGTTTTACATGATCTGTACCTGTGTACATCTGTACATCTCTTGGTCTGAGTGAAATAAATAAAGAGCACTTGGTAATTCCTGTCTTTTTGCTTCAAATAGCTTGAAGACATTAGACTACCAGTGAGATTACCCTTAAAAATGTAGGTCTGAGAAAGGATACTTTCAAGCTTTTTAGAAGTTCTCTTTTTGGAAGAGCCTGTCTCCTATTTACAGGTAAAGCAACAAACATAAAATGTTGTACCTAACAAGAGTACTGAGTGGCTTAAACTCAGAAATGATGGCTGGACACAGCCCAAGGATAAAGGAGAGCTAAAATGTCCAGGGACACACCTTGTAGATACAGCACAGCAGGTTGGTGGAATCCCATGAAGTGACTGGATTGGGTTCATAAATGGTTGAAATCATTTATTATCAAAGTTCACAACATGAACACTGGGTCTTTTGTGTGTCTTTGGCCATATTCCAACTAGTGGCTTAACTGCACTGTTGCTATAAATACCTAAAAGAATGGTTTTATAGTTATATTTTTCCATATCAAATTAGTGTTGCTTTCTCACAGAGAAGTTGGGGTTTTGGTTTAGGTTCTGCTCTTAGCTGAACACCAGCATTTTATGTCTCTCTAATCTGCAATAGAGTCTCTTAACTAAATGTCATTTCACACCTTCTTGGTTCTCCAATAAGGTGTTCTCTCCTTACTACTCTCTAAAAAGCACTGTTGTAGGGACTTAGAGCATCATTAGCTTCTAATGCTTAAACATGGAAAATGATATATAAGAACTAAGCTTTATTATTCTTAATGTTTTCATATGCTTACAGGGAACTAAAAGTCCATAAGAGACAGAAATAAAAGTGGAAATACAGTAACATTTTACTAATATAGGAGTGGCTGTGAGAGAATGAGTGTAATGTCTCTGAGCACACTCAGGGAATGCCCATGCAGATGGAGACTGACTTACCTGAAATCAGAAACCACTGAGCACCTGCATGAGCTAGTTGGACATCTGATAAAATGCTGGACTTCCTCACTGTGCATTCTTATACCTCTTAACTTGAATCCCAAGGACATGAGATTGGCTGTCAGAGAAGGCAAAAGATGAACTCAGACATATCAGGACATATGCATGACGGTTTTGTGTGTGTGTGTGTGTGTGTGTGTGCAAACTCATGCAATGGTTGAGAGCCCTGGTTCATCATGCCACATGATGAGGGATCAATGGCATGGTAAGACTGTCGGTGAGACACACACACAACTGGTAAGGCACCTTTGAACATGAAATCTTGTTAGGTAGCTCACAATACAACATCCATTGATTCCATATCCACTAGTGATCATACTGGTCCATGACTTCTGCTCCACTGGGCTCAGGGGCACATCTCTATTCTTCTTTTTTCTCCTGGAATGGGCTGCTAGTCTTCTCCTCCAGACTGAAAGCAATGACACGGTGACACCCTTGAGAAATATATATATTTATATGATTCCCTGAATCAGAGCCATAGGCATCAGACTGTTGTACCTAGTATTTACTCTGGGTCTGATGGAAGAAAGTATTAAAATTACTGATAAGTTTTCTATGCTAACGGGTTTTAAAGAAAAGTCAGATATTCTGGGGGACTGTGCGAGAAGTTTACTTACTTCAGTAATTTAAAATCTAATGACTTTCATGGTTAATCCTGTTTCCTTTGCAGCTGCTTTATCTTGTTTGATAATGATGTAAGCTTGGATGTAAGTGTGAAGGGCATAAGTTTATACCTGGAAAATCACTGAGGCCCTCTATTTGATCATGCAGATCTCTGTCTCACAAAGACCTAAAACCTTGCCAGGGACTATGTGCTACATTTATTCCAGTGACAATATCCATTTCTTTCCTGATGCGATCATTGAAAATGAAAACTGCCTGCTTCCTCATCTTAGAAATACGTAATTTCCTGTATATTTCTCCCTCCTACTTATTTCAATCCCTTCTTCTAATCTCGCTCAGCATTATATGTATCAGCACTTGTGACAATTCAAGGAAGTGAATTTAGAATGGTTTGCCTCACTGAAGGCCTGACTCTGTCGCTGTTGACATCAAGGGCAAAATCCTGAATGATTTCATTATTATATAGAATCTGCTATAAATAACTGAGAATTCAGAGAATGGGAATGGTCAAGCTTGCTAAACTGTCAGTCTGACACTGTCAGAAGAAATGGTCCAAAATATCTGAATACAAATTTGAAAGTCCCATGAGGAATAGAAAACCATGGAGAAAATTGAAGTCCTTGAACTCCAGTTATATACTGATTTTTCACAAAGTGTTTTCAGTGAAACATTGGTGAATAAAATGTTTCTCTATATTTCTGTATTCTCTTCAGCTCATGAATGTCAAGGGCAGTTTGTGTTTCTTTCTGAGAATGAGATGTCCTCAGCTGAGCCATATGACACAACCCTGACTCATTTCTTGACTCAACAGAGTTCAGAAAAAAATAATGGGGATGAACAGATAAAGCTAGGGCACAAAATATATCACCATTTCAGTCAGTTTGTTTGCTCTCTAAATGAAGTGGGCAAAATTCTGAATCTCAGAGAAAAAAGTACATTATGGTAACAACTTGCGTAAACACTGAAAAAATCAAAATTTCTGTGTAAAGCTGTAAATTAAAGGAAAAAAAGCATCATTTTTCACCCACTTAATAACCTGCATATAAATGAATAGAATTCCATTTTTTGTATTGTATTGCTTCTCTACTGAATTAAGTCTTTGTCCCATTTAAAAGCCCCATCTTGTTCTGTCAGCCTCCAAAGCAGCTATTCAGGAGCCAACCAACACAACAGAATTTCTCTACACTGAATGTTCTTTTTCATTTCTGCATTGTATCCTAGTCTTTTCTTATAATGGTGCTGTTAGCAGAACTATAGACAAGCTTATGTCAATATTTCTATGCCAAACCCTGTTTTATCAGTAGATGTTTGTAACAGGACCGTTCTAATTTGTATAATCGGGATGAAGTTAAATACGATTATTCTCCATCCTGACACTAATTTCTGCTGGAAATATGCTTTTTTTTTTCTCAGCGATTTTTAAAAGAGGGACAACCAAAAGCTAAAAAAGTGCTGAGGGTGCAGAACTGCATGTTGCTTGCTATTCCTCCTCAGGTAGAAGGAGGTAAGAAAGAGCATATGATACTATGGAGATATTTAACACTGGAGGCCAGGCAATTCCTTGTCATGGCTATAGGAATTTTTTTGACTTTGTTGTACAAAGTAAGAGACTATCTGTAGCTGGAGATGCATTTTATCTTCCATTTCAATAATTTTGTATGTAATTTATATTTTGCGTAGGAGACCGTTTTGGTCTTTGCTTTTTTTTTTTTTTTTTTTTTCCCCTCCTCTCGTAAGTATAAAGAATATAAATGACAGTTTTGTCTACGCCATGTCTATTTTCAGTCCAAGTGCTTGCTATTGACCATAGCTATGAGTATGAAGAGAAAAGATAAGCTTGTAGAAAATATGGTCTCATTTATATACTATTTTTAGTAAAGACCAATTCTTTCATCTTTATAATGACTTTGCTTCTTGCACAAGGTGAGCTAAAAATAGAATTTGTTTCTCCCTTGATAGTTTATGGCAATGAACCGTACTGCAGCTGTCCAGCTTTCAGATCTGCCGAATACTGAAGTCCAGAACTTGTGACCTTTGCAGACCTTACAGGCTAAATGTCTCTTTTAAAATAACACCAAAAATTCAACCAATGGCCAAAAGATTGTTTGAATTCTACCTAATATTGTGGTTTATTTTCATAGAACCAGACATTTCTTTCAATGATAAAATTAATAGTCTAAGGCTCAACAATCCATAGTAGATCAATAACGCAGTTTTAGCTTACAGTGATGCCTGCGGACGTAATTGTAACAGTTTGGTGCTATGGAAGGGCTCTCCCTCATCCTCTTAAATTTCCTTTTTCCTATTCTGTTCCCACCTGTGCTTGTCCTGCCCTCTTCCTTGCACTAGTTCAGATGTCTCTGGCCCTTCCCATGAGCTGATTCATCCCCTAACTAAATAGACAGCGATCCACAGTTTTGCTGACTTAGTTTTCTTGTGAGCCAGTGAGCTAAGTCAGTTCAGATGAGCTGTAAAGGTAAATTGTGGGAAAACACAACCAGGGGCAGAGAGACAGAAGTAAGTGTGTGTGTGTGTGTGTGTGTGTGTGTGTGTGCGCGTGTGTGTGTGAGTTGTGAGATTATCTCACCCTACTTCAATGAGCTGCATGCTGTGTAAGTTACAATGCAGCAAAAGTGCAACTGTTGCCATTTCCCCTAGACGCTAGGCCAGAATTCAGGTTCAATGATCTTTAAGTAACAAGTACTTGAAATATTTGCTTGCACAACATTATCATTCAAGCTCCCAGTCTGCTTGCGAAAGTGACTTGCTGGAACTCTCTCTCAGGAGACCACAGGGGCAACAGGATTATCACTGCACGGTGCAACCTGGGTGATACTGCTGGTGTTGCTCGTGGACTGTGGTGCCGTTTAGCATCACATGCTATGATCATTTGTAGACAGCTTGTTATAAAAAAATGAAATAGCTGTTCAAATTCATGAGCTGGATGAGCGCATTAGACCTGCCAGACTAAAGTTTCACATCTTTTTTTCAGTGGGCAGAAGAGGAGGGGGTTTATGCATGAAATTTCACCCCTGGATAAATGCACACCAGGTGAAATTTGCATTTATTCATATTTTTTATCTGAATTTTGCACTAAAAATCCCCAAATGAATATGAATATCGGCCTCTGTTCACAGCCTTGCTCTTTATGCTTTCCCAAGGTAGTAAATTTGACTCCTACTAATGGCAGGTGAAACTGCTCTTCATGGAATAAAAGAAACTGCTTAAATTCTTTAACTCTTTTCTTGATGGATTGGTGCAGTCATTTGTGAATGCATATGTTTAAAGTTTCATTTACATTTTTAATTAATTATTCCAAGTGATTTTTCAGTATATGCTGTTGCTTACCACAAGCAAATAAAGCCCTCACTTTGGCAGGCTGGTCGGGATGTACTCTTCTAGTCTCATCCCATTCCCCTGCCAATGCCAGCCACCCTTCTCTGCACCTGTTGTTATATGATTTCATTTTCTTGGCCGTGGATGTCCAAAATGGTACCCAGCTTTCTGGATGACAGTTTCCCAGAATTATGTGAATAATATTTTTACAATGAACGGAAGCATAGAAACATAAGAAATAGGACTGTAAGTCTTGAAAGCTTTTCTGAGTATATTTCCCTGGACATGCCATAGGATCACCTTTTTAGATGTTAGTTCTAAAGAACATGTCAGTGTTAGCTCATAAGGGCATATGTTCAGCACACTGAATCAGACTTTTTCTTCCCTTTTTTGTCTTTCTTATCTCCAAGAGGCAACTCAGAGTTTATTCATGAATTAATGCAGTAGAACCTTGCTCTATCCTAGTTTGTGATTGCAGGTGGTTTATTCCACCCAGGAACCACTGTTCTGGCTCTGCGTTCATATTTCTCCATAAGAATATCATGTTTTGTCCCTTCCTAAGAAGACTGATTAAAAGTGCTGAGTGAAGTGCACTTAGTGTGGCTAAAGGTCCTTACTGTATAATATGTGCTCGACAGTACAAAATGCTACCAAAATATCAAACGGAAATAATAACATATTTAATGCCCTACTTTTTACACTGAAGTGTTTGTTTATTTTTACATTTGTCACTATTTCTAGTTATGTCACACAATCTTTTTTATGCTTAATGTCTCAGTAAATATGATTTTCTTTAAAGGAGTTATGTTCCTCTGTTTTAAGTTAACATTCGGAGCTATATTGCATTAAATGTTCATTGCCGCTTGGCAATTCCAATCAATCAAGCACTGACTCTGTGTTCTGCTGTTGTACTTTCTACCAGTGGAAAAGTTTAAGTACCAGTTATTTCAGGTTGGAAAACTGAGAATGTAAACTCTGCAAACAGAAAATTGATTGACATGGTGGCATGCTCTGTAATCTAAGAGTTTTTCCCAGGAAAAAAATACTAATCGTAAAATCACAAAATACATACATTTTCAAAAAAAAAAAAAAAAAAGGAGATGTAGAGGAGTTAATTATCATACAGTTACAGTAATGGAAAGAAAAAAACTAATCAAACCTGAACAGCTTGTATAACCATTAACCAGGCTAGGGTAAACCATTACTTAACTCTTATTGAAGAGATCCATCATGGGATTCATGGCAGCCAGTTAACTAATGCTTAAACAATTCCACAGTAATTTGAAGCTGTGGTGAATGGCATCACTCAACCAAGCAGTCACTCTTGGTCTCTACGGTTATTTTTAACTGGTATGAAGTTATGCTAACTCTCTCCTCCCTTTCCCCACCTAAATTGAAAATGCTAACAAGTCTTTACCAGCTTTGTGGCACAGCATAAAATCCATTACTGAAGTCCAGGCAGATGATATTCATTGTACTTTGCAGAAAAAAAAGTATCTCTACCTAAGAGTAGTGTCAAATTAGATCAGCATAATCTGCCTTGACTGAAACCTTGCTGCCTTTAATCTCATTTATATTTATTTCCTATTCTTTAACTATTTTTTACTTTAAAAGTAGTTCAAAAAATGCATATTATTAAGATCAACATAACAGCTGGTAGCAGTCCAACTCATTTTTTATGCATTCTCACTGACTAATAGTCAGTCAAACTAGGAAAGGTAGGTGAGTTGCATAAGGAGGTTAAAAAGTTGACTAAAGTGGACATGACACTGGTGAATGTTAAAGAGGGAAGTGATAGACAGGAGGGAGGCTACTGGTGAAAAAAGCTCTGTATTTATTTGATATTTGCACTTCTAGCTTGAATATCAAAAGTGGGAGCGAACTGATAAATTATGCTAGTGACACAAAGCTGGGTGGCATTGCCATTGCAGAGGAGGATCAAAATACCACGCAGGAACAGCTGGATTACTGAGGGTAGAAGTAAAAAGAACAGGATGAACTTTAATAGTACAGAGTTCAAGGTCATACAGTCAGAGGCCAACAAGTATTGGTGTTGAGAACTGGCAGCCTATATTTTGGAAAGAACTGCAGAGAAGGAAAAGACTTGAGACTATTATCTGATCATAGGTGAATATGAAAATGAAATTCCTTCTGTTTGTTTGGCAGTAAAGTCAGTTTCTGTGCTTTTCTTCCCACATCTCACAGGGCACTCATTCCTGTCCCTGTGCCACAGATTACTGCCTTCCCAGCCGTGCCAGTACAACGAGATCACTCTGGAAATTAGATGATGTGAAAAAAGAAGTTGGAAGCTGTTTCAGGTGAAGTAATTCCAAAAGACATAGTGAAGTACTAGTGCATATTATGGGGGGGCACATCATGGACTGCGCTGCATGTAATCCTGGGACATGCTCAGGAAAGATTAATGCAAACTGGAACAGGTGCACAGGAGGGCAGTGAGGCAGATTTGGGACACAGAGAACCTATCTTCCCAGAGGCCATGAAAAGATCTTGGCTAGTTTTGCTCAGTGAAACAAAGTCTCAGAGAGGGCATGATTGCCATAGATAAGTGGGGGCAGGGGATAGACAATAGATAGAAGGGAAGGAAAAAAACTATTTAAACTGTTGGAAATTGTTATCATAACAACAAATAGATCCAAAGTGGAATTTTTTTAATCCAGATATATTTTACCCTGCAAATTAGAATCAGGTTCCTAATCGTCAGCTCAGTAAACTGTGGAGCTCTGTTTCAGAACCATCTGCCTGGTGGAACAAAAATCTATTATTGTCAGAGTGGAGATTGATTTGTTATGAAAACTTATTTGATATGGAGCCTGTGATAGCAGGGCCATGAACTCAGTATCTCAGGAGGCCTCCAGTCCCATATTCCTGGGCAGTAGAAAGAGTCTGATGCAGGCAATATGCAGAGACCCTGATCTGTAAAGAGTCCCTGATACAAGCTTTTGTGTTTTCAAATTTAAAGTTCAGAGCTGGTTCTTACTTTCAAACACACATATTTTTCTAAGGACATTCTGTTTTATGAAGTCCAGGAAACAAGAACTGATTCTGCTAGAACCAGGTAAAGTGTTAAGTATAAGGCTGATTATCGTGACATCAATAATAACTACACAATAATTCCCTGTGTTCTATTAAATTCTTTTTTCTTTTTCCCTAAAACGGTGGGTGTGTAGAGAATCTGCAAAAACAGTCAGTTTAAACAAACTCTCTTTTACAACAGGCAAGGCAGCACAAAGGAGCTTACATGGAGAAAATGAGCCCTGTTGCACCAGTTCTGACATTCCCACTGTTTACCTCGGAATCCCAGTTAGTGACCAGTGTCAACGTTAATGAGGAGGAGATGGTGGAGCACTTCTGTTGTAGCTGTTCTTTCTCCTTGTAACACCGCTGATGACCTCCCCAGAGCACGTCTCGGAATAAGCAAGGTATTACTGTGGGAGAACCCACCTCTTGCAGCAATTCTGGGGATTGCCCCATGCCTTCCGTTGGACATTGGTGCTTCTGCTAATGAGAAGGAAGCTGGTGGACTCAGCCATGCTGCAACACAGAAAAGGGGCAGGCTGGAAAGAGAGGCACAGAGAGAAAGAGGACAGTGTGGTGTTATTCCAAAAGGTATGGCACGTTAAGGGTCAGCATTCATAATTGTCTTGTTACATTTCAAGATTAAAGAGTTCGAAAATTCTTTTAAGATCAGTTCTGGAATAGAAAGGGCTGCAAGGGGAAGAGCATCATTCTTCATTACATAGGCTTGAGATGAGAGCCAAATGAGACCTGCTATGTATATTCTCTCAGCTGCACGTGCTTGTAGCCATAAGAATGACAACTTGATACCTGCCTACATGTCAGTCAGTTCCTTTACCCCAGATAAACTTTTGCTTCTATGGTATCCTTTGCTCCAAAGCAATGCTGACAAGGATTTATTGAATTAACCTAAATGGCTTTAAGCCCCAATTCATGCTGGTGCAGCATGTCTCTATCAGGGGTTTGCACTGGTATAACTAATTGATTTAGTTACATATGGGAAAATTTTCTTAACAAGAGAAGGCCTAAACTGCTGGCCAGGCTGCCTTTGTTGTTTGCAAGTAATCTCCCTCAGCCTGTTGTTAGTATAAATCTGTTCTGTTTCAGATTCCCATAGAGCTGATTTGCACAGGAGCCACATAATAGCACGGTTTACATTTCTAGCTCCCTTTCAAAAGGGGATGGTAGGATTTAAAAAAAGGACTTTTCATGAGTTGTCTGCATTTCTGTGAAAATGTCTTTGCCTCTGTCTCAGTCCTCATGTATATCGTGGAAAAGCAATTCATTTGAAAAAATGAGCTTTTTCTAATTGGAAACACAGGGCAGAGTATGTATTTCTGTTCCCTGAGTGGCTGGACTGGACATACACCACCCTTTGAATCACAGTTCTGATACAAAGGATTACATTAACAAATCTGACAGTTGATTCCTTCGGATATCTGGTAACACACAATATGAATTTTCTCTCACTGATCTCAGTGCTAAGCTTATCTGCTACTGCGTCTGTGAGAGCTCAGCTAAAAACTTGTGGCCATATTTGAAACCAACACGATGAAATCTGAGTTAATGTTCACAGAAAACATGCATACACTCACTTGAATGAAATTAAACATTAAATGAAAACAATCTTTTGGGGGAGTTAGGTATGAGATTGAAGGTTATGTAAATCACTTTGGAGGCATGTTATATGTGCATGTAGAACCTGGGTCTCGGTCCTATTTATTATTTACCCTAGAACTGGATCTTGGCCCTATTTATTTTATACACACAGTTGTAATCATAATGATGAATAAGTTACTGAAAGCTTTCCTGCTGATTTTAATAGACACTGTAATTTGGGTTCATCTGTCGAGTTCACTTAAGCACTTTAACATCTAGTATTCCTTTCAGAAGAACACTGAAATCTGGAGACAATGACACAACTTCCAGTGAATATATTCTAATCATTAGCATTTCTCAAAACCCAAGATATTTTAGGCAACTGTTTACAAAGGATGATATGGGGCACTGTTTTTAACAGTTCATTTGAATTCAGCTAGCTACCTCCTGCAAAGCTGTTTTTTCTTATTATTATTAGCTTGATCTTTCTTCAGTTCTAGTCTGTTATAATGTTCCAGGAACCATGAAATGGAGGTGGAACAACTGAATGGGACCAAACTGTTCATATTAATGTACGGAGTGTATAAGCACTGCAATCTCTGCCACAGTAAGAACTGTATTTTCATGGAGATCATTTATGCTCTTCATATATTTAAACAATATCAATTTTGAGATCTAATTCTATGAGGAAATGGTGGGAAAGTGGGACACTGCAGAAGCTGATAAACAGAGATTTTAGGTGAATACATTCTAGTAAATTTTATTTGCCTAAATCATTAACTTACTTACGTGTCTAAAATAGTTTTCAACTGTCTGCAGAATTGAGAAAGGTTTTTGAAAGAAAATAAACATAAATAAGGAATTTTTTTGCTATGCTAAGTAGTCTCGTTGCTGGTTTTTTGCTCAACTAATGCAGAAGAAAACTGTTTTCATAGCAAGAATGAACAATTTATTCTCTAAAGTATATTGTTATGGCCATATATTTTTCTTATTTATTCATTGTAAAAAGATAGACATGAATCAGTAATACAATTTTCGAGGAAAAGATCTTGCTGCAGCCCAGAAATGTGGACTTTTATCATACAGTGTTGTGCATTGCAAAGCCTTTTGAAAGTTAGCTAAAATAATGCTTGATAGTTGGAGAAATCAGCATGCATCTTGGCTCATTCACTAGATTGTGACTAAAAGCCCACGTGTATTTTTCAGACATAGATTTTACATTGTTGTTCGATTCATATACTGCTTTTCCAAAGTCAGTGTTAAAAATTTTGCCTAAAAGTAGGCTATGCAACAACTTCAGAATTTATTCATTTGCCAGTGAAAATCTTTCTTTCATATATATAGCTCAGAATTAAATTTGCTCTGCAAAATCAGTCAAAAAAGGCATAAACTACTCACTTAAGCCTGAAAACTACGTATATAAATATAGCTTTTATTTTTCATTGCTGGAAATGTTTTACCATTTCAAACAATGTTGATCATTTTTCAGTAGTTTGTACCACAGTTTCTTCTCTGTATTAGGAGGGTCTCTGACTACATGGCAAAGTGCAATGTTCAGTTGTGAAACAGCCAGAGGTCAGACATGGGCCAAAGGAACAGAATAGCTTGGCTCCAACAACAAGATTTATAACAACTATCACGGTGAGGGGGGAAGATTTAAGCCAGGCAACAGTATACCCTCTTTCTCTATCCATCTTATATGATACCAGGCCTTTTAAAGTTCTTCTGTGCCTCAGGTATTTGAATTTGCTCTCACTTTCTCACTCTTCATTTTCCCTGATTTTCACACTCTTTCTTTTTCCTAATCCCTTTATTTTGTGTATTCAGTCCAGCATTACACTGTGAAAAGACTTCATTTCCAAATGAACCTTGGTCTTTATTAGGAGAAATTATGTACGAAGATGCTGTGCTTCCAATTCCCAGCCTCATGCTTGTAGACTGCTTTCAGGTGCCTTTCTTCCTCTGGTCTGTGAACCTTTTTCTCCTTGCTCTTTTATTCTTCTTGCTGCATCTTTTATGTACCTCTCTCAGCCCTTCCCTAAGCACCCCACACTATATTACATAGCAGTGAGGTCTCTCAGGAGTCAAAAACCAACACACCCATGGACTTCACAAGGAATGAGATATTTGCCACCTTCTGGATACCCACATTTCTCTATTACCTGTTGTCTTTACTGCTTTTATTTTTGCATATTTTTTCATCACTGTTGTGTATCTTCATCTAAATAATACTTTTCATGTATATGGCAGCTTCCTTCCAAAGCTACCTTTGGGGCTCTGTTGTGAGTCTGACTTAAGCAATGAGCAAGGGAGAGCCCCTATTTGCGTTACCTCCAGAACAACAGTCTAGGCATCATGCTGTGAATCTGAGACAAGAGAAACAGCTCAACTTTGAACATTTCCTTAAATTAAGCAGCATTAATTCTGATGCAAGCATCAGAAGGCACTTCAGGAGTTTGTTTGTGTTGGGGTGCTTGCTACCCCTTGATGGCCTATAGTATCTCTGTCTTGGAAATAAATTCTAGCCTCTGAAGAAGTGCACAAAGAAGAAAATGTGCCTGAATATGGAGAAAGCTGTAAAAAGGGAAACAGGTGCTAGAACAAATCTTCCCTTTCTCTGGTGGTTCACCCGAGGACGAGATTCACATTCACCATGGGCCGAGGAACCACAGAGTATCCTCTGATTTGTCTAGGGTCATTGAGGAAGTCTGTGCCAGGACCTTAACTCAGGTTTTCCAAAGCCCACTGTAGTGTCTGCTCCAGTTGAGTGTGCCCTCACATCCTTTCAGCAAAAATCAATCCTCATTCCTAAACTATTGCTTATAGATCTCTTAACTTATATGTCTCTGAGCACCTGTAAAATATCTAAATAAATGAGGAATAAATTCATCATCATAATAACCACATATACAATAACAGCAACTACATTTTTTGACTGCAGAAGTCAGACATATATTATGAATGTGGGTTTACCAAAGTGGCTCTGGTAGCTCCCTTTATGACATGCAGACCTAATACATAAATTGCACTGGCTCCAGCTCCTATATTAATATATCCTGTGTATATCAATATACAGTAAAATTTACGCAATAACATATTGATGTGGAATATGTTATATATTGTATATGTTCTATAACATAACATGACACATTCTTTTTCAATAAACAAGGTAAAAAGACAACTGTAAGAAAAATACAGGAATTGTACTTATTCAAACTTCACATACAGGTGTTTCTTTGGGGAGCCAATACTGATTATATTTAAAAAGTTAATCCATAAATAAAATTAAAAGAATCCAGATGCATAAATCACAGACAATATAAAGTGGGTTTCTAGAGTCTAAACTCACCTGTCCCTTACTTACTTCTGATCTCAGCTAACATGACTAAATTAGGTTTCTGCTTTTTCACCAACTGTTTTCTGGTCAATATCTAGGACTGTTAATAATGTCTGAGAACATGTTTTACGCTAGAAGTACTTGACCAATATAGAAGTTAAAAGGATCCTTCTGACACCATAAGAATGTGCAGATGGAGAGCACAAGATTTTTTAGAATGATCTAAACAGATCAGCTGGAGCGTCACAAGTCAGCTGAACAGTTGAAACGAGAAGAAGCCATCATAGAAGCAAATATGGGTACTGGACATCTGTGGAATGAGATGAGAAAATAATTTTGCTCATATACACATGCTCGTCCTTGTTTCAATTTCAAGTAAACAAGTAGCCCTACTGACTTCATTAGGACTACTTATGTGCTTAAGATTAATCACATGCCTATCATGTTTTCCTTTGCTGAAGATAAATTTTCAGGAAAAATTGTCAGAACATTTTTCGCCTTACATTCATGTACTGCCTTAGATTTGAAATTGATAGTACTGCTCATCAAGTTACCTCCACATCGGGCCTGCTCCGTGGGAACCGAGGCAGCACCTGGGCTGGCAGTATTTGGCTGGGGATGGAGCAGGACACACTGGAGTATTCAGCCTAAGAGCTAGGGAAGAGCCAAGTGGGAAGGTGAAAATAGCAGGCAGCTGAAAAAGGAGCAAAGGGGATTGCTCCAAGGAGCTCTTCGGAGACTGAGGAGGTCTGAAAGAGTGGAGAAATGCAGCAAGGCAGAGGTGTGCATTACTTTCAACATCAGCCTTTTCAACAGACAAAAAATAGTGCTGGTTTAATATTGGAGTCATGCTATATTTGTATCTTCTGGATCAAAATATCAAACATTCAATGTGCAGTGGAAGAACACAGAACCCTTTGTTACAGAAAAAAGGTACTCTGCTGCTTGAACTGAAGAAAAGTTTTATTAGTTTATTTTTAATAATATAAATCTTTATAGAAGCTGCATGCCTAATCACTAAGTGCCTGACTTCTGTGTAGAGCCGAAATCCCTTTGTTAAGGAACTGAATTCCTTGTTCTGCTCGAGCACATTGAGCAGCGCCAACTGGTAGGAAATGACATGTGGCATGTGTCTGAAACTGGCCCCCATTCCTCCTTTGGTATCGAGTGTTTTATTCCTGGCTACAGGCAAGTGCCTTCCTCCACTCAGTATCATAAACCTAGAATCCTCTCCTGGCAACAGTCTTTTGTAACTATTTCTTCAAAGAATTGATCCCAGCTCTCTCTTTTCTTTTAACATACAGGCAGGGAGAGGTGGTTCCCTCAATTTCTATTAGTGATCAGAGCACTCACTGAGGAAGTAAGACACCCCGGCTCAATACTTTCTGCAGCCTGAAATGGTTCAAACACACGTCTCTCTAATTAGTGGGGAATCTGCAAAGAAGCCTCTTGAAACCATTCCAGAGCTTCAATGTTCAGCTGAAAGAGCGATAGTGCACTTATCAAAGACAATGCGGATTGAGCCCCCCTCAGGCACTGTGGCACAGGAATCCCCCATCCTGAGTGAATGCTCTAACCAGTAGACTATTTTGCAAAAAGGACTTGCTGTACAGAGGTGGAATGTAGCTGGTGCTTTGAATTGCAGTGGAGCGTTAGGAGAGAGGTAAGCATTCATTTCCCCAGGACAGGCACTTAGGAGCTTATGTGGGAAAATAAATGCCAAGAGAGCATTCAGATGAAGTAGGGATATGCCTGATAAATCTTGGCCCTTCAATAGCCGTTGGTGGGTTTAGAATCCCTAACTTAGGTAAGATGTTGTTGGACTGGATCTTCTCACACAGCAGTGAGCATAAAGCTTGGATGGTCAGAAAAAATGACAAAATACATTTAAATGAAAAACTTAAATGAAAATGTTTTTAATTCATTGCCCCCTCTTCTCCTTCTTTCCTTTTTATGCCCTTTTATGAATTTGAACTCTTTCTTCAAATTTCTCTCTGGAGGGCTCCTCTGTCTCACTCCTTAGGTTCCTCAGATTTAGAGAGAAATATAAAGACTATTTTTACTTCTACACTGGGATTAATAGAACTCTGCCAGGCTAGTTGTAGGGTAAATCAGCACAATTCCCCTCTATGCAGAATGCCAACAGTCTGTCATGAGCATACTTAAGCCCCATCATTAAATGCAGCTTGCAGTACATGCTGTGTGCTACTAGTAGTTATCTAGGTGAGAATGATGACCAAACAGCTAAGACCCCCTTCCAAACTTCCTGTGACCATATCCCCAAACTGAGAGAAGATCTGCCTTTGCTGATTGTAAATGTTATATTATTTGGATGGACTCTTTAAACACTGCCATTTTTGGCATTTAAAAATAAAAGGATAAACAAAAACACATCTGGTCTGCAAATGTGCCTGCCATGTTTGAGCTTGATGCAATTTCAAATTAGTTGTTAAACATTGAAAATCAGGGTTCATAAGGGAAATGCCTACTCAGCTGATTGTAGTGCAACTGGTTCAGCTATAATAGACGCCAGACACTCCTGGAATAGCATATAACTGTGTATGGCTACAGAGGCATAGATGAGAAAGAAAAGCCAGATGGTGTACTTAACTGCACTTAAAATCTGATTGTGTGTGTCAATAATGAATGCCCAAATCGGATTCTTCCATAAAAAACAAATATATGTGCATACTAGTAGAACAAATGCAACCCTATAGAAAAAAAGAAGTGAGGATTCCCTCACTGTAATGATGGTTATTACCATTAGCAGTTAATTTGTATTTGCTATAAGTTTCTAAAGTCTTAAACATTAAATACCTTACAACACGGTAGCAAAATCAACTAAATCATAGGGATAATTCTTTCAAATAGAAAACTACTATTTATGGCCAGTTTTCTTAAAAATTGAAATGGCTGCTGTTGCTCAGATTACTTGAAAAGGTTGCTACAGTCTTAAAATATCCACCCTTCCTTGGACATCAGGATGAAATTCTGGCAGGGTCAACTGAGTCCTTCGTCATTTCAAGGTAGATTAAGTTGTTTATTATAGGTGAAAGTTAGGCCTTGTTATAATTGATGGAAGCTTTACTATCAACAACAGCATCATAGCTATGAATAGATATTTCATGTAAGACTTGAAAAGTAAAGTATTTCTGCTGTGTATGGAAATTAAGGTTCCCACAGTCTGTCCTTAACGGAGAGATTCTGAACCCCTTACACTGAATGTATTCACTGTTAGCAGTCCCATAGATTTCATCAGAAAAGTTTGTGGAGTAAGATGCTAACCAGTCTGAGTCAGGTTATCAAAAGCGGGCTGTAAATAAGGGCCAAATCCTGTCAAGCTTAATCATATTAATCAGATTAATCTCAATACCTTATCTGTAGTATGTTCAGGTGGCACAGTACAAAGCTCTATAATGATACTAGCCCAGATATATTGGCTAAGGCCAAGTTAATAAGCCCTTCCTCTCTTGGTGTTTCCTCTTTGCATGGAGTGCCATGCAGAGGTACCTTCCTAATGCTCCTATTTCTGCAACTAGCAGAGTTTCCTCTAACTGGAGTCATAGGAGCTTATGTTGCAATGACTTTCACAGAGTTCAGGCTCTCAAATCTCAAAAGTACTTTTGAAAATTGTATACAATATTTATTACCCCTTCGACCTGTAGCAGAAGAGAATCAGACTGCCTTTTATTACAGTTTCATGACCCTTCATCTAGT
Organism: Apteryx mantelli; assembly: GCF_036417845.1. Lineage (NCBI taxonomy): Eukaryota > Metazoa > Chordata > Aves > Apterygiformes > Apterygidae > Apteryx > Apteryx mantelli. The sequence goes on from NC_089982.1 coordinate 67,938,499, forward strand.
GTGAAATACTATTTTTAATTGCTCGTATTTTTGCCAAACCTTGAGAATTGCCTTGTATGGCCTAAAATGAGTCCCATTGGGTGTGAGCATTATGACATTATCTAATTACATTATCGCATTTGAAGTTTGTTCTAAACTATTTGTGCTTCAGTCTGTGCACAGGACAGAAGGAATTTAGCTCAAAAGCAAATATTCAATTTCAGTTCTCTTCCCATTGCTCAATATGTCCCCCATGCCTTATTTACTGCACAGTATCCGAACCCTGCTATGAAGATAATTACTATATCCCTTCCAGGTTTTTCTATGGTGCTTGTTGCTATAGTATCTGAACATTTTACAAACTTTAATGAATTTGTGTGCGTAATACCCTTCTAAGTTGAGGAGTAGCATTCTTCCATTTTGCAGATGCTGAAATGAGACACAGAAAATAAAAAAAATCTGCTAATATGTCAGCTTTGAGATGATGAGTCTGAATTTTCAGTGTGCTACTTTGTATATTCAAAAGGCAGATCCCATTGCACAGCACTTCTTGTACACCAGAGATGTCAAGTCAGTCACCCAGAAAATCAGGAGTGCACAAATAGTGCAAACAAAAGACTTAAGTCACTTGCCCAATATCTGTGGCAGTGACATAAATCCAGCCTTCCAGACCACTATTCAGTTGTCTTAACTCAAGACTGTCTTTTTCTTCCTGAAATCCTTGCCCAAGCAACCAGATTTTATAGCAAGTGAGGCACAGGTCCTATAGGCATCATTCTTCTTCACAACACTATAAGGTAGGTCAGAATCCTTCTCCCAGCATAACAGAAGGAAACACTGCCAGAAATCCTGTAGGTCAGCTGGTGACAGGAGTATTGAAGGAGAGTTCAGTGAGGGCAAGGCTGTGGCAGCGATGGTTAATTAATTCTTTGCTCTGGTGCTCACTGTAGAAGGACTCGAGGCAGCTCCAAACCCTTCCTTTGACAGGACTCAGCAAGGGATTGTCTGAAACCAAAGAAACTGTGGAAGAAGTTTTAGAATAAAGGGACAGAATAAACACCAAGAAACCACTGGGACTGTATGGTATTCACTTGAGTCTCAGAGAACTGAAGGATGAAATAGGTGAATTATTAATAGCAGTGTGTAACCTGTCTCTTAAAATTTCTCTCATTCTTGAAGAAGAGAGAGAGTGGCAAATATGACACCAATTTTTAAAGAGGTTCCTGGGGAGCGTCGTGGGAACTCCAAGTCTGTGAGCCTGATGTCTGCACCTGGCAAATTAGTAGAAGCCACGATAAAAAGATAGAATTAGTGGAAATCTGGATAAACATGACTTGTCTGGAAAATAAAAAATAGTTTCTATAGAGGCTAGCCCTGCCCTTCAAACACAATGGAAGTGTTGAGGGGGACAACAAGCACGTTATTAAGGGTAATCCAGTTGATATAATTTGGAAAGTACAACAAACAGCAAGGTGACAAACCTGGCTGATCTGAGGCAGCCAGGACTTAGGCTAGCTGTGAAGAATTGCAAAATGTCATTATGAGAATGGGAAGTAAAATGGCAGGTAAAATTCAATACAGATAAATATAAAGTGGTGCAGATGGGAAAAAATAATCCTAAATATATATATTAAATAATGGTCTCTGACCTGGGTACCACCACTCAGGAGTGAGACCTTGGGCCTTATCACAGAGAGTTCCAGAAAAACATGAGCTATGTTCTCAGCAGCTATCAAAAAAAGAAGATGGATTTTAGGAATCATTAAGAAAGGCATGGAAAGCCAAACAAGAAAACATCATTACAGCTCTGTAGCTGTGGTTGAACCACACCTTGCATATTGTGCATTATTCTTGTCCCCTTATCTCCAAAGTGTGTGTTAGAACAGGAAAAGACATCAATAAGAGAAACAAGAGTGGTCAAAATGATATAACAGTTTCTGACGAAGAATAGTCCAATAGAGTGGAATTCTTCAGCCTGGAAAAGCAATGACCTGAGTGCAGAAGGAATACAGGTCTTTGAAATCATGAATGCCATAGAGATGGTGTGACAAGGAATTGACTGTTCACTGCCAGTACAGGAATCAGTGGGCCATCAAACTAACATAGTCAGAACCAGGTTCAGAGTAAATAAAATGATGTCTCTTCATCTCAGGCAATAGACCTGCAAAGCTCCTCAAAGCCAAAGGATGTCTGTTGTGTGTAAGAAGCTTACCAGAATTCGAGAGGAGTCTGGAGAAACACTTGGAAGAGAGCTGCACTGTGGGTAACGAAATGGACAAACTGCAACAAACTCGGGAATTTCCTTGAAAATTCTCTGAAAATTGTCAGAGCTGAGAGACTGCTAGAGGAAACACTGGATGTGCTTGCCCCGCTCGACAGCCTGCCTCGTTGTCTACCTCTGGCCACTGCCAGAGAAAAGATGCTGGGCTGACTGATCACAGTTTCTCAGGACTTCTACAAAATATGCTTGCAAAATAAATGCCTTGTTATGTTTTGAAAATGAACTGAAATTGAAAAATGAAACCCACACATTTAAAGATGTTGAGAGAAAGTTTTCATTTTTTCTGTTTGAGTCAAACACAATGAAAGCTGAGGGTCTGTTTAAGAGTGCTACCAGACTTGAGAAATGCTCATGTCCTCATTGCACATAGGATGTTGCAGGAATAGACAAAGAGTAATCCAAAGCTGAGTTTCAAGTCCAGGGAGAAAGTAGACATCAATCAGTAGCTCTAAGTAAATTGGACCTGGCACCTTAAGTGCCTTAAATGTTAGAAGTTAAATCTTAAATGGTATCCTGATTCTTAAAGGAAGGTAGTAAATTATTTGCTGAACAAATGGGTGACATAATCAAAATGAGTAACATTGATGAATTCTGAATAAACTGCAGAATCTGAGTGCAAGAAGGTAGAAGATGAGGCAGGAGTGGATTGCCAATTTCCAGGTAAACCACACAAACTGTGTGAGAGGCACGGTTGTAAAGAAGAGAGCCACTTTGTGACAGTCTTAGTTAAGTGTAATAATTAAGATCACAATTCTCGGACAACTCACCTTACATAAATTTTGCTGTTATCACCAGTGTACGTCACAAAAAACATGAACCAGAACATCAACTAAATAAAACAAAACAATCCTTGCCTCTAAAATTGAGAAGAAATTGGATACCTTTTTCCTTAAAAAAAACCTCTCATTATTATCTTCAGAGTGTTTTTCTGATAGTGAAATGAGCGATAAGATGGTTCTAGACGAAAAGGAAAGCCTTTTAATTTACTAAGGAAAAACCCCAGAAGGCTGCTATGACTGGCATTACTAAAACTTACTCTTCTGTAATTGACTTGTGTCCAATCTAACTTATTTTCTGAGCATTAGTGTTGGTCATGATGGTGAAACAAAATTAGTCACTCCAAGAAATATCAAGGAGCTGATTTTTTCAGAAAATAAAATGAATGGCCGGGAGGTAGAGATCCCACCACTGGAAACAAATATGAATTTAGCTTATACAAAGAGTAAGCCAATATTGATGTTTTAAGGTCACTTTTGAGATTGACTTCACAGTGCCCCATAGGAGTCACACCCTCCTTTTCTAACAATTCACTCCGTGCTTATTTGCAATGTGGAGACCAAATAAGAATTGTTAACTCATTGGCCCTTCTGGGCTTGTCCCTTCTTCTTGCACTAAAAAAGAGAGGTGGAAAAGAACTCAATGATCTGTTGTTGGGAGCAGAGAACTTTGGGACAGGTGGTTACAGACATCCTATTCTAAAGACCTGCAAACCCATTTACTTATGAAATACAATAGGTCAAAGTGAAGTTGACTGTGCACCTGGATATATAGGGTTAGTCCCTGGCTAGTCACTGGGAACTGAACTAGGAGTTTTAGGTGACTGGCTTTTATAGACTTTGAAGAAGTTCTAAGACCAAGAGTTGTTACACATAGTCTAACTATATCTTGTAGCTGTTAGCAGAGTGACTAGAAAAGGAAGGTCTATATGCCACAAATATTGTGCCTCATCATGTTTCATAAAGGCAGCCCCAGGACACCGCTGAGTCTGGTTTTTACCAGCTGCATAGCTCGCAAGCATGACCGCAGCCTGGGCAGCACGTGCCACCCCGGAGTATGCAGAAATCAGCACGCCCATGGAAGCCCACTCTTCTGCAACCACCACTGAGACCACGTAGACTTCTTGTAGATGGCTCACTGGACGTTAATGAGGCAGGGGGTGGAAGGACGCTGGGCAGAATGGGGCCCATGCATAGCTATATGGGCATAGCCAAGGCAGCATTGGTGGCAATGGTGGAACGACATCATGATCCATCAGATGAAAGTTCTCCAAGCACTTCCATTTTTCCTATCTATGGCATTTTTGAAGCAAATATCCACTTTCAGCAGTTTTTAGCCAGTTTTTATTAATACTTCTTGCCACTGTTATTGTACCTCAAGATTATTGATAAATAGTCCTTTGTTTAATGCTGAAAAATAGTTGTAAATCTTATGCATTCTATATTTATGTAAAATGAAAATTAATTGGGTGTGACACACTGCAAACTATTATCCTCAAAACTTTAATTTTATTTCTCTAGTCCATTTCTTCTGTTTTTGTGAAAAATTTAAAGAACCCAGTTTATTTAAGTTCTATGTCTCTTTACAATGAAAATTTACCTATTTTCTTATTTTGATAGAATTCTTTATTCTAGCTTTTTATTGCTGACCTAAAATAATATATCTCTGAGATCAAAAGTTCTTATACATTAATGAGGATTAGGCTGTTTCAGAGTTTGCATGGAAACCTTCAAATACCATTAAGGTGTTGCAGGAAGAAGGTGGCTTTTATTTAATCAATGAGTGGTTCTTATTCATCTTCTACACAATACTTTTGCAAGATTAATATTCTCATAGAGGACAGACCTTAAAAACAAGGTCTTCAATAAACTTAGTCAGAACTCAGAGTTTCCAGTGCACAGAAATGTCAATAATTTAAATGTTATTTTTGTTCCAGTTCAGACTGAAAATTTGTTTGGCAAAACTGCTTCTTCTGATGGAAAGCAGTCTTGACAAAACTTTTCATGTAATTCATCTCTGCCTGGCTAGACTATCTTGTAATTTTCCATTCTTGCTCAATTTCTATTTGTAGCTGTTGTGTACTATTGCATTGTAATTACATTGTAATTCACCTGCAATGTGTTTGTGGAATAAGACAAAGGAAGTGAGAAAACTATAAGATTGACTTTTCACACTGGAGGTGGAGCTGTGAAATTGTTGCTCAAAATTTGAAGAGGAATTAGATACACAATTCCAGGAAAGGGTCTGGATCTGAGAATTGGAAGCAGAGACAGTCACTTCCCATTGACCCAGAATTAGACACCTAAGAACTCCTGCTGCTGGACCTAATTTTTTTCTTTCTCTTTGACATAAACTATGGCTTAGACTGCGTGGTAGCACTGAGAACTCCAGCGTTTTCATTTAGTCCTTTAGATTTTACAGGGAGCCTAGAGATTACAGCCGAAAAATAAACACCCTTGGCGGATAAGGCACCATACAGAATTTGGGAGCCTGTTACAATATCAGAAGTGACCTGGGCAGCATGAGTCAGATCTTTAAAGGAATTCATATGTTGAAAGCATCAAGGGCTTTTGATGCTTAGACATTTTGAAAATTCTTCTAAGTACCCCTCTGTATCTTAAGCAAATGAAACACCTTTAAATCTAGCAGGAATGCTCTTAAAGATATACTTAGCTCTCACAGCAGGTAGGTGGTCTGTGTCCAAAGCTTAATTCACTTCTAAAAGTGGGCCCAAGATTATTAATTCACTCACTTTTGATGTAATATTTTTTCTTTTCTTCCTACTGTTCCTTGTACTTGTCATGCTCTATGTATAAACTTAAAAATGAAAGAATTTATAGCACAGTTATAGCACAAGTTCAACTTGCTTGATTTCTAGCCTGCATGTAAAATCCAAGTAACATTTCTATCATTTTGAGGCTGGGATATAGGAATCACATTTTATTTATCTGCCTGTCCTTTTTGAAGACCTGCTATTCCATTTTATTGAAATACATAATCTTAGTATGCCAGACATCAGTACTATGAAATGTCATCTGTGCCCATTTCTTTATATTATAAATCTTTGCACATTGCAAAAGCATTTAGATTGAAGAGTAATAGCAGTTAAAAGACAACGAAGACACTGTAAATTATATATGTATATGTGTGGCCTGATTTTCATTTGTACTCTGATCTGCTTATACCAGCAGACAAATGGGACCCTCAAATAGGTGCAAGTGTATTTTGCATAAGGTTCTGCTTCACTTGAAACTTGTACTAGCTTGGCTCCATGCTGACTATCAGCCATAAGAACATGGTATTAGGATGTTTATACGAGTGTAATTACCTATATCAGTGTAACAATTAACATCAGTTGTTTACACAAATATAACAGCAATTTAGAACGGTAGAACACCAATAAAATATATATAAGGGGACCTGATACTTATTTATATCAAAGCTATGTCTACATGGTACTTTGTAGGCAGGTAAGAACTCACGTTGTTCATACTCCAAGATATCTGGGAGCAGTGTGAACTTGATTTGTGCAATATGAAGAATAAGCCTCCTACCTGTAGCCAGAAGCAGGTTGTATAAACTTAGGCTGGGTGACTTCCTAACTATGTTCAATAGCTTCTAGACAGATCAGATCACAAACAGAAAACACTCTCAGTTCCTGGCAAGATACCATGTGCACACACTAGGAGTAAATAAAAGTCAGGCCTTATCTACACAGAAGCCTATTCTATTACTTTTTATAGGTTTGACTCTCTTTGCTTTTTCTCTTTGATATGAATCACTGAGGTTAATTGCGTTACACTGATACAAGATTTATGTGAATGGATAATTGGGCCCTACATGTTCAAAGTAGCATACTTAGTTAACTCTTTCATAATTTGGACACAAACCAAATACTATGATAGTGAGAGAAGGAGGAGTTGCTTTTATTATAACTTCATCTGGCCCTGTACCTGTTAACTGTGAGGCTCCTACAAGCTCTTTTAAGGCATATTCTTCTCATATTGACATCCTCCCTTTCCATATGTTTTCAGACACTACAATATGAATTATGCTTATTATGGAAATGACAGCCAAATCTATTTTGCTTTTACAAGTGATGTGCCAAGACAGCCTCTGTTTTGTCAGCAAGCATTGCCAAGGTACAAACGCATATGGCAGCAAACCTTTTTTAAGTTAGAGCAGAAATGCTGAAAACTGACTTTGCTAATTTATCAAAATTGTTTCCTGGCTCTCCTGGGATTTCTTCTGGCAGCTACAGGACATCCTTCTCCAAAGCAACTAGAAACTTTTGGAGCTAAGTCAGTATTTTCATTCACAATTCATGTTAACACTGAACTCAACACTACAAGGTGCTGAATCTGTTGAAGGGGAGGCAACCAACACTTTGCAACAAAGAAATCATGGTCCTACTCTAATGGTTTGCTACCATTGTTTTGCACTTGGTAAAACTACTAATTGTGCAAGACTGCTTTGAAGTACTACTAACTCTGAATATTGGCATTTTATTTTCATTCTTCCCTCTTTGCATATAAATGAATCAATGAGGGAAAAACAGAGAAAAATAAGTCACTTTTACACTCATTTTTCTTCCACAGAATTTAGCACCTTAATACTGGAAACGGTGAGAATACAGCCTGCCTCCCTGTCCTTCCTGCAGAAGCTCAGATGCTTGACAGTCCTCAAGGATTTTCAGTAGGCTTGGGGCATGGCTTACTATGCAGGGAAGTCGCTTTGCTCTTTTTCTCTCCGACATTCAAATCTACTCCAGTTTTACTTCTGAGAACTGGAGGGCCCAGTGCCTTTGTCCTCTAACTGATGAAAAAATGCCACTCAGCAGTTCAATGTTTTATGAGGCTGACTTGGAAAGAGAGTTGCATGCTCTACATCTTCAGGAATTGTTTACTATGTCATTTTTTTTAACTGGATTCTCCGATAAAGCTCTTCAGTGCCTTGAGACATTTATGAATGCTGCTGTCATGTTTCTTACCTTCACAAGCTCTCTTCAGTATACAAAGGATCCCTTTTTATAATCATTTTATTGGCTTCTTGTGTATAGCAAATCAATTAGTTAAACACACTTTCACTTTGTGTAGTGTAAGCATCCTGCCAGGTAATAGTTGTTTTTGAAGGTGAGTGGATCCTGCATTTCTTCAACAGAGTACCAGTGACACCGCTGATAGAAGATGACACTGTAATCTTATGCAAAGGGTATTGTAATGGAGATTTCAGTTACTCTCCCTCTATTCTAAAGTTTCTTGGGCAAGAATTGAAAAGCCAACTTAGCCACTCAAAATATTAAATCTTTATGTGGCATTTTCAAAATGAATTCCTTTTAGACACTATTGATCATAACCCAAACCCTTAGCTGGTATAAATCAGTATAGGCCTTAGGGCTTTAAAGAAGATGCTGATTTACACTAGTTAAGAGTACAGGCAGAGCCTCTAAGGCATGACCATTAGGGAAGAGCAAATTGTCATGGGTTTTATTCATCTGGGTCAAGATCCTGCAGCCTTTTTTGTAACTGTCACCTAAAAATAGCTTTCTGAGATCTGGCAGAATTTTTCATTCTGGATCCCTATATAGCAATTCCTTGAGAGAGTGGCAAATCCTACCTATTTTTCATCTTCTTAGAAATTTAAGATAAGATTCCTAATGACTTGAAGTGAGCTGTGTGTAGTTGTGTGACTTCTAATGTATAAGATCATGGATCTGGTGAGAATAGAACATCTTGTGCTGTTTCTAACAAAATCCAACCTTGTTGATTTTTTTTCCTCATATATTGAACTTCAAGCATGTCCCCTATGAAATCAGTCTCAAAACTCTCCTTGGCATCAAACAAGAACAGGACTGAGCCAGCTGACAGCACTGTTTTGAGCTGCTCCTGCAGGAATGTGAAGGATGAGCACACACAGAGCAGTGCCACTAGATTAGAGAGTCCCTAAATTGTATAGGGCTGCCCCTGCATCTGGCCATCACTTGGCAGACATAACAGTGCTAAGTTTAGCTTTGTATTGATTGTAATTTGCTGTGGGATGCTGTGCAGGGAAGAAGATCTAGAAATGGAAGATTATAATGTATTATTGCATTTACTGTATTGATATTATTGCAAATCGTTTCCTAATTTCTACAGAAATATTTTGGGCACAGCCACATGAAAATACTAAAAGTAACTGCCTGGTTCCATCATCTGGAGAGCCATAAAAGTTGATAGATTTTGTACAACATAATAGAGTCAATTCCTTTCATAAGTTGGGATTGTTTAAGATTTTTCTGAACTGAACTTTTTTCTAACTGGATTTTAGGTTAACCAAAGTCTGCAAATTTGCAATAATAAATTTTAAAAGTGACTATTGCTAAGAGATAAAAAGTTAAAAGTGCCCACTTGGATCAAAATCTGAAAATGCCATAATTCTTAACTTTTATTAAATAAAGAAAATGTTTCCAAATAGTAGCAGAAATCAAAACAACCATGTAAATGTTTCCAGAAGGTTTTCCAGTAACTCTGCAACTGTGCTTCCGCACAGAATTTTTAATCATCACAACAGCAGGCCTGGAGGAACACAGTTATACTAATAGGGCATGAATGAGGAACTAGAGATACTTGCTAGGATGTATGAATTAAATGAGATCATCTGGGCTGAAAAGACCCCAAAAGGTTATCTTTGAAGGGGAAGGAACAGCCAGATCAGCCTTTTCCCTCTTTTTTTGCTTAAAAAAATAAAAATCCTTCTTGTGTTTGGGGACCACCAGATGGTTAGGCTGGGGATAACCACTTCAACTTCATTGCAAAAAAATTGATTCAGGCGTGGGTATGAAGCCTATTGCATGCATTTGAAAATACATGGGCGTGACAACTGAAAAACATATTGTGCGCAGTTCTGTAGAAGGATATGCAAAATGTCTAAATGTTGCTCCTTTGCCTGGACACATCTTATCACAAAGACCAGAGTAATTTATCAAAGATGAAGAACCACTTTATAGTTCCTTTTGAAATGAAGTATAAGAAGATAAACTAAGCATGGCCAGCTACCAGCCCATTTTAAACCACTTTCTAAACCATGATCTGGAATGCTTGCCAGACTAGTAACCACATCCACTGATCAGAATTAGAGAGAGGATTGCTGACCTTCGCAGTCACTGATACTGTTCACTGCAGGCAAAGCAGCCTAAGTTACTCGCTGCTTTACGGGCACCGTACAATGGAGCACCGTGCATTTATCTGAAGTGGTTTTGACTGCTCCAGTCCTGAACACAAAGCAGTATGACCACATCTGCACAGTACTGCATACAGGCCATTTACTCCTGCTGGGGTTAGTCAGGCATGATTTGCCCTTGGTAAATCCATGCTCCATGCTGCCTCTTCCAAATCACCTTCTTGTCCTTCATGTGCTTGGACATGTTTTCCAGGACATTTTGCTCCATAATCTTCCTGGAAACTGGGGTTAGGATGACTAGTCTGTTGTTCCTCTGATTCTTCTTCGTGCCCTTGGGAAAGATGGATGTGATGTTTGCCTTATTCCAAACATCAGGAACCTCCTTTGAGTGCCACATAACATTTGAAGATGATAGAGAGTGGCCCTGCAACATTGGCCAGCTCCCACAACACTGTTGGATGCATCCCATCCCATAAATGCCCAATTTGATTAAGCAGTCCCTAAGTCTATGTTCCTCTATTTCAAGTAATGCCTCACTCCCCCAGTCTCTGTCACTAGGCTCAGGAACCTGGAAGGCATATAGGCAGACTTTCTCAGTAAAAGCTGAGGCACAGAAAGCATTGAGTGCCTCAACTTTTTCCATGTCCTTTGTCACTAGATCCTCTGCCCCACTCATCAATGTGCCCATATTTTCCTTTGTTTTACTTTTGCTGATGATGTACTTCTAGAAGCCTTTCTTGTAGTCTTTCACATCACTCACTAGTTTCAGCTTCAGCTGAGCTTTGGCCTTCCCGGTTCCATCCCTGCATGCTCTGGGAATGTCTTGATATTCCACCTGTCTTGTTCATTCCTGCTTATGTAGCATAGCTCATAGGATTTGTATAGCTAATAAAATCTACCGCTGCGCACTGCTAAAGTAGTGCTTTGACTCCTAATACCATTTACTAGGATTAAGTCTGGTCATTGGTGGTTATCCTCTAAATCTAGTTTAGTTGCTGCCGTTCTGCAGTCACTGGCACCTTGTGACCAGCTTCCATGGTATCCCAAATTTTAACCTCTTGTTATAGTCTAAAACCCAGGAGGTGGAGCCAAACTGTTGTTTTCCTTATGGAAAACAGAACATGGCTAATTAGAAAATAACTGATTACCAGGAGAACTGTACTGAATAAATGTTTTTTTTTCTACATGAGTTGTTGGTCTTTTATCTGAACAATTCTTTGCAGATGCTTGGATCAAATGATGCAAAGTTCTTCAGTTGTAGAAATAGGTTTGCACTCCCAAGAAAGGAAGTATAAAGGTGTAAATCCAACATGTTTACAGCTCAAATGATATAGAATGAGACTGGCAGAACACAGAGCCTTCACCCTGCAGATGTTAATCATAGTAATGCATGGTACATAATAAGGCTTCCTTTCCTCATAATGGTGTTCAGGAATAAAGAAAGAGTCTTGTATATTTACATGCTTCCACAATGGAAGCCCACTGTGCTATTTTGGAAGGGGTAAATGGCCAAGAGGCCCACATATGAAGGCAAGAGAGAAGCAGAAACCATCAGAGATATAAATGAACTGAATGTTGTGAACTATGGTTTTGAAATGAAACATTTCCACCCTCCCCCATCTTCTTATACGCTTTTTCCCACTCAGATAATGTAGATGCTTAAGGCACAATTATAACATCTTTAGAAGATTGTTAGATTATATGAAAGAGGAAATAGTAATATACGTACAGAGAGATACTGAGAAAGAGGGTATGTGGTTTGAGTCAGAAATCCTCTGATCTCAAAAGAAGCAGATGATGCAGATAAAACACAGGCTTCACTGGCACAGCTAGCAGGGAACTTTTATGTGTACATAAAGCAATTATAAAAGGTGTTTGATTTTGCATTAAAGCAGCCAATTAGTTCCTTTTTTGGCTAAAAATATATTTCTAATTTTTACATGTTCAGCAGACAACAAACCCAAATGAAGCTTGGTAAAGTCATTGATTAGAAATAGCTGTTAATGTATTCTAGTGCAGAAATGCTGATGGGAAAAGTCCCCCCACACCAAGATCCTTTCCTTCCATCTCACAACCGACATGCAGTAGCTTTCCAACAAAATTGACAAAGATGGTGGCTTCAGAAAGATACTTTTTGGTTCTGGGATAAAGTTGGATATTAAAACACAGATCAGAAGCAGTTTGTTAGGCAGCCCACATGAATGACATATCAGCTGCAGCTGCGGCATACCCTTGCTTTGGGGTTATCCCAGATAGGGTTGTTTGTTGGTTTTGCAAGCATATTTCTCTTAAAAACAGGAAGAGGTCAAGAAATGCCTGCAACAAGTGACTGACCATGACACAGAGCAGAGAGCACTGGGTCTACAACACACAGGAGAAGGCTGGAGTCTCTGTTTGTTTTTCACTGTTGTAATTGTGCTGTTGTATTATACAACATATTTAGCTTTTGCTCTCATGTGGGAGCAGCTTTCAGGCAGGTTTCTACAGCATAATAGCTTCCCATGAGGAATGATTTCAAAGGGCAACTCCAAGATATAGATGTAAGAGAGCTGCTGATTTTAACATGCTTTCATAGCAATTGTTTCTGAATGGCCACGTTTTAGAATATTAACATTCGTTTATTAAAGAATGCCTTACTTATAGGTAAATAATGCAATCTACATAATATTCCATAATTTCTTGTAACTTCTCAGAGACCATTATCATTATTTCCAAACATTATTAAAATATTTTATAATAATACATAATTATTATTGGTCAGACACAATGATTGAGACAAGGTTAAAATGACTCATGGGGATGTGGAGAGCTTGCTAATAAAAAGTCCTGGAAGCTGCCTTATGGGATCTGAGGGTTGAGGTTGTCATCTTGGCATAGAATGAAAGCGATATGCCCTATCACAGACATGTTTGGCAGCATTTTAAGGACTGGGAATACTTCATTCATATTCACATGAATACTGAAGTAGGACAATCAACACAATATTTTGTGTTCATGGAATACACCAATAACACTGTGATTTTTCAGCCTCTTACACACAGTTATTGTGAGTCTATCCATCTTCATTGAGTAGGGGAGATGCCTCAAAGCCCAAATCAATTTCCAGAAATATCCAGTCTGCTTTAAGCTTTTGAATGAAGGGGACTACAACTAAGATTTTAATGCTTATGTGAACATCTTCCACTGATTTTGATAACACTTCCCTGAATCTGTTGTAACACACTTGGAACCATTATATGTGGTTATTTTCTCAAGCGGATTCCAGAAATCAAAGGACAATGGCATATATTCTTCTGACTGGCCTTGACTATTACCAGGGGAAAAACTAATTTAGTCTGAGCATACAGCTAGGTACCGCCTTTCTTATATTCTCATGGTGTATTCCTCTGAAGGCATCAGATTGAAGCAGAGGGGGATATAAGCAACGTTGTGGTTTGTAACTAGGCCTTGCCGCTAAAGGCACTGTCCCCTGCTGAACACAACCTGCTAAATCCAATACATCCCTTGAATGTATGTTCATCTCCAGTCAAGAGATGTAGTTATGTATGCTGTAAGCATGACAACTTTAATAGCTCATTAATTGGCTGTTTTAAAGAATTTCAGATAGAAACAGCTCTGTATAACATTTTGGGGTGGTAAACTCAGAGGGCTTTCACTGTAGGCCATGATGAGACAAGATATTTGAAATATAACTTTCTCCAAAGAATTCTAAGTAAAATATACCTTTATTTTTGGCAAACAGCATTGCAGTTAGATGCTTTACTAGCATTTGGCATCTCTCTCCGCCTTTCCTCACTCCTTCCTTAAAACTAAAATCCTACCCACTCTGAGCTTTTTCTTTTCTTTTTTGCCAAGGTTGATTCTTTAATTCCAAAAAAAGAAATGCTATCTCTTAGAAACAGAGTATATCTATTTCTTTAGATAGACAACAAGGAAATCCTCTGCAAAGAAACTTTTTCTGTTGAAAAACACATTGAGAAACTGAAGTCTATATACATTGCTCTAAACATAAGGACTTTTCTTCCTGTTAACAGTAAGTGGAAGAAACCTGTATTAGGGCCAATGTAGACCTCAGGAGGTTATCAGGTAGAAGCTTTAGCTGAAGAGGGTGTTGCTCATGCAAATCATGTCTCTCTGTGATGAATGACACTAAACAAATAACACCATAATCAGAAGCATTTTTTACCACCAGTCTACTAGTCAAAAGCAAGGGGAGGTTTTTCTGCTACTACGAAATCACGAATTTTGGTTGCTGAGATTACGATCTGTGGGACGCACTAAGTGGGATGTATTCCACAGCACTGATATTAACTGGCTTCCCAGCTGAAGTGCCTCACGCAGCTGCTAATCACCTGCTTCTGAGAAGATAGGAGGTATGAGGAGAGTTTGTTTTTCCTACAAATTGATCTCTGATCCTTTCATCCCTCAGTACGCTTTACTTGTTTAGTCTATGGAGGCCTCTTAGGGCTAACATGTAATGAAGTACAATCACATAAGGGTGTTCATAGCCACAGCAGTGCTGTTAGCCGTGCTCTTTAACGGATTTGGATAAAACCTCGCTCAGCAAATAGCACAATGAAAACAAATATTCTCTTTGTTGTCTTAGGATATACTGTCCCCATTACTGTACTGCATTTGTTTTCAAAACAGATCCACGCACAATAGCATTTTGATCTTTGAACTTTGAGCTGACCAGTTGTCAAATACTGATGCTTCAGTGAACCTTAGCACAGAAACAGATAATTTGTTTTGAAATACCAGAAAAACATGTGTTGTCCTGGTAGGCAAGCATGTGGTATTTTCTAATTTAGTCATAACTTTAGTAAAATCACAGAATGTATGAAAATGTAAATTAAGTAAATACCCAGCAATCTGTTTGAGCTGCTTCACACTGTGTACCCAACCACGAGGGGGTAAAATGCAGGTGGTGAATCGAAAGCTCAGTGAGCGGCTGAAGCACCCAGCATGTTCTTGGACAGTTTATAAAGATGGCAAAAATCATTACATCCAGTCCACTGCTCGTCGCCAGACGCCGCTACAAGAATGGCTGAATTGTGTGCAGAGAGCCAATCTGAGTTCCCCTTTCTGACACAGGGCTAGACCTCCATGTGGACTATGCAAGGGGATGAGGCAGGGTAAAAACCTCTTTTGATTCCATCTCTGAGCATCAGGTCTTTGATACCAAGGACCATAACCAAAAAGGTGACTAATTTCTCACTGAAATTGATGAGAGATAAGGAACTAAGAATTTCCCCGCTATGCATATCGGAGAAAATCAGATCTACTCTCCTTTCCTGTCTAGAAGAAGGGAAAGGGGAAAGGGGAGAACTTTGATTTTGTCCTTCTGTTTACTGGCTGACTCAATGTAGCCAGTATTGGGGTTTATAAATTACTACCTGCTAAAAGCCAGGAGCAGGGAGGGGAACTGTGGCTCAGTCTCTAAGTCACACTGTGCCCCAGGCTGCTCATGGGACAGTGCAGCTTAGGTGGTGCCTTTAGCCCAGGGCTGTGCCTGAAGTCGTAGTCTCACTCCTGGTAATCTCCTGGAAACTCTTGGCCGAGCGTGTTTACTCCCACACCTGGTGAACAATTTCAGAAACAGGTAGCACGAAAGTGCGTTCATTGTATAGGTGTGCCTTTGTCATATAAGCTCACAGACTCTAAAGGCACAAAGGTATAAATAGAAGGTTTAATATTTCACCAGAATCTCAAAGCTTGAAAATCCTGCTAGAACAACTGAAATGCATATGTGAGAGGATGCAGTCAAAGCACTATAAAATTCTTATAGCTTTAATACCAATGTGATTGTTAGAGTAGTGCTTGTTAGTGTAGTTATTCTCCGTAGATATGGTTAGTGATATGCAAGCAGGAGGTTTTTAGTTCTGTCGCATTTTGCTGACTAAACAGTAAAATGGTCTTCCTTTCTCAGATTTTAATGTGCTATATCAGGAGTAAATTATATAATGGATGCCTGGGACTTTTTGTCTTGTGGACTGATTCTGTAACAAATTTCACCCTTCTTTTCCTCAGAGACAGTAATTAATGGAGTGTACTATGATTTCCATAAGAGATAATCTTCACAGAACTTTTTTAGTTTCATATGTATAGCCTTGTGAATTGTTTGGCTTTAAAAGAGACTACACTGTGCAAAGCTTAAGCAGTACTGATGAGCCATTTTTCTACAGAGGACCTCTTTTGATGAATTCAGGTTTCTGTTTCTTACTGAGGTAAAGATTTGTATTTTTTTTATCATTCACTTAGCTCTATAAGGCTGTGCACAGCCCTTTGTATTCAAAAATAGTTTAACAGTAGTTTCAATGGACCAAGAACCTCTCCCACAGGTAGGAGATGTAGGATCAGGTACTCATTAGTACAGTTTTAAGTAGTGCATGTTTCAGTTTCAGGGTGCAGTTGAGTACAGGTTTCTGTAAACAACAACTTAAATAATTATTACAGAGAAGAAAATTTGATGATGTTGATCTTGGCAAGCTGAATTGACTCACACTAGTCCTGAAGTTTTGGTGTTTTTTTTTTCTTAACCCAAAATACAACATGGGGAACAGATGCAAGTAAAAGAGGAAACACAAAAATGAGAAAGGGAGAATTCTCTGCGGCTTTATTGTCTTTGTTCATCTGCAGTAGTAAAAGTTGCCTAACTGAGTATGTGGTAAAATAATCATTTGTCAAAGGAGTAAACCTACTGTACACCAATGCTCTGCATTTAAAAGATCCCTCGTGTACTATGAACTATATAGCATTCATAAAAAGTCATACTCAGGAGTCAAATATTCTTCCTTCTTCAATTACTGTAGTTTTCCACTGTCTCTAAGGATGGGCTATTAAACACTCAGTGTCAAGGCACACCACACTGTACTTTGTGTGATGTATGGTATATTCATTAGGCCACATTTCTTTGAATTTCTGATTATATGTATGGTTATCAAGGACTTCAATAAAAAAAAAGAAAAAAGGAAAAAAGAAAGAGTCCCTTAAAAGCCAGGCAGTCAGCAGTCAGAGCGATTCTGAGGATACTGTGCTTCAGTCCATGAAAGCCTGAGGTCATTTTTGCTTGGACATTGCATAAAGTGTGCCTGCCAGATTCAATATATATAACCCAGTGCCAAGTGACTGAAATTAGGGTTTTACTATTTGATCTTTCAGGCAAGTAAGCAAATTGTCACTTTCGTTTCCCAATAATTGCTGGGATAACAGATTTGGCTATTATTTTTTCCAATCTACACTATTAGCCAAGGTGTAGAGGAAGGAGTCTGATCAAAGGTAATTAACAAATCTGAACAAGATTTCACCAGGATATTGGATCACATTTCCTTTACACGTGTCAAGGGGAGTGTATCTGAAGAAAGGACAAGGCTAGTTAAATGAAAATGAAGCTTCCAGAGGAAGTTATGTTCTTTTAGAGGTAATATGCTAAAAGGCTGAGATTATAGAATTATTGCTGAAGGAGCAGCATGCTCCTACACATTGCTAAGTGCCCCCAAGCTGACATCATCATTACTTATTCATAGCACTCTAATACCTGAAGGTCCTAATCAGAGGTAGGACCTCATGATATCATCCTCTGTCCAAACCAGAAGAATGCCTTGGGCCCCCAAGGCTCACAATGTCATTTAATTTCGTTGGTGTTGATGGCAATCAAAACATCTAATGAGGGGCTTCAAAGTCATATAAAGAAGAGGTTTCTGCAGGAACAGCATCTCGGAGAAACATCTTTTTGATGGATAGATCAATAGCTCCTTAAAGAAATATTTTAACGAATTTGGTTGATGCAGGCAGGTACTTTGAATGGATTGGAAGGCAAGTCAAAATGGCAATGTACCAACCTTGTTCTAAGTAGCATAAATTTAAACAGAATAAGGGTAAAATTTCTTTAAATGCTACGAATACTACATTTTTTAAGATAATATGGTCTCACAGCATAGCCAGACACATAGCCAAGTGAAGTAAAAAAGATACAGGAACATATTTATTTGCATGTTGCAGTTTCTGTCAAGTGGCTGACTGTGGAGTGAGCAATTTGAGAATTCAGAGTGGTAGCTGTACTCAAGATTGGAGACTGTGATAAAACATTTTTGAAGGTTGCCTATTTTACACAACATTGAAGTGAATATAGCTCCTGTTTCTGCCTTGCAAGAAATCCATCATTTCTTACCAGAGAGTGAAGAAGTTCATTTTTCCTATTTATCAGAGAGCACTTTTTCATATCTTACTAATCTGTATTCTGCAAGCCCACCACTAATGGCAGGTTTGCTGGAGTGTAAACCACTTTCTACTTTGCCTTGGGCTGTCTGGTTTGTTCAAGTTACCCTGGAACAGAAATAGCTGTAGTTTTGCCAGTATCAGTCCTGCTTTACTATAGGGACTACATCACTATTTAGCAGTGAGCATTTCCAAATGCAAATGACCCTCCAAATTAGGGATGTCCTGCCTCTTAGAACCACTACTAAACGACCACCTGCATGTGTTCATATTCAAAGCTGGTCTACTCACCCCATATGCATCTCCTCCAGTATTTTATTTGACAATCTGTTTCAGCTTCGCAAGGGAGCTAGCAAATTATGTATTGCTCATTTTGTCAAAGTCATCATTGATGACAATTCCGGCATCAAGAGGCTCATTTTGTTCTGCAGATGTTTTTTTCAAATAGAAGATGAATCGTGATTTTCAATCTTTCTTTCCCTGTCTCTTTCTTTCCTTCTTTTTCTTTCTTTCTTTCTTTCTTTCTTTGGGATACATGCTATGTTACTAGGGATAGGAGTGGGAACACATAAGAAATAAATTAATTCAAAAAATGTTGAACCTCAAGAGGAAATTCACTTCAAACCTACAGAGCACATTAGTATACATTATATTTAGCACCACCATAATGGACAGGAAAAAATACCAAGTTGTTTATATAAAGGGAATGGTCTCATTCATGTTGGATAACATCCCAACTTCCAAACCATGATTTACAGTCTCTGGCCAACCCACAGCTATTTTGCAACACAGGATTTCCCAAGCCTGTAGGGTGGCATCTTCAGATGAAAAAAACAAGTGACCTCAGAGGTAAGATGCTGTAAGAAGCTCTTTTTACATTCTCTAAAAGTGCAGCTTGTCCAAGCACTATACTTTACACTGTGAAAGGAACACGTTTTGCTGCCAGTCTCATGAAGTTGGCAGTTTTTGCTCTCAATTTCAGGGCACAGCATTCACAGTGAATTCAGTTTTTCAAAAGCCCTGAGCTTTCATTCACAAATGAGGTGACCACATTTTCCAAAGAAATCTGCCTCTCCATGCTCCCACTATTTTTGGTAGGAACTATGAGTTTTACTAAAGCTCATTGGAAGACACATTTGCTCCATAAAATATCTTGGCTTTTTAGTGGCCAGCCCCATCAAATGATTTAGAGATATCTTTTCATCCTTTTGGAAAGAAATCATGGAATTCCTGCTCTGCAATTGAAAGTGGCATGTCATGGGAGTCTCAAGGTTAGAGTATATCAAGAAAACTATAGTTAAAATGTCTGGTTAGATCCCACAGAGAAGGATAGATATGTAGCATCCATACTACAACTGACCTGTTTGAATGTGCAGAGATGGGGTTAGGAAAGCCAAAGCCCACCTGGAGTTGAATCTGGCAAGGGATGTGAAGGGCAACAAGAAGGGCTTCTCCAGGTACATCAGCGGTAAAGGAAGATTAGGGAAAATGTGGGCCCACTGATGAATGGGCCAAGGGACCTGGTGCCAGGAGACACAGAAAAAGCCAAGGTACTCAATGCTTTCCTTGCCTAGGTCTTTACTGGTAAGATTTGCCTTCAGCAATTCTAGGTCGCTGAGATCAGGGAGAAAGTCCAGAGCATGCTCTTAGGTGAAGGAGGATTAGGTTAGGGAAAATTTAAACAAACTGGACAGACACAAGTCCATGGGACCTGATAGGTCAATTTAAGCATAAGAAAAAAACTTTTTTACTGGTCAAACATTGGAACAGGTTGCCCAGAGAGCTTGTGGAGTCCCCATCCCTGGAGATATTCAAAACCTGACTGGACATGGGCCTCAGCAACCCCCTGTAGCTGACCCTGCTTTGAGGAGGGGTGTTGGACTAGACAATCTCCAGAGGTCCCTTTCTATCTCAATGATTCCATGTAATTCTGTGGGATTCTGTGCGAGGTTGTGAGATAGAAATAGCTGTGATCTAAGCAGCACCAGTCTTTCATTGCTGTAAGGTTGTATTATTTCTCAGCAGTAGGTCACTTGAAATACAAATGACACTACCTCAGAAAAATATGTCTAACTGAAAACAGAGTTTACCAATAAAAACCATAGGTCAGACAGGTATTTTTTAACCAGGTTCAATATTGAACACTTCTGAAAAATATAACCATTTCATTTAACATGTTCATTTCCACTCTTTCAAAAATCTGGCTGCTAGGGTTTCATTTTTAAAAACAATTGGGAAACACCTGGCAATTTAAATGTGCATAGGATGCTTAAAAAATAAAACATTGTGGTAAGAATCACCATTTTCTAAACTTATGACAGTTGCGCCAAATAGCAGACCCATGCAAATGCATCTGATGTGAAAAGGAATTACTTGCAACTGTTCTTAAATAGGAAAACTTTTAATCTGCATCTCAAAGTTGGGAAATCTTTTGTGTAGAAAATGACTGCTGTTGAAATACCCATGTTATTTTTCAGATGAATGCTACAAGAAAATGATCAAGATATAGTTAGTAGTTTTTCTGTCCAGAACAGACGTACAGGACAGAGAACATGAGAATCTTGACCTCGTAGAAATGCAGAAGTGACAGCCAGCACCAACCAGGACACCTCTGTTCCCGTTTAAGAGCAGAGGCTAAAAAGAACCTGTGATGAAATATTAGACAACTTGTAAGAAATTCGCAAAACCAGATGCTCATGTGCGTCCTTTTGGAAGGTCGGTCCATTTGCCTCTCAAGAACTCTGAAACTACTGAGCTGAAGACATCAGATAATGTCATACCTAAAGGTATCCATGTCATATTTCCAGGCTGTCCAGAGCTAGAATGCTGTGAAGTTATTATGGAACAACTAAAGATAGTTTGGTATAAGGGCCAAACATGACAAAGGGTATCTAAGCCTCAGTTAATAATTTTGAAACATATACAAAGGCAGCCCAAGTAACAAATAAAGAGTTAATGTAAATCTACAGAGTTCCTGAAGGATCAGGAAACAAAGCAGAAATAGGTCTTTTCACTATAAACTTTCAATCTTGTTAACGCTGAATACCTCTCAAGACACTTGGGAATCAAACAAACTGCTAGAAATTGCTGCAGTGACCATCACAAGTAAAAGAGGAAGCAACTCAGCCAATGTACCATCCCAAACTTAGTTTGGGATAAGAAAGCTTGGATGACTTTTCATAAGTTTGTGGAATTTGCCAGTGAATATGAATTTTTCAGCATTGCAACATCACTATATCACTGCCAGACAAATGGCAAAGCCCAAGTCACTGTTAATATTGCTAAGATTTTAGTTTAAAAAGCTGAAAAAAAACCAAAGGTGACATGTGGAAAATTATTCTTTAATGGACAAACACTTCCATGGAATATCTTAATAAGAGTCTGAGTTGAAACACCCATGTACCTGAGTCCATTCAGCATGTGAAGTACTAAAACATGCAATGATTGAAAAGAATACTGTAAAAAAACCAGGATATCTTTGCACAAGCCAAGCCCACTACTGCAAACAGATCAAGTTTCCTCAAACATTTCCTTTTTACAAAATGTATACATATGTTGAACTGATATGTTGCATTCAAATAAGATAGAGTGAGTAGACTGATATTTCACCAAACCCACTTATACATTTACTCAGTATGAATGCAACACAATAAATATGGACATGCAGGATGATGCAATATCTGTTCCACAGAGATTTGATGAACAAGACTTGAAAGGAACAAAGTTTGACAAGTGATTAAGTTATACTGGAATAATTAATTAAAACATCTCTAAAAAACCCAAATGCAAAGCAGACTTTACAGGCTGGAGTGTCAATAGAATCCTGTTTATTCTACAGAATCCATGGAATATACTCACTTTATCTAAGTATTTAAGGGAGAAATTCCACTTTATTTCCCAATCTTTCTCTTAGCCAGTCTTGATAAAATGAAAATACACTGCTAAAACTTGGGCTACTACTTTAGCTTTGCATATGGATCTAGAAAAAAATACTTTTATGTGAGTGACTGTAAAGGGCTGGGCAGAAAGAGAAACAAAAATTCGAATAATGATTTAACAAGCTTTCACCAGATTGATGTAAAGAGATGGAAACCTGGAAGTATGAAAATAACAAGAAAACAACAAGCTGCAGAGATAATTTTTTCTTTCTATTTAACAGTTAGAGTTTTATTAATCTTCTAAAGCCTCTTTTTGACTTTTTTTGTGTGGTCCTCTTTTTGTTCCTTTTCTTAAAAATATATTTTACCTACTGATTTTCAGGCACTGTTTACTGTTTCCTGTAAATAGCAGAACCCACGGAACTAGCTGCCAGACTTATTGTTAGAACACAAATAGACTAAGACAGATCGTAAAGTCCCTGGTGATCAGGGACCTATACAGTGCTGACTAGCTCCAGCAACAACAGCAAAAATTTCATAAGCCAGTGCTTATATTTCAGCAAGCTCCCTCCCTCCCATTCTTTCTGCCTGAGAAGTGACTAAAAACAATCTTATCACAGTCATGAGCACCATACTTTTCTCAAACTAAAAGGAGTGGCTGGGTGCTTAGTGTTGAGCTGTTCCTCTGTGAACGCCCCCGAAACCCTGGCTGATGTGGAGGTGGACTGAGCACCTCCAAGCACTTGAGACCACCACGTCCGAGCGCATTCGCTCTGGGGGGCTCAGCAGCCACGATGGGTAAGGCTTTGTCTACACAGAGACACATATACTGGAGTACTGCTGTGAAATACCTTTGGATGTTGTTTAATCTACAGTGGAAAAGTGTTGCAGAGTAAGAGGGGTTACATGGGGACCTATTTCAGATGCTTCACATTCCTCTTGTACTTCACCCTGGCATAACTCAGAACTGTAGACAAGCCCTTATACATGAGGCATAAAATATAACAGAGGGTCTAATGCTACTAAGTCCTGAGTATTTGAGAGAGTTAAACATGATCAGCACCTAGAAATATGGGGAACAAAGTCACCTTCTTACTTCCCTGAGTAATTGCAAATAGATATTAAGTGTAAAAGCATTTAGGCTCTCTCCTGGTGCTGATCTGCTTGCCTAAGATGAGGACTCGAGCTAAGCTTTTTCCATCTGGACCCATGTTCTACTGCAGCTTCTCTTCCATTCTTGTGGAGTAA
Source organism: Apteryx mantelli (assembly GCF_036417845.1). Lineage (NCBI taxonomy): Eukaryota > Metazoa > Chordata > Aves > Apterygiformes > Apterygidae > Apteryx > Apteryx mantelli. Next base: position 67,962,037 of record NC_089982.1, read on the forward strand.
GCCTGAAAATTCTGCAACAGCTTCATTTACACTTAATAAAGAGGTATTTCCTGAATTAAATATGAGCATGAATAATAAAATCAGGACAGAGGGCGCTGTTTTATTTATTTTATTATGAAATGTAATTTATTATGCACTTTTCCCACATTTCTGGTCTTGGTCTTCAGTGTGTTATAGAGGCCTGTTCTGATGGCAAGTAATTGCATTATAGATGCTGTAGATAGGAGGAAACTGGTGAGTCTGGGACATACAGTCATTTGGGAGAAGCCAAGTTGGGGGCCTACATTAGCTAGCTTTTTCACTCAAAATGCTCAGCAGTGAAGCAGTTAAACGGACTGAAGTGTAAGCTATCTGTAAGGCGTCAGAGTTAACATTGATTGGGATGAACAGAACAGTTCACACCTCTCAGAACTAATCTCTCTGTCTGAAAGTTTTGCTCACTGTTCTGGAAGGTCACTTAATTGCCATGAGAAGTACAGACAAAATCATATGATGAAGGTTAAGCTGTAGTATGTTATTCTGAGGCAAGGAACGGAAAATCAAAGCAGATTCAGCAGCTATACAGGCATGAAATATATGGTCTCTATTTGTAGCTGTTTTGACCAAGTCTCATTCTTCAAAACAGAGCAATAGAAATCTCATCTCCAAATATTCTTTGAGGGGCAAGGACAGTTTTTCTGTATTAAATAAAACATGTTCCATTCACAGTCTGGTTTCAAATACCCATGAGATGAGTTACTTGGGATTATTATCCATTGTAAATATGAGTAGGAAAACATTTTTCTAGAAAATGGCATAATGTTAAAAGATAAGTGAAGTGACATTGATATTAAGCATTGCTTAACAGCCTGAGTAGACAAAAAGTCTTTGACATAAACAAAAACCCTTTGATTTTGTGTCAGTTAGTTACAGCTAGTGGGAATAGGAGCATAGGAAGACTAAAAAAAGATCTCCGGTGTCACTGCTTCCAGTCTCTGTTAGGTCACCAGCCAACACGAATTCTTTTGCAGATGCTCTAAGGAGGACTGAAGACTGCTGACATAATACAGCAGCCCTCAGCTGTATCGGCAAGTAGGTTTTACACACTCTGATAGGGCCACTTGACTTTTCTACATTACCAATTGTTGTGTATGATCACTAGTATGTTAACTTGTCCAACCAGTTTGCAATTTCCCAGTATGGATAAACCTGGAAATTGTACTGCAATAAGGAGGGCAATATTTAAATAATATTCATGGGAGTTCTGGAACTAAAGAAGCCTGTTTTCCCTTCAGTTTTTATTTTGTCTTAATTAGAAAATATTTTTTTGTCCTTGTAATTTATAAACTGTATCTCTGATGTGGATTTGTTGATGTCTATGGCATGTGAAGGATATGCTCACATGGCGATTTTTCCTTCTGGTAGAAGGAATACTTACATGGGTTTTATTCTTCGTGTGGCTATTTTCATAAAACCCATAGATTTATTATTTCATTAATTATCAGTTAATTATATTAATTAATTATTAATAAAATGCACATTTAATTATTTTTTAGACTGAAGGATAAAGGCACCCTTCAGTCAAATTTGGTTGAAATCAACTAATGAGGTCAGAAGTTATTAGCAGAGGGATACAAACTGAGAGACACAAATATACGCACACTGTGACCTCCTTAGGAATATGACTTAAATCAGTCTCATTTCATCACAATTTCTAGATGCTAGAATTGTAAAAGAGAAGATTTCTACTCTCTCCACTCAGATATTTGCATTTTGATACAACTGGATCTTTCTGGCCAAATAGCTCTGTGTTACTCATCTCCTGATTAAGATAACTATATTTGGAGTAGCATTACCGACAAATTTACTTATCAGCATCTTCTTGTGATAAATGTAATGGTCCTTGGAGGAAGAAAGACTGAAGTTGCTGGAGAGAGGAATTCTGGGGGAGTTACCAGGAAGCCGGGCCAGGAACGCTAACTGCATTTGCAGCATCTCTGTGGACATGACTCATCACAACTAAGCAGTTAAGCTTTAAAACATAGAGGCCTCTCATGTTTCTGCTCAGCAGGCAGTACATGAAACATGTTGGCAACAGTCCGTCCACTGAGTTTCACAGCAAGAAACTGCTTAACAGGCGTATCTCAACTAGAAAGAACTCAAAGAGACAGTATGAAGGTATCAGTAGAAATGTCCTTTCTCAAAACCACTACTCTCTACAAAAACCCTTGCAGAAGAATGAAAACACTGAAAATGGGAATTGAGCCTCTACCCAGAGATCAGCATGTTAGAATAGGGAGGATAAGTACTATCTCATTGGGAAAAAACATTAGAAGAGAGTCAGTTGTAAATTTTGGTAGACAATATTTTTCTTATACAGAGTGAAATTGCAGAGAAAAATGCTTTTTTTCATCTGAATCTGAGAGGCTGCAAGACAGGCAAACATTTATATAGCAGAGCTGGGAATTTCAGTTCTGTGCTTGAAAACTCCAGAACTACTCATGTGCTGGAGGAAGCAACAGATCCCCTTGCTGCAGACTGGATCCTTGGGAGACAATGTTGAGAGAATAAGATCCAATTTAGATCTTATTCCAAAGAGCATGGACTACTGAAATGTCCAGGATCGAAACAGTGACAATACAGAGAAAGCTGCCTGAAAGTGACTTTGGCAAATTCAAAGATATATGCTGATTTAAATAAATAAATATACTGCAGCAGAAGGTTGCAAACCAGTAGTTGCCATATTGGTTGGAGTACTCAATGATCAACAACATACTGTTGTTCAATAGTCCAGCAGAATTGCAGGGCTAGCCAAAGTATGGTCCCAGCACTATGAGTAAGTGGTAATGTCAAGTTTGAGAAATGTGACAAAGGACTGAAATATAATAAAAGCTTCCTGAGGCCACTGGACAAAAGCATGCTGTCAATAAAAAGTCTCCTGAATCAGGCAATGTCATTGCTTGGTGCATACAGCTGTTGACACAAAGAGGTAGCACTGACTGCTGGTATGCAGGGCAGAGCAAATCATGGAGCTGGTCATCGTACAAACTTAGAATATCCTCATCAAGAAGGAAAAACCCAGAGAAGTCATCTTGGGACCTGTCAAGAATCTAAAACTAAGGACATATTTCAAGGAACTGGACACCCTGAGGGCAAAGTCAAACTAGAAATGCATCCCTATTTGCAGCTGGTGAAACTACTGAAATGCAAAGTACCATTAGCTGTGATGAGGCCATTGAAGAAAGAACTGGCAAGGCTGCAAACAAGAGGTATTATTATGCTCATTGAAACTAGCACAGAGTGAATCAGCAACTGAAAAGTCGTTAGAAAATCTTCAGGTAAACAAGGATCTGTGCTGAGCCAAAGTCACTGAACAGAGCACTGGAAAGAAGTCAGTATCCATTGCCACTGACTGGAGACCTGCAACTGTGATTTATTCATGGTCAAACTGCTTGTGATGTAAAGAATGGATACTGGCATATCAAGCGAGGTGAGCCATCCAGTCTCTTGACAACCTTTGCCATACCTATTGGCAGATATTTTGGGCATCAGCCCAGGCATGACAAGGGCTGAAACTGGACTCCTAGATGTAAAGATCATCATAGGTTATGACATGATTGTTATAGAAGATGGGGATGTTGAGGCAGTCTGGGCCCACGAAGCCAAACTGAAGCAACTTTTTAGCAAATATTGGTAATAGAATATTAACCTACCAGCCTACAAGCTAAGGTGAGAAGACCTGAGTTCCTCTTACGCTGTACGTGTTCTGATGATATTTGGAAGGACTGTGAAAACTGTAAAATTGTAAGAAAATGCCCATCAACAGATATGAAGAAGAATTTGTCTAATTTTCAGTATGTTTGCAGATTCTGCATATGTCCTTCAGATGTCTCTGAACCCTTGAGACAGCCTACAGTGATGCAGCATGGGATGTGCCAAGAACCTGGAGTGGATATTTGAAAGAGTAAATAAAATTTTAAGCCAGCATCAGTCTTAAAGTACTAAGGTATTTATGGAACAGCTGGAGCTACAACTTGATACCTCAGGAGGAGGCAAAGCCCCCTTTTGCACAGCCTGCTCTAACGAAGCCATGACAGACACAGAAAAGTGATACATCAGGTTGAAAAGGAAGCACTGGCTATACTTCTTAGTGAAATGATCATGTCAGGTTACTTCTGAGCACAAGGTAGACTTCTAGATGTCATTAGAGAGTACCATAAAAAAGCAACGGTGAAGGCAGCCAAATGACTAGAGCACATCACTGAGACTCCAGAGACAAAAGAGGAAGATGAGGTGATGCCCCGAAAAGTGACTCAAGGAGCAGGTAAATTGACAAAAGCATACATCTAAAACAACATAACAGAAAGATTTTCCAGATAATTTTAAAGTCAAGGTTGTTGTTTTGTTTTTTCTCAAAAGCAATCCAGGGAAGATCTATGTGGTACAGGAAATAGGATAAAATGATCTCACTCACTTTATAATCAATATATTATAAGCCCATTATCAATTTCAACAGCCACTTACCCTTATTGGTAAGAATTTTGTCTGTTCTTACATTTCTTTAATCATTATGATTAAGATAATTTTGAGAATAGCCAGAAAAATTACATTGTTTGTGGAGGAAACCCAATTTATGGATTTATAAATATTATAATTTCCTGAAGATTTCAGGGTATTTCCCAGACTGAAAAGTTCTTAATAAAATAAGACCTCTAGCCAGGGACCCAGGAGAGCTAGCTTCAGTCTGCTTCTCCATCACAGACTTACTGTGTGAACTTTAGTTCCTCACACTGTCCAAAGGTAAAGTGTGCGTGGGTGTAATTGCACTCACCTATCACAGGGATGCCTGATGCACATCAGTGACAGAAGGGTGCTTAGAAATGTGGTAAAGTTGAAGATATATATGACGTACCTATATAGACCTGCAGGCATTTACTTTTTTTTTTTTTGTAAATATATCTTGATGTTTATTCATGATTGAACAGCATCCAATTAACTATATAATGCTACTTATATTAACGAAGTTTAATCATTTTCTCAGTAGTAGCTTATTATAATCATTAACTCATTGTTGTATATAGGACCAGATAAATTAGCATTTTATGTTTACTGAAGGTATGTGTGCCTACTACTTACCTGCCCCTTTATATTACGAACAACTAAGTATTTTTTTAATTCTTTAGTTATTTGCTGCACATTTCTGTATCATGGCCAGAAATAACATATTCATCTCTGTTAAATGTATCTTTGATAGTATTCTATTGACTGAATCCAAAGTTATATCTTTCTTGCATGGTTTTCATAAAACATTCCATACAACAGAAACATACAGAGCTTATATATCTTTCATTAACAGCAGTAATAGCACTAATTTGCTAACTTCTTTAAAATACTTATTTAAAATTTTTAAGTTAATATTGCCTCACAAGTAAAACCTACTGTTTGTTATACTTCAGGTTTCATTCCTACTGGTGAGACTAGTATGAGACTAGAAGGAGTTGGAAGCAAGAGATTTCAACTATAATCTCAAGAGACATAATGAAATATTTGAGAAAAGTGAGACAAAAAGAAGAGCTAATTTAAAAATTCCATTCTCTGTTCTAATCTGACAGCACCATACAAATCTTCTTAGTGCTTTTACTGGAGTAACACTGCCACGTCAGGGTAAAAGTGTCAAGATCAAGCAGGACACTGGTCCTGGCTTCCTTGTATACTTTCAATGCACCCACCCCAAATGCTTGCAGCCCCCATTCATTACTGCAACTTTGCCTGTCCTATCACAGGCTGTTTCCTTGGAGAACAAAGAAGATAAGAAAATAGAACTGCTTCCAGCCAGAGTTTCTTTTCAAGACCGTGGCAGAAAAATTAGGCCACATGAAGAAAAGGGAAAAGGAAGGATCATCATTATTATATGGCTCTCTCCCAAAGTCCCAGGAGAGTCACACGTGCCAGGCCCTTTTCGCCTGTTCTGAGAGCTCAGAGTTGTTTTCCAGATGTACCTGTTGCTTCTCCATTCTTTTCCAAGGTGGCAGTGGAGGCAGGCAGACAAAGCATTTGCACCAGTTTTCCATCCATTTTTGACAGGAAAGTCTCAGGACCCACGCAACTCCAATACATTTTCGCTTAAGATCTTACCCTTCAGTAATGGATTAGGCTACAGCTGAACAACCTCTTAACCCCAAAATTGTCAATGTTCATTCACAGAAAGAGGAATTTACTGGTGACCTGGGAAGTTGGACTGGCAAAAGAGAAGTGCCAGTTCTCTTGAGGGAGGGGAAGATTGCTCTGATCAGACAGTATCATGTCAAGATTTCTCCTTTCAGCACAGAGTTGGGAAGCAAACACTTCCTTTCAATTTCAGTGATATTTTGCGTTAAACCCATTGCACATTAAGTTGATTGCCTAGAGACTATAGCTACTGCTTATAGCTTGCAAGAGAGACAAGACAGTGTAATGATCTGTGACTGCATACTGTACATGTAGACTACAGCCATCAGTCAACTACATAATCTTTAGCATCAAGATTCATTAAAGTCAGTGGAAGTCATGTTGTTAAAACCCTGCATGCAATTTGGGAATCCTACGGAAACAAGAAACTGGGTAAAGAAAAAAGTGAAAAAGAAGCTGTGAGAGCAGAAGTGGATGCAGACGGAGTTTTGTGCTTGTGGCTATAGAATACTCTTGGATTTTCACCACATAAACATTTTGAAAAGAAAACAAATGTATCTATCATTTCTTAGGAGGTGGTATTCTTTTGCTTTTTTGTTATACTCATGAAAATTACTGTTTCCATTTGGTAAGAAATAATATTTTTTCAAAAATTCTTACATATATATGAACATGTCACTGCACCCTCTTTCTTCTCAAATACCTAACTGTAATAAAGTGGGTCTTTGGGGTCTGAAAGCGTTAAAAAGAAAGTTAAACCTTAATTATGGGCTGTAAGCTGCTAAAGGGAGAATACTAGAGTGTAGCAATGACATCTGGACCAGTACTAGTGCACGTAATGCGTATCTGTCACTGACAACTCACTGGGTTACATTTAATTCACAATCATCAGTCATGTCTTCTTCTTTTCTAAGCACAAAAAGAAACCACAACAGCATCAGTAGTAGAAAGAATGCCTTCAGAGGACAGATTTTTTCACATGCCATGATTCAAGAGGATGACCTTACAGATGTTTGCATAGTGGACAAAATAAATGTCAAACAATATAAAGTGACTGAGACTTCCATAAGCTTTGCTAACATGTAATTTGCCATATCTAATGAAGCTAATGAAGAGCACTGTAGCTCTTCTCTCACCCATACACTCTCTGTTTCTGAGCTTGGTTCTCCTTTCTCTTTGGCTTCAGGGGAAGCCTCTATGTCTCTCTCTGAGTAATTCAGAGCACAGCTTGGATTTACCATGGTAAAATGTGAGCAGCATTCATCAACCAAGAGGAAATTGCTGTGCCCCTTCTTCAAAATCTAAGAACCTGAAGGAGTTACAAGTTCTGTCCAAAGACTGGCTGAGTGTTTACGCTGCATGTTAGTTTGAGGAATAGTGAGTAATGGAATAAAGAGTGTTGAACAGAAATCAGCTTGAGTAAGAGCAGCAAATATCGGCTTTATAAACTTGGACACAATAGCAGTATGTTAAAGTCTTGCATTACAGCGTTCTTCCTCCTTGAAATGTGCAAGTAGCAAGCTGCAGGTGTCTAAAAATGCTTCTCTTAAAAAATGAAACTGCTGCTTCCATGGCTCCACAACAAGAAGGCATATGGACACAGCTGATTTTCACCTAACAACTCAGTTGAGGCAAACAAAACAGCAGAAGCTATAGTAAATGCAGACCTCTTTGATCCCAAACTAAATGACAATTTTAGCACTAACACTTGTCCAGATGCCTTTGTTACAGATCAGAAAATCTGTTTGGCAAGCTCTCACTCATTTGGCTATAAGTATTTCAGTTGCCCTCCCACTAGATGTAGTCTCACCACATAAGTCATGTTTCAATACAGAGTGAACAGATGAGCTTGTCTTACTCAGTCACTAATATTGATTCACACATTCACACAGAAGAAAATGCAACTTTGAATTGTCTTGGCAGAGAACACACCTTACACATGCACAATTAATGATTAAGAAGTAGTAGGTGCCCTAATTAAAACTCTTCAGGGTGGGTTCTGTTATTTGACCACACTTCATTATGCTTGTCCTCTTTGTGTCTTTGTGTCTTTGTGACCTCTGACTAGGTGCACATTTTGCTATAGTTTATGGCAATTATGATTCTTGTTCATGGTAGATTGACTAGAATCTCTTTGGACTATCCAGTGTATAATCTTTCTTTATGTATTTCTACTATGCTACTGTATGCATTAGCACTGGCCCACTGGGAATCATTTCATCTCAGCCTTCATGTATACATTCTAATTATTTTACTACCATACTACCACTGGAGCTTAGTGTTGAAAATAGAATCTACTTTTCATTAGGTCCACCAACAAAATTACAATTTGTGACATCTTAGGTTAAGCTGTCACTAATAAATATGAAATAATAGGGCACTTTGTAGTGTGATGAATATTAAATTAAAAAGTTAAAAGCACATAAAATAAACAAATAAGTGTATACTGTTCTGAAATAACTACATATTAGAATAAACCGCAGTCATAATAGCATCATATGTTTAAAACTAACATTTTATGGTATGATGAGTTCTGTGGTAAGCTATTATTACTATTTATTATTTGTATTATGGTAGTGCCTAAAGGTCTGGGCCCAGCTGTGCTAGGCACTGTAATAATAGTTTTATATATATTTATATTTTCTCCTGCCCTGCCTGAGCACTGGTCTTTCTCTGCTTGTTCCATTTCCAGATTGTCTCTTCTAATCATCCTTAAAACTGAGTCACTTCCAAGTGTGCCACTACCTACCTGTCCCAATTAATATCCTTAACATTTTTTTCGACCCATTCTTCATCTTACCTTCCCCTAACTTCGAAAGGAGTGACTGACCCTCTTCACTCCGTAGTTTCTACAACTGAAAATTCTCCCGTCTTTCTGCTGTTAAATCAGTCCTAACAGCCAACCGTCCTGGCATTAGTAACAGCCTTTCCCACCCCTGCTCCCACCAGGCTTTTAGGTGGAGACTACCAATTTACTCTCTTCCCTTCATCCCCATCTCAGTGTTGCCTGATCAACTCTCCACCACATGCTTGGCTCCTCAATCAACTGTTTCAAGGTTGGTTCTCTTGCAGGATGTATTATCATTTGCTGCCATTATAAATTGGCAGCTAATTCTCTGCTTCCTGACCCCTCATTCAGGGCAATTGATAGGGGATTATATTTTAAGGGGACCTTTAAAGAACCTACCTCCAGCATCATGCATTTGTCCTGCTTATTTTGTACAACATGTATGTGGAATATTTTTGATAAGAAAACAGTGTAACAATATCACTGATGCATAGTCATTCATTTATTTGCATATTTGGAAAGAGAGCTGTTAATTCATCAAAGAGATAAATAATGGAGACCAAATACAACTAATATTGCTAAAGAACATCACCCACAACATGCTGTTGCTTTTTAGAGTGGTGGAACATTCATGTATTCAGGATACTCCCAGACAAATTAAAGAGGTGCATTTTATACTGAGATTTGTGGCAGATCTCTTTTAGTATTCATAGGTGTGCCAGCATAATACAATTCATTTAGGAATATGACACATCTATGTAATTTGTAGGTGTTGACTGTCTAACCTTCAGACAACTTGATGGAAAAAAATAATTCATCCATAACTGAGACCTTTATTTTTCAATCCATAACTTTCTATTTAATGTATTAGAAGTACATGAAAAGAATAGAAAAACAGGAAAAGTAAAACAACAGGCAGAGAAAGAAATGCCTTACTGTACAGCATTTCAGCAAATAATGTAAAGATGGATTATTCCATATTTTTGAATCTTTTACAGTTAAAGTTCTATCAGTCTTTTTGTGGTCTATCTTACTTATCGTTGTGATAAAGTAAGAGAAGAGCCATTATAATAATACATAGATATGAAATTTATTTCTCCAGCAATTCAGACAACCTGAACAGACAATATTGAAGTGTATATTATGAATATTTCATTTCACGAATAGCATGGACTTCATATATAATGCTCTACATTCACATACCTTAAGTGTGATGTGATATACAATTGCATAATCTATTTACATCACAGTCATCTTTACCAAAATAAAACAGGAGTTAGAGATAGCTAAGGAAGGATAACAAAAAAGATATCCTGCTCCTGTAACTATATGGTCTTCCATTTAAAATAGACTCTATTTAATTTAAACAGAGTAAGTTTTGATTACTCTGGAAAATAAGACCTCTCACTTAAAAAGGCATGGTGGGTCCTTGGGAATTTTGTCACCCATGAGCATGCAGAGTGCCAAGGTGCTGTTATCTGCACCATCTGAACTACTTCACAGTGTCCCAAGACTACTGATTTTGCTTTTCAAGCAATCGAATTTATGGTCATATTACACTTTTCATCTTTGCTCTAAGATTATCTCCCAGACATCCTTTGCAGGTTATGTTCCCACCTGGATCAGGAATAAGTGGATGTGAGCCTGAATTTTGTTTTTGAACCTATCTCCTTTTTTTTTTTTTTAATTTCGTAAAGTATGTATAGCATACAATTTGCCTTCTCTTTGCTCAATGAAAGCAAATTTTTTTGGAAGAGTTTTAAGTGACAAATTACTGTTCTGTGAAACCAGTCCCAAGGCTGAGCTTCCAGCTCCTCTCAGGAGTCCCCATATTGCTGCTCACCCCAGCAAACTCCCAGCCCTGGATGTTCTGTCCGGATCCGTACTCTGGTCTCAGGTCTCCAGTTCCACTGGCTCCCCATGTCTTTGGACCAAGTGGCCTTCCTCATGGTCTCAAGCTTCATTCCCTTCTTCTCTGTGCTGGTATTTTTCTCTACAGGAGGGCTCAGATGATCCTATTGGGTACAAAAGTGCTTTAAGTGATCACTAATTTGGAGTCAATAAACCTCTTTAGTAGCAGGGGTTATTACTGAATGAAATTGCATCTAGCTCCATTTCTAGTTACTTCCCAGCCCTGCATGTCTCTTTGCAGGAGGACTTGCATTTGCAAGTCATGCAGTTACCAACTGCAATTGCTCTAGATAAAAAGAGCTACATCATCATTATCAGTAGGGAGGAGTGAGTCTAACAAAACACGCATTGCATGAACAATTGGGTAATTGGATCACCACTGGAAATGCAACCTGAGTGATAATTTCAGACTGCACCAACGGTGTTATAACATAAATTATATCCCCTATTATCATGTTGCAGTGGATCCAATTCTAACTGAAAGCAAATGGTTTAAAGGCACTGTAGTACATCCATACACACCAGAACTTTTCTGGAAGGGCTAATCCACTTTGAAACAGATGCCAAATTGGCAAAATGCTCCATTCCTTCTGAACTCAAGCTCTTGCGTTCAGGCACACAGGGAATGTGAGAAAGCAAACTTTTTCTGAAACACACAAAAGAAGGAAAAAACGCCTCTACCATCCAGTATATTATACATCTCTTGGCTGCATGAGTGGGAAACATTCTGGAGCGTGATAGCATGCATGGATGTGGTGTGCTATTTTTATTTTTTTAGTAATGAATTATATGCCTGCCTGTTACTGTTCCTTTGTCTATTTTTAATTCAAATATGTAAAAGCTTTTCTTAATACAGACTCCCAGGTGTCAGTTGCTGCCTGGAGTCCCTTTTCTTTCCTCTATTATTCTCTTAATTGTTACTTCAAAACAATTAGCTGGGCATTCATATGCAAATGAATGCAAATGTACAGGGGATTGGGTGTGAGAGAATACCACCACTCGTTAATTTCCACTTCAAGGTCTGCTGGTAGGAACAACAAAATTGCTTAACAGTGTTTTTTTCCTGGGCCATAAAGGGTGAACTCCTGAAGATTCCAGCCATCCTGCTGGCTCGGCAATTGTTAACATTCTGCTGTTTTTTGGTAAGATTTTTATTTATTTATTTATTTATTGGTTCTAGAGACTGTGCTGAACTTGTCACCCTAAATTGCCCTTGCCCTTGCTCATTTATGCTCAAGGACATGCCAAATAATTTGGATAAAATCCTGATTAGGATACAAGATAAATTATTAATATTACTGCTATTAATATGATCCATTAAGGGGTAAAACCTCTCACTTGAAGGAATTTCTCATGTCTCAGACAAAATAAAACTTTTATAATTTATAAAAGAGTATGCTTTATTACATTTAAGCCTTAGAAAAAAGATACGCTGACTGATAGGCTGGGACTGGGGATGAATTTTAGAGAGACTTTACCAGTTGTTAAGATAAATCTGATCTCCTTCAGAGCTGTTGTATTTGTTGTATAAATCTGCATTCCCTTTCAGGCTGTATAGTAAAACTCCTTATGAAAAATAGTTGGTCATTCAGCATTCAGAACTGCTTTACAAAGATAAATACTTTAGCTTTTCAGATCCAATTAATATACAGAAACCAATTAAAAGACCAAATCTTGTAATCATTAGGCAGGAAAAAATCCTGGCACTGAGAATCTCGGAATACCCCAAACAGGAAAACCCACAGTACAGCAGGAAAACTCTGTTACTCATATGTGAATTTCCTACCAATGGAACAATGTGAATTCCCCCCTACCAAGGGAAAAGTTTGCCTCTAGGAGGCATAACTTTAGAAAGAAATTTCAGAGGCTGTGGGAAGAAATGATTAACTTTTAACTGCACAATTACTTCTCTTCTACATTAGTTCAGTGTTCTCCACTTTTATCTTTGAAAATCATTTACACAGTAATAAGGGACCACAATATTTGTTCCTTGGGCAGGTACCATCTTTGTTATGCAGTGTGATTCTCATACCTTCCTCACCACCAGATACCTTCCTCGTAGAAAAGAAAGATGTCTACTGGGTGGTGGACCAGCTTAACAGCAGCAAGAGTTTGAATTCCCATGTCCTTTATTTACCAAGTGTTGTTGGGTAGATTGTTTAGGCCTGGGCACTCAAATATGTTTAGATGCCTAAATACCACTGAAATCAGTGAAAGTAATTGTCCTGTGTCTCAGCTTTTTAGCTCTGGGATTGGGGTAATAGCACTGCCCTTACAGTGGTGTTATGAGAATAAACACATTTAAGACTAGGAGGAACTCAAACATGGCAATGATAGGGACCATAAAATACCTCAGGACAAGAGTCACTACCACAGTACAAATATACAGTAACAAAGCAGCTGTGACTCACCTGGGAGATTTAGGAGCTCCAAGGACTGAACACATGCCCCAGCCCTTCTTTGACTCTGCCCCAGTGTGAGACCTTGCAGTGGCAAGTCTCTTCTCCACCTTCTCTCTTCTCATAGACATGAAAGGCAGGCACAGGAAGAAACAGGAACCGCGGTGTGCTCCAAATAGGTCTCAGATCTGCTTGACTGGGCAATTAGACCATGGGTAACGCTGCAGTAGAGCCCTGCAGGTTAGTTTAGACGAGCTGGAGCTGTGCGTTACGCCACTGGGATGCATCCTGCAGCAATTACAGCATACCTAAAGATTTTCCTTGGGGCTGTGGTTTCCTTTGCTTTGGATCTGAGTTGCACACTGCCTGCTATATTTTGCATGCCCTGTATTTTGATTTCCTTGATTGAAAGGAATGCCAGATGCCTTTAGCAATGCACACCAGAGGAGGAGACCTTGCACATCTGCAGAGGCGACAAAGGGAAAGAGGAAGGCTACTCTGTGAATGTTTGTACAAAGGAGTAGATATTACCTATGGTGACTTTTGTGGCCATCTCCAAGCATCAGAACACGTTGTGCTTCAAAAAGATGTGGGATGATGAGTCTCCTTGCCTTCATTCCTGCTCTTTCTCCTCTGTGGTCAGCGTTCAACTTAAATAAGAGTCTTTTTTTTTTTTCCCTCCATGGACATATCCATTTATGATGATTTAGCCCTAAGCAAAGACTTAAGGTTTTGTCCAAAACTAATACACACATGCCAGAAAGGGTCTTTAACCATAATACTTCTATTCTTCCCTCCTTAAAACTTGGAGAAATTGAAATATCTGTCTTCATTATGGCACAAGCACCTCTGGAAACTTGGAAGGTACTGGATATATCCCCTTATGGGAAGAATAAATGTCTCATCCCAGCAGACTGTGCCCTTACTGCAACCTATTCATACCTCATGAACCAATATATTTTGTCTTCATATGGTTGAAGTAGGGCAGATTTGGGGGATTTAAACAGGCAAATAAAACACATCAATCTTCCAATAAGCATGCAGGAAGTTATTATTAGCCAGTGGGCTAATAGTAAAACACACTGAAATACAAGAAAAGAAAGATTTGAACAGGTAAGGACTTTAAGCATGTTTTACCCTGAAGTTTCGATTAAAGTTTTGTTCTTAACAAGTTGTCTGAGACCTTTTCCTTTTCCTTTATAAGGCTGACAGTTGAAACTTTAAAGTCCAAGGAATATTTTTAGTAGAAATAAGAGATAGATGCTGGCACAGTGCTTTAACAATGGCATGTTTGTTTTGGTAACAAGATTCAAAGGATGCATTATTTATAAAGTCCTGACATGCGCATGTGGCAGAATGTGCTCTTGGTGTATGTGGCAATATAATAACAGACTGGTTTCTTCTAATCCTCCTGCACGGCACTCCCAGATGCCTGCTGTTGCTGGGGCCATAATTTCACATGCAGTTTGAACCAGCAAAGCCATTAAAAGAAGTCCCTCCCTGGACTGCTCATTCCCAGCTTTGTGCCCTCTCTCCCCTCTTCTGTCAACACATGCTTATGTTGTGTTTTGAACCAGAATGGGGAAATAATCCAGGTTAAAACTCGCCCAGCAAAACCCCTAGGCTTTAACTGCTTATGTTCTTATGCCCATGAACCAATGGCCTGAGGTTGTCTCATACTCTATGTCTTTATAGTTGTTCTTCAGTCCTTTAACCTAAAACTAAAAAAACAAAACCCTAGTTGCTCTAATAATACTACCACCACTCTTGGTCTTTACACATACTGGCATTGTTTTATATATTTATTTTAATATATACATACATGTGAGTAGCACTGTTACATGTTATATATTACATATTTATTACATACATTATATAACATTTATATACAAGCATATAAGAGTATATAAAACACACATGTACCTGATGATCAGAATTACCCTTGGGGGTTGTTGCACATAATACAAACCTCAATATGGATAAATGAAAATATAACGGTGTGGCCCGTTGGCCCTTTTGAGCCTTTTGATCTCTAATCCAACGACCTAAGCAATGGCTGATGGAATTTGGACAAAGAAAATGTCAGCCTTTTTGTCTCTTTACTTCTGTAGCCATTCTGCGTTTTTGGGATAGTTAACCTAGGATCATATTCAGATGCTCTAAATTCCAGTAAAGTCCTAATATGTAGTGTTTCGGGGGGCTGACCTGCTGGAAAGCAGCTCTGCGGAGAAGGACCTGGGAGTGCTGGTGGACACCAAGTTAAGCATGAGGCAGCAGTGTGCCCTTGTGGCCAAGAAGGCCAATGGTATCCTGGGCTGCATCAGGAAGAGTGTTGCCAGCAGGTCGAGGGAGGTGATTCTCCCCCTCTACTCAGCCCTGGGGAGGCCACATCTGGAGTACTGCGTCCAGTTCTGGGCTCCCCAGTACAAGAGGGATGTGGCACTACTGGAGCAAGTCCAGCGAAGGGCCACAAAGATGATTAGGGGACTGGAGCATCTCTCTTATGAGGAAAGGCTGAGAGAGCTGGGCCTGTTTAGCTTGGAGAAGAGAAGGCTGAGAGGAGATCTTATCAATGTGTACAAGTATCTGAAGGGAGGGTGTCGAGAGGATGGAGCCAGACTCTTTTCAGTGGTGCCCAGCGACAGGACGCGAGGCAACGGGCACAAACTGAAACACAGATGCTTCCATCTGAACATGAGGAAAATCTTTTTCACTGTGAGGGTGACAGAGCACTGGAACAGGTTGCCCAGAGAGGTGGTGGAGTCTCCTTCTCTGGAGATATTCAAAACGCGCCTGGATGCAATCCTGTGCAATGTGCTCTAGGTGACCCTGCTTGAGCAGGGGAGTTGGACTAGATGATCTCCAGAGGTCCCTTCCAACCTCAGCGATTCTGTGACTCTGTGATTCTGTGTTTTCCATTGGCTATCTTGAGGCCCTTAGAAATATCTAGACAAGAGAAACCATAGGGACTTCTGTGAAAATGAGGCTTCCTGGAAAGAGCCCAGAAGCTGACTGAGCTCTTGATCAGCTTTAGAGATGGCCAATCCATTGAAACTTGCCGCAGTAGAGCAGGGCTTTCATGACAAGCCAGTAATGCAGCCCTCGCTGCATGTTCATTGTGTTTCACGGTTGGATAAGGAAGCCAGAACAAAGTCTCTTCGTGCTCCTATACCTTCCACTTGTGATGGGGTCTAGAACAAGGTCTCTTTATGTTCTTTTCTCTTTTCAGCATACTCTCATAAGGTGTTCACAGGTAGATGGCCCACTTTAGCCCATATGAATTATCTGGTATATCAATATAAAGCACAAAGGATGTTTTGCAAAAATCTGGTCTCTTAGAGGCAGGTAGCTGTGATGAAGCTCCTGATGAGTAAAAAGGAATAGTAATAACTTAAAAGAGAAATTATTCCTGTGTATCAAAGCCTTGGATGTAACATAATATATATCTAACATGGTTTTATACATTAAAGATAAATAGAGAGAACACAAATAGTGTAATTCCATTGCCAACATCAAAGCACGCAGATTTCAAAAAGGGAAAATACAATTAGAATGTGATTCAAGATATAAAGCTTTTCATATCTATGCAAAATGCATATATGTGTATATATATTTATATTTAAATATATATTGATCAGTTCTTTTGCATAATGCAGTTTGTATAGCTCAGATCTCTTGTCTTTAGTATGTTCTAGAATTCTTTCTTTTACATCTGGTTCTCCCTATCAAGAATACATATTTTTTTAACAGACAAAATCCCCCACTAGCCTTTCTCCTTGATAATCCTTTTACATTTTTCCTTATCTCTTCCTTGAGTCTATTGTCTGACTGGGCATCTTGCACAGGCCTTTACGCAAGGTTAGTGAAACTAAACATTAGCTTGCTTAATAGGTAGCTGGTAACATTAGTTTATCTACCAAGATAAGCTTCCAGAACTTGGATGTCTCTTCTACTTTCATTGTTTCAAGACAATGTTATTTGGGGAGTTTGTGACCCATTTCCTTGAATGTTCCTTACAAACAGTTTCCCTGTCTAAGACCCCATGATTAGTATTTCTCTGGCAGGTTGCAGCTAAGGTAGTTTTAATACATTTTCTTTCTGAAGGAAAAGGGTATAGCTGTTTCAGAATATTTCATATTCTTTAACTTCTAATAATTTATATGTAATAACTGGAGATCTTATGTTTCTCCTGTGCACTGCAAGATATACATTCCAAAATACACTCTAAGAATCAAAGCAGCAGGACAAATTGGAGATGTTGCTGTGCTACTGCGTACTGGAGCTTCACAGTGTTATGAAGGTAAGGGAGAAATGAAGTAGGTTTGTAATGTTTCCTTATGAAGACAGTAAAAGCAGATGGTTGCTCTGACTTTTGGATCTAAAATAATATTATACGTGGAGGAATGTGTGTGAAACTTGGTCAGAAGCCTCATGGATTTGTGTAATTAAGTTTTATAGATGTTTGTGTTATTCCCCTAGATCAAAAGGCCAATTCTGATGATACAAGAAAGAATCTATCTTTGGGCCATATGAAGGGCAAGATCAAAGCCTAGTTGCTTCCCTTCCATTTGGCAGTTTGAAGGGGAAAAGAAATGAGTTTGATAGGAAATAGCCTTCTGAATTAGCTATTACAAAGCAAAATTATGAACTTCTAGATTTGCCTGGAATCTAAGGTTTCCACAAAGAACAAGGCCTCAAACAGCTGTTGACTGTGCTTGTACCTCACACTTCATCTGAAACTCTCCTTTTGTGGGATTTGCCCAAGAGACTCACTATGTTGAAGAGCCCTACTAGGAGCTGCTGCTATGATCCAGGGCTTCCAGATCCCCAGTCAGAGAAGGGAGGTAGATGTGGCACCCAAGACCTAGAGAGTAGAAAGAGTGAACATAGCCTTCTTCAAGACAACAGTCTTCTGCTGCAGTTAGCTTGAGTTTGTTTAAGCCTGATTTAACTAGGTTCAGTCCAGAGCTAGTACTTGGGACAGACTATCCTTCTCTGAAACAGTCTTTTCAGTTGCACACAATCAATAAGATGAGCAGACATTATTAGGACATTAGACATCTCTGATGAGATGTGACTGGTTACATTGTGTGAGGCAGACAGTCATGATGGCCCTTTCCAAAAAGATTTTTCACAGTTCTGAGTGACTGACCTCCAGTGCCAGCAGTTCACTGCCAACCTTATGCAGCAAAGCAATCGAATAAACAAATCTGCCTTCCATCCTCCAGCTCTTATGGCTCATAACCCAATAAAGGGGCGGCTGGGGACAGCTAGAGCTGTCATGTCATGGGACATTGGCCTCTGCAACTGACTAATGATCTTTTCTGCACTGAAGTCGGTGTTCTGCTTTGACATGTTCTATAATTATCCTCTGTAAACCTGTCCTATCTGCTGCCACTTAGCCATTGCAAATGAATCTATTGAAAGTTCATCAATGCTTTTTAGATATTTCTTCACCTTTGGGTATTTCCTAGGTCCAGGTGTCACTAAAAGATTGTTTGAATGCAGTGAGTTGGGGGCTTTCTGTACTATGGCCAGTGGGGTTTTAGAACAGAGGCTTCCACCTTTAATTCCCCACCGACACAGCTGCGATAGTCTCAGATGATGCTAGTTTCTTATTCAGATGATCTGCTATGGCTTAATTTATGCAAAACCCGAATCCAACAGCTGGACTATTCCCCCATTTCAGGTAACTTTTTTTCAATATTATTTAACAGGCTGTTGTCAGTCAATTCTAATTTACTACTTTTTTTAGTACTTTTCTCTTCACCTACCTCTAATTTTTACAAGTCATCTCCTTTCTCTTCAGCTGCCCTATAATGTACCTCATCAGCTGTATTCTTTTTCAATACCTCACCTATTTTGGGGGACTTCTTCAATCATTGTTTCTTATTCTACTCTGTTCCTGTTAGAGTCTGTTTTATGTACTTTTTCTCACTATCAGCTAACACCTCAGCCCCTAATCACTAACCTTCTTTTTCAGTGACATCTGACATATTTTCCGTTTGATCCATATTGTTTCCAAAAATTGGACTGCTTCTGCAGCCTATAAACCCTCTTAGAAATTAGCTACTCTTTATGCTGTCCTGTGACACAATATACCTAACTCAAGCTTCAAAGAGCAGGGAAAAGAAGACTGGGAAAAGATAAAGGAGGACCTTTGTTAAACAGAGTATTTCTGTATCCATCTTATTCCAGGCAAAACTCTGATAATCCACAATACTATAGCTTTCATGTGCTGGGGCACAGTGCCAGTGTTGTAACTGCTGCAGAAGGTAAGAACAAAGAGTGAAGATAAGGAGTTATGGTGTAGAGGGGGAAGGGAGGAGTGGAAAATATCTTTTGCATTCCTGGAATGATTGTGACACAATCATAATAATTCGGAAATAATTATATTTGTTATCAGTCAACATAATTTCCTGCAGTTCTACACGCAACGTCGTTTTCCTTTCTTGCAGTCAGGCTGAACAAATGGTTCTGTTCTTGTTATTATTCTAGTACTAGGTAGAGTAATGTTGGTTGAACTAATAGTATAAACACAAGGATGTCACTTAGAAATGCCAAAAGATGGACATTTAGCCTATTGTTTCCCAACATAATGCAACCATATTTGTTCATCATCACTTTTCTCTCATATTTTTGCTGTAAAATGCCATTATGCTATTGTACTGTAAGGACAAACACTGCAATATGGTTAAAGACTAACTCTTTCTGTTTAAGTTATTATCCAGAGCCTATTACTGTAGTACTGGCGTGCATAAGAGACTATTTAGTACATGAAAGAAAAATAATACAAAACCAGTATCATATTGTTTATTCGAATGCTGTAGGCTAGAGCTCTGTGTGTGACACATTTAAAATGACTGATAGATTTTAACCCACAGTTTAGGAGCGAGGACACAGTCCCCCCTGCTGGGGTGTGTGGGGGTGACTTTCTTCCACCAGACAGGTCCCTTGCTCCCCAGAGGGACTGATACGTCCTTGGAGAGGCAGGTCTTGTTACCTGCAATTGTCCCCAGAGACCTGGTTGGAGAAGGAGGGCAGCTTTAGCCTGGGCTGTTCAATTCCCAGGAGTTTTGCCATAGGAGACCTGTTCTAGAGACAGAGCCTGTTCCCTGCCCTAACCAGGCACTCCTCAAATGAGACTTCTGCACTGCTGCTAATTCTCCCTGGCATTGTTCTTTATTGCTAAATGTCTTGCACTTATGCTCCTAGAGGTTCACATGAACCAAGAGGAAACTTTTATACCATTTTTTCTCTTGTTAAAGTCTCTAGATAATCTACTGAGCTAAAAGGGAGTCCTGCTGGGCAGGAATACATAGCTCATTGATATAACTGGATTGGAATTTGGTCTTTATGCTTACCATAGTTGTTGAATGAATTCACAAGTGATATTACATTAGGAGGCACTGTGAATACTAGTGAGGACAATTAAATAATGGCATCTTCAGACATTAAAAAGAAGCAAAATAAGGTACAACTTGGTAAGAGTCATATGGGAGGAATTTATAAAAAGGTTATTTTAAGGTAAAATCCATCACATAGCATTAAAGGCTTTTAGGGCTTATATATTTTTGAGGTATGACTTTTAGGTTTATGTTATTTTGGACACCTGATATCTATAGGGAATCATTCGACTCCTCTGTTGACTCCTATGCCTGCAGATTCTTCTTTAAAAATTATGCTATGAAGACTTGGAATAACGTGCAAGAGAAGTTTCTGTGCCAGCCAGCTTCTTTCCCTTTAGTCTCATTTCAAAGTCACATTGATGAGAACAAAGGAAGTTTCTCAAGCAAGAAGAACTGAAAACAAGCTAATGAGAAAGAGTTTTCTGTTAGCCAAATTGGCTGCTTCCTTACAGGCATGTAGCTGCTTCCATGAAATAAACTCAATAGTATCCACTGCTAGATATTATTTCTTTAATAATTGTCATTACACAAACAGACACATACATAGAAAGTGCAAGAAATATTTAAAGATGTCTATCTGTGCATAGTAATGGATAAATCCTAAAAGTGTGTATTGTTTGACTGGTGAAACTGTAGCATTTCCTACAATTTATGCACTAATTACAGGCTTTTAATATTTTATCAAGCAATGGACATTCCACTTACAGGCTGAGTTACAGATAGGCTCAGCACCTCATAGCTCCAGTTGAACACAGTAGGACTTGGAGATCTCCACAAATCAGAGATCTTCATTCTCTGATTTGTAAATTGTTGAGCACCAAGTGAGAATCAATGTCAGCATACTCAGGCAGAGTAAGAGGAAGCCCTTTTTACGCAGTGTGTAGCCAATGCGTGCTGGAATCACTGCCACGGAAATTGCTTAGGTAAGCCATTTGGGAGTATTAAAAAGGGATTAGGTACCCATATGAACAGAAACAACATCAGTTTTGTAGCCTTGCTCCCAAAGAGTTACAAGGGTAATGAAGCCTCATGCTTCAGAGCTTAAGTTGACGATTTGTCGAGTCGGTAGGAGATTGTCATCTCTATTATAATACAGTCAACAATTGAGCTAGGACACCATTGTTTTCTTATTAACGTGCCTGTGTTTATAAGAAGCAGGACACTGGATGGGAGGAAGCAGTGCTCTCTCCTAGTGTGACAAAACCTGTGTTTCTGTAAATGCAGATTTGTTCTCCTTTCTGTAATCCTTTCAAAATACGTCTTTCCTGAGAGAATAGGCAGTGAGTCAGTTGTACACAGAGGAAGAAGAGCTGAGATGAACATGAATTTCCTCTTGGTCTGTTAGTTTGCTCAGTACTACTCTGAATAAAAGTGTTTATTACTGCATAGCAAAACATCTAAGATTTACATAGCCTAAGAGATGCTGAACAGTGTACCCCTGTAGTCACCATGTCTTTCTCTGCAAAACTTTCTCAGTCCTGTGTTTTCCTTTATTTCCAGCTTGTACCATTATGCACCACCCCAAACTCAGTGGGTCACCATAGCCATCCCTTGCACTCATTCAGATTTACTCTCCTGCACATGGGTGTGGGCACACATATAACTTTTTTTCACGGCACTCAGGTCAGTAAGGTCCTTCCTCTTCTCGGCTTAACACCCCAATGCATTTGCTTTTCCACTGCGTCTTGAGGAAGATCTCAAGGATTGTGCTGAGCCAGCAAGCAGAGGGCAGCAGTTCTTGCCAAGTTGAATGGCTGTTCCCCTGGGCCCTGAGGAGACCTTCAGGCTTCAGGAGGAGCAAAAATTCTCTGAGTGAAAAGGGTTTTGATGTATAGGTGCTTTCAGCACTGGGAAAAGGTAAGATATAGCTTAAAAGAGTTGCACAGTGGAAAGACCTTTGATAGATAGAAAAAGCACAGATCAGGTTCCTTTCAGCAATGCTAAAACTCTTCGTGGTGGCTGCTGTGTTTGGTGTTATATCTTATTCGTATTAGTGATGTGTGGTCGTAGCAGAGTTGCAGACAGGCAGAAACATAGACACGACACAGATGCCACATGGTGAGGTGGCCACAAGTTTCTCCAAAAGACCAAATCAGCTACCTTCTTAATCTGCTATTTTTACTTTAATTATACCCAATATAATCAACAAGCCACGTGTTTACTAGTGAACAGTTTGCCCTGCTTCCAAAGCCAGGTCCTGATTTCCGATGGAGCAATGAACAACTAGCAGCTAAGATAAAAACCTGGAGAAGTGGAATAATCGCTTGAATGAAGATAGCAGGACCCAGCAGAGAGATGGGTAGATCTACAATACTTTAAAGCAGTAATTTAGAATGCAATTCTCCTTTTAGCTGTGAATCCTTTGGAAGGATGTGATACAGTACACCTGTAGTTTTGAGATAGATGCAGGAAAATTTAAAACTTGCTAAGTAAGAGGTTACTGACAGTTTGCAGGAGGAGCAGTAAGGGCTAAGCCTCTAGAAACCTGAAGGGATGCCACTGTGATTGGATTTTAGGAAAAGAAAGTATTGCTAAGGCAACAAAGTACATGCTCTTAAATGAGAAATCAAGGAGCACCTTCACTAGAGGCTGGTCTTTGATATATCGATACTATATTCTAGCGATTTTTCCCTTTCAGGTCTTGATAATTTAAGATTATTTTTATAATGCACCTTGCTGTAGCATGCAAATGATGTAGACTTGCATGCAATTGTACTATACAACAAAGCAAGGACCATCTGAACTAAAATTAATGCACAGTATTAAATCAGATACTTAATCACTCTTTTTAGTTTGATTTACTGAAGCTATTGTGTTCTTGTTCTGTATTACAGAAAAAATTTAACAAGACACAACATGTCTCTGAATACCACGATATGTAGGCTCAATTTAGGAAACAAAATAGATCATTCTGATTCTTAAAAACCCAATAGCACCATTAGACTTGCATATTAAAATGCACCCTCCTCCTCTCAAACTCAAACACACCCATATACTGCCCTATAAAGTGGCAAGTGGTGCATTAGTTTCCAATCTAAAAAGGCCATTAAGAAGACAAGAGAAATTAATTTCAGTTGGCTACAGTTGTTTTTAAAAATGCTGAAATACTTTTTACTAAAAGACTATTTTCAAAATCAGTCTATGAAGGGGGCTGATTCATTTTGTGTATGCTACTGCTCTGTCTTCATTTGGAGATAAATTATCACATCATACTCTTTGCTCTCCCACTTGCAAATTAAGCTGTCATTCAACAGCTCATAAAGAGGCAAGCCATAACAATCCATAAGAACAAATAATGCAGTATTCTTTGTTTAAATATGCACTTTTATATGTATGCGGTTTTGTGGGTTTTTTTCCTTATTCTTTGTACCTGACTGCATTCTGGCAAGATGCTTGTAATTTCTCTTCCCTGCTAAATGGATGCCATTAAAATCCTAGTGATAGTAAATCTGATTATTTTCCTGGAAGAAATTAAAAATGTTTTCTCTAAGGTTGTAGTTTAAAAATATTTCTTTTCTGTGAGGAAGTTCTGATTTGCATTAGTTTTCTCATAAAAATGTAAATTCCAAAAGAAAAAAGAAAGCAAAAAGAAAATGCCTTTTTCAAATAAGTATTCAGAAAAAATATCCAAAGTCATTTAGTCTATTATGTTTTTATACCACAAAAACCTGGTATTTCAAGTCCAAATGAAATGAATATTTTCAAAATAATGACAATATACAATAATGCAAAATAGGCATTTTTAGTGAAATTTTATTTCTACCAAAACTGTTTTTCAGTAGGGAGTCTGCATGAAAACTATCTAACAACCTAAGAAACCCTACTCTGGATATTTCTATATCAACTAGTGAAATTTGTCAGTGACCTCTTGAACTGCATGTGTTAAAACTTTTTTGATATAAGAAGTTATCAGGAACATTTGTATTTTAATGCAGTTTATTGTTTTATCAAGTAGAATTGAAGAAACAAGAGCGTTCCCGGCACTTTGAGTTGAACCTTTCTCGAAGACATCTGCTCTCTCCTCAAAGTTAAATTTCATAAGACAAATTCTGCAAACTAGTAGAAATCAGCCAATACAACTGCAACAGTGTCACAGCCCCGTATTTCACCTGAATATGGGGCTTTAAAACAAGGTTTTGAAATGGAAGTAGGTATAAATGATTATATCTTGCTCATGATGTCAGTGCTGGATCACAGCTATGGGCTGGCTTCTTACTGCATGCTTAGTGAGCATAGTATCTGTGAGGCTAACAGTGCTAACTTTGCATGAAACTAGAACAAAACACAGCTGAAAGGCACCCAATACATCTATTCTCAGCAAGCAAGTGTATTTTAGGAATGGTCTAAACCATTTTAAATGAACGGCAGCATCTCACATTTTTTTTGTCTGGATCACTTCTCACTCCAGTCTTGTATCTGCAGTGGCAGGAAAAAAGGCGTCTGGGGTTTTGGTAGCCTGCCATTATCCGGCACATCAGCTACTAGGGTGGTGCTGGGTCTCCTCTAGCTGAACAGATATCATGTCACAAGTACCTGATAACTGCCTTTGGAATGGGTACTGTTTTATTCTCTGAAGACACCAGAAAAGTCCTGAATTTTGACTTTCTGATTATTATTTTATTTTTCCACCTGTTTTTCTGCCTCTCCTGCAGTCTACTGACTTTGCATAGTACTCATCTTAAAAGTACACAACTCTTCTTTGACTTGTTTTCCACAGTCAAGCAGTTTCATAGGTGTTTTTTCTGGCTTGTACTGGACATAAATGTCTGATGCTAGAAATGCTGATTCTGGTAAAACTGAGATTTAAAAAAAAAATCAGCCAGGAGAAAAATATTAACCCATTACTTCTATGTTACACAGGGCTAGATAGAAGCCCATAATGCATGACCAATAAGGGGATACAAAGTACTTTTAAATCCTTTTTTCCTCAACTGCAATAACTGGTGGGGTGGTGGGAAAGCAGCCTCGTTAGAGCCAACTCTTTCATTGTGCAGGCTAAAGAAGAGACGAAAACCTGTAGAGGCTTGTTTTCATCTTGCTGAGCCACAGCTCTGTGCGGTCTGGTGAAGATCCCTGGTGCACGGCTGGGCAGGTGGCAGGCTGTGGCTCTCTTAAGCTACAGTCTGTGTCCTGGACCTCTCCCTAGGGCAGCGTATTGAACACTGTTCCCTATGTGCAACTTGTGCCAAAGCCATTGTGTATCCCACAACTTGTATTGTTTTCCTCGAAGTTGCTTAGAGGTTTAAAGTCCTTATCTATGGATGGAAAATAGCATACTTGCCTGCATCATTTGTAATTCCTATTCATAGAGGAACACATCGTAAAGGAGCTGCAGTCCGTGAGTGGGTGCTGATCACCAGCAACAGCAGGCACTGGGGAGATGAACACATCTCTTTTCAGAGATCTACGCTCAGTGTAGAATAGTGCTTGGGTTTGTATAGGTAGAATATCTGTGAAGGTAGAATATCTGATTATTTTATGTGTTGGCGGTAACAGTCCCATGCCAACAGGCAGCAGCTCTTTTACAGAATCACAGAATCACAGAATCGCTGAGGTTGGAAGGGACCTCTGGAGATCATCTAGTCCAACTCCCCTGCTCAAGCAGGGTCACCTAGAGCACATTGCACAGGATTGCATCCAGGCGCGTTTTGAATATCTCCAGAGAAGGAGACTCCACCACCTCTCTGGGCAACCTGTTCCAGTGCTCTGTCACCCTCACAGTGAAGAAGTTTGTCCTCATGTTGAGATGAAAGTGTCTGTGTTTCAGTTTGTGCTCATTGCCTCGCGTCCTGTCGCTGGGCACCACTGAAAAGAGTCTGGCTCCATCCTCTCGACACCCTCCCTTCAGATACTTGTACACATTGATAAGATCTCCTCTCAGCCTTCTCTTCTCCAAGCTAAACAGGCCCAGCTCTCTCAGCCTTTCCTCATAAGAGAGATGCTCCAGTCCCCTAATCATCTTTGTGGCCCTTCGCTGGACTTGCTCCAGTAGTGCCACATCCCTCTTGTACTGGGGAGCCCAGAACTGGACGCAGTACTCCAGATGTGGCCTCCCCAGGGCTGAGTAGAGGGGGAGAATCACCTCCCTCGACCTGCTGGCAACACTCTTCCTGATGCACCCCAGGATACCATTGGCCTTCTTGGCCACAAGGGCACATTGCTGCCTCATGCTTAACTTGGTGTCCACCAGCACTCCCAGGTCCTTCTCCGCAGAGCTGCTTTCCAGCAGGTCAACCCCCAGCCTGTACTGGTGCATGGGGTTATTCCTCCCTAGGTGCAGGACCCTGCACTTCCCTTTGTTGAACTTCATGAGGTTCCTCTCTGCCCACCTCTCCAGCCTGTCCAAGTCTCTTTGAATGGCAGCACAGCCCTCTGGCGTATCGGCCACTCCTCCCAGTTTTGTATCATCAGCAAACTTGCTGAGGGTGCACTCTGTGCCTTCATCCAGGTCATTGATGAAGAAGTTGAACAAGACTAGACCCAGGACTGACCCCTGGGGGACACCGCTAGCTACAGGCCTCCAACTAGACTCTGTGCCACTGATCACAACTCTCTGAGCTCTGCCATTCAGCCAGTTCTCAATCCACCTCACTGTCCACTCATCTAGCCCACACTTCCTGAGCTTGTCTATGAGGATGCTATGGGAGACAGTGTCAAAAGCCTTGCTGAAGCCAAGGTAGACAACATCCACTGCTCTCCCCTCATCTACCCAGCCAGTCATTCCATCATAGAAGGCTATCAGATTGGTTAGGCATGATTTCCCCTTGGTGAAGCCATGCTGACTACTCCTGATCACCTTCTTTTCCTCCACATGCTTGGAGATGGCCTCCAGGATGAGCTGCTCCATCACCTTTCCAGGGATGGAGGTGAGGCTGACTGGCCTGTAGTTCCCTGGGTCCTCCTTCTTGCCCTTTTTGAAGACTGGGGTGACATGGGCTTTCTTCCAGTCCTCAGGCACCTCTCCTGTTCTCCATGACCTTTCAAAGATGATGGAGAGTGGCCTAGCAATAACATCCGCCAGCTCCCTCAGCACTCGTGGGTGCATCCCATTGGGGCCCATGGATTTGTGGGTGTCAAGTTTGCTTAAATGATCTCTAACCCACTCCTCCTCCACCAAGGGAAAGTCTTCCTTTCTCCAGACTTTCTCTCTTGCCTCCAGGCTCTGGGGTTCCTGAGGGCTGGCCTGAGCAGTAAAGACTGAAGCAAAGAAGGCATTCAGTAACTCTGCCTTCTCTGCATCCTTCGTCACCAGGGCACCCACCCCATTCAGCAAAGGGCCCACATTTTCCCTAGTCTTCCTCTTGCTGCTGATGTATTTGAAGAAGCCCTTCTTGTTGTCCTTGACATCTCTCGCCAGATTTAATTCCAAACGGGCCTTAGCCTTCCTCGTCACATCCCTGCATACTCTGACAACATTCCTATATTCCTCCCAAGTGGCCTGTCCCCCTTTCCACTTTCTGTATACTTCCTTCTTCTGCTTGAGTTTTGCCAGGAGCTCCTTGCTCATCCATGCAGGTCTCCTGCCTCCTTTGCTTGACTTCCTACTCATGGGGATGCACCGCTCTTGAGCCTGGAGGAAGAAAGGATGAAGGATACAGGATGAACTCTGACCATAATTTATCTGATTGTAATAGATTGACTATTCATAGACCCAGAACCTTCACACAAGTGATCAGGAACTTCAGCCCTATTTAACAGATGGGAAAACTGAGGCAACCAAAGGAGGGGAACCAGCTTACCTGCTGGATAGCATAGCAATATCACAGCTGACACAGAACAGACATTTCGTGGGACTCATCTGAGTGTTGCATCTCCTGTGTGTGTTCTCTAACTCTTCAGGGGACTTTCTAACTAAATTGTCTGGCTGATTTAAAAAAAATAAACAGTCTCAACTATTATTTATAAGGCTAATCAAGCTATGTAGTCTCTACTCCTGCAAAAAAACAGAAGAGCTGTCTTTTTTTATTTCACAATACAAAAAATAAACTGATAGAGAGTGTCTGCTGGTGGACTGCTCTGCAACAGCACTGAGTAAGTGATAATAACAAAAAGTTATGATAGAGAAATTGTTCAGCATGGTCTTGACTCTGACCTTTCATCACTTGCATCAAAGTAGTGCAAGAAGGAGACAGAAGACACCAGTCAAGTTGCCTCTAAAATTATCACTGGCACCAGAAACACTGAACGTAGATCAGAGTATTGTCCTATGAAAAGAGTTTTGTGGAAGAAGTTGTGGCAGATTTGCAGATCATGTAATTTTGTAGCTGAAGCTGACAACTGGCAGCCGGTTATGGCTCTGGTGCCTGAAAAGCAAGCAAGAGGACTTCAGAGCTGTCCAAGAGAATCTACAACCAAATTGCAAGGTACTTCAATACTTGGAAATTGCATATCTTTCAAAAGCTTTTTGTTATATCAAAATAAATGTCAGTGAATGCAAGCATGGCAACATTTGCTGGTCTATCAAGTGAAACCTCCAGAGGTCGTACTGAGACTCTGCTTGCCAGTGGCACAAATCATCAGCCTGTTCTTGGACACTCTTGCTTGCCTTAGTGGGTATTACTTGTGCTAGGAAGTATCTGAAGGCCCAGGACTCATGAGTTATTATTTTTATCGCAGTGCCTAAGGGTACTAAATAGGAATTAGCATAAAAGGCATTGAAGAAGGAACTTTGCATGTAACAAAGAAGTTCTGGTAATCTGTAGCTTGAAGCAGAAAGCAGTGAGTGCATAAGCAGAGAAATAGGGAGAAGAGGCATGAAAGAAGTGGTCAGAGGTTAACTACCAGCACTATTCGATGAAGAAGTACTTATTAAGAGCAATGTCACATGGACATTTTAAATATCGGTTGAAAGCTTACGTGCAAGGCAAAAAATACATATGCTGACAATTAGTCTGTGTTTTAGGCGTGGAGGTTGGGTTTCCCTGTGCAGTGCAGTGACATTACAGATGTCTACAAATTGTGTCTTACATTCAAGTTGTCTATAATGTGATCGCAAACAGCGAGTGTATTGTTTCAACATGGTTAATGTTTATGAGATGCAGTTCAGTTTATAGGTGCACACAGATTGCCTGGAAAGTACCAGGCCATTCTTTTTTTAAGTTAGTGATGAAGAAAGATGAAAGTCTAAATACTCCCTTCCAGTGTAAAATCACATTGGGGGAATGAACAAGTCCGAGAAATCTGGTACTGTTTGAGCCTTAAGTTTCTATAATTTAGCTCGTGCCCCCCTTATGTCTGTGAGCTTATCTGAGAGGCCAAATAGGGCTAGCCCAGGCCAAGAAAAGAAAAAAATTAAGACAGGAATCCAGGAGAAACCAGCACTTCAATGCTGTAAATTTTTGGCCTAGGCATGCAAAGACACTATTCCCAATGGCTTTCTTCTGGCCACCACTACTACCAGCAACAAGGTCCAGCTGGTTGCTATGCTGCTTTTGTCTCCATGACCCATGTTTGCACTTTGGGAGGAGGGGGCTTATGCAGTGTGTAATGAATTTAATGCTGCTTCAAGACACTTTAACTTTACTCAACATTTGCAGCATATGGTTCCCAGGTTTCCCAGTGGAAATTACCTTTTAGACCTGCTGCTCCTTAGCTTTTTCTACCTCCCCTACTATGTCTCCTATTTCCTTATGACCTAAAAGTCACTTGCATGCACTGGAGGAGTAGGACATGCAATGAAAGGGGAAGGGCAGCATTAAATATTGCTTTCCTGGCTTTTTACTTCATTTTCCCCCACAACTACAGTAGGGGAGAGATACAGCAGAAAAATTGAGACACTAAATGTAAAGATATCAGACAATAATTTCCCTCTGTAGTTTACATTAGGAAAAAGGAAATAATATAATTAAATCTTATTTATAAACAGAATGATGATTTTTTTATTTTTCTTGTAGTTTTTCTCCAGTCTCTGCAAACTTCCTATCTGGATGTTATTTACAGAAATACGCATGCAAGCAGCAATGCATGTGTGTTTAGAGTTCAGCCCAAGAAGAGAGCAGTCACTGAATGGACACTTCACATTAGCCTCGGGATCCTCCGCCTCCCCCCGCAGCAGGAGATGTGCGATCTGTGAGGGATTCTGTGCATAACGCTCCCCGCGCATCCTGAGAGCGGCACTACTTAAGCTGCCAACTAGATTATATATTTTTACCTATTCAACTGTAAGAGTTAAGGACTTGGCTTTCCAGGGATGGCACAGAAAGGAGGTATATAAGGAAGGAGCAGGACACCCTTGTTAAAAGCTAAGCATCTAATTTCTCATGCAGGGTTGTTTTCCCTCATCTTCCTGTTCTTCAGCACTTAATGATTTTTCTGCCATCAACGGAGTTTTAATTGAGTGGGATTAGGCATAGATTAAAGGATCTCATCAGAGCTCACACTCCCTGCATCCACTTCCTGTTGAGTCCTCTCAACAGAAGAGCTTTTGACATTAGAAAAGTGAAAAATACTTAAGACAGTGACACAGTGAGGGAGAGCTCAACTGAAATGTAACCAAGGAGTTACAAGTGTAAAGGCAAGTATGGCTTAAAATCTTGGAGATCAGAGAAGGACGTAATTTATGTCAGTCTGCCCACTCCCAAATTTCACCTGGCTGTATACAAGAGGAGTTTAAACTTTAGCAGATACAAGGCCATGACCTCAACCTCTCCTCAACTGTCTATGGATTTCTTAATGAAAGACACTTTCCAGTACATAGCTGAATCAATATTAAAAATGTTCATAAAATTCACAACTTGAAAAGCCAGTGGCTTTACATTTCATTCTGTATTTACATTGGATTTAGAATCAAAACTATAGTAGGCGCATAAACCCTTTCTTTCTCCTTTTATGCTAGGGTAGGATATTGAAATTATGCATTTATTTGGGTTAGTTCTCTTTTTACGTTTTTCTTGGAAATACTTTATCTTATCTAACCAGGAGAGAAGGGATAAGGAATAGAGGCTCTGAGAATGAATCTCTATCGAGTACTCAGCCAGACACAGAAGAAAATCCTGACTCACCAAAGAAGAGAAAATACTCAGTGATTTCAGTGGGCACAGTTTCATATATCACTCCTCATAGAGAGCAAAAGCTCAGTTCTGCTCTTCACATCCTGCTTTAATCACCAACAGTTACACATAAAAATCCATGCCAAGATTGTACCCAGGACATTTAAGACTAATTACAGAGCTCTGGGAACAATGACCAAATCTCATCACAAACAAATCTATATCTTTCAGACACTATGAGATCCTCTCCAGTAACAAAAATTTCCTCTTAGATATGCACAGAAGTTCTCAACTCTGATATGCTGTGGGCATTAACAGGATGTAAGCGTACAGTGGAAATGCAGCATATACAAATCAAAATTTACCACAAGATTGGGAGAAGATAATACTACTGGTGTTTTCTCTTCCACATCAGTACTTAAAATAAGCTGTGACAGTTTAGTCTCTTGAAGGATGTTATATACATAGTTCTGGGGCTCCGTTAAGCTAAGTCCTACAAAGTTACACTTATCCAAAGGTGTCTGAAATGCTCTGGGCTGAAAACATTTTGGGGATGGACATTCTTGTCAAGTGTGCTATCTGTAAATCTTACCTTAAGCACGGCTTGGTGTGGCCATTTCCCATCCTCCAGGTTGTCCAAGCTGCCCATTAGCTTGCAGAACTGAAGGGGACTGAACATAGCACTACTTTTTTGCTTATTTATTTTTAATTATTATTATTTATTTAATCAGAGTTACCACACAAATGGATTCCCCGGGACATGTCCTTTTCCAGATGAAAAGGACCCTGTAAAGCATGAGAAGATAATTCTACATTTTTACAGAATACTTATTTTTTTCTCATGGTCCTATCAGATCATCCTGAACTTGTTTGCTGCTGAACGTATGCAGTAACAGGAATCTGGCTGTTGAATGCCTGTAATTCCTTACTGCTCGGCACATTTGCAATGAACTTGTCTGGGATTTGTTGACATCTGGTAGCCTGGCTAGTTCCACTGGATATGCATAGCAGCACTCAACCTTATAGGGTTACTAGGTGTCTGGAAATTTGCAGAGAGGCTTCTGCAAGACCAATCATATTTGCGCTGCACAGCTGTTCTAAGCATATGCAATAAAATAAATCCAAGTGGTCTGGGAAACATCAGAGCTGCCTTATAACTGCACAGGGCTTATTTTATCACACATAAGAAGATATTTCTCTGTGGGAAATCCCAGACAGAGATTGGTAGACATATTTAGGAGACTGGATTTCAGATTGGTGCTTAGGGTTTGACAAATTTTGCTGTAACACTGCAAACTCGTTGCTAATAGTTCACATGAAAACACATGTCAGAGAAAAAAACAGGGTTCCACATTCTCACCTATTCACATTAAGGTGCAGAAGGGTATCCACTGTCAAGGGGACCGTGGCTGCAAAAAGGTTGGGAATTGCTGTTGAAGGATAGAAGCCACGGGAGATAGAAATAAAAAGTGTAGATAGAGGAAGCAAAACTAATTTAAAATACAGCTAGGAAAGGAAATCTCAAATTTACAGCAGCTTTTTCAAATTTCCACTGATATAAAGAGTACACGTTGGTTCTGGATTACTGTTTCCACTATTCAGGAAAATTATTAATAGAGAATACATCTGCTAAAAATTTAATCTCGTGTGTTACTCTATATTTGTTAAACATAACATAGGTGCTATAATGTGTTACTTAGTCATCTAAGTATTTTTTGAAAGATACGTTTTTAACCACAAGACTTTGAGCCAAGGGTGTTTACAAGCAAAGAGCATCATGTAAATGATGTTAAAATGTGAAAAGGATGATTAAAATAACTCAAAAGTCAAATTTGGACATCTATTACATACTACTGAACTGCAGGTTATCATCTTATAACTGGATCTGTCTCATGTTGATGTTAAAAATAGGAGCATTGTAAATTCTTACACACACCATGAAAAATGAAGTGAAAGCAGAATTATGACACAGGATCCCGTGAGTTAAAGCCTTTAGAGCATCAGTCTAGTGGTCAGACATAATCTAACATGGCCAATAGCTTCTCCTGAAGTGCTCCTTGCTGTTATGAAGCAGTTACTGAAAACAGGCAGAAGAGAAAAGAAGCAACTTTCAGCATCTTCCACAAAAGCAGACAAATGAGAAGACTGAACTCATGAGATGCTTTGGAGTTATCTAACACAGAGAAGATCAACTCTAAGAGTGACTGAAAACTGTTAATGTCTGTGCTGTCAATCATTTGTTTTCCTTTGGAAAAGAGAGATGTAAGTCTTGCCAGCCCTTTAAGATACTGGGAATAAACTGTTTTCTCCTCTGAATTCCAAGAGTTGAACCAGCTGCTGGTGAGAAATTTGACAAAAAGGAACATGTGTGTACACACAGATCCCAGCTTCTCCTTCATAAGTGTTTTCCTTTAACATTAGCTGCTTAAAAGTTATGTTAAAGACTCATAGTTACAAACTCAGTCTTGGACGTCTTATTAATTACTACTGAAGAACACTGAATTTAAAGTTAAGTCTCAGATAGTAAAAAGAGGTCATAGGAAAGAACTTGAATAGTTGCACCTGCTTTTCATTACTTTTAGTTTCTTGTTTGTGATCAAAGTTCAAACCACTGCATATTCTCTGGAGACTGTTTTTCTTAAATTGACTGTAGAATCAGTACCTGTCCCAGGGTGGCTGTTTCAAGACTGATGCCCAGTCTAGGCCTTTTACTAGCTCAGTTAAAATGCTTCTAGTTCATTTGGCAGTGAGAGTTCAAGTTAAGCGTGTAAAACCACCACCATGAGCAGAAGGAAATTGCCTTCCTCTATTGCCATATGATCTCCAGAACCGCATGATTTAGAAGTGTGACATTTATGGGTGAATCTGACCACTGCAAGAACAGACTAAAAAGTCAGGTGGAGAAGGACAGCAGTTTCTATATCTTAAGGTAGATAGAATATTTCCATAAAATTTCATAGATCACACAACTTGTTGAAATGCTGTAAGAGACTGAGAAGCACAGTCAGAACTCTGAATAAATTAGATAGTATGATTTAGATGTGTTGTAAAAAACATCAGAAATCTGTATCTAAAGAGGCTTTGCGGATCAAGGTTTTGAAATAAGCTGAATTTGTAATAACAAGGTTTTATAAAGCATCCAGTCTAGAGGAACGTACAGCTAAAATATTTCAGGGCTAAAGTTTTCCATAACAACAGAGAAAAGAAGCATTTCCTTATCTGAATTGTATTTAATTCTGTGCCCAAGGATATTTCATTGACCAAAACTCTCCATAGATGCAGGGAATTTGAGACGATGACATAACTTTCAGACTTCCCTTAAGATTTACTCTTCTCTGAGAAATGACATGATATATGTCATCTTTATTAGGCACATTAATGAGTTTTTGGCATGGAGTCAGAGACAACACTGTTTGTGCTTACCAAATAGAAAGTTTTCTGTATTCAGATCCTGGGAGACAACCATGCCCTGGCACGCAGCTCCTTGTTGTTCCCTTAGTAAGGAGAATACTGGAAAAGCAGGTTAACCTGCTTAGTAATATCATCTTTTGTTTGGACAACAGTTACATCTTCAGCTGGGGAAATACAATGAGTAGGAGCAACATATGTTACAGAGTCATAGCCAGAAATGCACTCTTTTACTAAAATTGAAAGGTTCCCAGGGAATTCATTGGAATCTATGTTAATCAAAAGTAGAAATAGTTACTATAGTTACTAATACAATAGTTTCTAAATATAATTCTCACTATATAAAGTGCATATTCTGGGATCCTATAAGTTGAAAAGATAAAAAATCTTTAATTGCATTCTCCATGGTAATAAATGATTGGCTTCCTTTTAGATAGTTCCACTGTAGACAGAGTATGCGCATAACACTGTGAATGTTTTGAACAATTCAGCATCAGCCAGGAGTGTTAGAGTTCTTGCTCCCTCTCCTTTTTTTATTTAAAGGTTGGCAGTAATTTTTCATGTCAAGGTCATGATTGATGTAGGTTAACTTTCGCTAAAAATCTTTTGAAACATTTTGAGTAATGTTAAAAATTATGGCATGCAATACATCAAAATATTTTTCTAGGCTTACTGCATAAGTAAATAAACACTAGGGAAATGTGGAAGGCATTCATAGCATTTTGTAAGCAAATTTCAAACTGCATGCTGCAGATTATATGCTTCATAGCTTACACTGCGATGCATGTTGCATTTTATTAAAATACAGCATGGGTGGGGAATAGATGGTCATCTACTGCATTTGTGTCTTTGCCCATGTCAATTTGAAATGGAGATCAATTCACTAAGAAACATATCCAAGCATGGATTACGTAGCCTGTCCATCAAGTGTCAGTTTCCTGGGGAAATACTAATAGAAACTCCTCAATCTTAGGCCAAATGTCAGGGCTGTAACGTCCAGCATTCTGAGTATGGAGCGCAGGATTACATAAACATCTGCCATTGACAGGCAAATGCTAAAGCCACTGATCTTCAGCGGTCGGGTTCTGAATAGCACTGAAAATCCCTCCAAGACTTATGCCTTCCCAAAGATAAGTAGCGTAAAACAAGATCAGGAACAGGTGAAGCAGCAGTGTATTTTCCACAGAGAAAAAGAAAAAGGGATGTCTGCTGTCACTCAGCTATGTAGGTTAAAAAAAAAAAAAAAGGTAGACAGATCACTGGCAGATGTAGAGTGTGGAGCTCTCCTCTTTTTTACAGTCAGTATATTTTCATTTGCCCTTTTGATTATTAGCAGAGCATAATAAAACCTGGGAGATGACACTAGCCAGTAAGATTAGGAAGGTCAGGTGGTCCAAAATATTACTGTCCCTGTTAAGTGAAGAACATGTCTGACAGTGAACTAGAGTGTTAACATATGAAGCAGAACTGAAGGCATCTGTCTTTTCTCACTAAGTTTTGATATCTAATTTAGGAATTTATGTTAGAGGTCTAGAATCCTTATGGTAAAAGACCATCCAGAGCAGCTCAGAGCACCTGCATGAGGAGTCTGCCTTTCCTCTCTGACATGTAGAGAGCACAGGCTCCTAGGCAAGGAGTTTATACACTTGTGGATGCAGCTTGTATTCTAAGGGCATAGAAAATACTAACTACAGGAACTATCTTTGAGGTGAGATTCTCAGAATGCCACAGTGTAGCTGTGGAAAAGGTCTTGAGGTGCTATCAAAGTATTGTTTAGTATTAGGACATCGTAGCAACAAAACCTTAACTCTTGCGTATATCAAATACTCCCTTAGGATTTTTCTTTCCACTTCATACATATTGGCCAAGCATGAGGGATGAACTGTTCTCTGAAAGTGCTTATCTTTCTCCCTAGATGATTGCATTAGACAACTAGTTTTGATTAGACGTTACATAGTTTTATATAGGTAAACTTAGAAGAGACAAGTCCCACATCTAATGTGTACAGATAAATGCTAATAGTTAAAAAACATTTTAAGATCCTTTCAGATGCAGGTTACAGAGGTAGCCATCTTGGAAAGATATGTTTCAATATTTCTATGTATTCAAAATTAAATAAGTAAGCTATCTGAGAATGCTGGAAGTCATTGGGAAGACGGTAGAAGGTGACTGAAAGTGTTTGAAGTGCTATATTCAAGGTCAGATATACCATACTTTGCTGAGATATGCAGTCCAGGAGCTAGACAACCAGCTGGCTGTAAGTAGTTATTCTTCTTTCCAAGAAGCATCTACTACAACTGTCAAAGTTCAAATTATGTGACTTCAGTTCAGTTTTTATTTTCCAAATATTCCTAACGTATTTTCATTGCTGTCTTGAAAGTAATCAAACAGACAATGGTTTATTTACCTTTCAACTGTACAGTAGCACACAACTACAAGAAACATTTCTGTAT
The DNA here is from genome assembly GCF_036417845.1 of Apteryx mantelli. Lineage (NCBI taxonomy): Eukaryota > Metazoa > Chordata > Aves > Apterygiformes > Apterygidae > Apteryx > Apteryx mantelli. The sequence goes on from NC_089982.1 coordinate 67,999,540, forward strand.
TTCCATGGCTTAAGGCACCAGTGGCCACAGAGAGATACAATATTTCAACCAAAACTTGAACTGTTTCCAAACTGAAAGAAGACAAATATACTGCTGGCAATATATGAAAATTTTGTCCTACCAAGTTATAGTTGTGCATAAATCTTGGAAAACTGTATTATTTGGTATATGCAGATACACAAAAGAGTATGAATAATACAATATGCACTTCTGTTACTTTTCTAGAAATGACCTTGTTTTCTGTATGCCCACATTTCTTAGCAATAAAGAAAAGTTCTGAGAGTTTTGTTCTTAGAATCTAGGTTAGAAATTTTTTTTGTGATCTGCTCCATTTGCATGCTGTCTTGAATTTGACAGTCCACTATAGGCAACTGAGAAACCTCTTCTGCATAAATTACAGTAAGCCCTATAATAATTATTGCTATCTTTACTGATCCATGCAAAATCGTTTTTCCTCTCATCCCAGGGCAAAGTGCAAAGCATTTCCTTTTTAGGGGGTTGTTGACCATATTAAGGTTTTTAGCAATATAGCAATTCAAGTAGAAGTTAACCAGGCCCCTGAGAGGCTTAGTTAATTAGAAGTTTTGCTACTTAACATAAGCAAATGAATTATGGGTAAGATGATACATGTAGATTTTTACCCAGAAAGGCTAATTTTGCTTTGTATTAATTGGGGAATAGACTACAAAGATATTGTTATCTGTTAGACTGGAATGTATGCAGGCTAAGTCCCAGGGTTATTTTGGTACTGGACATTTTGTTAAGACACCCACAAGGTTAGGCTACTATAATGATAATGAATCATGTAATGATGTTAATGTAGAAGTAAAGCAAACAAATAAGTTATGGTTCACCAGCAGAATGTAAGGCATATGTTCAAGTTTAGCAAAAAGAATACACAACATAATGAATGCAGGTAATGACACGTTTTAAAGATAATCTTTTTGGTCTGCTTTCTGAAGATGGCATCTTTGCTTCCTGTTATTCCTCTTGTCCTCCCAAGCTGAGGATTTTATGATATCAGCCTGTTAAGAGGTTTTCCTCACTCATGTGTTTCTTTTGATTTTAGCAATGAAAAAGTTAACTTAGGTCTTGTTTGGCTTCTGCTGTGCAGATCTACAAAAAGGGAGTAATAACATTTTTATAATAATGTCTTCAGAAGCATGACATGAATAAAGGAGTAGGTAGCCCTATCTTTATGAGACAGTTAGCAGGTTGTATCTTCATTTGCTGAATGAATGTTCCTTCACAATTGCTATCATGGTCATAAGCCGTGTTGGGCTGTAACTCAGCCAATTAGAAACACATAAATAATGTTTAAACGCTATCTAAGACCATGTTCACTGTCTGCTTTGTACCTGTAATGGAGCAGGCCAGTAGACCCTAGATACTCACATAGCTAGTACTTAGCCTATGATAAAAACATGACAAAATCACATTTAGATACTAAACAGTTGACTGTTCAGGCTGCTAGCTGCAGTTCTCGAAAAATGTCTCAAAACTATCTTCTTGCATTTCTGGCAGATTGATATCATATTTGTACGATGTCTGTATACACACCTTTTAGGATCTTCTGGATTTAAAAGTGTTGGATAGCTATTGTTACTTGAGCTCACACATAAAGTCTGAACTCTCTCATAAATGCCTCAGCTGTCCAGAACATCACCATCACACTACAGCTAAGGCTCTTCAAGGGATGGCTTATGGTCCAAAACCATAAGACATATAAGCTAGTGGCCTAATGAATGAACTGATAGGAGATGACTGTGGACGCTTTCTAGCCTTGTACCTGCTCCCTGCAGGTAGAGTTTTGCTGAAGTGAGGAAGAAATTAGCAAGAATTGTAGACTAATATCTGTGCTTTGTATTTTGGTTGTTTAATTTTTCAGAACAGCTCAGAAAGGGAATTTTTGTTCTTGTTATGTTTTGATTTATTTTGTGAAAAAAATAAAGCAAATAAAGGTTTCTTCATGCTGAATTATTTCACTGAAAGTAAGCAACAGCTGCAAAGTTTTGATTAACTCATTCAGCCTTTGCTTTATCCCTAACACAAATGAATGAATTAAGGAATATCTCTTAAAATAAGTGATAGGTAACAACCAAGAGATAAATAACAGTGGTAAGGGATGCTTGCTTAAAATAAGAGATAAATGATCATCCTAATTTTTCTTGTTCATCATCCAAAAGTGATGAGCTTTTATGCTTGTTGTTCACCCAGGATTGATGCAGTTAGCCTTGAAAGCCTGACCACTGTGGTGGAGCACAATCCCCCCCACCTTATCTCGGGCCCAGCTGACCCCAGATAACTCACAGCACCCAGTGCTGACTAGGAGGAACTAGGCCATATTGGTTGCAACTGGCAAGGCCAGAAATGGGCATGAGATCAGCAAAAAGGGTATATTTTCCCCAACAGGGCATGAGGTCAGCAAAAAATATATATCTCCACACCAAATATCGTATGACCATGAGTCAAACTCTGTGCCCATAAATAGTGCTGCAGCCCAGAGCCCATTGAGCTCTCCTGCATGGCAGCAGGCTGCACGGTGGCAAATCTCCCCTTGAGTTGGGATGCCTCTCAAGGTTACTCTCCGGGAGTTAAGAGAATCCCTGAAAAGAAACTCTTGGAGAGGTAATAAACCGAGACTTGGGCAATAACAAATGTGCAGTAAGATTCGCTTGCTATGACTACAATATATTGCCATCTTCAATAAATTTGTTGCAGTAAACCCAGAGTTAATACCTGCACCCCCCTGCTCGGTGACAACCACTTAATTCTGAACGCCTGCTTTTGCATTTCTGGGTGACACATGTTATGAACCAAAGGAAATAATTGTGGTGAGACTTCTAGTCATTGTTTTCATTCCCTTTCAATTGCTATCCAACCGAAGGAAAGAAGGTATATTCACATTTCAGTGATTAAGGAACAATCAGTATTATAATTTATTCACAAGGCAGTAATGTGTGCATTAGTATAGTATGGACATAGTGAATATATTATGTACATATGCAGTCAGGCAGTATGTGATCTACTAATTAAGGCTCTGATCCAAAACATACTTTTACTTGATGAATGCGTTTATGTCCTGTTGAAGTCAATGGGTTATAAGCACTTAAGTGTAAGCATATGTGTCACTGCTTTTGTAAGCAGGACTACAGCAGACTAATGGAATCAAACCTGAAAATTTCTTTTGTTAAGCCTGCATTTTTAATTATCCGACTTGAAAGCCCTATTGCCTGATTTTCAAAGGGACTGAGCAATTTCAAGTCAAAAAACAATCTTGCAGTTCTGAGGGGTGCCTTGTTTTACAGCTTTAAAGTATGAAACACCTTTGCTAGAGAAGCATAAAAAGAATTATTGTGTAATGTTTGTAATAAACTTTGGGGTACCAATGTAAAAGGAACTTTGTAAGAATAATCACTATTTTTATTGGTGACAACTCAGAACCAAAATTTTCTGTATCTTTTATCTGCAAACCAGAAGCAATTTAAAAAAGAATATAAAACATAATCAGGGAGTAGCCAATCTGTTTAATAAGGAAAATTTCAAGGATATATATGGCCAAGTCATTAGAAAGTCGAGTGTCTGAGACTCATCTATTAGTATTTGTAAAGGATAGAAAGAAATTGTTTATTAAAATGCAAGAAGGTACAACTAAGTGTAATATAGTGAAGCTGAGCAGAGAAAAGCTTAAGCTGGACTTCAGAACAAGTGTGCTAATGATATTATTCATTAAATAATTGTTGGAAGGCTTCCCAAGGAAAATATTGGAAGTCCCATTACTGACTATACAGAAGAATGCTCTGTATGAAATGTGGCAAATGCTAATTTAGCTAATATAATGTTTTTTTTCCAGTCCTATTTGTAGTTTCTTGAATGGAGAAAATATTAGTAAAAACCTCTGATTTGTCTGAGTTACATCTGCGCAAGAATGAAGATGATGTTAAGAAGAGAACAAGGTGGGTACCACATGTAGTTTTTGAAACTAATCTATACGGCTCAGCTTACAGTTTGGAGCACTCTATTTACCCGCTGTTCCAATCTTTCAGTGCATCGCTCCGGCAAAAAGGATCATCCGGCACTTGGAGCATTTGAGCAACATTTCTAATGATGAAAGTGATGGAGATGATTGGGCCCATAACACCTTAATGTCATTAGATCAGGATGGAAGATTAGATCTAACTTTGAAAATACAGGTCCTAAAACGTTGGCATTAATTAGGAATTTATGAATTCTTACATCAGTGGAATAACCTGTATATATAAAGGACAGTTATCAGCCTGATATATGTGCAATCTTCTGCTCATCTTGAAGTTAGAGGGAGATCTGGTTTGCAACAGCTCTGGGAGTCAAAGATCAGAAGGAAACTAAGCCACATTCAGCTTCCATTCAAGGTAGTGACTACATTTGGACTGGAATCTTTTTTTTTTTTCTTTACTTTGCTGGGAATGTGTCACTAGTCAAGGCCTTAAATCTCTGTGGCACAAATTACAGGATTTAAATAAATAATTGGCAACAAATTCCACATATACCAAACAAAACTCTACCTCCACCTCCAAGAGTACAATTGAACAGGACTGTAATGTAATTCCCAGCATATGCAGCTCTGCACAGACTCATTTTCCCCTCCCAATTCTGAAAAGAGTAGAGAGAACATAGTCAGTACAGAGTGAGGAATATTTGTGCTAAAAGTTCTAGCAGGTCCCCAAGAGAGCTGGTAAAATACTTCATAGCATCAATTGTACTATATATCATCATAGAAAACACTTAACTAATCTTGGGAAGCATATTTAAAAATACCACAGGGTCTAAAGAACATGCATTTTTTCAAATATATCAATATTACAAGTATATCAATATTATTCCAGTGACAACACCAAAATTTACTGACAGCTAAATGGACCCCAAACAATTTTGTTTCACTTGTTGTGGAACTGTTTAGCACCTGTCAAGATGTTTCCTGGCTAGAACCTAATTCATCTTCTAAAGAGAATTAAAAAATGCATTTAAAAGCTAACAAAATTTTGTAAAGTGAAGCTTGCGCTCAAATGTAAAAAAAAAGAACCCTGGTTTGGTTAACTTTTCAAGTTCCAACAAGGTCCAACTAAACCCTTGGGGCAGAATCAAGAATGTAAATGGACTATTTTACAAATATGAATAAAGTGGTAAAATACAGAGCTCTTAAGTGATATAATAATTGCATATGCAGCTATATGCAGCATACAACTAACAAATGATTAAAAATAAATTTTCATCTATTCAGAATCTTCTATAGAAATTTATCCTAAACTCTATGCAGCTGTAATAATTTTGTTAAAACTTTGCGTAGCACAGTTACATCATTAATTAGTGTGTCAACTTCCAGCTTCAGCAACAAGATGAAATACTGGCTAGATTAGTAGCAGGTGCCCGTGTGTGACATATGTGATGCCATCATAGAATTTGGCAAGCGATACTTAGGAAACTGCATAATGGATTAATATACTTTAGCCTAAGTCTTCAAATACTGTAAACTGACCTTCCCTGTACAGAGCTCGGAGGGTGAGACACCGCAGAGATTGACAACTGCCAGGGCTCCCTGCACAAAGGTGCCTTCAGTCAGCACATTCATTACACAGCTGGCTGGAGTGAGCTGATAGGAAACACTGGAAAAGGACAGCATGCCTCTCCAGGGTGGCGCAGAGGCACCCTCGTTCCTCCCTGAAGATTACTTTCCCTGTCCTTTCTTTGGAAGGAGGAGACCCAACCTCCATTCATGGTTGTGCCTGTCTCTGTCAATAGCCTGATTGCTGGATCTCTCCTAGGGCTTCAAGAGATCCCCGGTCTCTTTCCTTTGCCTTCCTAAGAAGATTGCCACAGTCCCAATATGAAAGGCTTTTGCTGCACTCGATTCTCAGCTGCTTTTGTCAAATCTGTACTGCTCTGTAAGAAAACAAATACTTCAGAATTGACTGGGTTAGGAAAGGAACTCGGACAGGATAATATCCTCGGTTCCAACCCCCCATCTTCAGCCTTTTAGAGACAACTCGTGCTGGGTCTACACAGAGGTTTGGGTTCTCTCTGTAGTCATCAGAGGAAGGCAGACACAAGTGTGGTGGAGTCTGTCCAAGGACTGGTACAAATGGCTCCCTGGGATGCCTGGCACCTCCAAGGGTAGCCCAACAGGTACACTGGCAGTTAGTTGAAATGCTTTCTGCAGTCAGCAAGAGGGGCATTGAAGGGGATTTTAGTTTCTATTCCTAGCATTACTGAATGAAAATGTACCTCTTTTCTGGACACTGACAGAAAACACATTTTTTTATTCACAGTAATAGCTAGTGTGACCTGGACACCATTCACTAGCAAAAAGAATAGAACCTCACAGCTGAACTACTAACACGTTAACATCAGTAACATCTCTAATTATGACGTATTAATTTCCTGAAATGCAACACTGCAGACATTTAAACAAATGCTCTTGCATTCTGTTGCAGCACCTGGATGTGTATGTATAATGATGCCTTACGTGTGGTATTTTGTTATTTGTCATCTAATACCAAAACTATTGAAAGTGTCCCATTTTTGTGCTCGTATGTGCACACAAGCTTTCCTCCACTAGTCTGTGAGGTTTCCTTGCATTTTTGCAGACAAGACCCCCATTTTCTAACACAGAGGATGAGATTTGATGCCATTTCCCCATTTTTCCTTTCTCACCTTTGTTCCTACTCACAGTGTGGATGATAACCCACAGCAATATAAAGGAAACAAAGTAATCGAGGGAGCAGGATTTTCTACCTCTCACAATTATGTTCATGTAGAGAGTATGCAATTGTAATGCAGGAAGTTCAGGATGGCCAACCCAAACTCTTCCAAAAATACAAGGCAACCCCCAAGCACCATGAAATAGATGAAAAATAATGGACTTCTGTGTGTGATTATAAGTACATACATGCAGATTTCAAATTCTATAAAAATATATTTGTATACATACACACATTTAGTTTGCTGTTTATACCTGTATACATACGTATATATGTTTTTGGGTTTCCTTATATTTGTCTTTCAATTCTTGAATCTTTAGGCCACATTTACTACTACTACACTATCTAAGACTTGTAGACCTAAAAATATACTGGGGTGAACCATCAACAAAGTGTGGCTGCAGAACAATAGCTGCAGAACTATGGAGGAAAGAATCTTTTATGTGGAAGCAACTAGACTCCACAGATTTTCATGCTTTGGAGAGTTTAAGGTGTTTTTTTCCCCTATGTACAAAAAAACCACAGTTGTTAGAAAACAACCTCTAAACTCAAAAAACCACCTACCTTATTACTGTTAGTTGTTCAGCTCTGTCTATTACTATATTAGAATGAAAAAATATTTCTTTTCCTGAGAGAAAATCCATTAATATTTGTGAAAAGCTTGGACATGGTAATGAGAGGGATCCTGTTAGTACTTAGACAGATGTATCTGGAACATCTGGCAGTAGATTTCACAGCCCAGTCAGAGGTCTGGCCTTGATGACTCTGTTTAATTATCTCTTGGCTAAGGAGGTTGTATGTGTTCCCCCCTTATCTCTCATAAACCTACCGAGATCCTGTCTGGGATAAGTATTGGGTAAGTGAAAACTTAGCCTAGGGAGTTGATAAGCTGAGTTAAATCTCAAGCTGCCATATTCATGAATACTCAAAATTTTAGCACATTTTTACAGGCTTTGGCAGAAGGGCATCATTAATGTTTCAGAAGTTCTCCTGGTCTCTCTTTATTGCTTTTTGGCCAGTGTCCCTGTAGTATTCCAGTGTAACATTCTTTTATTAGTGGGAGGAAGACAATACTTCTTGCTGGTAGGACGCTCTTTTTCTTCTTTAATGAGTTGCAAAATAAAGCAGAAAATAACTGTGTAAGTAGCCTTAAACTTGGACATCAAAGTAGTACAACAATCAATCCTAGCAGTCATTCAGCTCTCTTGAGCATTATCTTTATCATATTTCTAAATGTCCTGCTTTGCTAATAGAGCATTTGTTACTATTAACTGTAGGTAGAATATGATACCTTAGCTAAGTCTATCAAGGAGTAACATTTAGGTTCTGACACGAGAGTCCTGTAGAAAGTTAATTACCATGACTCATTTCTTTCTAATTTCTACTGGTTTGATAATTCTCTTACAATGTTATTTTTTAGAATTGAGCAAATATCTCTCAAGAAACTCTCACCTAATCCAACTAATGCATTTGACTCCACTGAGAGCATCCAAACTATAGAAAGATATTCTACAAAATACAGTTATATTAGATATACCTATTTTTTTAACCAAAAGGGATGTATATCTTGGCCCTTAAGGCATATACTTGATCTAAGCAGTATTTATATAAAGAGTTTTCTAGAGTGGGCACATTTGTCCTCTGCTGTCCTCTCTGATTTCTTGCAGTTTCCTTTGAGCACCTGGTATTAGTTTCTAGTCATGCAAAATTTCAAGGGAAAAGTGTTATTTTTTGCTGACAAGTGAACATTGAAATCAACCATTTTGGCAAACGTGTAAGAAACGATCTGATCCAATGTGATTGGGTTGATCTTTGCTCCAAAGGTACTGGCTTGACGCATTTTTTTGTAATACAGTGTTGATAATACAAAAATAATAATCCTTGCTTAATTTTATTGTTGTTTCTATGCAGCATTTAAATACAGAAATTTGAAAAGTTAGAGAAAGTCCTTTTGTAAAATATATTGTCTTTTAAAGAAATGGACTCAAATTTGCACAGCTAAACAAGGGACAGCCTGCTTTTGGTTTAATGAAGCAAGATGCAATCACTGCATATCAGAACACTGATTATTCCCAAAACAGACATGATTTCAGTAAAGGAAAATAAGGTCAAGTCTATTCCTAAATGAAGACATGACCATTCCCTTGTAATTGAGGGCTAAAATACTAAGTTGCAAAAAATTAGTGTTAGTGTTATTGAGACCTTGATCTGATTGAATCTGAGTTTTGCAGATGTTTGAGACCAGGCATGCTATCCTTACCATTTAGAGTCCTCTCCTCGTTTTCAGTGGGTCATTGGCAGAAGATTTACCCACAAGTAAACTTCATTGAGAGTTCAATAAGAAGTTGAAGGCTACATTCTTCTCTGGTATAAATCAAAACTCAGTCTTTTTACATCCATTTACACCTGCCAGCATTTTTTAAAATGTGCAGTCTTATCAGAAACCAGTGAATGTATAATTCAGGAAATAAAAAGAGGATTCTATTTAGAGAGAGAAGACATCATTTTAACTCAATATGGGCTGCCCTTACAGGGCATGCTATACATACTGCCCTTACAGTACTATTTGTATCAAAGAGCTTCCCCCTGTGCAGATGATGCAGCCAGAACACTAGAAAAAATCAAGCCCCTTTACACCTAATGCCTACAGAGTGAAAGACTTCTTAATGATCTGCTAGATCAGTGACTAAAGAAATGACATAATGGCTCTTTTACTATATGAATTCAGTGAAGGCACAGAAGATCATATACCATAGTAAATCAAGTCAAGAAATATTTTAATACTGTTTAGTACATAGATCAATGATCTGGCAAACTGTAATGGAGCTTTTTGAGCCATTATGATCTAATGGAAAAACGCAAGTTAAGTTCTGTTCATCTATTAGAAAGCAAGAACCACAGTGGAGCTGCAATGGTCTACTGTGTCAAAGCCTGTGTGGAGCATTTTTAATTAACTATTCATCTGCTCATTAGTCAGGATTAATGCAGAAGGATCTATTAAGATCTACTGCGTCGAAGAGTATGTCATGCCAGGAGTCTGCAAAGCCTGAAGATATATTACCCAGTCACAGTACCACATTATAGACTGACAGAAAAATTGCATCCTTAAAAATAAAACTGGCTCTGAGTAATGCTTGTGCAAGCAAATATCTTAAATCTTTTTTAAACTGCTATTTTTTCCAGTTCTGTAATCAATCAAAGAGCATAATCTAACATTTTTTCCCCAAATATCCTAACGCAACCATGTTTATCAGTTTCAGTAACATCATTTAAGAAATCCCAGTTATACCATCCTGAAATAATACTTCTTCATATTTTGTCCTCATAACCCTGAAAAGAAGAATTTTAAAACTGAATTATTCAGTGAGCTGAGTTTCTTGATACAAACACTGGGAACTTGGTTTGTTCAGCCTTAAGAAGAGAAGGTGAAGTGGAGACATTATTGCTGTCTTCAGCTACCTAAGGGACTGGGGACGGTGTAGAGAAGGTGGAGCCAGACTCTTCTTGGATGTGCGCATTGGCACGAGAGGCAACAAACACAAGCTGCAAGAAGGGAAAATGCAATTAGATACAGTACAAAGATTTTTTTTTTTTTTCCATGAGGATGGTCAAATACTGGAACAAGTTGCCCAGAACGGTTGAGGCATCTCCATCCCTGTAGGTGTTCAAGACTCAGCAGGACACGGTCCTGAGCAATCTGATCTAGCTGGACTTGCTCTGAGTAGGGGTTGGGCTGTGTGACCTCTGGAGGCCCCTTCCAGCCACTGCTGTTCTATGATTCCATGATTCTATAATTACAAATCCAGAAAATCTCTACACTGAAGTTTTCAAATTTCATACTCATGTAAAAAATGCCTAAAATCTTAAATAGACAAAATATAAAAATATGGATGTATTTGTTAAAAATGCCATTTCTATTCTGACACCTTAAAAGCTCTCTTTTTTGAGCAACTGACATTTCATTTTTGAAAATATTTGTTCCTTTAACTGCTACCAAGATCCTATTTCTTTTTACCTCAACACTTTGCATATGAAGAGAGGCTGAAGGAACTGTCCTTCTTTTGTGCACATTAGGCAGTGAACCTGCTTCAGGATTACTTATTGCTGCATAGGAAAAGTGCTTAACTTGTACAATAATCCGCAAAGAAACAGGGATCAGTTACTGCATATGAATGTGTAAGTACTTTCATGAGTGTACCTCCTCCCTGTGCCTCTCCAGAGACCTTAAAACCATACTACTTTATTTTATGGTCTTGGATATGTCCTATAAAATGTACACATAATAATTTTCCTAAGAGGAGGCCTGTTCATGTGTTCAGTCTGATGATCTTCTTTCAAGGAAAAGGTGTTGTGCCATGGAAAAAAAAGGAGCTAGTGTGCTCTCTGCAATAATCTGTGATGTACCTAAATACAGACTCTCTGAGAAGAAACTGAATATTTCATTACATGTTTTCCTGTATTTGTATTTTGGGACAAATTCTGAGAATAAGCTTATTTAGAGCTCTCCAAAAAGATTTGCATATTAAGTAAGTCAGAATGTTCTAGATGAACATTAGTGTGGCAAAAAGGCATGACTGAGATTTTATCATTTTTGCCAAAGGTATAAAATGTATTTATGTGTTACAGTAAGTAGGAGGAGAGAGAGAGAAGAATCCATATTTAAAAGTGAAGTTTCACTGCCTATAGTGCATTTTCAGTCAATTAATGATCATGAGCAACTAGAGAACTTGATCCAAAATTGCCAGGGTGTTTTGACTGATCTCAACAAACTTTGGATCAAGTCAATCTTAGTAGACTAATAATCAGGAAACATTTAAGTTTATTTATTCACAGTTCTTGAAGAAGGAAGAATAATTTTGAAATAGTCTGTGTGGGTAGCAAGGAGAGAAAGTCTCTTCATTTCAGTATGTCACCTGTTCAGATTTAACAACCTTTACTGATTGAGCTGCAAACTTTGTATACACTACTCAACTTTTTGTTGAATCATAGAAAAGAATACCTATTGCATTAAAGGTATGTCTTTACACATTTACAAATGTTCTGGCTATATTTGGAAGTGATATCTAGGTAAATAGCACTGTAAAGCACATGATGAATTAAAGATGTGATAAGTTATCTTGCACCTTTGAACATAATAAGCCACGTTCTACTTTTCTCACACTGTTAAATAGTCTTACTTGCCATATTAGGAAGTAGAAAGAGCTTCTATTTCCTTTTTTCCCCAAAAGGACACATACCAGCTTTCTCTTTCAGATCTGACTTTATAATTCTTCTTAATTCTAATATTTTCTCACGTTTAAATAAAACCCCCCAAATCTGATATCTGATACTAGTTCAAAGTGAAGCAATCAACTAAGAATAACTGAAAATAATTACTCAAAGAGCAAGAAAAAAATCAATAACATTAAAAATCAGATTGAAATTTCTTCTGAAAAGAGCAACTGATCAAACCTTGCAATCAATATTTTGATTTTTTTGCTTACATTGCAAAGGTTTTGATAAAGCTCATGCTGTAAGCATGATATACCTGCAGTCTCAGTCTCACCTGAGTATCTCTGAGTACATATTTGTTCACATTTCTGTAGTACCACTGAAATAAATAGTTTTTCAGGAGGACAGCTAATAGATTCTGAGGCAGGAATTTTGCCTAATGCTTCCTATTTGTGTTGTCTGCCGAGGTGCATGACAAAAAGGGAGCCTTCGGACTTTTCCAATGTTCAGAGTGGGTGCAAAAGCCAAATCTGGCAAGATGTTCCCAGTGAGATGAGGCATGATTTTCCTACTGCAATTAATATCTACTGAGGCAGGTAGGAGACAGCTGCGGTCAGCATTTCAGAGGAAGCACATGTGCTTTTTCAAAGCGATTAACTACGCTGGTCAAGATTTCACAGGACAAAGAGATCTTTTTATTAGCTAACCATTAGCATCTGGTAATTCATGTTAACTAAAGTATAGTATAATTTAACAGAGATCAGATGAACTGTAGCTTTAAGATTCTTTTAGCAAACAAGAAAAACTCTAGCAATTGTAACATGGCAGTGTGGTTGTGATTCCCATCTTTGATCTTTAACCCTGCTTTTTTCTCAGATTTGCTGCCCGACCTTTGGTAAGTTTGCTTGTCCCACTGAGCCTCTCTCCTCCACCTTTAAACAACAATGCTAATAGTTAATTTTTCCAATTTGGTGTCTGTTTTGTTTTCCTTTAAATCATGCTCAAGCTGGTGGGAACTGCTTTTTGCCATGTGTTTGTGTGACATGTAGCATGCCGGCACATCTGGGACTTTCTGAAATGTTAATAAGATACAACTTCAGAAGCTTGGGTTGCAGTCTAAGACCAACTGACTGTGGAGACTAGATGGACTCAGATACCAAAACACTATAATGACAGACATAGGCAGTTTATGAATTACATGACTGTCCTGCCCCATAAAGAAAATGATGTTGTCTAGGAGAAACATCAGGACAGTCAGCATAGTGGTTGCAGCCCCTCAGTGCGTGGTCCTGAGGCCAGGCCAGGGGTCCCCTGCATGGGGGAACCCATGCGGCATCTCCCCGAATGACTCTGGACACCATCGGGTGCAGGATCGGGTAGAGCAGACTCCATTTTTCATTGGCTTGTTCAAATTCCCACGCCACCGAACAGCTGGCTGTCGCCAGGGCTGGCGCTCACCATCTGCCCCTCTTGGCAGCTCTTGACGGGGTCGCAGCTTTCACAGTGCCTGACAGGTTGTTTGCACCTACGGCGCAACTCTGCTCTGGTAACTAAGCTGCTCCCCTATCCTATAGGGCTTGCTGCACTTCCTGTGCCAATGCTAGGCTCAAATAGGCCAGCCTTATGCTAACTGCTAGAGCTTGCTTCAAGATTAACTCCATAATCTCACGGCATACTTTATGTACACCAGTTTCAGAATTTGACCATCTTACCCACTTCCTATGGGAGCAGAAGATAAATCTGGCTGCCTCAGAGGGCAATGCTGGTATGCCTGAGGTGTGGGCAGGAAGTATTGGCCTCAGGGGCAGAGCTGACACCCGATATCAGAGCCAACGATAGAAGGAAACAGAAATTTGTTTTCCCTAATACAAGATTATAAAGCAAAGCAGCTCGGAGCTCAGTGAACAGGAACTGATAGTCCAAAAGACAGGCAGGATGTTTCACACATAAAACAGTCTCACTACTACGGAAATGAGAAGCAAGAGAAGTATTTTGAAAGGAGAGGAGAAATCTAGATGTTTATTCTGCTCATCAAAGGGAAAGAAGAAGCAAATGAATCAGAAATCAAAGATTGAATATCATTGGTCTTGCTGACAAAGCAATCAGCAATCCCCTCACAGCAAGTACAGGGGTTTGTTGAACAAAGCAAAGGAATTTAAAAGTCTTGAACAAAATAGGGTCTTTTCATTTATAAAATTAGACATAATTTTAGAACAGCATTTTGATTTAGGAGCTGTAAAGAATTTCTGCATTAAAAAAAAATAAATCCCAATTTTGTGATGTACAATTAATAATGACTTTGTCAAAACCCTCTCCAGTCTCCTTTCTAATTCTCTTAAGAAAGCATTAAATGAGGGCATTTTCGCTTTAGTTGAAAATCAATGACACTTCAATGAAGCATGCATTTCCAAAATATCATGCAACTGAGAGGCACGCAGTTCTGCAGCTAAGTCAAGTGGCCAGGACTTCCTAAGTAACACTACTGATTTAATAGAAGAGATCTTGAAAAAAAAAAAATCACAATCAGCAGCTTCAAAATTATAGATGCCATTGTTACTGCCCTGGAAGTCTCAGGGTAAACCCCTAGGGTTCCTTATGGAGTAACTTCAAACTGAATAATGCAGTGTTCAGTCAATATGAAGCAAAGCAGAATGGTATTTAGTGTCTTTTTCTGGGGTGTTTCGTGAAAATATAAGTTCTTTTTCTCCAGCTGTTTTGTTAGGATGGGAAGAATCACAGCAAGAAATGCAGAGAAGAAGCAAGAAACCAGAGTTTTATTTCTGACTATGCCACAAGTGACTGTAGAACTACAAACTGACACTTCCATCTGTCGCAAACATCTTGCCCTTATTTCTGTTTAGTCTATACAGACTGGAACCTCTCTGCTTCTCCAGTGTGCTTTTGTACAGTCCTTAGGGCTAGCTGAAATCACTTTCAAATGAGGTCTTACAAGTAATCAGTAAGGGTGTACCTGTACTGGGCAAAAAGAGGTCTGAAAGGCAAAGAAAAGGTAATACAAGTATCTGAGTTAGCATTTGAGGAACACCTCACTTCCACCATAGAGCAGAAAAGAAACAAAACTAGAAATTGTGAAAATAGAAACCAGAAAATTGTGTCCCATAACACCACAAAGTGGCTATTCAAATCAGTTGCTAGCCCATCCTTTCCTCTTTCAGTTCTTCCTTGCTGCTCACCAGCTCTGTATTATGAAAGCATATGAACTAATGTGTGTCATCTTCTTCTTCTTCTTCTTCTTCTTCTTCTTCTTCTTCTTCTTCTTCTTCTTCTTCTTCTATTCTTTGAATTTTGGCTGTAGTTGTGAAAAAAAGAAGTCAGCTGCGATTGCTTCCATGAAGTGGCAAATTGTCTAGTGGCTAAAACCAAGTTTCTGTTAAACATCTCATGTTATCTTAGGTACCAGTTATATAATCCCTTATCAGCAAAACTTTTCTTGTGCATGTGCGTGTGTGTGTATGTGTGTAATAATAAGGAACTTGTATTAAAAAGGCCAAAAAGGAATTTCTAATGAGAAAGGATGTGCCTGCTTTTGGAGAAATTAACTGCTCCAGTGAATTGCAAAGATAAAGCAGAAGAAATTATCCAATAATTTGTCTGTTGTAATTAGAGATGGGCCTGAACTCCTAAATTCTCAGCCAGATCCAAATTATAGGGGCATATGGAGCTGGGGTTATAGTTTTGGCTCAAAGACTTTCAGTCAGGCTAATGTGAAGAGCAGATAAAAGCTAAGGGGCCTGGTCCCCTGCCACAGCATGGAAACAACTACCATGGACTTTAATAGCAGTTACTCAAATCCTATGGCAGAAGATTAGGAGCCAATTACAGTAAGTTACTGCATCCTATTCAAGATATTTTCCCTTTGGTCATAACACTGAAAACTATCCTATGACACTGAGACAATGGTAATTAATTACTTCCCTCATGTAGTGGGAGAGCTATGAGAATCACAGGTTTCCAAAACTAAATTTTAACACAGATGCCTTCAAAGCACTCATTTTTCAGTAAAATGAAGCTTTTGCTCCCAAACTTTATACATTAAAACTTTTCTTTACCTGTTCCAAATGGGTGGTGATGTTTAGAGGAAGGGAGAGAAGAGGTAGTGTAACCACAGGCTTCCAGGACTCAAAGTTTTTCAGGAAACCTTCTAAAAAGTCAGCCACACATTTAGCAATCAAAGAACAGGACTACAGGAAATTACTGAAGACAAAGTACAGCATGTAAGTATACGGACATCTTCCATGATGGAGACTGAACAGGAAGTTTTACTGGCTGTGTCCACCATAGAAGCTCAATACAGATCATGCAGACCAGGAGACATGTGGGAGCACACCACACCTCCTCTTCTGACTCACATGCTCCATTTCAGAGGAAAGCAGTACGCACAGAAACTCACACCCACATTGAGGATGCAGCCAGGGTAAACTGCATTGTAGGCACAGCTTTTTGTGATCAAACTTGACCCTCTGCCTAACCGACTATAGAGGTTCATCAGTAGGTTCTGCTCAGTCACACCTGTGACTAGAGGTGACCAGATACAGCAGCCCAAATAATCTTCTCCTGGTGTTTGTCTTTAATACTAAGGCAACAGCTGGAAGGCGCAAAGAACAAGAAGATTCTGCATGTAGATAATCTGTTAGGCAAGGGAAAAAAAGCGGTAGAGTTGATGGCTGAGATGAGTGTATGCATGTTTGAGAAGGAGCCCAGGAAGGAGAAATCAGCAGCAGCATTTGGGCAGTGATTCAAAGGATGGGCTCAGGGAAACAGAGCCATTTGGATGAGAGGTTCCCCATTGCTCTAGCAGCAAACAAAAAGTGATATTGAGAAAGATGCTATGCAAGGGAGAAAGTTATCAACAGGTGAAAAATACCAGTCCAGCAGTGCCAACAAATTGATACTGACCTTCCAGGAAAGCTGCTGCCATCATCAAAGCATCTGGTCTGTGCCTGTCCCACACAAACAACAGAAGGTATCGCTGATTTTGGTTACCACAAGTTCAAAAAGAGTGAATAAAGCACACTATAAACATGAACATATTCCTGCTAATTAAGTAAAAACTAAAACAAAAAACAAAACAATTATCGAGCAAGTGAAGGAAGCTAAAATCAGCCCAAACCCTATAAAATCTGCAGAAAAAAGCAGCTGAAAACATGACTAAAGCAGACCTCAAAGCACAGCAGCCATCTGTGCCAGCCAGGATCTGGTAATAATGCAACTCCTAATAGCAACATGAATAATAAAAGTAAAACTCTCAAGAGTTGCTACAGTTTTTTGCAGCAACAATAATGGATTTTTCTCTGTGGTCTCTGATCTTTATGTATGGATCATTATAACTGTGCTTAAGGTTTGCAAGGAGGCTCTTCCTTTTCGGATGTAACTTAAGGGCATATTTGCATTCACTGGACTAAATCCAGCTATGGGAACACAACACTGTGCTCCAAGGATTTCCAGGAAGAATTCCTCTTCCTGCAGCTGTGAAGCCAAAACTCCCGTTGTTGTGCCTTCTTTGTCAGTGATTCAGATCACAGTTGTTTCTAAGCAGATATTAAGCTAAGATGGGTAGAGCATGGGTATACACGGCTTCTCCACTCCATCAAAGGATGAACAGCTCTTCTTCCCTTTCTTTGCATTCCCGAATGCTTCAGAGATCCTCTTGCTTTTCTTTGCAGAACTGAAAGTTCATGAAACAAGCAATTGCAATGAAAGCAACAGGAAAGTTATTGCTTGACAGGGGAGTTTCAGTGGCTTCTGGCCTTATTGATAGTAGCTGGAGCAAGAGCAGCAAAATGGAAAGGCTGTCTCAGCCAGAGTCTTCTGAGAAGTTCGCATTTTCAAAAGGATGATAAAAATTGGGTGAGGATTCAGAATGAGTACTACAGAAAACGCTTCCTACTGTGAAAAATATTACCTACTTAGAGAGAATTATAAACCTCATTTTATTCATCTTAGCAAAGAAAAAGCCAAAGGACAAGCTGATTAGCAATGCCTGGAGAAGATATCTGGTACAGGAAGATATTTTAAATCCAGAGATAAAGGTACAGAAAGAATCAAATGTCAGGAGGTAGAAGTTGGAGGTAGAAGTTGGCAGTAGTCAAGACATCTCTGTGTTGTCTCTATGTTATGAATCTCCTATAAATTTGTGAAAGCTGAGAGAGGAGATCTCACAGAAGGGCTGTGAAGTTGGTAAAGGCTGCTGTGGCAATTCACACATGACCAAGTCCTACAGAGCCTAAACAACACCTGTAAATACCCATCTATGAACATAATTCAATCAGAACTTTGTAAAACACGCATTATACTTATTCGAGGTCTTAATGAGACAAGTACTGCAGAAGGTAGACTAGCTAATCAGAAAGGTCTTTTCTATGGTTTTCCTTTCCTCTCCATCCTTGGAAAGTGATCCCTCATGGTACTAGTCTTCTCTCTTCTCCGTGAGAAGGAGGGCATGGATGACAGAAAACACCTATTTCCAGGAAAGGAGAAATAGGGACAGTCAGTAAGGCTGCATACAGTGGAAGAGATAAAATAAAGTTTATAATAAAGGACATGATTATTTGGGAAAAAGGCATTTTGAAGGTTTTTTTTTGTGTGTGTGACAACCTTCTGTGCTCTCTCTGTTTCAACAGGCAGAATCTTCATCAAACAGATCTGACATTTGACATCTACGATGTTCTAACTTGTGTCTTTTGAAAACGCGGATGTCTTTGGGTCTGTTTGGTGCAACAGAGAGCTGCTCTTCTGCATGCGATTGGTACCTAGATCCACCCATGGGAGAAGTACTGCTAATTTGAGGCAACAGCTTCCCAACAGAGATTGCCCAAGAATGAATTCCTTGTGCCCCCATTATGCCTGTTCCCAGCTGGAGTGTCTTTCAGCAGATACACTGAGCCTCCACAATTCTCTACTAGGTAAATTTTCTGCCACCATGTTAAGCATTGTGCAATGTCCCCTGTGTAACATTGACTGAAATGTAGAAACGATCAAGTCATCTGAAAGGATACGAGGAGGTTTTAATTTCCTGAAATAGACCTGCTGTTCAGGCAGTATTGCCTTCTCTATAATAGGAAGTTCAGGAATATCAATTTCTAAATTTGTCTATTCAAATTAGCCCATTATCATTAACGCCAACTCCCTTGAAAAACCATGAGTCAGGCCCCCCCCAAACCATGAGAGTTTAATGGTATAGAAACACTGGGCCTTTTTCTTTGTCATCTGATTTTTTAAGTCATTTGGAGTCAGGTTTTCAAGTTCTTATTCACAATGACAAGATTAGAAATTTACTTTTTTTCTACCTCTATGAGAACAAAGATTTTCTTGTCACCATATGAGTTCAGGAGCTGAACCAATGTAAAACTGCAGGAGCTGACAATACCGATGGGTTTTTTTAGATGCTTCTGTCACGAGGAAATGCTGCATACCATCATGACCAAGATAATTGGACCTGTCCAAATGTCTTTGCAGAGACACTTAATGCACGGTCATCATTTAGGATAAAAACGGAGCTGGAAAGAACTTCATCTAATCCACCTCTTTGGTTAGAGATGAGATCAGCAAATCTATGTTGTTCTTGTTTAGCCTGTTCTTAGAGATCTCTGGCACTGGAAGCTCTCTGGCACTGGAAGCATCTCCTCAGAGCTTCACTGTCTTAAATTTAAAAAATCATTCCGAAGTTGTAACTTGAATCTTCTATGCTGTAATTAGAGATCATCACCTTTTATCCTGTGAGCTGAGGATGTGGAGAATTTATTGTTCCCTTCTGCTGTGCAACAGCCTCCTCAGGTCTCCTGACAGTTTTCTCTTTCTTAAACTAAATAACTCAGTCTTTCAATCTTGTCCCTTAGATTATGTTTTCTAGGCCTCTACTTATTCTGGTTGCTCTGCTCTGGAAGTGTCTCTCCAAGTGGTTCAATTCTTGCTGAAGTGCAGCACCCGAATCTGGACAAGTTATTTTAACTAAGCCTAAACAGGACTAAGTAGACAAGAAAGATTGTTCCACATTATTTTGCATTTAAACTTCTATTTATGCATCCTAATATGGTATTAACCTTTTTGGCATCATGCTGCTCATGTTCAGGTTGTAGGCGCCTATGCCCTCCCAATTCATTTCTGATCAACTGCTCTGTTTCTTGTATCATGCAACTGCTCATTTCTGCCTAAGTGTTGTTAATACTTCATACTTATTAAATAGCACTGTACATTTTTCAGACTATTTCTTCAATCTGTGAAGACCGTTCTGATTTGTAATTCTCTCCTTAACTCTATGCACAGACTCTCCCAGCTTTGTGTCAGGTGTAAATTTAATAAGCATATTCTCTATTCCATTGTCTAAATAGTTAGTGACTGAATAGAACAAGATCCAGAACAGGCTGTTGCAGAACCCCATCTGATGCCCCTACTTTCTGAATTAAGTTCCCTAACCAGTTTTCACCCATGGCGTTATAGTTTCATCTAGACTATGTCTCCTTAGCATACTTAACAGAGTATCAGGCGAAGCAACAACAAAAGCCTTTCTAAATCAAAATCAGCCACTCCTATTTTTCCATATGCACCAGAAAAAGCACATTTTAAGATTAATGAACTAATCCCATTTTAAGAATGTAGGTCACTACCATATTCATTTTCAAAGTTTAATAAATATTTATGTCCATCTGTAATTACCTTCAGAAGATTCCTGTGTATTTCCACAGAAAATGTCTTTGCTGCATCCCAAATACATGTGCCTAGCTATTACTGCTGCCACATGCTTCTCTGGCACCTATTTCTAAGATAACCCCAGGAAACAACATCAACTATTTGAGTGCATGTGGGCTTTTTCTCTTTTTCTGGCACCTAAGAGAATCTCTGAAAGTAAACTTATGTACATTCACTTCAGTATTTCAAACTTGTCTAAAAGAGTTAAGGAAGTCTAACCCTGAAACAGACACAGTATCACGCACTGGTCTGAATAGTCACAGATAAGCAACACATTTCAAATAGCAAACCAGCAGCTAAACACCATTCACAGACAATGCTGCCAAATAATTAAAAACAATGATTATATTAGAGAGGCTCTTATTTCTTTACAGCACACTTCTGCTATGTAAAGTATTGTTCTTAAAAGTTTTGTTCAGATTTACTTGCACAATATTGCACAGAAGGTCTCACTTTTCTTGGGAGGCAATACAAATTGCTCCGTGATTTCATGTGCAGCCTTGGTACCCTGCAGGATCTAGCAGGCAGTAATGTCATGAGGCTCCATGCAAGTATGAAGTCCCAGCTGCCCATTTCAGTTTAGGTTCAGGGATTCTGTTTATAACTCCTGAAATAATTTACTTGTGGATCTGATCAGGGGAATGATCTGTAGTCTACCACTTGGGTAGACCATTCATTTTGCGGGAACCACATTGAGGCAGTCCAACAGAAAATTATGTTAAAGACATTCTGTAGTGAGGGCTTGTAATTTGTATACAAGTCTTGGAAGAGCACTGAATCAAGAAAACTTAATTTTGACAGCCCTGTTATGTAGTCTATTTTGGTTAACCAAAAGGAACACATACATTTTCTACATTAGAGAAATTTCCATTATTTTTCTCTCAGCCATGAAAATTGATTTTGATGTGATTACACTCAGAGGCTGCTTGATGTGCTTCTGACAGTACAAAATGGATAGAAACGGTGGGTGGTGTTGAATTGAGGATACTGTGGTTAGCTGAACTCTGTCACAAACTGAAAATGGTAAGATTAAAGCACACGCCATTAAGATATTGCACAGGAAAGTCAGTCTTAGGAAAAATGGTGATTACAATATTTTGATGTTGAAGATTGCAAATGATTCAAAGAGCTTTCATCATCTTCTGTTTACTGTAAACGCTGAAATTTGTAGAAGTAGAAGGAAGTCACCAAAATTCATCAGATAAAAGCAGCCCTTAATAGTAAGCAATGGGGTAATGCCTATACCTAGGTGGACGTATGTAAAAAGAGGAACGATGGTGTTTGGAAGTGCACAATGCACTGAAGGTTACACTCTATTCAGATTCACTACATCAGGCTAATGAATCCCTTCACGGACATGGCTTCACTTTCTGAGACCAGAATTTGACCCTGTATTTCCATATTTCAGATAAGATGTCATCTTTCAGGAAATGCTTGCTGTTAGCCTGCCATTTAGCAGGCCTCTCCTGCCTTGAGGGTTTTCATTGTTTCTAAAATGGCAACTCAGAGCAAATATTATGAAGAAATGAGCAATAGGTGAATGTTAGAAAACCTGAAGTTTCAAATTGTTTAGACATCCAGAAGTGTGGACAGTCTTCTGAAAATGTTTGGTTCTGGGGAGACTGGGACTTGCTAGCTGGCTGTTTAAGCACAGTGGTTGCAAACAACTCTGACCATGTTTACCTCTAGCCTGACTAAAGGTATATTGTTCCTCTACCAGCTGCTATAATCTGTAGTGGATATTTTCTTACAGATAAGTAAAAATAGAAGAAATATATGTAATACATTTTCAACAAGGCTATATAATGCAAGTTTCTATCCCAGCTGTATAGGTAACTCCTACCATCTGAAAAATGGTGTTAGCAAGTTAGCAAGGAAGGGGAGCTTCATGAAATTTGGCTTTTTGCTCTGTCAGAAGTATCATGATGACTGTCTTCCATTGCTTCTTCTGTCCCGGCTGACAACAGGTAACGATGGGTCTATTATAAAGTATATTTTTAAATCTTTATCTCTTATTTTACAAGCCTCAAAAATATTCTATCTTGGTGGGGATTTTAAGTGTAAGAGTGAGTTCGTTCTTAATTCATTCATTCTCAATAGCATTCTAATGGAGTTAAATAAAGATGCAATCAATAGGGTTATATACATAATAAATCAAGTCCTATGGAAATGCTATAAAATGTACACAATTAAATAGCAATTTATACCCATCTTAGTTTTTAACTACTTGGAAGAATTGAAAAGAGAATTATGGTCTGGATTGAGCAAAGCTCCAAGCACGTGTTAAGCTTACAGTTCTCATTGACATTAAAGTCTAGCACTTCCATGAATGCTTTTCTGACTCTAGTCTTTAATCTCTCTGGACCTCGTTTTTCTCCATGCAAATAGTAGTTTTTTTACCTCAGAATAATATTGTGAAGATATACTTGTTCATTTTGCGGAGACATTCAGATATAACAGTTAAGCCAGATATGCACATGTAAATATTCCTCCTTCTGTCAGTGGCAGGCATCCTTCCTCTACACTTCTCTCTGCAAAAAAACAATTTTGTCTGGCCTTCTGTCCTTCATCACTTGCCTGCTCCAGTTCATGATACTTATTTTTCAAATATTCAAGAAACATGCAGCTGAAACTACAGTCCCACTATACGTAGTTCTCACTGCCTTTGAAGGGAAATGATTAGTCCTTCTTATAGCTCAGGGTAACGGGACTAGGTTGTACTCTCTCTTTAGAGTAGTAGTCACATATCTGGACAGTATCACTGGTGAAAATATATGTGCTAATATTTTTCCATTAACATAAAACAATAAAGAGTCATGACCTGTTTTCTTTCCATAGCAAGCACCAGTCCTCATTCTCATTTAATAGTTTTTATAAACAGCAGAGATTGTATCATCTAAAATGACTAGATGGTTTAAGAGCACTAATGTCCCATCTGAAGTTGCTTAAGGGCCAAACATGCTTATAGTATTGAAATAATTGGCAGTTCGGAGATTTTGAAAATTATACTTGAGGTGAGGTTCATCTAACTTCATTTCAGCTATGTAAAGGTTAGGAGTCTGGTTTGAGGTGGTCATCTACACGACTTCAGTATTAATGAAGAGAAATAAACAACTCCAGAGGGTGACACAACCCACTTGTTCTAGGCTCCTCTTTTAGAATGGATGAATTACTTGTTGGATGAATTATTGCTCTCCATTGACTTCAGAAACCTAGACAGAAGCCTAGACAGCTAGTTTAGACTAGACTAAACAACGCGATTAAATTGTCCTTTGAAGAGGTAAAATTAGGAGAGATGAATACCACTCCTACACTCCTAAAAACAAACCCAGCTCTGAGTGTCTTAGTTGCTTCTGAAAATGGAACTTCATTACTTTTGAAATTGCTATTCTCTATGTTTCTATAGTGTGACTGATGGAAAAGTATAAGACAGTAGTTATATCTTAATAAAAAGTGCTTAACAAGCAAGAAGTATTTATACAGTATCCTATTAATCTAAATTAAACTCAGTTAAGTCCTTTTGGGATACTTACATGGTATATTCTATTCTTAATGTGTTCATGTTTCTCCCTTTACTATTAGATTGAAGCACATGTATGTATCAAGAGAAAATTACTTCCATGGGGTTTCATTTTAAAACTGGACATGCAAATCCTATTATTAGGTCAAATCACAAAGTCCTTACTGAGTATTTTCTCAGTCATCACTCAGTCAAGATTTCCATAGACTACATTTTACTGTTAAGGGTTTGATCTATGGTTACTATGAGTTTCACATCTAATTTTCCTTGTATGCAAATGTACCTCTCAATATAAAGTTTTATTTGCAATGCAGTTTAGACTGATTAGGGGTATTTTATTTTTATTTTGTTTTGTTTGCACTCTATGTTTTTGTAGATATAAATATACCAACTTACTGTGCATTTTTTCCCTCTGGCTTTATAGTAGCTATAATCCAGTGACTTCCTTTTTTTCTTTCCTGGAAAACTTTTGTGATTTGTAAAGATTAGATGAACTAATTTGTGAATTTCAGGTAATTCTTCACCTTGGGAATTGGACAGGGAGATCTGTCTGATATTATAATATCTTTACATAATCTCCCCTTACAGGTGCCATGTCTCCCTAGCAGGTCACATACATTGCAAGTCCGGAGAAGACATGGGTGAGTTTAGTGCAGCTATGGTTCTTTTCAATGATCCCCTTCAAATTTTCTCCTGCTTTAGCCTGTTCCTCAATAAGGAATAGGAGAAGAGAGAATGCTGTTGCTTAATTTCTTATCCCCAGCTACAGCCTGTAGCTCACTGGAGCTTTGCCCTGGTTACTGCTCTTTTGCCAAGGGAGCAGTAAGGGATGTGGAGGTTATGAGGCCCCTTCTCAGATCTTTCCACTTTTTATATGTGCTCCCTCTACCTGTCTCACAGCACCAGCTCTTGTTCTTTCATATTGTAATGGAGTTGACACAGTCAAGCTGTAATTAATGTGAGCTTTTCTCTCTCTCCTCCACCATCCCTCCGGTGACCCTATAGCTGAGAAGTGGAAAGAGGTTTTGTGTGAAAAATGGGGAGTTCAGCTCAATCTCTGCTATGTTTAAATTGCTGGCAGCACATTCAGGAAGAGTTTATCAGAGAGGTATTCTCCTCACTGCTTTTTCTAAAGTTGCCAGCCAAGCATACCCTTTCCTTCACTTCCAAATGCTATGTTTTTTCTCATGCCACCTTACTGCTCATTGTTTTTGTTCCTGGCATGACTGCAATGCAAATATATAATAAAGAAATTCAAGCTATTGACTGGAACACCCAAAGTCCCTGACAATCTTGCCTTATCCCACATCTTCATTTTTACTTTTCATGCATCTTTTCCTTCTCCCTATCATTCACTTAATATTTTCACTTTAATGCTCCCTTTGTTTCCTTTACCTCTCTGATTACCTCTGTCATGTTTTATTCATTTGCTCTCTTGGTGCTTCTTCAAATCCCTCTTTTAAAATACACTTCTCTGAACAATCCTTACTGGCTTTTCCTACATAGTTACTAATTCCCATAACAGTGATCAAGTATCCCTGACACAGCAAGATTTGATGTGGTGAAAAGTCAACATAGGAGCCACTAGCCTTCCTCTTGCCTCACTTAGTGAACCCATGACATGTCCTTCAATGCCACAGTGTGGGGGAGAATGAGTACTACTGCTCTGATTTAGATTAGCCCGTTGGCTGTTCTTCATTTGTACTATGGATAAACCCAGGTGAAGAAAGATTAAAGCTTGCACTGAAATTATAAGGGCCTGAGTGCTCAACCTGCATCTAGCTCCCCTGCAGTCTCACTGGAGACCACACATGACGCAGGCAGAACCAGAACAGGTAAAACTCAAGCTACAAAACCAAGAATCCAGTCTGTGTATGATGAAAGATGTCCTTGGGATAAGATATGTTTTATTTAATGTTTTAAAACATTGCATACATTTGTGGTTCTATTTATAAATGCATTTTCTTACTTTTTAAAATTCCAT
Source organism: Apteryx mantelli (assembly GCF_036417845.1). Lineage (NCBI taxonomy): Eukaryota > Metazoa > Chordata > Aves > Apterygiformes > Apterygidae > Apteryx > Apteryx mantelli. The sequence goes on from NC_089982.1 coordinate 68,025,698, forward strand.
TTTATTAGAAATATTATTTTGAACCAAATTCCAGAGCCCTGACTTGAAGTCAATGAAAGGTTATTTTGAGTACGGACCAAATAAAAGTTGAGAAGTTGTTTGTCTTTTGGCACAGTGATAGTGCTTTGCCTGGGATTCTGACCTTGTAATGTCTAAGATATACAGCCCTGAAATAGCATCCAAGAGGAGATTTGGTCAGGACACAACTGAAAGCAGATGGCATATATAACAGAGATCACTGAAAACTAAAAGCCCTGCTGAGAGCGATATATGACATTCTGAAGAAAATCTGCCTTTGACACATTGTATTATCATTTTAAAAATTTAAGATCTCTTTTATGAATTGGTAAAAAACACACTCCAGGTCCTGCTGGTCTCTAAGTGAGAACTGCATTTGCATTGCAGAGTGAAGCACGAGCCATGCGGCCAGCTCCCGTCAGTAACACGCCTCATCATGCCTCCATCGCTTTACATTAAGGCTGCAGCAAGGGGTAATAGCGGTTCCTTTTCCTGTCCACTTCCCAAGCTGGGAGACTGCTGTTCAGAAAAGAGGCTCCACCAAGAAAAGACATGTGAAGAGGAAGCAGCAGAAGGATGTGGTGTCCAAGAGGTGTGTTTATGGCTCCTTTGCTTGCTAGGAAGGGTTAGAGGAACTGCAGAGCCTAATGTTCGGTCCAGCCAACAGGACACTGTCTGCCATATTTCCTCCACAGATATTAATCACCCTTGATTAGCCCTATAAAGTACATACAGGAATAAGAAAAGTGTCCTTACCTTCAACAAGCCCAAAACAAAGTCACTCACTGTTTTTTTTACCTGGAAAAAGAATTTCATACAGTCATGCAAAATGGTGTTTTTGATAATTATGGCTGAAACCTATGTAAACAAACATACTTAACTGATGTACGGTACATGACAATGTCATTTGTAAGATGTATATTATATTTATGGATGCGGTTCTGTAAGCCAAAAAAATGCAAAGAGTGTTTGTAAAATGTTAGTTACTCAAATGTAATTATTAAACCATGATATCTACATGAAGCTAATCAACCCAAGCATTCTGTCAAAGCCCACACGACGGGCTCGCTCATCCCTGACAGCCTAAGTGACACTATTAATCTCATGAGGAGAGTAACTTTCACAATAATGTACTGTACATGCAGATACAAAGAATTTATATACACCAGTCTATCTTTCACTGAGATGTTTCAGAAATAATGTTTAGCCTGTGTAACAGTGTTTTTCATAATTTTAAATTATATAGGGAGCCAGCTATGATGCATATTACTGCTTCCTTCAAGCAGTAGTCCTAGGGAAAAGAAGAGATCTTGAACTAATTAAAATTTGCATCATAACGCATGTACCCTAGACGGCTGAGTTAAGGTTGCAGCCTTAAATGCGACATTTTCTAACTTTGGAAGGTCTGACTTTGCAACCTTAATAACATTCTTTCCCCATAGGTTTAGTTAATATTCACATTCTGTGGTGCACACAGGATCATTCGTATGGCTATGATACACGACAAATCTCTGCAGTCCAGTTTGAAGTTCACTTTAAAATAGCAGAAAAAGAAAAGTATAACTCTAAAGATTTCTAGGAACTAACACTGCCATCTCCATGTTGCAGAGCACTTTTCTTTGCAGGAGAGAAGTGGAGCATAGGATCTGCATGAGCTGTAATGGAGCAGAACAGGATCAAGTAATGCTTTGACCTTTCCTGGGGATAACTTCTCAATGGTGATAATTTCTCTGTTTTTATACAACTGATCACATAATTTTACAGATAGCCATGTTTAAGGACATTTGCATTAGTTTGTGGAGAAAAGAGCAATTTTTGTCATTGGATTCTATATATTTCATACACAATCATGACTAACACGAATTTTGGAAAATTTTATAGAGGGAGAAAATATTGATTGCTTTGATAGAGAGAGTTCCTTACATACTCCATGTATGTGGAGTCCCCTAGGGCTACAAAAAACATAAAAGATATTGTAACCTCTGTTAATATTATGTGCTATGCATAGAACATCTACATCTCAGGTATGCTTTTACAGAATTAGAGTATCTCATTTCAATGCAAAATATAAATTCTTTGAGCAGGAAGTGTTATTGTATGTTTCCATGCAAGAGAGCATAAATAAGCCCACAGCCCAAATTCAGACTTCCTACTATAAACAAACATGGACAGTAATGGCTATAATAGTGATTCAAGCCTGAAGTTCCCCTATCTTTATCAACCATCTAAATAAGGCATCTAAGGAAAAAGGGTCTGGAAAGCCGGGACGAATGTAGATTATTTTGCATGCCTTGTTTCTGCTACGTTGCTCGACAAAGAAATAAACCAGAAAGTTTTAAGAAACTATTCAGGAAAGTTAAAATATTGGCTTGGGTAAAGAGGATCCCAGCAACCACCCCAAAAGACCCATCCAGTGTGGAGCTGTTCATATTCCTACCTCCTCTCTGTACAAGCATTGGCATTCATCCGATACCACAGTGACATGGTTCAGAGAGCTAAGCTAGCAGAAAACTGACCTGGCAAAAAAAATTTTGCTAGTTCAGTTCCCTGAACCAGCTCTTTACAAGGTCAGAGAAGCACCAGTGCCGATGCAAGGGGCCAGGAAGGCAAAACTCGGTGGTGGAAGCGAGGGGTGGCAGAGGAAGCCTCAACTTAGATTGGCTTATGTTGTCATGGAGCTGCACCTTGCCTTGTTAAGATAGAGGGAGATCAGCTTTGTTTTCAGCAGAAAAGGTCTTTCTAGGGCCCCAGGAGAAGCACCAAATATGAGTCCTTTCCCTCCAATGGCTTGAGCAAAATGCCAAGTTTAGGTATGATTTTTCTTTTTTTGGTAGGAGTTTACCTGTTCTTCTAAGTCTCTTTTTCCAGCTGCAGTACCTGTCCTGACAAAAAATTATCCTTGGTTTTGAGGAGGTTACTTCTGCGTCACTAGTGGCTCACCAGGACTTTCCATGTGTGTGGAACAAAAATTCCCAAGGAAGCCCTGCCCACCGGGCTGCCAGCAGGCATAGTTATTCACCAGGGACCAGAAACTGCAGCTTCACCAAAAAGGTGACTACATCAAGGGTGTCTCCCCTCCTCTCTTCCCATGCCCCCAGAAAAAGAAGCTTACACAGACCTGTTACTTGTAAGAGAGCTATTGGAACACCACAGAAGGACTCAAAAAGTTATAAACTTGATCTTCCTAATTTAAAGATTTTACACAATTCAGAGAACTTCTGGCAAGTATGTAATGCATACAAACTTCTTTTCTAAGAGGGCACACTGCCGTTATATTTCACGCTCTCTTCCTCTCTCATATTTAAAATATTTCCATTTCTATTTTGATTTACTCTCTCCTTCTCTTCCCATTTTTCCGGCCATCTCTCAAAAATATGGCACCATCATCCAATCTTTAGTGATGACTTAGGCTACTCAAATACAAAGTTAGGAATATAACCTAATGTCACTTTCATTTTAATTAGCAGCCACAGAAATATTCTTTTCACACAAGAGCTTTAACTTATGAAAAATAAATGAAGAAATTCTTAATTTCAAACAGAAGTGTGTCTATATGGAGTTAGTTTTGATGTTATCTGTCACTATTATTTTTAGTAAACATTACATATTTCATTGTTATGTATTAATTCCTGTATTTCTGAGGTGCTTGTAAGTTTTGATGATATTATGTATACATACAGTGAACGATATATCTCTGTTGATTTCAACTGGGCCCTTTTTTCCTTTTGTATGCTTACACAAGGTACATGGCATTGGTATTTTTTCTTCATTACCAAACACCTGCATTTGCGTTCATTTGGTTGCAAAGCTGTTTACTTTTGAAATTACTTTATTAATTGAAAAACTTGTAAATATTAGTAATGTCTCCTCTTACTGTAATTGCCACCACATTTTATCCACATTCCCTTTACATTTGTTGCATATCAAGCTGGTTCAACTACTTCAATAAGAGGAAATAAGATGTGATAAAATAGTATTAGTTAGACTCATCTACTCCTGAATTTCAAATATTGATAGAAATATTAATGGACTGAGCCTCTGACAATGTTTTCAGATAGGACTGCTTTACCCTGACAGGGACACTTAGATATTGCAAAATTAAGGGAGTCGCATTAAGACCCTGATTTAGGCAGTTTTCATCTGGCAAGTACAGTGTGGGTCCTATTGCTGTGACAGAACTAAAATAAAACACAAGACACTTGTTTCCTAACTGTGTTCATTATTTGTTAATCGGTAGACTGTATTTTCTGCTCTGATTTGGGGATTCTTTTTCTTTTTTCTTTTTTTTTTTCCTCTTTACAAAAAAAGAGGTGGTCCTGAGACATAAGGCATTTCTTTTTTCTTTAGTGGAAGAAACACATTTGATAGCCTGAATAAAGTGTAGACCCCATTCTGCAAGCCCTCAGTTCTTTCTGGAAGCTCTGTTTGGAGGGCTTGCAGGATGGGTTCAGAGAATATGTGAGGAAGATAAGACAGAAAAAAAAAGAGAAAAGAGAGAGAGATTGAAAGGGATTTTGTGGCGACAGAGCTATATTAAACCAGACTACGCTTTCTATTTTCAGTAGTCTAAGGGAAGTTCAGCTCTGACTTCAGAACAAGGATTCAAAAGAAAACATGCAGCTAGGATTAGTGTTTGCTATTAAATTCAGTTAATGTGCTGTTTCAAAAGCCAGATTCAAGAGAACTTTCTGGAATAAAAGCATATGCCTTGTTTCTTCCTTTCTCCCTATCTTTCACACAAATATACACAGACACATTGATAGAGCTCGATAGATTTCACAGTGGCTAGAAGAGAGACAGTGTTAACCACAAACCTTTTGGTCAGCTTAATGTGTCTTTTCTCTTAAACATTACTAAGCTGACTAGTAACCTGTTAAAAACTGAACTTCTTCATAAGGCAGGAAAAGAAAAAAAAACAAACAGTCTTTATAAATAAATTAAAATTCTAACTAAAAAGCTAATTATACGGGTATTTGTTTTGTTTGAGGTAAGGCACATCTATTATCATAAAGATAATTAACTCAGTCTGACAGATCTAATAAAAGGACAAGTTTAGCATTGGCTTAGCCAGAAGCCCAAGGCGAGCAATTTTTATAATTACTAGTTATTGTAACTGGGCTCAGAGAAAATAGTCTGTGATATTTAAACAGTAATGTTAATTTGCATTTAGACCCATTTTTTTTTCTTTCCCAGGCAAGATCTATTTAACTGGAATGAGTAAAAGAAACTAGAATAACTTAAAAAATCAGAATGGCTCTCTCCTTGCAGAAAAACTTGGTCTCTTTATGTCTGGATAATTGATATCCTCACAAGGTAGGTGCTCTGGTAATCACAAAACAATTAAACAGCTTAACACAGTTTTAACACAAAGAAAATGTTGAACTTTCAGCTTGAAATGATGTTTGTAGACAGCACTTATCTGGGGCAAGTGTACTTACTAATCAACGGATCTGCTACGTGTGCTTCCACTGCCCATGCCCTCAGCATGGTCCTGCTGTTGAGCAGATGAAGAAAGGGCTGGGGAGGGGGGAGCAAAGCACTCCGTGGTTCCCATTCACAAAGAGAAACGGAACAAAATAACATTCAGGAATATATGCATAAGCAGTAAATTGCTCCTGCTGGCATGGTGGAGTAGCCCTTTAACTAATGCTTACCTCGACATTTCACAGCACATTCTCTGCAAGAAAAACAAATCAACATTTTAAAAGGAGAAAGTTATTTTTTAACTGCTTCTGTAATGATGGTTTTAGAAATAAGTAATAACTAGAGTCAGAAAATACATTGGTGATATACTACGAAAAAGCACTTAAAGTACTTGGCATTCAAGTATGAATTTCATTATGTACTACATGCAGATAATGCTAACCCACTGCCTTTTGCTAAGGGAGGGCCAAATCTGGGGAATGCTTTAAGGACTTATAGGCCTGAGCCCTCATATTTTCTAAATGCTGGGGGGGGCTGATATTGAGATGCTGTGAACGGCCCTGAATCTTTTGAAGTCAGCTAGAGATCTACAGCACTGAATGAGTTTCTTACGAAAAAGAGAGCAAAAGGGGCATGAAGTCTTTCTTCGCAAGATGTTGAAAGGCAGATCTGAGGCATTCATCAATTAAATGAACCAAACCAATGTGTGTCCCAGCCAAGAGCAATAGTTTTGGCCAGTTGCACACTCAGGCTGCACAATTAGTGTGCATTTGTCTGCCCATTAACTCACAGCCTTTTTCATGGCAAGATACTTTTAATCCAGTTCCCCAGTTTTGGGCCCCAAGAGTACAGTATGTATTATCATTTATCCAGTCCATGTTATATCAAGGATTTTGCTTTGTCATCAGTCCTGCTAACTTCACTGGTTAGCTTTTTTCTTTTTCTTTTCTTTTAATTGCAATGGGTAGCACTGGCAACTGACTGTTCCTACCACATGCTACCCACGCAATGGCATGGAAGAAGGTATTGCTTGCTAGCCCTTCTGCTGCCTGGTTGTCTGAAACTGAAGACCCTGTCCTAGCTTTTTGAGCTTCATTCTTAATGGGTTTGATGTGTTTTTAAACAGCTTGGCCAAGATTTTTTTTTAGTGGGAGGCTATATTTAGGATCATAAATGCCTATTTGAACTCTGAAATTAGCATATACTATATCTTATGTTTGACTATTGGCTATATATTAATAATTCCATTTTTTGTCTTCAATAAAATCTACTTTTTCACTAGATAAGAAAAATGAGATTTTTATCTATTTTGACTGAAATTTTTGATGATTTTTTAAAAATTTAATTTTTCAGCCTTCTCATGCTTTGAGGATTTATGAATTTATTTATTTCTGAAGGCCACCAGCCCATTCAAATCCCAATGTGACTTTGTGTAGAGTTACTGAAATCATCAAGATTACTCACCAGCTGAGTAACTATACTTGTGCTTTGCTGGAGGAGAGCTTAAGGGTCTGATTCCTAAAGATACAAAGCACTGTCTTGTCTGCCGACTAAACCTCATCTGCAAGGAATTGTCCCTTTTCAGAACGATGGCCCAAGAAGACCGGCAAAACAGTGATCTTCAACTAATGTGGAAGAGGGAAGGTTCAAGGCTGATTTTCTTAAGTGTAACCTAAGATGTAACCTTTAAGCTTCTGCATGCTTACAGACATCAAGATTATCTCATCAGTTCTAGAGAAATGCCACCACTTCTATGAGATAGAAATAGACGGATGAAACTTTTCATCTTTCCAGGTTTGTATTTATGGTCCTGGAAGTCAGAAGACAGGCAGAACATTTCCTGGGAGATCTAATTTGGGCTGGGAAAAAAGCCCTTCTCCTTCTGAATTGTTGTACTCACAAAAAATTAGCAGCAGGATACGTTGCAGTTCCCACCTACCATGTGATTTGGAGGTTTTTAAACTGTTTTCTCTTAGGACTTTTCTAAGAGCCCTAAGATTTTATTCAGGGTGCTGTAGTGCTACATTTCTACCAAATTTTCTGGGAGTTCCTCACTATGATACTCATTTTTCTGGGTGGAGGAAATTATTGGTAGCAATTCTACGGCTTTGATTTTATAAGTTTCAAAAAATTTCTGGAACGCTTCTCATCATATTTTATGAATTTAAAGTGGGTCAACTTTTGGTCTAAACAGATTGATGGAGCCCTTTAAATATACTCTAGCTATAGCGTGTTATTAATCACAGCAGCAGACATAAGATACATTGTTTCCTTGCTGAGAATAGCATGTTTTTCTTTGCTTATGAATTGATCCCTAAAAGGTTCCCCATGGGAATGTGTCTCTTTTCTTTTTTCTCTTCTCTTCTCTTCTCTTCTCTTCTCTTCTCTTCTCTTTTCCTTCCTTCCTTCCTTTGTCTGTCTTTCTTTCTCTTTCTTTCTTTCTTTCGCAAAAGCGCTTTAAACTACAGATGTGATAATCTGTAGGAGACTGCAGAACTCATTGATCTGTGGGCAGTGCAGGTATTAATCTACCTGGGTTGGGAGACTAAAAGAATGAACGATTAATTAAATAGCCTTGAGGTTATTTTTCAAAACAGCAATGTAAGCAGTGATGGGCAAACCTCAAAAGGTTTATATACTGGTTTCAGTTCAGATCAGCTCCCTAAATTTCATAGACTGATCTGATCACTGGAGGCATACATAAGGGGGAAAAATAATTGGAGGTAATATTTTAAGTTAGACTCATCAGCACAGTGGGAAAAAGGACAATATGTTTAGAAAATGCGTTTTAAACTGGGGCCTGAAAGTCGGTACACACTCTAAACACATTTAAATGCAGCTATAAGGGATAGCATGGGTGTTTAGACAGTTTTCAAAATCTTTATTCGGGGCAAGTGCAGACTTTATTATTGTATTTTATTGTTTCCAAAATGACTTAATATTTTGTAAAAGTAGTAGCAACAATTTCAACCCATTACACTTTTGTATGTTTCTCGTAGCTTTTCTTTCTTGTTGCTCCCACTGAATGAAAAGACCTTCCTAAACTGATGATACATGTTGTTACTGCCAAATCCCTCAAGATCATTTCTTCTATGACACCAATAAAATAAAAGGGTGGAGAGATGTCTGAGTATAGGTGTTGTGCATCAGCCCCCATGATACTGTATAAATTGACCCATAAATTGACTCACTGAGTCCCCCCACACACTCTCTTTTTTCTTTGCTTATCATAAGTTCTGTCAGCACAGTAAACAGCTGGCTGATACAAACTTATTCTACCAGGCTTTCAGCTGATCAAGAGCCATGTAACCACATTACAGTACAGAGCCACATTTAATTTGCTTTGCCTCTAACCAAGGCTTGGCACTGTGTTGACAGTAGCTGTGCCTACGTATTCCATTGCTTTTGATGAGCTCAGAGGGCAGGAAAGACCAAGTCTTCTTAAGAGTAGGCACAAAAACTTGTCTTTCCCCAGTGCATGATGGAGACATAAATTCAGATTTGAAGCTCTTTGGGGCTGTGTAACATTTTAATATGGAACAATGGAGCTCCTTCCTAGGTAGTGCCCCTGGACATTATGGCACCAGAAATGATGCGATATTACTTGAGTAAATGGGTGGATAAAACAATTGCAATGATTTCTCTTGGGGTTTTAAAGAGAACCTATATGCGTTTCTGTCATGCAATTTCTGCTGCAGTTCGGCAATGTTCTAGCTCTAACATTAATAGATTCTTCTTAGATCTAACAGCCAGATGGTCAGCGGTTGTGAACTACTTACTGAACTGCTCTTGAAGCTATGCCAAGATATCTGTATATGCATATTCTTTCTGCAAGCCAGAGCTATAAGGTCACAGGAAGAACAAGGTCAGAAATGATTTTTCTCATGTTTATGGGGGTGTTTGCTGCCTTGACTAGCCCTGTACATTTGCTGAGCTGCAAACAGAAGAGGCAGAGACAATAATTTTTAACAAGCCAGTTATTCATTGGATTTTTTAGTCTTACATTTGCAAGTTGTCCATGAACAGACCCTGATTTTCCTCAATGTATTTGTTACTCAGAGTTATTTGCTGACACAGGAAACAGAAACTGCAGAAATGCTAGCTGGGGCTTACCCTCCCTTCTCAAAGGCTGAGTTGAACAGCCATCAGCTAGGCACCTACCATGTGGGGTGGTGAAAGAAAAACAGAGCAGAAGTCCAAAATATGGAAGCTGAGAGACAGAGATAACCATCGTAAGGGGGTTTGCAGCCTCTTGACCCCAGCAATGTTACCAGCTACATGCCATAGCTTGATCTTTGGCTTTGGACGCTCTGCTGACTAGGTGTTTGCTTTGTCACCATCTTCCTGGCTGTTTCTCCCCATCCCTACTCAGCTGCCTTAACCCTTGGGCTGCTGGCTTTGCTCCTCTTGCCTCACCTTGTCATCTCTTCTTCCTGACAGGTCCTCCCAACTCTTAAGATCAGTTTTGGTTAAATAAAACCCTGAGGCAATACCTGCAGCTCCTTTCCAGACATTTTGTGAGTAATCTGAACGGAAGAATACATTCATGATTTTACTTGTTCAAACATTTTTGTCAGTTATTTTTCACCACACACTACAATTTTTGCCTGCCTTTGCTGTTTTTATCTAGAAATGTGCATATTTAGAGACATGCCCTGAAGCACTTAAAGTCTAAAAAGACAAAAGAAGATGGAAGGCAACAAGAACACTACTTCTGTCCTTCCTTCCCTCCTTCCTTTTTGTCATGCCTTTAGTTTGTCCTAGAATTTCAAGCCTTTATCTAACCCTATCCTTAACTGGAACATACTGGATGTCCTCAGATGCTGTTTGGGACCAGTTTCCTAATACATGCAAGGATGCCCCTAGTTCAGCATTATGCATAGAATAGGACTACTCTGGCAGTCCCTAACCATTAGAGACCCATTAGAGACTTGCTGTTGCCACAGATTGAAACTCACTTTCAATTTTTATTTTCTACTCTTTCTTCTTCATAACTGTGAATGCACTCAAACTTTTCCACTTCCTTTTCCCTTTTTTTTATGTTGAAATGGAAATCATTTTGAGCAGCTGCCTTTGCAGAACACACTCCTGGCCTAGCATAAAACTAATGAATAGCCCATTTGTGAGAAGTGTAGGCAGAAGGAATGTGATTGCAGGCAAATTTGACTAGGAATTGAAACAAATGTTCACAGAGAGTATTTTGCAGTGTTCAGTCACACTGGCTAGCCATTAATTGATGGGACTAAATATCTCTAGTTAAAAGCAATGTCTAGCTAACTGAACTGTATGATATATATTGTGGTTTTGCATTTATCATCTTGCTTCCACATGTGTGCAATGGGGCTGCATGAAAAGTAGCTTTGCACAATGCAGTGTGGCTCCAAAGAGGCAAGGAGCTTCTGAAACCTCCTGTCCATCTTCTCCCCCCCATCTCCACCAAAAACTCTTAAAAAGAAGAGGAGATATTTGGTTTGGAAAAGCACAATTACAGCTAATAGTTCAGTTCCTAGGCTTCAGTCTTTGACAGTGTGTAGGCTTTTAATCTTTAATTCACTTACTCAAGCCCAGCAGTGTGGGTTACACGGCCTCTCTGCCAATTGTTAGGTGGTATCTTCTCTAGATATATAGAAAGAACACTGTCCTAGGTAAATCAGTTGTTTCCTGTGCAGCAAGGAGAAACAATGCTAGGAAATGTGTGCAGTGGATTATTTCTATATTTATTTTGACTAAGGGAAACAGTCTTGACTCTGCTTGTAGATAATTTGGAAACAATTTTTCTTCCTGCTGCTTTGACCATAAGATGAGTTATAAGACTCTTGGACACATATTGCTATACAATGCTTGATACTAATTGACGCAAAGCTTTTTTTCCTTTCCTTTCACCTGACAATGATTCTACCATGATGAAGAAATCTGAAAAAGCCCACTGAGGCAATGGAAATGAATTTGCACGCTCAGGAGAGCACGTGGTAGTAACCATAGGCAGTATACTGTAGCAATCTGTCTTTGCTTCCTTTGTGCTTTTGAAACAGAGCTACACTCATCCTCATGCCAGCTACTAATGTTCTCTGAAGGCAGAGCTAGTGGAGTGAGACATGCTGCTCCCATGCCTCAAGTTATCTTATCAGCTTCCACTCCTGATCCCTAGGATGCAAGGGAATGTCTAGCATAAACCTTAAGCACTCCCACAAGCCACCGAGTCAGCTTAAATGCAGAAATTATTAAGCTTCTTAATTTAGTCATTTTATTTCTTTAACCTGAATCTCTCTCCAGAAAATGGGGGAGAAAAGTCAAACATTTGTTAGAACAGTCACTTATCTGGCTGAGTCCAGCTTCTCTGTAAATAACTTTTCTCCTTTCTCATGATGTTTGCCCACTCCCCAGTCTCTTCACCTTTGGAAAAACTTTCCTGGAATGAGAAACTTTAGGAAAGACAAAATAAGAATGTAGGCAAATGAAGAAAGTCTGGCTTTCCACTAAAATACATATCTTTCATGAACATAGGCAGGATGATATCAGGGTCAATTTACCTTGCAAAACTTTGATGTCCTCACCTTGGCTCATGCAGGATAACGTTAGGCTATTTTATATCACCTCAGCTTGCTGGGCAAAACACAATGCATGAAATACTTAGAGTCGTATCAAGGAATATGGAATCAGTAATCCCAATTTCTTTGCCCAGTCTTATGAATTCTACAAAAACAGTGTGATGACACTTGTATCAGAATGTGATCTGAAACTGGTATAGATGACATCAGACCACGAACATTAAAACATAATATTTTTAATTAATTACATTAAAAATCCCTCTATCACCTTCTGGAATCTTTTCCTTGAGTTTACATTCATATGCAAAGTACCACAAACTAACTTTCCAGCACTTCATGCACGTGTTTTGCTGCTTAGGCCCAGTACAATATTTTGTGTTTGACTTGCTCTTTCGCCTTATCTTCCACTGATTCCTTTCTTTCTTATTTGTTGTAGTTGTTCTTCATTTAATCCTCACCTGCTTAGATAAACATCTGACCTAGTTTTATGATATGGGTTAAAGTAAATCCTACAATGTAAATATGCTTGCTTTTCTATATTCTGCCTTGTTATCTGTGTTTTTTCTGGGGTTTTGGTTACTGGGACTGAAATTTGTTTAAGGGAGCCTCTGTATCTCCGCAACTTGCCCCTAAGTGATTCAGATCATGCTGTAAGCAGCTTTGCTCACTGGTGTTCTTGGCTACCTGTTATTTCATTGCTTCAAAAGAGCACTTGATTCTTCAACTTCTAAAGCTAACTTTGTCTTTAATTATTTAGTCAGAAACTTCCACTGAGGTAAATAAGGGAGGAAAAAAGTCCATGTATATTTTAAATCAGAAATATCTGTTTTATAGATAGTTTCCTGTTTTTGCAATGTCAACTCACTGTGGGCAAATAAGTACTTTGGATAGGCAAGTAGCAATCTCTTAACATTGTTGTCTTAAAAAGCCAGCAGAGATTTGTTCTGGTATTGTATCTGGTATTCTGGTCTCTGTCAGTTTTGCAAGATTGGCAATGTGCAAGAACATTAATAAATAAAAGCAAATATGAACATCAAGGAAAAAGAGAATTGTTTCTTCCTTCCTTTTTCCACGCTGTGCTGATTCCTCCAAATTAGAACTGAAGGAGATCAACAGAAAAGTTCCATCTAACTTCAATAAAGAGTTGTGTTATGCCCTACTTGTTTGAAAATACAGCCCTACAAAATGTGTTAGACTGTGGGATGTCTGGGATCCAGCCCTCTATTTGTTCTTTTCTTTGTTTAAGAAGCTCTTAGCTTACTTTTGCTTAATGGCTGATAATCATGTACTACATATGACATTGGCTGCGCAGTGCTATGGCTGATTTTCATGCCCTGTCTTGCCCCAAGACTTGCTCAATGATCCATGCATCCCTATGTAGGAATGCACCTGTATTTCTTCTCTCATTTTCACACTTGCATAGTTTTTCCTTTTGGATGATAATGGCTGTTATAATTGCTATGTGACATACAGTCTGGGAGGTCTATCCCAATGTGAAAGTTTATACACATTGTATTTTCAGGTATGAGTTTCTGTTTCTGCTACACAAGGACAGTAATGAGGCATAACTACTGTTACTGTAGAATTTAATCAAAACCTTGTGGAAACCAGTGAGTAAGTGTATTGTTCTTCATTTAAAATAAATGTAAAAAACAGTCATATTTTATGGAACCAGCTAGCTGAAACTACAGCAACCTCTGCCCAAAGAACAACTGTGAACCACACAGCTAAAGAGATTTTTTTGACATCTCTAATTAACAATCCAAAAGGCTGGGGAATTGAAAAGACACACTGTATTTGTCTGTATATGCAAAGTAACCAGCAAAACGAAGGGCTATTCACATATAGCTGGCAGCTATATGGCAGCTAGATGCAGGAAATGGCTAAAAAGAAGGAGCTGCTGGATAAAGCCTTGCCTGAAAGTAGAACCGTAATCAGATAAACTACTTGTGGTTGCTTAATTCCTATCGTGATCAGAAAAATAGGACTTTTCACATTCTCTGTATCTAGGATCATATGAAGAAAGACCCAACAGCATCTTGCCCCTTCAACTGTTTCTTCTCTAGTGGAAGTAATACGCTGCTAAATGTCCAAAATTTGATAGCTACCTGAGTCAGTAATAGGAAACTGTATAAATGCTTCATGTACTTCATGTAGGCATCATGCTCAGTCTTCACAAACTTATCACGAGAGTTCAAGATTTTATGCCTTTTTAAAGTCACAGTTCTTGGAAACATGAAAATCTCAGCTTCTACTACTGAATTCAATATGTTTCTAACTTTCACAATTTTAGAGAACATCCTGAAAAGCAATGATGTAAGTGTAGTTTAAAAATCTGAGATGCAGAAACCATAGAAAAGAGAGCACCCTGCGTCTTTTTTTCTCCCTCAAGAATTTCAGAGTTTGGGATTAGTAATTCTGCCTGTTTAGAGAACTACATTGTAACTTCAATAATTACTTGTTGCTTCTTTAATTCAGGTTTCAGTACCTGTCTATATATGGTTTAATTATTGTGTGTAATATTTAGGGGGACACTTGCAGTACAGCATAAGGGATTTGACTTTGGGAATCCTACTAAAGCTAATGGTGGTTGTACGTCTCACATACATTGCATTGGAAATTTGTCCCCAAATGTCCTTTGTGTGCACTTCGTTTCCTCTTGAACTCCCCAAAATCGCATGGTGCGCGCCTGCCTGAATTCAGATCACCCTGAATGCTGCACTGCCGCTTTGCCCTATTGTGGCACTGGCTGCTCCCCTGCCATCCAGAAACAGCTTTAGTGCTGTGCTGGTGCTTTTAATTGTCAGTCTCCTGGTGCTTGTGAACAGCGCATATATACAGATGCGCTGCCACAGTCAGTGCAGCTCTAGCAGACAAAGTGTGCTATTGTAATATAGGACAGGTGGCAGGTACAAAACCCATGAATACAGGATTTCTCCTCTGTACACATCCACACACAGAAAAAGAGGCCGGACAGCACATTTCCCCCCAACAACTCCGTGAAGATTAAAAAGCATAGTTTCTATCCAGGGGTCATAATTTCAACTAAACACACAGGAGCAAAACAAACAACGCATGCCTAAAATAATCAGTTCTAGTGTAAACAGTGCAAACGGCCAGCTCTCCCGTGCTTTAATCTGAACCCTGAAGCTGAAGTGCTACGTGGCGGTGAGCGACCCCCCATGGGATGAGCCGTGGCTGCTCCCCGCCTGCGGGGCCGGGAGCTGAGGAGCGCGGCAGGCGGCGGTGCCATCTCGCACCAGCAGGTGAGGGCCTTCTGCTGCCTGCAGGTCAGCGTCCCCAGGGCTTCTGGTCTTTATAGAACTAATAAAGGATTGCTATACCAGCCTTATTGCTTATATGCCTTTTATTTCCACATATATTTTTTGATGCTGAGAATTAAAATTAATCCCATGAATAATATGCATACAGCACTTTGAAATAGTTACATACCCTATCCTCTATCTGTGTTGTCCTACTAGATAAGGCTATCCACATACTTTATTACCCCCCCAAATTTTATTTCAGAGGATACCAGGAAATCTTAGCTTGGTGGTTAAAAAAAGCCTTTCCAGGGGAAGCCTGAGTGCCCTCAGAGGGCTTGAATTTTCAGTATTTTCAAGTTACAGTAATCCTGCCTAACATTTACTATTTCAAACCACTTTTACTAAAAGTTAATAGGTATAGTAGGCCCAATATTACTGCAATCAGCTTTTTTTCATTTCATAAAAAATATTTTAATTTATACCTGAAGAATTTTATTGATACCTAAACAATTCTACCAATGCTGGTAGGGTCCCTGACCTAAAATGCATGTCTAACTACTCATACGATTTTTGCTTAAGCAAATATTTTTTTCACAGTCAGGCAACACTTAATCTAACCAACATTTACTCAGATCAATATATTTTAATTGAAACTAATGGCAGATAGCTTAAACCAACAGATTTTTCACTGAACTAAGTACATTAAATCAATACATTGCTAAAAATTGCTATATCTTGTATAAAAGGTATTTTATTCTTAGCTAAATTCATTTTATTGAAACACATGCATATTAACAGTAATCAAAATACTGATATTTAGACACTGCACTGATGACATCGGTACATTTAGAAAAATATAGACAAACTTACACAAACAAGCTATATAACACAAAGGGCTAATTTGCTGAGAGTTAAAGAAAAAGGAGACTGTGCTACAAACTATTCATTGAATCTTGGGCAAAGCACTTAGACGAGTAATTTAGGCCTGGATTCCTCCCAGCTAACATTACAAATGTAAGTGAGGCACCTCTCTGTTTAGTCTTGCTCTCTGTACAATAGCCTGTTAGAGGTGATTCTCTTTACATTGATTATTCAGGGAGCTTACAACAACTAATGCAGCTGTTTCAACGAAGTATTTAAAATTAGGTGAAACCTACCATTCATGGCTGTGCCTGCAAAGTCCATGGATATAAGAGAGAATTAGGTGCCTAGATATCTGTTGAAATCAGCACACCTCTATCTCTTCATAGCTCAGGTTCTCTCAGGTGAAATGAGGACAATAGTACTTTTACAACTCTTGTCCTCTTTGACTGTAAGCTTTTGGGCCAGGGGCTGTCTGTGATTATGTGCTGCGACAACACATCACAACAGGCCTCAGTCACATCTATTATAATAGCAAGCTGATTGCAAAGACACAATTGGAAGAACTAGTGGCTTAGTGAGAAATCAGTGGCATTTACACATCTGGTACTTTCATATTTTCAGCAGGAGATAGACAAGAGCAGAGATACCACTGTGTATATACATTAAAGCACAAAATCATTGAAGCAAAAGGGTGGGGTGGAGGCTGGTATGTGGTCATCTGTTTCTGTATTCAGTCACAATTACAGCATATTTAGATGACTAATTGCATGCCCAAGTTTAGTGGATGAATTTGTATGTGTAATTATGATTTATTGAAATGCACTGTGTTTGCAGTGTTTGGCTCTGTGTTTCCATCTGACCGAGAAATTTTCTTTTTCACTCTCCTTGTGTTAACTTCACATGTAAAATGCAAAAGATGACCATAACCAATAGAAGCAGTATGTTAGATAGAGTATGGCAAAAATAGTGGCTGAACTGTAACCATCTATCCTGCAACTGGATCGGAGAGAGTCCCTGGGCTGGGGTGGGACCCTGGTGACCTTGGTTAAAACCCAGGCAGTCGCAAGGGCTACTCTTGCTTACAGAATCACGTTATGGGAGGCAGATCTGCTGCTAAAATATCATTTGTTGGAAATGTTATTTGCCTTTGAAAAAGCAACCTCCATTTTTCAATAAGGCACTTTCCAGAAGACAAAGAATCCTCTGTAACTGCCCCAAATACTTCTCAAAACTGTTCCCTGATCTTTTCACATGAAGGGAGAGCAGAAGCTGCTGAGCCAATGTCATTTCTTAAACAGGAGCAACATCATGCCTACACACCACAGAGAAAATATTTCTTCCTTTGCTTCCCCTTAGTTCCATAGTATCCAGCTGAGAGACCTGAGCTAAGCACTGAGGAGAGGAGAGGATTTATCCTTTATCCATCTCAGAGGATGCTTTAGACAATATAAAGCTTTGTTTTTATTTGATAAACCTTCTAAAAGGAAACTCTTTCAACTTCTGAAGTGGTTGCCAGGACTCCCTGTCCCATGAGAAGGTAAGGTGGCAGCCACATGACATATGGGCAGGATTTTATGAATCCTGCAAAGAGGTTAGAGAGTCTGTCTCACTTTCAAAGAGATGCCACTGTATTTATAAGATGGCCTGTACCAAGGGAGAATTGAACTGCAACATGCAGCCCTTACATTCTGTAATAGTTTGCTTTAATTAAAAGTAGAGATGTTCCTAAATAAAACTCCACATCAGGACATCCTCTCTTCAAACTTTGGGAAAAATCAGATAATGCAATGATTTTTGCTTAACTTCCTTTTTTTTTTTTTTTTTTCCCCCATAATGTGACTTGACCAAAGTTTGGAGCTGACAACTCTGGAGCTAGAGATCCAAAATTCCTTGAAAACTAAGTAGATGGACCATACTATTTCATTTTCCATGTACCTAATCCACATAATTTATGATTCCCACAGATCAAGATCTAAAAATTCAGGCCAATTTGCTGAAATCAGGAGCAGAGGAAGTAAACAACATTGACATTTCAGAGCAAGCCCCTATCAGGTTCAGTTGTCCTTGTTGTTATGGAAGCTACTGATGTAAAGGGAAACTTTTGGAATGGAAGAATAGAAAAAAATGTACCCTAGTTGAGAGAGAAGCATGATGCTGTTGATTCTTCCGAGAAATATGTTTGAAATCTCAGCTCTGTTCCTGCCCTGACAGAGATTGTGTAAACTGAAATAGGATCCTTCTTAATCTGAAACCTGGCTAGCTGGAGAAGGAAAAAAAAAAAAAAGAATCCCAGAGTTCCTAGGATATTAGTGTCTTTTCCTGTGTCTTCTCATCCAAATACCCTGTCAAGTAGACAAAAGTATCTGAACCAGGAGAAAGGGCAGTCTTTTGTGAACCAGCCTCTCCTGATACACTGTTCAGATTTCTGCACACTTTAGAGTCCTCATTATTTAGCAAGACCTTAGACTGTATCCTTTAAACAAGTAGCAATATCCATTTAACAAACAGGTTCCTTCTCAACTCAACAGTCAAGTGCCATTACCTATTTAGCGAGTAATTTAGTTGAGATGTTGCACACAGTACATTCCTCTTGTATGTTCAATTAATTCCTCACAACTGGCCCAGACTTGCTGCTCTTCAAACAATTGTGTAGAGATTTAGAAATGGTAGTATATTTAGCCAGAAAATGAAAGGGAGGGAGAGATGACCAGTCTTCTTCTTGTTAGTCTTTGTAAAATACTCTTCACACAGGACAGTTTTATACGTTACAGTGTATAACATACCCTGTCTGTCTGAGCAAGTGGGTATCTCATTCACCCACATGCAATTTGCAACTACTTGTCAACTGTAACAATTAATTACAGCTGTGGCATGTCGATATTTGTACAAAGTCTTGGGATATAAAATATAATTTCAGAGTTTGTTAATTATTACTAATAGATAGGAGTGCTTTGGCTGACCTGATATTGTGGGATTGTATGGTATTTTTTATTTTTAAGGCGGTCTGTAAGATACAAACTTACAACCCCGCATATAACTTACTCTGGCTCATTGGCTGGCCCCAGACAAGGGTTGAACAGGGTAAAGTCTTGCTAGCACAGAACATCAGCACTTTTTAATTACACTATTATGTGGTATAAGGTGGGCTGGTGAGATGACCTACAGGAGGAAGTCAGCACTTTTTGAGTGAGTACCAGCATATTTTTACATTTGCTTCCTTCAGCCTTCTATTCTCTTTCAAATGGATCAAGTTCCCTTTCTTCGGATCTTTAGCTTTTGTCCATTAGTACATCCCCGAAGACTATTTTGTCAAACAAAGCAAAACACTTTAAAGACGATTTTAAGTTCTTTTGAGAGTTAAAGCCAATGCTTTGTTTATGTATAGTGATTATTTACTGAGTTAGCACTCCCAAAAGGCAAATCTGCGTAGATACCAGAAAAATGCTTTAGATAATTGCTACTTGGTCTGATCTCCTGGTATTTTGTGGTGTTTTATGCAGTCTTAATGGCATCCACCTGAGATTCTCTGGGTACAAAAATGTTTTAAACCATGGTCCCTAATAAATTGTAAGGGAGTGATTTTCAAATCCCCATAGTAAGGAGTTCTGCTGAAAATATTCTTATGTCCAGGCTGCAGTTCTTGATAACATAATAAGAAATGGCTATACAAAACTTACAGCCATAAGAAAGATTAGGCAAAGAGATCATGATCACTGTAAGCCTAAATCCTACAATGAACAAATGTTTCCATTTAGTCTCTTTTCTACTTACTGTATTTTGAAAATTAATAGATTGCTTGCTGTGTGATGCTTTTCAATATTTTCTTAGTTTATGTTCTCAGATTTTTACTAAGAACTTCTTCTCTCTCTAAATACTGTTACCTTTAAAAACCATAAGAAGATCACCTTGGTTGACCTTCTTTAGTGACTCTATTTGAAGGACACCTTTTAAAGGGTATTTGTTGATAGACCTCTTTTTTTTCTCTCTTGGATTTTTAAAATGTTGATGAGGACAAAACCACATCTAAAAACTCAAAGGTCCAATAAGCAGTAACTCTCTTTTATTTTGAACAAATAAATATCAACCAAGAAAACGTCAAGAGCTACAACTCCAAAAATTTAAAAATGTATAATTTTCATCTGTTTTTCTGTCCAAGACATTAAAATATTGTCAGCTCCTGAAAGACGCAGAAAAACTGCAGGGTAACCTATACTTTGAGATTTGATGAACAAGGAAGAGTAACTACATTTCTGAGATGTTTTTAATAAGAACAACTCTGGGATAATGCATTAGACTATTTTGACACCAAACTGATGCTATCAGTGATTTTTCATTACTCCACACTCTACACACCTCTTCCTAAACCAGTGCTGACCACACAGCTTGGTACAATTGAGAAGCTGAGCTCTATTTCCATTTGATATTTTCCCTGCCAATTCAATGTTAATATTCACATGCAATAGACTGAGATAACAATACAAAAACTGTATTATTCTCTAAAATATCCTTTGCTGTCTAAATCCATTGTACCGCTTGGGAGCTGGTTAGTTAATTATTAAAACAATATCTAAAAATAATCAACTTCCAGAAAATCAGCAGGCCAAATTCTCCTCTCATTCATCCCCACACAGCACCACAATATATTCCAGTGTGTGAGGGTGGATTATAGAAAACGGTGTCAAATTATTACTTTTCAATAGCGGATAATTCATGTTGTAGGAAACAGCCAACCCTGTTGCAGGGTTGTAGGAAACAGCCTAACTGCTTTACAGATAGCTATTACATCCCTTACCCTCTCTTTATCGTGTCCTTTACCTGCCAGCTACAAGCACAGTATTTGTTAAAGGAAGACCTAGGTATCCTTGCAAGATCTCTTTCATCTCTCATTGTAGATAGGATCTGGCAAAGAAAGAGTAACACATTATTTTTACACAAAGACAACTGTCACATTATTTCCCCAGTGGCCAATCACCCTGCAGGGGACAGCTTCATCTATATTGTACCTGCTTAACATACTTCATTAACTCTGTCAATTACCAGCTACCTCAGCACCTTTGGTGCTGGCATTACACAATTTATTCTTTCCATGTCCGAAGCAGTACCATTCCAAGAGCCCCCTTCGTAATGCAAGCAGGGGGATATTAATCTTAAAAATGTATATTAGGGACAATTAAAATAGATTTTCAAGGTGGTTTATGGCTTGTTTTTCAATGGTGCTCAGCACCTACTACTATCATTGAATCTAGAATATATGGGAAAGCCGTTCTAAAAAACAGACACATGTCTATTAGAGGTGACTATATTTTTCTTTGACAGAGACTTTCTGGAGAAGCTTTCATTGCCAAAATATAGTAGCTAACTTTTCTAATTTACCATTTTCTTTTAAGCTTAACTTGAAAGCTAAAGAAATAGAGCCTTAACTTTAGTTATTTTATTGAGGTTTCTAGGTTAGGAGCAGAGTGGTATGTTTACTCTGGGGTCCTTCTAGAGGCACTGGAGAAAGATGTGCCCTTCCGAAGGGAAATGCAGCTGGCCTAAGCACTGAGTGGGAAGTTGCTTAGATCCACTGACTGTGTGAGACATGCTACATCTATCTGCAGAGCCTCCATTAAGTGCCTTTTCATTAAGTGCAGCACTTGGAAAATTCTGTCAGAAGCAGGACTTTCAGTTTTATGGAAAGAGCTAGCAAGTGGCTGCAGGTGGCCAGCAGGTAATTTCAGGTGGCTGCAATGGCCAACAGAAAGGTGGGTTTGGGTGAGGAGCTGAAATTTGGAGCTGGAAGTGAGGTGATGTTAAGGCTGGGACTCTAAATTCAGGACCAGGTGCTGGGTGGGGAAAGAGGACTTGGGAGCAGTAGAGCAGCAAAGATGCAAGGAGGCTATGGAGAGAGAAGGGGTAAAACCAGGAAGACCATTTGGCTGTGCTAGCACATATCAGTGCAAGTAATTCTCTGCTTTAGTATTAATCTCTGTTTATGCAATTGATGTCTGTGAATGAGCTTGGTTCACATAAGGAAGTAACTTGGGGGAGCACCAGTGGGTAAAAAGGCCCCCCTCACAACAGGGCGATTGTGGGGAAAGAACAGATTTACAGGACTACTGTCTGCCTCCCTGCCTGATCCTCTTTTTTTGCTGCCTGGAACGTGATGGGCTTCTTCAAAGAATACTTTTGCAACTTAGAAACCCTGTATTTTCATAGAAAAAAATCAAACAGTAAATGACCTAATGCCTGTTACAAAGACACCTGATTAAAGCAAATTCAACAGACAGTTCAGAGCAGACTAGCATCAAACATTCTGAAAGGGAATAGATGAACCAAGAAAATTGAAAGTCAGTGGAAATCATAAATACCTCCTGATTATGTGGAGTTTTCCCAGTCACTTTTCAAAAGAAGCCAGGAACATGTGATCTCTCTGCCCCTGCTCTAATTAGGCTGAAAGGCGAATCCTTCAAAAGAGGGAGGTATTGCTTGCAGTTACCCATTCCAGTTGTGGAGTCAGTTGCTAAGTTGCAGGGTTTTGCATGCTTCAACTTTCCAAATAAATGCTTCTTACAACTGATTATTTTATTGCTTCTGCTTTTCTCTTCATGAGTATGTTTCTTTTTTCTTTTTTTTTTCCTACCACATCAGTGTATTTCCTTTGACTGTAGATGCTGCATACTTCTGCAGGTATTGATCAGAGTAGTTTCTCTGATTTGTCTGAGAGCAAACAGCATTACCTGTAATTTTTCCCCATGCTATGGCATTGTAGAATATGATGTTTCAGTACATCAGTTAGCTTTACAATACCATAATCCCATATTAAGAAACAGCAGATACCTATTGCCATATGCTACATTTGTACCTTCACTACCATTCAATACACCCCGGGGGGCATTATGGCATTCCAAGTACAGCTAAAATGCAAATATAGCCTAAACGCATGAGGAAAAGGGTCTACATAGATGGGATCATCTCTGCAATAACTGTACATTCCTGAACACATCCTTACTTAATAATGCTGGTAAGATTTCTTTTAGTATTAGTAGGACAATCATTTAAAGAGAACTCTCTATTTGCAATAAAAATAAAAGCTTGTAATTCTCTGATGCGCCCACAACTTGAATTTTTGAATTAGTCCAGGGGGGCTTCAGGAATTGCAAAACCCTGTGAACTAGTTCCAGTTCTGAAAAAGCTGTTTGTTCATAGCCAGGTGTAGTACTATTTTTTTCCTTAAATAAAAATGAACACTGTGCAAACACCAGCTGACTCCTTTTTAATCTGTCAGCACATTCTTTACATCTGTGCATTAACATTATTATCACAAACTCAGAGTGTTACTGCAAAAATTATCAGAGTCCTCAAAATGTACTCTCTGCAGCTTCCATTGGAATACAACTTAAATGCATTAATGTGAAAACAAGCAAGCTTTAGGAGGGAAAAATAGGCTTTTCATTTTCACAGAAGATTAGCCAAGGTTTCCTTCATATGTACGCACTGGGTAAATATTTTGTATTTAGTACAATTTTGTCTTCTGACATATAGGTGGCCTTGATAACATTTTCCGTTGCATTCACTTAAAATATTAAGTGTTGATGAAAAGACCCAGTCTGATGGAGAAGGATACAGGATATGGCATATCTTACAATCTTACAATTAGCTTGTAAGAATGGAACCTCTATTTGAGTATTTGTGTGTCTATTTGTAGGAAAAAAATACAAACATCTTTTTCTTGTTTAGAGAGATGACCTTTTACGTTATAGTACAATGCTTGGAAGCACAGTTATTTTTAATTGTTTTATACGCCTACTGAGACCGTTCTGCATGTCAGTTTGTTATGTATAGCACTGAGTCACATTGTTTGGTCAATGAATCTTTTGGTGACTTGATATTTATGTTAAAGTCTGAACAGAAGTTGTGGAAGCATTGAGTTCTGGGTTTTGCTGGTTTGGAGTTTTTTCTTTTCATTTTTTTTACCGTCAGTCTAGCTGTATACCTAATGAGGTGACAGAAAGAATTAAAAATGACAGATTGTTTTGGCTGCAGTGGGGCCATCTGAGATATATTTTCCTATAATACAGCTCAATAAACCCAGCTTGCGGAAAGCCCTCTCTCTGCATGTGATTCATTGCTGCAGCAAGGGTACTGGTGGAGGTTTAAAGAAGAGATGGTGGTGGGCCGGGCAGCAGGGAGCAGGGACCGCTGTCAGGCGGCAGCACTGGCGGCTGCCCAGGGCTGGCCCCGCCACAAAGCCCCACTCCCTAAAACACCTAATTAGAAGTTGCATGTGTTGGCTAATGCACGTGTATTTCTGGCCAAATACCTTGTAAACCTGTAGCTTCCCGTCCACAACGCGCTCGCGGAAGCGTGGCTGCACCTTCTCCAAGCCTGCAGGCAGAGGAGGCGTGGTGGCGGGAAACAGTCATCACGGGGACTGGCGTTAGGCTCTGCGTCTGCAGTAATAAATGGCTCAACATCCACGTGCCATTTCGCTGCTGTGTGTCTGGTGCAACAATAAAACATATCAGAAGAGATTCCTCAGGACAGAATGGTTAACTACAGGTGTTAGACTGATAGCTGGCATAATTAAGAAAAAAAATCTGTCATTTCACAGACCGTGCAGAATAAATTCCAGATATCTGTGCGTAATCTTTCAAAGTACCTTTATCTCCAGAGCCAGTGAGGATGACCACAGAATACCCTGAACTCAATTATGTACTTTCTGATTATCATATTTTTATTTCTCAAGACACAGGGCTAATAAGAAAGATCAAAAAATGTTTGAACCAGAGTAATTTCAAATGTCAAGAACTAGTTACTCTTACAACAAGCTCCCAGGTCTTGACAATGTAAGCTGTTCTCTGTTTGGTTTGATTTCTCTTGGGGAGTAGAAACGAGGGACTGGGGGATTTAAAGTGACTTTGTACTGTGGAATCAACATATGCTTTTGAGACCTGCATTTGACACTGGCTTTGAGGTGGTTTGTTATGTTTCCTTTTCTTTTTTTTGGAGTGTGTTGGCTTTTCTTTTTTTTCCTTTTTTTTCCCAGAGAGGAACCTGCAGAGGCATTGCAATCTATTATCACTGCGTTTCTACTTAGTGCTTTGGATCAGAAGAATTTAAACAGGTAAGAGTCTGCAGGAAGGAAGAATCCAAAAGACAAAATTCACATCAGAAATTTACTTTAGGAGAGAAAGTATTTTTGCCAACAATATGAGTAATAAAAAGGGAGGGAGAAGAAGTGGATTCCTCTGCAACAGAAAATAAAAAATAAACTTCCGTTTTCCAAAATGATTCTTTGAAAAAGGATTCAGAGGATGCCTGTTTTTGTTCTCTTTACATTTCTTTGTGTTCAAGGAGAGGTACGTGTATGGATGTTGAGGAGAAAATTGTGCTTCTCCACAGATGTTCTGCATGTATAGCTTCCTACAAGGGAGGAAATAGCTTGAGCCTGAAGGTCTATAGTTTTTGACTGCAAGGCATAAGGCTACTGTTGTGGTCTGCTTTTTTGAGATGCTGAGCAGCCATAAATACAGTTGAAGTCAAGGGGAGCCACATATACTAAGCAGTATCAAAAATCAGATGCTACATCTGAGGTGGGATGAGGGCGGTGATTCGGTTCCTCACTCTCCTGCTGGCTAATCAAGGGAAGAAGTGGGAAGAAGCTGAGTGCTCCACCCTCCCACCCAGGGCAATGTACTGCAGCAGTCAGCAAGAGGAAGGAGCTAATTAAAAGTCAAAACTTTGTAATGAGACAGGTAGCCTTGTTCCCATTAGGACTTCGATGGAAAAGAGAAAGTGAAAATAATTTCTTTTAGATCTTATCCCTAGGCTGATAATTCAACTTGCCAGTTATTTCGGTCTTGGACAAACTCGCCGATTCTGAAAACTAAAAAAGAAGATGGAAAAATACTGCAAGTAATCATGCAAAATACAATTCTGAGGATAGCTTCAAAAGAACAAAACATAACTGTTTTCACTGAGATCAATCATGTTAGTTTTCTGTGTGTGTGTGGGGGGGGGGGAGTTCAGTCCTAATTATCAGTGCCAAGCAGGAATCACAGATTAGACACTATTGAAGCTATTTTTAAGTTTAGCTTATTGAAACCTGTTCTTTTCAATGAAGCTGTTCAGAACAAACTCAGCTTTTAGATTCTCCAGTATATTGCTCGTAGTATCCTAGAAGGAACGAAGCAGATGTGGATAACTCCTCCTGGGACCAAGACCATTGCAAGGAGTTTAGAGACTCACATGCACACATTAAATTAGTCAAGCATTTGAAGGTGGGATGGAAGGGCTCTGTTTCTTGACTATGCAAAAAATTGCTGTTCAGGGTTTTTTCCTAAAACTCTTTTTGAATTTGAGAGTCCTTTTCTCATTGTGAGAATGTCGTTTGAATTGCCTTATGTCTTTTGAAAATGTCTATGGTTTTAGGCAATTACAATCCTGGGCATTTAAATTAAACTTTCAGCAAGAAAGGCAAAGGCTGCATCAAGGCAAGCAAGGATCCTGGGCTGTGCCTCCCAGCAGGGTGGCATCCAGGAAAAAAAAATTCATGACAGGTGACCATAGTCTGTCTGGCAGTTTGAATGGGATGCAGGGATGGAAGGATCAAATAAAGAGGGGCATATACTTTGAGAGTTATTTGTTTTAATCTAAGTCTAGCCTACATTAGGTTTAGTAAGAAGGGCCTAGGAAAGAAAAGAAGTTAGAAGGGGAGAAGAGAAAGACAGGCAGAGAGAAAAATATGCTGAGATATGTTGGAAAAGGGCAGAAAATATGAGGATGGCAGCTAGACCTGATCCAAAAAAGAAAGCAAGCATAGCAAGTTGTGAAGTGCTACAAAATAGGATACAAGGAAGGCAGACAGAAAAAATCTGAATTACCAGAATTTTTACGTGATTCAGTGTGCACCCATGCATGTATATATGTGTAATCTCTTCACATATATAAAATGCCTACATTTAGTCCAAAAATGCAAATATATATCTTCAAGAAGCTACAGTAAACTGAATGCTAATCTCATCTGCGCTTGTGCTCTGAGAGAGTAATGCTTAGTCTATATTAGCAATTACAGTAGACAAAACAGACAAAAGAGTGGGTCTGTAGAGTGAACCAGTAGGCATTTGAGAGCCGTTGACAGCATTATATGTATTTCAGGCAGCTCAGTTTGGGAAAAGAGCTAGTCTAGCCCTGCGAAGCAAATGCCCATTATGGGCTGGAGCTGGTGAGGTGTGCTTATGGGGTGCATCTTCCTGTTTGGTTTATTACGAAGGAGGCCGGCTTGCACGTTCCAGGTCCCCTCCATGTTGTAAACCGAGGCACAGTGAGTGGGAGTGACGGGAAGACTCAAATGCTAATGCAGACTTGCTGCAATAAGTCAAACAAGCATCTGCATTCTTTCCCTGGTGCAGCTTGTATAGCTGTCAGTAAAACCAAAATCTGATGGTTTTGTACAGAGCTATTTTATGTACAAAAAGGGAGGATTTTGAAACCTATTCAGGATCCTACATTATGCTTGTATAGCGAACTAAGAGTCCAAAAGGTTTGTGCATTATTAATGACATAGTGAAAGTGCTCTAGAATCAGCTTTCATCTAAATAAAGGTGGTGATGTTTATCTGTAACCTTTGCATTCATTGTTGTCTTGAGTGCACAGTGCTTCCTGTTGGTATGTATGTTATTGATTTGCTGACTAATCTTTTTATCTGATCATTATAGATTGTAACTCTCAGTCCATAACCTTTAGACATAGTGATATTGTGGCTAAATAAAACCCAGATGCAAAATAATTAACAAGTTCCCATACTGACATATCCTTTCTGCAAATAGTTTAAGCAAATCTCATATTTGACAACTAGAAGCAGTATTTTTAGAGAAAAGTGTAAATAGAAGATGAATATACAATCTTTAGTTCCTTAATATAAATTACTCAAGAAGAAATAGTAAGTTGCCTTGGGGAAATCAACAGCTTCTTCAATTGGATTGCTTCTGTCACTGCATGGACACAGTCTTGTTTGATGTCCTCCTACCATTTGTCTTGTATGGAGTCTTTTATCTAAATCCAAAGCAATGCAGTCATCACTGCTGCAATTCAATAATGGCTCCACAGGAGCTGTCATCCACAGTTTGCTATTCATCTTGTAAAGCCTTTGAGTTTTCAAAGTACCCACTAAGGTTGGTATTTCAATGCTGTGGACAGATCACTTAAGGTTCTTTTGTATTTTCAAAATAGGTCTAAACTGAGGGTGAGCAGATATCGAAATGCCCCGCTTACTGTGCCTGGGTGCCAAAGGAGGCCATGGAAGTGTCAAAAGGTAATTAGATAGTCAGACCCACCTCCCAGTCAAAAATGTGTGACTTTGTGGGCTTGAATCACACTTTGACTCACTACTGGCATTGCCTGTGGGAATGAGCCCCCTGAAATAAGGGGAAAATAGACAAAGGGAGGGAAAAAAAATTGGAATTATCCACAAGCAGCCCCAGGAAGTGAAAAACTACTGTGTGATAACAACATAAAATCTAAAGCATAGAGAGAACTTACATCATTTCTACTCAAATTTAAGATGCCCTTTATTCCATTTGATATAGATTTAGAAAGCAGAGGTCACTTTGGATTTGTAGGTTAGTGGCAGTCCTGAAGGAGTTCACATTTATCATGAGTCAAGAGTGTGGATATAGGCAACTGCTTAACAAGGTGCTGAGATTTTCCTTTCTTTTGTTTTTTTGAGGGAAATCCCTATGCACATTCTTACTATGTCATTTTACCTTGCCCAGCCTGAACATGTCTTTTAGTTTTTTGCTTTTTTTTTTTTAAGCAAAAGTGTAGCCATATTTGGGCACCTACCTGTGATAACTTAATACAGAACAGCAGATGGAGATGAAGTATATTCTTTGAAAATGGCAGCTAGCCTGGGTAGGGAAGCAATATTCTTACCTGAGCTCAACTTTGGCCAGGATGCTTAATTTATATATATCATTTTCTTATGGGATGTACCATGCTTTCCTCAGTCTACCTACACAGTTTGGAGTGTTACCTGCAAAAACGGCCTCTGTGGGGATGGTTCGTTTCAGTATGCTGGGATCTTTGCCTCCTCTGCCAGAACCAATGCAACATCAAATCCATCTTTATTGAAAAGCAAACAAAAATACTTTAGTTTTTTAAATTTCCTAAATTCAACCCTATGAATTTATGAGACTGCCTTAGATTCAGGATTCTTTGGCACAACTACTATTTGTCTTCCCATGTTGCCTTTTTAGGGACAAGTAGCACAAATTACTTCATAGTTTCTTAGAGTATGTACTGGCATTAAGTAGTCTTCATGAGTATGGGAACATGGTCGTATAGAAGACTTACATTTTCCGTACATTTTGGTGCAGAAGAGATGCACAGAAGGACGGCTCAGAGGTGGCATCGCAAGCTATTGAACAGGTCCAACCTTTGCAGTCCTGTTTAAAAGGCTTCAGCAGCCTCGTGCTGTCACAGAAATCTTCACACTCTTGTCAGAGTCCTATACTGATCTGGATAGATCCTGCTTGGCTCTGTAGATGTTGCTCAGAGCGGGGAGGATTTCTTAACACAATGGAAATACAGCCCTGCTCTGTCTCTGTATTTTGTTGTCTTCCCTTCCTGAGCTAAATTGTACCAATTTCCCTGCTCAGAGCTCATTGCAGTGGCAGAGCTATGACTCACCTGGTAGTTTCTAAGACATCCAGGCATTCCCCTCTAAATCTCTTCATCCCCTTCAGCCTATTTTTAAATGCTTGGTCTCTGTTCTTAAGTGCTAGTATTGAACAAAATGTAAATATAGTGCAACCTCCGGTTTTAACCTTGGCCCTTTCTTATTCTAGTTAAATGTAATAAAAAGAGAGGTAACATGAAGATGTATATTCTTTTTTTTTAAGATGTTTATAATTCTTTAAAATACATGAGTCAGCTAAGCATTTGAAAGTAAAATATAGATATAAAATTATTCAGACAGGGTGATATAATATAGAATTTAAACTGAGCATATTTTAGCAGCACTGGGAAACTTTACCCCAGAGCTAATAATGTAATAGATCTATCTCACCAACAACTTGGAAGTTGCAACAGAGTTTTATCCACAAAGGAGAGTTCTCTGGCCTACTTTATTAAATGCCTTAGAGGACTTTGCCTGTGAGACTACATTTGAACAATGCAATTTATTAAAATCTCTGTTCTTATTTTTCATGCTTAAATTTTAGCCATTTTCTAAGCAAAAACATATAAAGAAATCCAAGAGGATAAATAAACATCATTCAATAAACATGTTGTGAAACAGGCATATAGGGAAAACATCCTATAGTTTATTGTCAACATCTCTTGTATAGTCATACGTATGCATCTGTCTCTATTACTTTGGTGCTTCAGACAAGTTGTGTTCTTGATTAAGAGGTTTTTTTCAAGTCTGAAGAAGAGCTGAGAAATAATTGAAAAATGACCCACTAAATACAGTCCTAATAAAAAAAAAGACTGAAGCAAATAGAAAAACTGTTGTTATTTCTTTATAAATGGAATTCATTTCAACTTTAACAAATCTTAATGCACTGAGTGCAAATTACAAATCACAGCAAAAAGATGCAGAAACAGGTTGAAGCTACATCATCTCACAATTCACTTGGGATGGACACTTCCACATTTTGGTGACCGTTATTTAACAATACTTTACAGTAACATACCATTGTGGTATGTACAAGTATTTAAATATATCCACTGAACAGGATTTTCCATGATGTAAAAATAGCAGAACTCAATATAATGATAATATAAATTAACAGTTATATCTGGAGTTTCTGCTTAGATTCAGTTATGTATTCTAGAGTTTAACTTGGAGTTTTAATGTAGTTCTTTTTGATCTGAGAAGTTTAAGTTCATTCCATTCAGTGGGAGCTATTAGATATCCAACAACAAAAATTATTATTATTACTTTTAAACCAGGCCATTTATGTAAGTACTAGTGTGTGGAGTTAGAACCTAACTGTAGGCAGCCAAATTTGCAAAGAGGTGTTAAGAATATCACAAAAATATTTTATTCACAGACATATGCCCTTCCCAAGTGCTGCCTACCTGCAAAGTTCAAAGAAAGCAAATTGACACAACTAAAAAATGTAGCAGGCTAATCATGGGCAATGAGAGGAGGAAATTCATACCACTTATTAGGCAATGCCAAAATCCAGGCACAGACAACTAAATTGTCACAACAAAAGTATCTAATTAACCTGTAACTCATTCCCAGTATATGGAGAGGTGCTAATGTGATAAAGGACTCTACCATGAAAAAGAAATGAAACAGATGAAATTTCCACGAGCTTATTGTCACAGGCAATCCAATTTAGAAAAAGAGAGAAAGGTATTTGATCTGACATTAATAACATTCATTTACCAATAGCTGCTGGAAAAAAACAAACCAGAATAAATCCTCCAGTAACTCAGGACACGAAGGAATGATTGAAGGTAAGGTGTGTGTGTGTGTGTGTGTGTGAGGGGGTCAGACGGGTGGGATTAATTATTAAGTAGGAAGACATGTAGTGGAAAAGTGACTGCTGCTTAAAACCCCACGTAAATGATTATCTCATAGAAAACCAGAGAAGAATATTTGACGTGGGAAACAATTAAAAATGCTAGAATTCCTTGTAAGTATCAGATAATAAACATTATTTTTAAGAAATAAAGTTACAAATCTGTGTAGAAAAATATCATCAAATGAGAAACTATTGCGGAGGGAGAAAATTAAGGACAAAATCTAGGGACTTTTTACTTTGACTGGGGGAAACTTTTCCTAGTCTGGACAGGCAAAAAGAAAGTCAATAGGGATAGATGAGAGGTGTGCATATGTGCTTTTCAGGAACTAAAATCTTGACGAGTGCTGCTCACATGACTCCTCCACAGAGAAGGATTGCTAGCAGTGTGCCTACATGGGGAACCTGCCGGTGCCCAGGGGCCTCATGGGTGGGAAACTGCTATAGAAATGCTGTGGGAGCTGATTCCCTGAACACAGCTGGCTGAGGAACGAATGAAATCAGGTAGTCTGAAGGCTTTGAAAAGAAAAATGTGAATTTCCTCAGAGGTAATTCAGAATATTTCACAATTATAACCTCATAACAAAAGGCAGGCGTTTATGATATAGAAAATAATGTGGAGACCTTACACAAAGTTTGCAATGCATGCAAGTTTTGCAGAGGCAAAGCTTCAGTAATATCGGAGCACTGGATAATTTCAATGTGTTTTAGTCCAGATTATTATCTTTTGTAAAGCTTCTTAAATACAAAACAAATGTCCAAACCTAGAATATAGGGTGGGGTTTTTTTAAGAACTTCTAATGCATGTTTTTACATTAAAAGGTTTGAAATTGGTCCTCTGTTTTATCACAGACTGTTTTGCCCTGGAATAATCCCTCTTTGGATGCTGTTCTGATCTATAGGACTAATCAGTTTGGGGAACTCTTTGGGGGACAGTCAAAGAAACGAAGCCCAGAGCAGAGAGAGCAAGGAGTCGAAGCAGGAGGTAATGAGCCATGGTGGCAGCTCTGAGGCCAGATGCAGTGTCTCATATGTCTTCTCCTATGCAGTGATGGAAAAACCCCACACAAGTAGGAGGGAAAGGATCAGTAAAAACATCCCCCTCTGCAATACTATATTGGCAGATCTTGGGCTAGGTAACTAAATATGTTTCCTCCTCATATTTACACTTTCTACAGGTAATGCCTTCCTTGTCTTTTTATTTCCAGCAGTTGGTAGAGTTGAGTTATAGGATTTAAAACTGGAATGAGACTGTTTTAAAATAATATTCCAGTGCAATGAAATGGAATGGTTTAATAGCTTACATTTACACAGAAACATGTGCACACACTCGCATGTACTGTGAAATGATGCCATCAAAATCATTTTGTAACTATATATTTGTACTTTCTCTCCTCCCTGTGTTTTCAGTGTCATGATACCCAAACCAGGGGCTTCCTTGCATCCTTCAGAAATAGAGCTGTTCTTATTTATAGCTCAGGGTTCAGATTCTTGTAGGTGCTAAAGCCAGCATGTGCTTTTCGCTTTTGGCACTAGCTCTGTGCACAGGGACACCTTGAAATAACTGAAATTTCTGAAGTCAACAGAACCTTCAGCTCCGAGCGCGACTCCTTTGGTTGCTCCCTTTTCTATATGTAATGCTCTGTCAGTATGACACCATCGTCTCTCACACTCTGTGCCAAGTGCAAAAGGTCGGATATACTTAATATGTTGGGTCTTGGAGCAGGAGCATTGTGTCACTGCACTGCACCTAGGAAAAGTATCTCTTAACTGGGATTGAAGCTGAAAGGAGTCCCATTACAAAGCAAATTCCTCTGCTGCAGGTTTTTGCAGCCTGGCTTCTTGTTCCTGAGCTCATTCTCTCTGCAAGGCCTAGAGCTTCTTGCAAGGACGAGGATCTATCTTGAAAGCAGGTTGCAGGACTTTGCCATTGCTTTCTGAAAATACACAGAAGCCAAGGAAAATATTCACAAAATTTTAATGAATTTTAATACTTGGATATACTGAATTCATCTCATGGTCTGACACTGGCCATTGTCAGAGACATGAAATAAAGAGAACTCGACTGGGATGTTTAATCTCTGGATGTTATGTCTCTAAATGCTGCTAAGACACAGAAGTACAAAAAATATCACATTTATGAACCAGCACTTGATTCATAAAAATTAATTACAAGCTAGAATGTCTGTGAGGTACAATACTGCAGGAGCAGAAAAGCTTGAGAGTAAAAGATTAAGTAATGAATGCCATTTAGAGATTATTTTGGTTTGTTTCTTTACCCCCCAAACTCTCTGTGACAGCACTGGTCACATTAGCAGTTTCCCATTGCCCTTCCAAGGATTCCATTGCGTGTACAACTGCATACGCAGAGGCTGACTCTTAGGTTTATCATTTCATATTATAAACACACATATTCTCTCTCAGCCCCAGCTGTAATATTTACACAACAGATTGGATTAGAACATTTGCAGGGAGCCTGTTATGAATACCCCTTCAGATAATTTTTGTGGGAAAACTTTTGTTTGCTGATTAGCTAGACATTAGCCTTCAGTGCAATATTTTTGACTGAGGTTGTTTGGAGGCTGCAAGGCTGGAAAAGGAGTGCAAAAATTCAGATACTTGCAAGATTATGTTTATATGGAATATTCCTTCTACTCTCTGTACTGCAGAGGCAGAAGCCAGCTCCAGGGCAGGAGCTACGTAACTGTGCTAGCACAGTGCTGAGCATGAGACAAAAGGTCCTGCTAAGGATATTGTAAGGTAATGAATACGTTCAGTATCATTTTGGATTTAAAACATAACTTTTAAATAATATAAGCCAAAGAAGAAAGTGAAAATGATAGACCTGCCCTTCAGTAGTGTTGTAAATTTTATACATGATTGAACTTGGAACGTTCCTTGCAGTTCCTCATATTTCCTTCCAGTGCATTTCTCGCCTCTTAAAGGTCTGCTCCCAGTCTCATGTCGCACATTTAATTGTTTGTAATTATAATTAGAATGTAAAAGATCCTCATCTTCCTGTGTGTTCATGAAGCCAGGAACACCTCTGATCACAGTGAACTCCTACAAAAGCATAATTACCTTTTTAAGGAAACGGATAAAGAAGAAAACTTACTTCCAGATTGAAACCTTGTGCAGTCTTGAGTAAACGATAAATGGAGGGAAATCATCTCAGATTTTAATAAGACTGGTGAAGCACAAATAGTTTAATCCAGGAAGACTAAGTACAACAAAAACCTGATTTGTGTGAGACAATGGTCCTGGTTTACTGCCAGGGCGAAGCTCATCTCTGTGCAGAGGGTCTCACCCAGAGCCTCTACAAATCCCATCCAAACCTTATTTTAAAGGCTTATGGAAGATTCAAGCAGTGCCCAGCCTTTATGATGTCCTTATGCACGTGTCTGGGTTTCACTTTGATGAGACAACTATGGAGGTTTGCAATTGGCTTCAGTGGCAGCAGAAGTGACATTTCTTAAGCCTTTTTTTTCCCTGCAAAAATCTCTCTGTAAATCGTAGCATTTGGTTCAAACCATTCCCCTTTTTCTCTCCTCATGCAGATTTTGTGGGGGAACTGTACTGAGAATCATGTTTCCAGCACACAGAAAATTAAAAAATTACTTGAGGTGCTTTCTAAGAATTGATTTTAGTTATCAGGCAGCTTTAGGCTATTTGATCCACTACATCAGAGCCCTGTGAATGTGAAAATTTAAACAAATGTTTTTGTCAGCAGAGATGAACACCTCCAGTAATAAAAGGCATGTTTGATGCATGCATGTGACTCTTTTCCTTTACGATCCATTTTTCTGTGACAGATCCACACAGTCAAAAGGGCTGGATATCCTTTCTTCAGATTTTCAGCTTGCTGCATTGTGTAAAATAATGCCCTGACAAGATTATCTGTAGTGAAGATATGGTATGATGAAGTCTGGTTCTGCAAAAAGATTCCTTAGGAAATGGCGCTCTGTAAACTTTACAGAGCTTTAAAACAGCCTGTGTCAAAAAAAGAGTGCTGAGTTTTTGTCCCGTTCCCCACCATCCCTAATAAAGTGGCTAATGTGAACTGCCTGAGTGTTAATTTTGATTTCTTTTCTTCTCTTTCATCAACTGAATGTCAAGATGATGTCTATATTTCATGCACATAAAGCAAATGTGGAAAGTTTCTCTGTGGATACCTCTTCTGCTTTTTAATAAATTCTTTCTTTTGCCTGAAGAGAATTAAAAGCTGACTTTTGACCTCCATTAATTTTTTTAATTTAATAGTTCTCTGCATGCATTAATAAATATTATTAACTATACTCTGGACTGCAGCATTTCCATTTCCTCTTCCTCCAGTGCTTTCTCATCTGCTGCAGCTGGTACCCAGTTGGAGAACAGATTAGGAAAAGCAGAGGGAAGAGAGAGAGGAGATCCAGGCCCATATTCCACCTCTTCCTCAGAAACGAACATGGGGGTATTAGCAAGTCTCTGCCTACCCAGGCTCTTTTAGAACTGACTGCTTCTCAAAGCAAAGCTATAATTATAAACTAACAGCTTCCTAATAGCAAATAATGCCATTTAAAATCCTGTAGGTTAAAAATGGTGAGAAGTTTTTTCAGAATATGATATCCTGACTAGCTCTGGCATGTGCATGTTTTTGGCCAGACTGGGCTCCCTTCATTCACCTCAAGCAGTCACCTTGATTTCAGTGGGGCTGCTCCTAGTGCCAGATAAATACCATTTAGAGTAGCAGCCTCCAAATCTTGCCTTTAATGTCCCTGTTCTTTCAGCAGATCTTCCAGTTTACCTCAGTGATAAATAATTGAGGTCCAAAGCAGGAAGAGACCGTAAGCATATATCCTGAAGTCAAGCTGTCGTTGCCACCTCTGAATGGCAGTATAAGCCATAAGATTTAAGACATGTCTATAGGTTTTGTGAAGCAAGCGGGTTAAAAAAGCCCAGTATCTGTCCATTCATTTTCTAGTAAGGTGAATAATATTTTGTTTGTTAGAGACAGGAGAAAGGGTGTCAACTAACAGGTATTACTAAGAGGTTATCCACTTCCCAGGCCTGTGGCTAGGCATTTATCATACAGGAACAATTGGCCCCTCTAGTGGAATCAACAATGTACTGCAATTGTATGCTTATAGTTACTTAAAATTAGCAATGCAAATAGAGCCACAGGTTTTAGCAAGATCCATAACACGGTGAATCGCTCACTCAGCGTCACAACATGAAGTGATCTTTTCGAAAATGTCCTATAGTGAATCCTTAAAATGAAGTCTTATTTTTTGGATGATGTCCAGAAAAGATAAAAAGCGCAGAAAAATGTCAGCCCTCCCACTTATAACTTCCTTTGTGCTTCTCAAGGCACAGCGTCTGCTTTGCAACCATCTCCTTTTCAATGCATGTTCTTTTCTCTGGAGGCTGTTTGAATATTGTACAATGCCAAGTACAGCTTTTGGCACTTCACAAGGAACCTGGGATAATAAATGAAAAGGATATGACCCTAACCATCCAAAAGGACTAATTCTTTTTCTGGTGTCATTTACATCAATGATTTTCATCTTTTTTCTGCATGCAGATCCCTAAATATTTTCAAGTGGAGGTTGCCATATGACAAATTCAAACCCTTTGGCAATAAGCTTGCCTTTTGTAGTTACCTTTTCTGAGCCCCTTAGAAGCAGTCTGTGGGTTGAAAATCCCTTATTTACATTTTACCACATAGCTTGTTTGGATTCAGATAGTTAATGACTGGGAAATATTTAAAAAGTATTTAATGGAATTTAAAAATAATAAAGGATAATTTTGCACCAAAGTTTTTACAAAGGTTATTGTCTGAAGCAACAGTTCAGGGTACTTTTCCATAAAAGAAATGGAAAATGTAGAAATAAATAGAATGAAGTAAGGAAGGGCAAATCATACGCACAGCACAAACACCCCCTCTCCTATTTCAAAAAGCTCTTTCATGCAGATCCTTCCTGGAACTCCTCCTTTGTTTATCTGTCACCACTTGCTTTGCCCACATCCTTCTGCATTTGAACTGCTGCCCCATGTTTTTCACTCTGTCTTCTTGCAACATCTGCTTTGGCATTTTGCAAAGTTAGACACACTAACAGCACTATCTAAAAAGGTGAAAGGTAAAAAAACAGGAGATAACTTTACTCACTCCAGAGAAACTTGCATCAACACAAATGAACACACACACACCCTCACACACACACACACACACACACACCCTTCTCCAAAATACAAAGCCTTGTTTTAGCTGACCATTAAAATAGTCCAAGGTTTCTAAGGCACTTTTGTTGGCTAGCTAAAGAGCACATCTTGGTCAGGCAGCCAATTTTTATTGGTCTTATCTGTGCTCCTTAAGCGGGTAACATTTCTGGAGGAATATGATGTATGTCATAAAAGGGCTGTGACACCCTTGCCCTTATGTGAAATGCTCACCTTACGACTAAGCTGAGGGTACAACATCAATTATGGCTTAAGAGTCAGTATTAAAACTAGTTTAGTGTGCCACAAAATGAAGGCAGGCAGTGCTCAGTAAAGTGGCTGCCTCAGTCTTGCACCATGCAGGTTGTGAACAGACTTCTGTGTTTCCCTTCGCTGACCTCAGAGAAGGACATGGTGAAGCTGGAGGCACCAGAAGTCCACAGGATGGTTAATTTTTACAGACATTTATGAACATAAATTGATCAATGAATTCATTATTCGCCCATCTAAGATACAAATGTCCACAAACCTCTTAGGAGGCCTGCTACCTGGGCACCTTTTCAAGAGCAAGAGCACATGGTATTAGCTTTAACCACAGTCACCTTTGCAAGGGGAAAAAGCTGGAAAAAGGAGTACTAAAGCTGAAGTCACTTGTTAAATTATCCTTAGAAAACTCTCAGACTGCAGGACAATGAATGTGAAATAAGAATAAAGAGAATTTATAAGTTACTTGAATGCAGAAAGGGTTGTGGCTTCATGAGTAGATAATTAAACATCTTGACAGGGGAATGGAAGAAGTTCAGTGATCCACTAGGTCTGGTTCAGCCGAAACTTCTGTGATCCATTTCACTGCATCTATCCCAGATGTTCGAGAACATGCGTGCATGTTAAAGAGTCCTCACATGGCCTTTAGTCAGAAGGGTGTTATAAAAAATTTCAATTCTGAATGCAGGCTTGTATCTTAGTCAACTTAGTCAACCATTTATTTTTTTCCCCATCTTATTTTGTCCTTAAGTTTTGTTTATCCCCGAGAAAGGTCTGTGATTTTCCCATTGACACTAAGGTCATTATGAACTCAATAGAAATGTCTGTCACATACTATTTTTCTACAAATCACAACATGATAGACCATAATGATGCCTTTTAAGATGTCAAATATGAGATGGTAACGAGTATTTTGGGAGATCTAAATGGCAGTGTCATTGGCAGGATGCTCCAGAACAGCACCCCTATACTATTAGAGAGGATCATGTCAATTCTTTTTTTTTCTCTTTTTTCCTTCTCTCCTTTCCTTCCTGCTTTTCTTTTCTTTTCTTTTCTTTTCTTTTCTTTTCTTTTCTTTTCTTTTCTTTTCTTTTCTTTTCTCTTCCTTTCCTTTCCTTTCCTTTCCTTTCCTTTCCTTTCCTTTCCTTTCCTTTCCTTTCCTTTCCTTTCCTCTTTTCTCTTTTTTCTCTTTTCTCTTTTCTCTTCTCTTTTCTTTTTTTCTTTCCTTTCCTTTCCTTTCTTTTCCTTTCCTTTCTTTTCCTTTCCTTTTCTCTTTTCTCTTTTCTTTTCTTTTCTTTTCTTTTCTTTTCTTTTCTTTTCTTTTCTCCTCTTCAATAAGTTATAAAGCTTTGCATTGCAGTTATTCTCATATTGGCTTTCTTCCTGCAGCAACATCTGCCAAGGTACAGCATTAATACTCACATAAAATTCCAGCGCAGGTGAGTCCCAGCACAGGTGCAGGTCTCCGATAGAGAACCCTTTAAACAAAGATCTGTAAGTATGTAGCAAACCATATTATTTGAAAGAAAAACAGAAACACATAGAAAAAGAGAGGGTTTAAAATATGTTTGTCCGATACTGGCTACATTGTGGATTCCAGCCAGATGATTCATTGTCTCCATTTTTGCTTCTGTAATTCCCACAACAACTACACCAAACATCCGAACGCTACTGCAGTCTGGTTTTATACACATAAAAGGGATTGCCTCTCTAAGGAATGGTTTTTGTTTCAAGAAATCACACTAAAGCTAAATATTAGTAGTTTTTGAAACACTCCTGAGTCCGGTCAAAGCACAGAGCTAAAGAATTCAATGTCTTATCTTTAAGAGAGAGCTCTGAACTGTAACGACTGTATATATTTTCTACAGCTGTCGAGAAAAGATCTGACATCAGTCCAAGATCAAATTAGAGATAACACCAAATCTGTATCAGGAAATAAAAGAAATACAAATCCTTGAAGGGCAGGTGTAAATTGGATAAGCCCAAATCCTATAAGACTAAGAGAATGCAAGAGGTATTCAAAGGCAAGAGCTAAAATTTAGGGTTTTGTATACCAGAAGAGTATTATATATATCATAACCACATGTAAGACTACATTTAAGCAGAAAGATTTGACTTCAGTTTGTATTCAAAGAGCTGAGGTATTTAAAAAAATTAAAAGCAAGAAGAAATTCAAGCATAACACTAAATTAGACTTACAAAAGTAGAAACATAGAAATTATAGGTAGGGCAAGGTACTACTGTAAATTGTGCTTATGAAAATAAAACTAGGAAATCCATCTGTTCTAGACAAATCAAAGCCAATGTTTGACATCATATGTAGCTGTAAATTCTAGACATATGTGTCTACAGTAGTGTTACTTGTGTGTTTAGAAGCAGAAAATTCATCTATAAATTGGAACAGTAAGCTAGAGAAGCCAGTAAGATAGAAGCCTGAAACTCAGAATAAAAACAAATCAGTTTTGTTAGCCTCTAACAGATTGAAATCCTGGCAGGGTAGGAGAAATGCAAGGGCCCTGCTGTGAGACTGAGGCAGGCGCCATAGTTTTTTCATGAAGGTAAATGCTAGTATGCTAATGAACCATTTCTGCCTGAAGGACTGATGTTTGAAAAGTTAAAGTTGTTTATAAAGTTTAGCAGAACTTTATAAGGCCTGTAAGGGTTCTGCTGGCACAAGAAGTGGAACTCAGCATCTTTACTCCATTCATAAATCCATGACTGAAACTAAAACAAATTAAATACCTGAAAAAAACTGCATGAGACTATTTTCCCACTGGATGGGAGGATCACTGGTCTCTAGCTGTCGTTCTGGACAGGTGTTAGACTAATCCGTTCATGAGAATTTACAGTGTTGGCCACTCCAGAACCTGCTCCTGCCACCTACTCCAATGTTTCACTACTTTTACCTTTTAAAAACCCTTTTTCTAATGTTTACTTGGGATCTTCCTAGCTGAATTAGCTTTCTGTCCTGTCTACCGTGGATATTGAAATATATTGTTCCCTTACTCCATGCAAGGATACACATCTGAATATTGGTGTCACAATCCTGCACTGGCTTCCAATCTTTCCTCAAAGATTTTGTTTTCCTCTGGACTCTGTGCAATTGCTCCACATCTTTCTTGGAGCAGGGATCCAATACTGAAGCCATATATGATTGCTGTGCCAACAGAAAATCTCCTTTAAGGGTACAGTGGGGTACATAGGCTAAAAATATACATCACATGTACCTCACATTCACCTTGTGATCTGCTATATCCCCCAGATATTTTTTCTAAAAGGCAGTGGCCTAGGCAGAGCCCTCCATATTGTGTTTGTATGGCTGATGTTTTATGTCTTTGCATTGTGTTATTCCACCATCACTTTTCATTTCATAAAAATTTCAAATTTGTCTAGCACATTTTGGATTCTAAGCAGGTCACCAGCATGTTAGAAGTCTTTCTGCATTTGCTGTCATACAAATATGATAATCATTTTTTCCAGACTTCCAGTCACTAGTAATAGAAATATTCAGTGATACTATGCTGAGAACAAACCCTTAAGGAAGCATAACACAAATATGACAATAAGCCACTGAGATTTCCTCCCTCTAGTACGGCTTTCAAATCATCTTATCTTGACTGCATTTCCTTGATTTGTTTATAAGAAACTTGTGATGTAGTGTCTCATGAAACATTTTTCAAAAGACCCAGTGAAATTAAGTTATATGGTTTCTGTCTTCTTGCAGATGGAAACATGGCTCGTTTGGTATGACTTCTTGTAAAATCTGTGTCAGACACAATAAATTTTTGATTTTCACCTAGGTGCCTACAAATTGTTTGATTATTTATTCTATTCTTTTGGGGGCCTGATCCTCTTTTCCCCCATTTTGAGACAGGCCTAAATTCTCTTCCTGTATGCTTTACTTTTGAGTTTGAAGTCTCATGTTTGAATTCATGTTTTAATCAAGTTGTTGCCATACTGTGCTTCATAGCTTTCCTCTGCAGTAAGATAGTCTGTGGTTTTGCTCTAATGTTACATCTTGCACCTCCTAGTTCTCCTTAATCATTCTTCCTGGATACCAGCATCACTGGAGAACTCACCTATCAATTCCCTGAATTTACTGAAGTCTGCCTTTTAGAAATCCGTTGTTTTTAGTTTGTCATTCTTCTGCTATCCCGTCCTAAGCATCTTAAACTCTATTACTCCATGGTAATGCTCATGTGCTAATTCTCAAACAGTTTCTCTTGTTGGTTAGAGACGCATTCAGAAAAGCCACTCATCCCATTGCTTTCCTATCCTTCCACAGAAAAAAATATCTCACCAATGCATTCATGGACTTGCTGGACAGCTCATGCTCTCACATATTACTTTCGCAATAGATACTTGAGTAGTTAAATCACCAACAGTTTGCACATTACGGTATGACAGAACGGAGCTCTTCTGTCTATGTGCCTGGATGAGAGGTTTACAGAGAAACAGCAGTCCTTGTATCTTGGTAGAATATGTAGTCACTCAGAAGGAAAATAAAGGAAAATTATTTCTGATAGATGCTAGTAGAGAAAATCAATAAATGTTTGCCTTTTACAATAAATACAGTCTAATAATATCCATGTCCAATTTGGCTTTAATTTCTTAGTTTTGTAACATTGGCTTAAAAAAGATTATTGTTATCTTCTGTGTTCCTGGATACTGACTAAGCTTGCAAGCAAAAGGAGCCTAAATTCTAACAACCTTTACCATTTATTAAAAGTCAAGGATATTACTGGAGTCCTGACTTTTGTGAGTCCTCAGTCCTTAAATTACTAAAAATCACTCTAATAAGAATCATGACTTAAACCAGTATTATAATTTTTGGTGCTAATTTTCTGCAATTAACAAAGGATATGGACCTGTGCAATCAGTTAAATTCTCTCTCTCCTTCTCTAAAGATGAATGTGAAACACTGTGTAATGTAACTCAAAAAAGAGTACCCCTTAAAGGCAGAGTTTTAACTGGATGACAGTTTCAGAGCTGGGAAAATTGGAGTAGGTCCACAGATTCAGTTGAACTTTTTAAAGTGACAGTAATTGAAGTTCATTCAGTACCATTCAGTAGCATTCAGTATACAGAGGAAAATAGAAACATAAGTACATAGAAATTATATGTATATAGAAATAGAACAGTTGTTCTTGAAGGCTTAGACCTGCTAAAGCAACTGCCTTGAACAAAAGTTAATAGCTATAGCTATTAAGGCATTTTGCAACCTCTTCCTCCTTCACTCAGGCCTGAGTGCACACTGGGGGAAGATAGGAATTGATGTTATTTCTGGGAAAAAATGTATCAGGTAAAATAGATGGAAAAAAGCCTTCATTTTTTTGACTTTTGACCATAGCTTCTGAAGTTAACACTGAAAAAAATTATTTCCTG
Source organism: Apteryx mantelli (assembly GCF_036417845.1). Classification (NCBI taxonomy): domain Eukaryota; kingdom Metazoa; phylum Chordata; class Aves; order Apterygiformes; family Apterygidae; genus Apteryx; species Apteryx mantelli. The sequence continues at coordinate 68,069,180 of NC_089982.1, forward strand.
TAACACTGACCATCAAGAATATTCATGTACAGGAGTTCATGTCATTTCTGATAAGTACACTTACAAGTCTCATGTAGTGCAAGTTTACACAGCGTAACATGCTACAAACATGGGACTGTTCACACCAGCAGATGATGTCTTCAGAGCCTTGGATATCCTTTTACCCCAGAACACTTAGATCAGTTGGCAGTGTTTGACAGAACAGGTTACTATTACACATTGATCTAAGCCAATGCAATGCCTAATGCATTTGCTGGACCAGAAAGGAGTCACTGAGACTCATTTTCACTGTCTGTACTCCTGAAGACTAGATCTCAGTGCATTTTGCTAGTAGGTACTGATAGGAGCTTAATGCTTCATGTGCTTTCTTTCAAAAGCAAAAAACTATAAAGAAAAGTCCCAATATATCTACTCAAAGGAAAGCATCTTCTTTAATCCTATGCACTTCCTCCTACATGATTCTTAAGGAAGCCAAACACTCTGAAGAAGGAACTGCCTATCTATAGGCACTTAAGGTCTATCTTTTAATCCTTTAATATGCAGGTAAATACCATGATATGCTCACTAGTAGCAGAATACATTGTGCTTATGCAATACTTCTGCTGACTTGGTTAACCGCTAATTTGCTATTTGGTTGTTTCACAATCATTCTTCACCTCAGAGGTCTGCACTAGTAATACTTATAGTAACAAGTTTACAAGGTTTGATTTCTTTATATGATGAATATGTGCAGAATTTTTTTATTAGCTTTCCCCAGGACAGTCCATATTCTTAATTTGTTAAGAAATACCTTTAAACAAAAAACAGAACAAACACTATCAATAATTGATTTGCGCTGCCTGTTTTGCACAGTTAGCAGCAATGAACTACTTAACTATAACTTTGGTAAGCGCTTCTGCTGGAAGTGTATTTCAATCTACCTTTAAACTGTTAATGCAAGAATACGTACATTCCCTTTTGGCGACAGTATGAGAAATGGAATATATAAATCTACTTTTAGTAGAAAATTTGCCACAAGGTTCTTAAGCCTTCATTGGCTACTTTGTAAGTTCAAGCAGTTTGTGAACAGTGGCAGAAAAATCCCTTCAGAAGTATTTTCCTAACTCCAAACCAATCATTTAATGCCAAGAGCAGTTCTAAAAAAACCCTCCCTTTTACCCCTTTTTACATACCTGACATCCAAAGAAAATGAGAATAACAGCACAGAATCACAGAATCACAGAATCACAGAATGGTTGAGGTTGGAAGGGACCTCTGGAGATCATCTAGTCCAACCCCCCTGCTCAAGCAGGGTCACCTAGAGCACATTGCACAGGATTGCATCCAGGTGCGTTTTGAATATCTCCAGAGAAGGAGACTCCACCACCACAGAAAGAATTCATTATATACCTATTAGTGCTCTGAAGTCAGGAAACAGGATTAATCATACCCAAATGAAAGTGTGTTTATAATCCCTGTACATTCTCATTAGCCACTTGAAATCAGTCTGTGGAAATCTCTAATTGGGGAAGAAATTCTATACAAAATCTTTGCCCCAGAATTGACTGAATCAGGACTCTTGGGGAAAAGCAGCATGATTAGCTTTGGCAGTTAGACTTAGCTGAAAGTCTGAACAAGAAAACAGATGCCCTTAAAGAATATTGCTGCTGTTGACCTAACTCTGAGCAAACCTCTAATAGTGGTATAGATGTCCTTACTGAAATCAGTGACTCTTTTACGGTGTATTTTGGAGACCCAGGGGAAATGCTCAGAGGTCATATTTTGCCCTTGTGTTCTTATGAAGGTTTCAGTAGTCACAGTCATCTATTAAATTATTTCTCCATATTTTAGCATTGACTGTACATAAGGCAGACTTCAGTTGAAAGGACAAAATCTAAACCTTGTCTTTTATCTGAATTATTTTTTTGGAAGGAACCTTTCCCTGTTAGGGCCTGACTTTTTTTCCCTTCTTTTAATGTGCTAGTCCTCGTGGTTGCTGCTCTTGAACCAATGTCTTCATCCAATAAGACTGTCAGTAGGAATTTTAAGAGATGAAGACTGCACCAAGTCTATTTAACTACCATCCCTTGTAATGCTCTATCTCCATTCTCCAACATCTCTCTGATATGTTTTGCTGTTTTTATGGTTTACTCAATAAATCTGGGATGGTAGCTGAATATCAGCCATCTGTGATAGCTGCTTTAGCCCAAGAGAAAACAGAGACCCTGCTGAAATTAGTTAAATGGCACCAACCTAAAGATCCAGTGCAGCAAGTGCAGGACCATACTCTCTGTCCTGCTCTTCTCTTCCACTTGCACAGTAGTAAAACACTTGAGAACACCTAAGCTATGGAGGCAGAATGACACAGGAGATCTAGGATGGAGAAAGAGAAAGTTAGGGGAGTTTGGCACAAACTGGCAGTGGAAATGTTTCAATGGCTTAATAATGGAGAAGTGAGACATTTGTAAAGAATCCTGATTGGATGAGAAAGTTGTGTAGGGTAGAAAGAGTCAGAGTAAGGACAAAAACTGAAACAGCATCAACTATAAATATGGTTGATCAAAAGCAAACCTGGGATACAGGGACAACTTGGAAAGTTTGTGAGTAAAACAGATGCCTGGAGGGAAAAAAAAAAAGTGAAAGGCACACCAAAGGAACAGAGGACACTTCCATTAGCCCTCTTATGATGTGGAAATGTGAATTGCTGTATTTTCTGGCCAGGCATATGTATGCGAATATATGCAAATTTTATGCAGATTGTATCTTCAGCTTTTTTGATGCCCAGTGCAGTCAGGTCTATAATAGAGTTATCCAGAAGGAATCAGTGAATTCTTGCTGGCGAGGCAGAAGCATTTTGGTATGGATGGAGATCAAGTAGCTTTTCTTCCATTTCTACTTTAATGACTGAAGCAGAGTGAATAACTCTCTGAACTAGGCCATGTGCTAGACTGGAAGTCATCTGTAAAGAGGATCAGAGGAGCCATGTACCTATGCATTGAAATAAAGGGATGCATGTCTTCTGCTGGGAATTCCAAATTATGAGACAATTGTCGTAAATCACACTTCAATTTTTGTGATTCATATAAGGAGTCACCAGGGATGCACTGTAGGGAAAATCCATCTAGAGTTTAAATATCTATAGCCTGTAAAAGTTGGTTAAATGTTATTTTAAGCTCCTTTAATATTTTTGTTTATTAGCAATAAGTATATACTGTGCAACGTACATCATGATTCTCTAATCTATTTTGGATGGGATTGGGAACCAGGAACCCTAAATTTAAAATTTCTATTTACATATTATAACCTGAACTTTCACTTTGGGTATAGTTTTTTGACAAGTTCCAAAAGGACAACTGAATGCTAGAAATTGTCCTTCAACAGACAAAGAGGCTCAAAGACAGGAGAGGGAAGATGATAACAGTGACTACCGTTTGGTGGAACACTCCCAAACATTTTTTGCAAATAGTTGCTCAAATGAATGAGCTGTAATTAACTATTCACATCCTCTTTGTGTTTGCTTTCCACAAATATTCCAGCATATCGGTTTATTGGCAGGAATGATCGATGCAGCAATGACTTTGCATTCGTAATTATTATTATTTTCACTAGCAGGCAGATTCTGAGAGATATCCTCAACCAATTAGAAAACAAACACGTGATTAATATGTCCAATCAAAAGAGTCCCTTTTGAATTTCTAATATCAGATATTTTGATTAAACTGCTTGCCAATAACCTGCATACCAAAGATATTTATAGAAATTATTCAACAAAAAAATACAAATAATTGTATGTGAGACTGACAAATAGAAAATGAAGCAAAAAGCCCCTCATCACAAATGAATTATCATTTATCCAGCTCTGTTGCTGGTATATGACTTTCCCCAGTATTTCTGCTATATAATCAAGTTTTTCAGAAACCTTAACTGCCCAGCAAATGGGTGACTCAAGATAATTCAATGACTGTATTTCATCACTACATCCAGAAAGTAAAGTGCAACCAACAGTCAAGTTCACCCCTGATGCTATCAGAGAAGTCTGAGTTAAGCTGTAACACGCTATTTCACCTTGGCTGAATCTTCCTCATCTTATCTTTATCCAACAGGTCCACCACCAACTGACAGAAGAAGTTAAGATTCTGGAATAAGAAGCAGTGGCTCCATGTGTGAAACAAGCTTTGCATTGCTGAATTTATAAGAACAGAAAACATTGAGTTTTCTGTTCTACTTACTGAGTAATGTCCCAGGAAAAAAATTCAGTGCCCCATTTGGGATGTCCATTTTCCTAGCTAACATTTGCACATTGCAGAGTTTCCTTCTTGAGACTAAGTGCATCCCAGGGGCAGCTGCCTCTGCTAGTCCCATTTCAGACTCCATTCATCACCATATGTGAAAGAAGTTTCAGCTAAATTCTGTAAGTACTGGATTCTTTTTCAAGTTTTGGTTCACCCTTTCTTATTATAAAGGCTGCCTGTAGCCCTCTCAGGCAGTTTTGTCACGTCCACCTTTTCTTTATTATGGAAAAGCAGTATTCTCCCTATTGTTAAGGTTGCAACCAGCTTTTAAAGTCCTATTTTTGCCCTTCTTTAACTTTGGCTTGGAAATTGGTTTGGCCTGAAAATTTCCATACTTTGAAGGAAAAGAAGGATAATTAATTTTCTTCAAACAGTGTATAATCAAACTATTTTTGATTTAGAGGTCATTTAAAAATTACCCTGATTGGAAATTTACTTGTTTAATGTTTTGCTACCTCTAACTCAAAAGCTGCTTATTATAACCTCCTCAAACTTTTCCTGTACTTAGATCCATTTGATAATTCTCGGCCATTTTAACTATAGAAGAAAATATTGCAGTTTAAAAGGAGTATGAGATTTTTTTCTGCAGATCGTCTTCCACCATATCCTTGTCCCTTTATTTCAGCAGGTGCCTTTGTTTTCTGTTGGATTAAATAGAAAAAGTAGAGTTAGGGTATGCAGGGTAGTTTAGGGTTATTTGGTAACTGACAGTCAAGCAGCTCCTGGAAAAATCTAGATCAAGTAGGATTTTAGTTATTAAAAGGTGCTACATTGGTATTTTAGTTCAGGTCTGTAATGTGTTCCTGAAGTAAATCTCTTAACTGTCCTGTTTCGCTAGATGTGCCCCAGGAGTGCGCCTGCTAAAGGGCAATCAGTCCACAAGCCCTGGCTGGAGCTAGTTCTAAGGAAAGACCCCTGAGTAATACAGTGTGAACGCTGGATGCTCAGCACCCACCTCTTCGCTTTAGAGATGTGTTCTGATCACATCTCTCCACTTGTTACTGTTCATGTAGCCAGAAGAGTACAGAACTCCTTGTGAATGAAACAGAGAAATGAAAAATATAACAAAGAAAAGTAGGAAAGCATTTTCTTACCTGCCTCTAATTCTAATGAGACACTCCATTTAGGAGGGGAGTCTGAGGCCCTGATTCAGTCCGTGCAATCTGTAATCATTACCAAAGCCACCTCTGGATAAGAAAACATCCTGGAAGTTGAAAGCAGCTGTAAAAAGAGCAGTAATATACACAGAAGAAGGGGAGCACAGAGAAGCTTATCCCAATAAGCCCAAGCCAGCAGTCAGAAAAAGCAGACAATTAACAAGGAAAGCTAAAAGGCATGTATGAAGAAGTTCTAACTGGTAGGGTTGAAAAGGAAAATTTTAACTAAATCAGAAACAAATGAAATCCTAGAAATCGCATAGATCCAGTACTTGACCAGGATTGCAAAATTGTCAATCACTATGCAGGAAAAACAGAAGTATTCATCATTAGCATGATGTATTCATCTCTTACAGTGATTAATTAAATACATTCTATTCCATTAGTAACTGGGGAGGATGTGAAACAAAAACTATTAGGCATTTTAGAATCTACTGTGCCTGATAACTTGCACCCAGTAATATTAAAGAATTGGCTTAGGAGCACTCAGAATATTAATGTTGATTTTGAACAAATCTTGAATTGTGAAAAAAAGTTCCAGACAACTAGTGAAGAGCGTTACTATTTTAAAAAGAGTGAAGTGAGATGATGTGAGGAGCTACAAGCTACTTAGTCTGATATCAGCTTCTCTAAAAACCGTGGAAGGGCTTGTATGGGACACAATCAGTAAAAAATTAAGATTTTAGCATAATTAATGCCTGTTAATATGGTTTTATGGAAAATAGGTCTTATCAAGAAAGCTTGTAATCATTTTTTCATAAGATCATCTAAGTCTGTGTGATAAAGATTAAAGTGTTGACATAATATACTTAGATTTCTGTGATGAATTTTACCACTTAGTTAGATTACAATTTTAAAAAATAGCACTGTACAGACTCAATGCAGACCAGTATAAAAAAATAATAAAACAGGTTAAAAATCTGTTAATGAATAAAGCACAATTATCAATTGCAAGTGGGATCTAATATAAAATGAGAGTATTTTAATTGAGTCACAGGAACTGTCAGAATTGTCTGAAAACAGTCTTATTTAATACTTTGTCTTCTATAGCACTTAGGATGATTCAGAAGGAGGTGCTCAGAGAAACCTAACAGCAGTGATGTGGGATAATTTGCACCAGAGAAGCCCTCCCTAAATCAGTTACGAATGGTTAGGGTTTGGTTGAAATAAGAACTGTTTCAATAAGTTATCTTTGAAAATTCTGGGTATCCCTATCCATGTCTAGCAGTTTCTTCGTAAATCCTCTTCAATTCCTGGTCTCAATGGCTTCTTCAGCTTCAGAATCTAACTGCAAAGTGTATGAAGAAGTGTTCCTTTTTCCATTTTACACTTCCTAATTGCTTTGCCTCTCCCTTTGTGTGTGTGCTATAAGACATACCTTCTCTGTATCATTCATTACTGTTTGTAAATTTGACATCCCATTTTTCATGGTCAACAGACCCCGTGTCTTCAATCGCTTTTCATAAGAGAACTTTTTAATGCTCTTGATCATTCTCATTGTCCTTCACTGAAGCCTCTCTAAATCAGCATTATTGTTTATAAGATGGAGTCATTGGTACTGCACACAGTATTTCAGATCAGACTATAGCACTGGCAGTTTAATCCTTTCTCTATTAGTTCCCATTCTTTATGCATCTTAATATGTTTGCTTATCTGGTACAGCTGCACATTAAGCAGAAGTCTTTCCTAAAGTAATTTACAAGGATAACTAGGTCCCTTTCTAAAGTTGGTATGCTCATTTAGAGCTCTGTGAGGTGTTGAGTAATTCATATTTTTTCCATCCACTGTACCTTACTTTGCTTTTGTTGATAATTCGTTGGAGTGACTAGGTCACACAGTTCTGTTTGTTTCAGAAGTTGCACGTAATCATCTTTGAACCTAAGCCGAACTATTTTTTATCCCTTGCAAGTTTTGCTACCTCACAGCTCTCCCCTTTTTCTAGATGATTAATAAATAAGTAGCTGAACAGGGAACCTTGGGGCCCACCACTGTTATCCTTTGACATGATGAAATTGACCACTTAATCCTACTCTTCCTCCCTTCCCTCCACCACTTTTTGATCCATCGCTACTTAGCTTCTCATAAAAAATTTTGTCAGTGGCCCAGAGAGGTTAGAATAAAATATGCCAGCTGCTCTTCTGTATTAACATATTGAAAGAGTTCTAAGAGATTAACACAATACTATTTCTCTCGGCAGAAACCACGATTGGCCCCTATTTGGCCAAGCGTTTTGTTACTGTGTTTTAAATTATTATTTTAACCAATTCGTTAGGTGCACTCATAAGATTTCCTGGTCTATTATTCCAGAGTCTCTTTAAATACATGGTATTTGAAGACACAGGTATTTAAAGACCATTACTCTATTCATCCTAGCATTCATCACATTTACCAACTGTAGCTAGTACTATATCTTCACTGGTGAAATCTTCAGGTTTGATGGTGAACTTAAAAATGATGAGGACATGAAAGCATTTAAGAATGTGATTTTTGAGCGGATAAGCAGCGTAAAAGCAACTGGTAGTAAGGCTGTGCTATTGCTACTGAATACATCCATCTTTACTTAGCCTGTTACTGTGAATACTTCAGTTGGTTCCTGGGCCCAAACTTCAGTGAGGATAAAAAGACTGAGACAGAGACTGATTCATTAAATAGGGTTCAGAAAAAAGCACTCCAAGGTCTGGAACACAAAAAGTTTAGCAGGGCATTAAGGAGATTTGGTCTGCTTTTTATATCTAGATTAAGAGGTGACTTAATTGTGTTGCACAGATATTTAAAAGAAGAAGAGTTTTTTGATCTCTGGAAATTGAGCAGAAAATATCATACAAAGAGCCACTGATTAGGACCTGAAGCAAAAGAGATTCAGACTAGAGTTACTGCACACTTTTTTAACCATAAGCCCTATTAGGCAGTGGAATAATTTACCAGTTGATGCAATTTTACTCATGTGAAGTCTTAAAGCCTAGGCTAAATTTCTTGGTGAAAGATAGGTTAAAAAGTTACAGATTCCATGCAGAAGTTACCAAGTTAAACTGTTGGCATGTAAATCCATTTATTATCAATAATTGTTATTAGTTACTACTTATTAATGAATAACATAACAGCATACAGCTGTTTGGTTCTGCCAGTGGCCTAAGCTGCCACAGGGTTGCTTTGTCTAAAGAGCTCAGGAAACACATTTTGGTTCCCTTAACTAGCTCAGCAAATTTCCTAATTGCACACAGAATATTGTATTTCTTTTGGACAGAAATATACTCATACTACTGTCTGAGTTACCTTCAGGAATGTTTTCCAAGTGCCATGTTTCTTGAGGAGGCATGACTTAATCGAATATCTCCCATCACTTTCCTAGCATGGTAAGGAAATGTGGTTAGGTCAAGTGAGAACTTATGGTTATAGATTGAAACATGATAGAAGAGCAGAGAATTGGTTTGTTAAGGTGGCTGGGAACAATGTATCTTGTATACTTGGTTTGCCAGGTGGCTGAAAATATAATTTTGTTTAGTTATACCGTGAAAGTGGAATGCCTCTGTGAGGCTTGACTTTTTCTATTTCAAGAACTGAGGAGCTGAAGAAAGTCCCAGGATATGCAGCTGGGTAGATGTGAGGCATTTCAGTGCTAACAGAAGACAGCGGGCCCAGGCTGATAGTACCAGACTGAGTGGGCATCCTGCTCTGGAGGATGCTCGTGGCCATCACAAAGGGGTGCAGAGAGGATGGCGAGCAGCTTTGGAGGCTGCTGGATGTCTGCTGCCATTGCATTTTCTGCTTGACCTGTATATCCCTATCCCAAACCTTAATCACCTCTGAAAAAGGAATAGATTACAAAGAGGGGAAAGAGCTGCTGAGCCCAGCCCAGGGCCTCACCCCTAGTATGATCATTTCACTATTAAGTTATACCTCTCCAGTCAAGTATACCTAGATTGGATAGTCATAATGGTCTCAGAAAGCCTTCAGGTTGACTCAACAGGGAGTACACAGTGCACTTAATTCCTCACACCTGCAAATGTTTTCAAGATCAGTCCTTGAGAACTTGCCAAAAATTACACTGTAAGTTTGTGGAAATGCTGAAAACTGGGTCCTGATTTCTGAGCCAGCATTTGGGAAGGTGTTGGTTAGTTGCAGAGCTGCACAGGTATCAGGAAAGACAAGATGGGGAATTTTGAAAATTTGCTCAGACATTTAGATGCAACTTGTCCCAACTCAGCCCCCAGCTTCTCATTTCCACAAATATTCAAATAAAGAAATTGACTGGCATGAAACAGAGAAATTGTGAATTCTTACCCTTACTGTACTGAAGAACAGAAACACAGCATATGGTTAGAGTTACCAGTGATGCAAGACTACTTTGGTAACTGACACAAACTGATAACCTGAGAGCTACAGATTAATAAGTATTTTCAGTTTATAAATGGATTTGGGGTTTAGATTTACTGAGTAAAATCTGAATTATTTATTCAGTAGATCTCAACCATGTGATTCAAAATAGGCTGCACAACTAGTTATGATTGATTTTATTCTTTGTTTGCACCTGACATTTGTTTCTAAAAACAAAAAGGAAAGAAAAATCTGTTTCAGTAAATAATGATCTCCTTAGGCCAGCCCACTTATGTTTGTTTTTTTTTATTTATGCATGTGCTTTGTCTTATTGGTTTAGGATATGTTTAAAATAAAGATTTGATAGCTTTCCCCCCACCCATAGCTGGATAAAATGTTCCAAAACTTTGTAACCATAACTCAGACATTTGTTTTTGATAATACATTCTTAGAATGGCTAACCTGCAAAGTCAGATTAGGCCAGAAGTTCATCTGCATGCACTTTTACCTGCCATTGTCCTTTGAAGTCAAGAGCTGTAACGGTAGCCTGGGGCACAAAGGACTAATGCTTAACTCCACCACAGGCTCCCTGTTTCCACTGAAGCAATGATGACATGAATATTTCTTTCAGAGACTGAACTTAAAGTGTATCTTGGTGTGGGACTTCACAAATGGAAGGTCCAAGACTATCTTCCTCATAGGATGTTAACCTGGGAAGATGGCAGGCAGTACTCTAGTGTTAACTTGGCCTGTCTCCACTTGAAGTGGACAGAATAAGAAGAGAAAAAGAAGGGGAAGGAGAAAGCAGTGAGCACCTTGCAAACGCTTTTTGTCCATGAAAAACGGGAAACTCTTATTTCACAGAATCACACAGAATTGCAGAAATGTTGAGGTTGGAAGGGACCCTTAGAGATCATCTAGTCCAACCCCCCTGCTCAAGCAGGGTCACCTAGAGCGCATTGCACAGGATCGCGTCCAGGCGGGTTTTGAATATCTCCAGAGAAGGAGACTCCACAACCTCTCTGGGCAACCTGTTCCAGTGCTCTGTCACCCTCACAGTGAAAAAGTTTTTCCTCATGTTCAGATGGAATTGTCTGTGTTTCAGTTTGTGCCCATTGCCTCTTGTCCTGTCACTGGGCACCACTGAAAAGAGTCTGGCTCCATCCTCTTGACACTCTCCCTTTAGATATTTGTACACATTGATAAGATCTCCTCTCAGCCTTCTCTTCTCCAAGCTAAACAGGCCCAGCTCTCTCAGCCTTTCCTCATAAGAGAGATGTTCCAGTCCCCTAATCATCTTCATGGCCCTTCACTGGGCTCACTCCATATGTCCATCTCTCTCTTGTATTGGGGAGCCCAGAACTGGACACAGTACTCCAGATGTGACCTCACCAGGGCTGAGTAGAGGGGGAAGGATCACCTCCCTCGACCTGCTGGCAACACTCTTCCTGATGCACCCCAGGATACCATTGGCCTTCTTGGCTACAAGGGAGAATTGGTGGCTCATGATCAACTTCTTGTCCACCAAGACTCCCAGGTCCTTCTCTGCAGGGCCGCTTTCTTTTTTGTGGTCTTTCTTGTGAACACAGTGTGCTCAGAAGATGCTTCGACTTAGGCCTCAAGTTCTAGCTATCTTTAGGATTGCAAAGCATCATGCAAAACACCAGGACTATCATCTTGAGCTTTGACCCAATATTCCCAGTGAGCCAAAGTACAAGCATAAACCCAATTTTCAGACAGCTAGTGATTTTACATGCCTCTAAGACATATTTTGGAGCCTGAGAGTAAGTTAACTTGTCCATTGCTTCAGACAAGTTATTTAAACCCACATCCTTAAGTGAATTTAAGTGTCTATTGAGAAACCTAGGAATTAAGTGCCTTAATACCTGTGGTGGATCTACACTCTCAAATAACTTGGGTCTCCAGTTCAGTCCCAGTTCCTGATCTACTGATCATCAACACTGTGTGTGCGTTATTCTGCTCTTTGATTACTCCTTTGGAGTAATTCAACTGGCTCTCTCCAAGACCTAATCTGGGTGAAATCCAGGGGAGGAGATTCATTCCAGAGGCAATTCACCACAGGCAGTGTAGACAAGACTAGCAGATTTGGTCATTCTGTTTTACAGAATCCTTCAAATATATCTGTGCGAAATATCCAAAGCAATAAATCTAAGGCAATCTTAAGCCTTTATTACATGCCTTAGAACAGCAGCCCTGGGGTCATGCCAAAAAACATCACTCTAGTGGGCTGTGACACAGTTCTCAAATTTAGGCACTCTGAAGTATAAAATAACACAGAAAAAGATATATGTATTAAGGCCATCGCTTTGAACCAAAAGGACATGCAGGGCCACTAGTCAGTGTGGATGCATCCAGCCTGCTTTAGAGGAAGCTGGACTTGAGCAATGTGAACATGAATCAGGCTACCCTCCTTTAGCCTAGGTCCAAGGGATCATTGCCCAAGACAGATTCCTCTAGCAGGGTAGGTGTAGTCTTTCAGAAGTTGCACCTTTCCCTTGGATCATTATCTTTAAAAAGGGATAATGGCACTTTCCAAATTCATGGGAATGTGAAAATGGAAACACTGCAAGCTACTCACTCAGAGCTACTCAGAGCAAGTAAGTGCATTGGACAAAGGTGAGGCAAAAGACGTGAGATTTGTCTCACTTTATGTTATAGCTCATGCTCAATTTACCTGCGGAAATTTTGAGACCAAGATAGGATTATTATCATGCAGAAAAACCTTGGGTTGAACTCTGCCTTTCCTAGCATAGTGTGACATTTGCACTGGCACAGATGCTCCCCTTGTCCTGCCACAGACTGAGAATCTGTTCAGCAGCACCTGCCGATAACTGAAAGGGATGACTGCTGCCTGAAGGGGAATTGCACACAGTTGGTGATCAGATGTGGCTGCAGGGTAGGATGCGTGCTGTGAGCCAGCAGGAGCAGCCTTCTCCTGGGCAGGGGAGCCGCAACAGTCATGACAGCCAGAGGTGGCACAGGGTGGGAGCCAAAGGGAGCCAAAGAGCAAAGTCAGAGTGCTTCTGCAAAAGCAAGTTGTGAAGGAGTCTCCCTTTCTTGTGAAAGTGCTGGCTGCATAAATCACACTTCATGGAGTAAAGGCTGGTGTTACAGATGAGTTGCTCAGTGGAAACTAAATTAAACTACTCTGGAGATCTTAGGAGTGGAAGATTTCTTAGGAAAACTGATTTAAAGCTGCTTATCCTACCTTTCTGTCCATCTATCATAGGTAATTCCAGGTGCCTACCATTGTCACCATCAGTCCTATATTGGAAATCTCTTTATATCAACTCTTCTCATATGATATTATCAGAAGGTTCATCTAAACTGGAACCTGGGAGCAAAAAATGTTCCTTCAGTTCTGCAATTGCCTATGATTTTAGCCAGATTAAAATTAGAGGGAAGAGTTGAATTTTAATTTACTTGAAATTCTGGCAAAAAGGCCTAATTACAATGTTTTTGTTTTGAATGCATCTCATAAACAGGTGGTATGAATATATTCCTGAACTGCATGTACTGTACAGGAGTAGACAATGGTAATTTTGGCATCCTAAATGTACTGATCAAGTGAAGCTTCACAGATGCATGGTTTGTATTGTTCTCATTGGACACTTTCTGAATACATATAATATTATTTTCAAGCATACTCCCATGAGTAATAAGATAAAGAAAATTCATAAGCGAAATATAAAGGAAAACTTCCTTTTTGATCAAAATTCAGTAATCTCTTTTTTTACCAAGGATTACTATTAGGTGTTTTGTTAGCTACTGCTGACATAATGTTGAAGCCAGCTGAATACACAGTTCGGTAATGAAGCACTTCACTTTATCTTCATGTTTTTTCTTAAATATTTGCATTTAGATAGTACTCCTGCAACGTGAGAAATTGTATGGAAAATTATAATTTTATAAATTGCTAGGAAAAGGAAGATAGAAAGGTTATGTGTTAGAGGCAAGCAGTGGAGGGAGGAAAAAGAGGAAGAAAGGTTTATAAGACAAAATTAGGAAGCAAAGGGGACACTGATAAGTGGGCACAGACACAGGAAAGGGAAAGTTTGAAGAAAACGAGATTTTAAAAGTTAAACATTTTAATACTGTGACATTGCAATGCTTTTTGCTGCATTTTTTTCTTAAAAAAGAGAAGAATGAAAGAGAGAATGAAACATCTTACTTTTGCATTAATTCAGTCTTTAAAGAAAATGAAATCTCAAACATTGGCCCACTGCAGCCAGCATCACACTATTGCAGTAGCTTGTTCATGATGCAAGAATGCTGTGACTAAACAAGAGTCCTCCCACCACCTCCCCTTGCCCAGGACAAGGCCCAGGTAATGGCTTGCAATATGTTTGCTGACCTTTTGGCACAAGGAAGAACAGAGAACCAAAACAGAGCTTCTCTGATCAAATGTTTTTATTTTACTGTGCTCTCTGCAAAATAATATTTTGCATATGGCTGACAAATCTGTCCAGTGTTTCAGTTGCCTTCCAAGTCCTTCTAGAAAGAGCTTACTTTGAAGTGCAGAAGTAAAATCCCTGAAGATCAGTTTGGGTTTTGTCAGCACCAAAGAACTGATCTTTTTGTAGCTGCATCAGTGGCAGAGAACCAGCTTAGAAATAAATGGGTCAGGCTGCAGTCAGATGCTCACTGAAAAAATACAACCAGGGCATTTAAAATGTTACCTCTAGTTATTACTTATCTACTGGAGAATATGACCCCCATCACAGGGATAGCAGAAGTGGCTGCATGAGCATTTTTTATGTGCTTCAACGCAAAGTCAATCAATTTGGCTTATATGTCCTTTTTTGGTAAGCTGCATAAAGAGTAATATGCATAAAAACCTTTCCACAGCAGTGTATTGTGAGTGTAATTGACTTTCTGCCAGAGCAACAAAAAACAGGCAGCTGAGAAAAGAGGCAAGTGAAGAAAGCAACTAAAACTGCCTCATCTTTTTCTACAGTGGGCACTGCCTGCTCTCACTGTGTGTTCTTACTAGTCATGTTGAAGCACATTAGAGTACCTTTCAAGAATTATTTTGCATCAAAACTAATAAAAAACTAGTGATGTCATTAATCATTTCAGCTCCAGTACTCCTGGTAGCTATTCTACAGCTTTTGCCTCAGCTCCCAGAACAGTGGCCTCAGAGGTCTGAACATCTGTTCTCTTCCAGATCCAGCTGTGCCAGTGGAATAAGTTTCTTCCTCCAGTTTGTCCACGGCTGCTCATTACTGACCTTCTGTTAGAGGTTGTTCCTCCCTCCCCCTAACTTCACCTCTTGTCTCTGACTCAGTTGCTCATGTAATCATTCTCTAACATGTTTCTGTGAAGATGAGCCGGGTTGGCTCAGGCTGTTGAAATCAAGGGCTTTGCTTTTCTGACTTGCTGTAACTGAAGTGGGTTACTGAGAACTCCATGAGCAGTAGATCCAAGGGGAATATTTTCTTGGCAGAAGAGTTGTGATGGACAAGCTGAGATTACTAAAAACATTCCCCTAGCAAATATTTTCCAGAGTACACCTATGCCTACACCTTTTAGAGATTTCTTCAGGTGCAGTACTGAAAAGCCAGAAACCTAGCCAAACTGGAAGAATGCAGCTATTCTGCATTCCCTGAACCTAGAATTATTGTGGTTGAAGTATTTAGTCCTGCTGATGGACAGGCTACTCTAAAGAGCACTTAGGTTCCTATAAATCACCTGGGACATTGCAAGAAAAAGGAGATTTAATACTTCTTTTTAAAATGTAGATATTTGGACTAAAACTTTCTTGGACAGCAGAAGACCTTTTGAGAGCTGCTGCCCTCAATGATTAGAAACTCATATTTTGTATTTGTTTAAAAGATGAGAATGTTTCAGGGTAGGAGAAGGAACTAAATAAGCCCCAAGATATAGTCCTCCCTTCCTTTTTTTCCTGTAATTTTGAAACAGGAAACTGATTATCATATATTCACTGTTCCTAAAAGCAGAGTGCAAGATGCAGCACTGGAAGAAAAAATAGCACTAGAGCCTAAGGTTAGCCCCAGAAGCTCTGACTATCCATGGTGTTGTATGTTTTGATGAGGGGAACACACACTAGTCAGAACTGGCAGACAGGAGAGTATTGAGTATGTATTTGTTGGAACCTGCCTGACCTAAAACTTAAATGCCTATTAAAACCCCTCAGTTAGAAATCCCCCCCCCATTATTACCATTAATTTGGCCCATATCTCTACAACATTCCAGTGCATTAGAGTATCATAATTTAGTCTCAAAAAACAGCTAGGTAACAGAGGGATACTATCATCCTAACTTTTATATGGGGTATGTAGGTCTAAATAATGGAACATGGAAGGCACATAGGTACAGAATTGTGATTTTCCAAACTCTAGCCTGACCCCTTAACTCTGAACACACCTGGTCTTCATCAGGCCCACTGTCCAGGAGAATAATAGCAGAAGGTGTCCTGGAGAATTTATGTCTTCATAACTTTAGTAGACTATAACCCATTTCATCAATGCATGGTCTTATTTTGATCATGATATTTTACCAAAACAGAAACAGCATTTAAAAATTGCTGTGTCATTGTTAAACATCAAGATGGAACTGTTCAAGAAAGACAAAGTACATCAAAAGTAGCTTCTACCTCCACAGAAACCATTTTTCACCCTGGTTTTTGACCACTTAGCTAGTCATTTGCCAATAGCCTTAGGAGATTTTAAGATGAATGGTCTTCTTTTAGAAAATTCACAGACTCATCAGTTTTTAAAGCAATACTTCTGTCACAAAACCTTTCCATTTGCTATAATCTACACAAGATCTGGCTTTCCCATATGATGTTCATATATGTGGGTAATAAAGTCCAGCAATAGATTGCTTTGTTGCTTTTGCAAATGTCTGCTTGTTTGTCCTTCAGCTTGGGGAAGACAATGGAATATGGCCGGCATTGTTTTGGTTTCTCTTCAACCAAGCAAGTTCTGTTTTCAGTACTCAACAGAATTCCCCTATGGACTTGAAAGAGGATATTTAAGCCCCTGCTAGTCAAGGATTAAAAAACCTACATGGTGAAGCAGTGTCAGACTTCAGCTTGCAAACCCGCTTCTGTTAAATAAAAGAAGATGGAGATAAAGTACATACAGAAGAACAAGAAGCAATCATAGTAATCAAACCTACCTGAGACATTATCTCAAATAATACCATGAGACTGGTAAGACCATATGAGAGTTATTGCAAAATATTTCCCAGTACTCTGGAACTGAGTGATGCTATACAAAATCACAGTTGTAAAAAGCATTAAGTTGTGAGCCCACATATATTCTTCTGACATTTGTTTTATAACAGCAGGGTATAAACTAGCAATGCTTGCTCTCTTCTTTTCAGATTTTGTAATTTTTGCATGTGGTTTTAAAGGTATTGGACACAGAGAGTGTGATGAAGCAGTTGTTAGATCAACTCCAAGATGATATAGAACCAGGATATAAATCCTATACATGCTCTTGATGAGCAGTCACTCAGTCTCATCAAAGGCAATACTCATGTGAATGCTAACTATTCACCAACATTAGTAAGCAGCAGACAATTGCCCTATTTGGTTCCCTGATGCAAAAACAGTCGGTGATTTTCCTCCTTTTTTTCCCTGTTTATGATAACAAAGATATTAGAATGCCTCAGGTGAAGGTATTTAGGATAACAGAATGATGATCAGTTTGTCTTTACAAGTCCCCTTTGGCTTTGCAAGTTTCCTCCAGAGCTCATCTGTGACTGCTGAGGTTGGAGTGCCACAGTAGACAACTTTGTAATGATCTGAGGCATATTGCCAAACAGTTCCTATTTGATTTTCATTCAACACGCACAAAAAAAATAGTATTAAATTTACTAACTCTTGTATCATGCTGCTGACATATCTGGAATGTGATTAATTGTGCCCTTGGGGTCTATCTAATATTCTATTTTTGACAAAAAGAGCTTTTAAAATGTATCTAAGAACTATAATTATGAGTGAGGACAGAGACCCATAACTGCAAACTGGTGTTCTGTGTTTCTTATTTAAGTATCTGCCAACAAGTGAAAGATGGAAAGCTGAAGCACATTTTGTACCAGCAAGCAGAATGCAGCAACTTTTCAGGATAAATTCTATCTGCTGTGAACAGTTTTGTCTAGTAAGAACCAATGAATCTATTAATCTGTTCTGCAAGACAATGGATAGCAACGACCTGTCAGCTTTATGAGATACATCAATGTCTTTCCATATCTTTCGGAAGAAGGCCCATATGCCCTCTGCAAGCTCTGTATGATGCAGTAGCACCATTAACACTGTCATTCCTCCTGTTATAGAGCTTGCTTTCCCTGGATTTCTAACACAGTTGTTTCATTAAGACACTTCACACGGGGTTAAATTTTGCAAACAGATTTTTTTTTTTGCTGAAAAAGTGATTTTGAATTTGTACTGTTTATTTTTAAGAAGTAACTAAAATAAAAGCAGAAAATTCACTCTGAATTTGAATTTATATAGTTATAAACAATGAACAATGTAAAGACATTTGTATTTCCATCTTTAAAGGGAAAGGCATATAAAACAAAAGACAACCGTGGCAGAAGTATTGATAGCTTGACACTGATACATTCCTTGTGTTACATCTATATTGATTTAAAGGATGCTAAAAGAGAAGTATAAATTTATGGGAACATTTTGGATCAAATTTTGCATTCATTTATTAAATGAAATTTATAGAGTACTAAACCATTGACCCTATCATTTGGTTTTACAGATTTATGGCTGAATCCCAAGCCTACTGAAGTCAATAAGGGTCTTTTCAACAGTAGACTTCTAATCAGGACCATGTTGCCTGACTCTTCACTCACATTAAACGATGTTATAAAAACCAGTGACATTACACCAGTGTGAAGCTATGAAGAAAGCAAATCCATTCCCAGTCTTCAAAAAAAAGGTGCATTTAGCAATTTAAAATCTCTGCAGCTGTGGGTACATATGTTCCAGACTTCACTTCTATGATTTTAGCATAAAGGGTTCAGAAAGCAGAAAATGGAGGGAGGGTTAAAAGATTATTGGAGGAGTAATAAAGAAGCTGGCTAACCGCCCATGAGATTTAACATGGGACAAATGAAAGCTAATATACCTCAGGAAAAAATGATCTGTAGCTCAAATATTTAACTAGAACAGAAAATCTGGAAGGTTTTAAGGCTGAAGAAGTCTGAGCAATTAGAGGAACTGAAGAAGCTTGTCTTAACTAGCAAGTTCTCCAGCTTTAACTATACAGATGTATATTTAAAGCTATGTAATTCTCTTTGAGCATTCATGATCTTACCAATACAAAGGTACTGTATAATGGTATAGATATTCCACATAGGAAAGGAATTAAGCAATAGCTATCTAAAGTACATCTATACTTATATCTTCACATTAAGGCGCACACTATTTTTAAATAGTCATACGAATTACAGCAATATAACTTTCAAGTATAGACTTGACCTGTAGATACAAGCCTACAATATGTGTCAGCAGAAAAGGCAAATGCAATTTTAGCCTTTGTGAGTTGGGTTCTGATGCAATAGCACCTAAAATATTATATTCATTTGTAAGCACTGCATTATAAGAACTATGTCATTAAGTTGCTGGCAGTTGAGAGATAAGCAACAAAATTACCAGAAGGCTGGAGGTACTGACATGTGAACAAAGAGCTAACTATGTATGGTAATGGAGTTTTACTCCCTAGATAACTGGCTTTGCAAGTTGGTGTGTTTGTGTGGCTTGAAAGATATAGGTTGAATGGAAATTAAAACAAAGGATACTTTTTCTTTTTGCCACTTCTGTAGCAAGCATGTAAAAATGCACTGAGTGCTATGACTGCAAAGTTCTCTAGGTATCTTTTACGTACTCAGGTGCAGCAGTACAGTTAAGCGTAGAGGAGAGAAGATGTGTTGACATTCTGCCAACATTCAAAGAATATCAGTAGAAGAAATAGGTGAAGATTTATTTTAAATGATAGACTCCATAGTTATAATTATTCACAGGCTAATTCAGGGAAATATTTCATCTCAGTATCAGGCAACTTTCCTGACGACAAGCCTCCACAAGAGATGATAAAAAGACCTATGATTTACCTTTAAAACTAAACCTAAACTCAAGCTTGTATGTTGTAAGGAAAAGGAAAACATGACAAAAAATATTCATGTCATACCTCAATTAAGTGCTTGGAACTGCTGAGTAACTGGGGTTTCCTATTCTCACACCAGATTTGCTGAGTCTCTATTGGCAAAAGAGATTTTTGCAAATGGCAATGGCCACTAGTCATAGCAAGGAAATATTGATACTGGCTCAGTGCAAGTATTTGCCTTTATTGAGAAACCACATTATGTCAAGTCCAAGTGTAAATTTCCAGGATCTGTGAATTCTAGGGCTTTCAGTGAGTAAAAAACCCTAGATAGGATGAAGCACATCATCCACTGAGCACCTGGGATGACAGCCTGTTTATCCTGAGAGAAGGTAACATACTTTCCTAGGCCCTAATTGCAGTGATCCCATAGAATAAATTGCAGGGCAAGTAGTCTTGGGAATTTATCTTCACTTTACTGTGACTGTGGTCTGGCACATACACCTGAGTTGTTTCCCACGCCAGGATCTCCTCTTACCATGAAGCTGCAATGTAAAAGAACTTGATCTGGGTCCCTGATATATATGTAGCCATCAAAGATAAGATGTAAATAAGACCCAAATTCTTCCAATTTAACTTTAGGCTCCTGAAAGACCAAAGTAAGGCATCTAGTCACCTTGGTGACAGGAGGCTAGCGTTGAGACTGAGAGCTCCCAAGGGTGGTTCACTCCAGCTGTCTTTCTCTGCAGACTATGTAGGAAGCTTAGGGCAAGAAGGCTCAACTAGACACCCCAGAAAGGTGCTGAAAATTAATATTTCAGGCCAAAGTGTACCTACCGCTCCGAAGTGGTATTCTTCACTCTCCTCTTGTCTCCTCTCTCTCTGGGTTTTGAGCTTCTGTTGTGTCTTCTTTTAAATTAAACACGCAACTCAAATCACTTACAGGCATGCCTAACTTTGTGTCCTATTGACCTCTGGCAAAGACTGAAGTGCTTTTCTACAGCGCTCAGGGTAATAGGAGCTTACCTGAATCAGTCCCATGGGCTTTACTATAATACAAATAATTATTGTACCATTAAGATAAATGGTCTTTTAGGCATCTGAGAAAATTATTTTTCAAAAAAAGAAAGCAAAATAATAGAAAAATAAGTACCATAATGTAAAGAACATTTGACAAGCATATGTAAAATAAAAGAAATTAAAACAGCATGGAGGGTGGGGAAAATAATGAGAAAGCAAAGAGTAAAATACAGATATCACTTGCAAAGAGGGAGAGGCATGAGAGGAGTAGAGAATATGCTTTTAAAATTTAGTGGTCACAGAAGAAGGAACACCACAATGTGTCACATTAATAAGCATTCTAAGTAGGGATGTTGATTAACTCAGGAATGATTTATTATAATATAAATGACAGGACATAATGGAACTGAAGTAACAAGGTAGGTAATGTGTATTAGCGAAAGTAAAATGAAAACTAAATTTCTGTGGGACAAGTAAACCTTTAGAAAAGTTTGTAACAGATTCGTTACAAACTGATTTTGGACACTTGTAGCATAGGGAGGTCAAGGAAATGGAACAGAATTTAGGGGGAAGCAAGACGGTTAGTATGCTGCAAGTGAGCCTAGAAAAAAGTACAAAAATAAGCTATTAAAATTAAATGAAACTACAGGGTAGAAGAATGAATACATTATCTGAAGGAAGAGAGGCAAACTCACTTTTTCTATGTGCAACACTTATTCTACTTTAGTCAAATGGCAGTACTCATCTAATAATTGAGCCTCCATAAGCCTAAATCACACTACCAGGACTTTAAAAAACTCATATTCTTAAGATTAAGAAAATGCACGCACCTTGCTATCACTGACAAAAAATCAGGTAATTATATCCAAATGTACTGAAATACATATACTTCGATAAGTGTTTAAAAAAGGGTTACTACACATTCTCTCTGTGGCTTTAGGATAGCTTTTGTATGCCAGAGTGATCATGACCGCAAAACATATCCTATCAAAAAACGACTGCCTGTGTTCAAGAAATGAAAGGGAGTTTGTGATAGCATGGATACACATCAGTTTCCTTGTTCCATAAAACCACTGGTTTTGACTAAATTACAAAATAATCAGAAGGTTTGCATTATTTAACATTTCAATTTTTGTGAATATAGGATAACTACAATTACAACTACAATAATAACTTCAGAAAAGATATCAAGAAGGCACACCAAAACCAGTGCATTTGCATGCTTACTGTAAAGCAAGTCAGGGCAGAAGAATATATACTGCATTACAAGTTATGCTGTGCCTCATGAAAAGAGCACAAATGGAGTGGGAAAGGGAGAAGAAAATGATGAAATGGTGGAACTGAGGAGATGTGTTCAGACAGAAGAGTGACTGCAAATGAAGCTGCAAACACAGGGCTCAGCAGTGTGAAATGAATGTGTAGGTTAAATTATTTTGATGGCAGGACCCTGAAAACTAAGAGCAGACATTTTGAATCTGGCATATTCAAGACCAGTATAAAAACTGAATATCTTAGAGGTGGACAATAAAGAAATGCATAGAAGGCAATAAAGAAGAAAATATGCCATGAATATCAGCTGGAAAGATTAATGGTATAATGGAACCAATGAGAAAGTCATCTTATGTTAGATGTCATAGTATTACTATTTTCTTTAGCCATATTCTTATGCTTTTAGACTATAATATGCCAGATATTTGAAATGTTTGTTTTACATACCATGTTATGTGAGAAGATTATAGAATGCCTGGATAGGCATTTATGACACATGGCTCACCATTTTTATTGTTAGTAAAAATTAGAAGACATTTATACTGACTCAATGTCATAAGTATTTTTAGTAAAATCAGACACTCTGGTGTAACACTCTGATACAATCCTGAGACCACTAAAATGCTGCCATTGCTAGTCTGGCAGTCAAGAGAAATTTTTAAGAGCTCTATAAGCATATATACATAGCACAGCATTTAGACAGTTAATGTAAGCCACTCAGAGGAGCATGGTACTAAAATATAACATCCAAAAGGTGAACAGCTTAGTACATTATAAAAGCATGATACCTCCAGAGCAGAAGCTAGCCCAGCTAAGTAATTATTCTTTTAAGAAGAATGATTAGGACAAAAGTGCAAAAAATTTAAGACCAACAGAGATGATTTAGAAGTCAGAGACAGAGCATGCCAAAAAAAGGTGGGGGAGGGAAAGGAGATTGCAGTTCAAAAGAGAAAACTTGAAAATTCTGAGCAAACATAACTGCAGCAAAAATAAATTTAAAGCCCATTTCTGAACATGGACAGTATGTGCCCATTCACAGAAGTCTTTCAGCTTAGAATACAGTCTTCCAAAAAGCCTGTAAGAAATTCTTTCAATGCCAAGGGTTTTGAGGGTGAAGAGGACTGACGATCCACAGTACAAGGTAGCAAGGGTAGAACTAGTCAGAGTAATAGGAGGGAAATTGTACAAGCTAAATCAAAAACATGAGAAAAAATTCTCTAAAGACACAAGAATTTTAAAATGTTGCACATTGCAAGTGCTGAAAAATTGTACGCAGATAGTTTGTGCTTGAGGAAAATAAAATGAGCAGCAAAAATACTCAATGAAGTATTCATGTAATATGCTTGGGGGAAGAATTCATTGCAAAAAGTATAGCAGTTCTCAAGAAATTTCAGTTGTCACCACAAGCAAATACATGTAGTTTAAAAGGAAGGAAGAAATACAATGTCTTCTTGTTTTAGATTAACGTCCCATGGTGGGAAGAGCTCTTGACCAGTCCACAGAGCTGATGTCTGCCCCTTCCAACCTCAACCATTCTGTGATTCTGTGATTCTGTGATACTGAGTAGACTCACACGAAATAGGAAGCTGAATGCTAAAAGGTTAATGAAGGAATAATAAGAGCAAGTTGACACACAGACCACTCATGAATGTTATCTCAGAGTGGAGTTATTCTGTAGCCAATACTCAATGATTCATATATCCTATAGACAAAGTGGGGCATTACACTAACTAAATATTCCTCTGCTTATACAAGGAAAGAGAATTTTAAAAGTTTAATTAATTAGAAACAGTATTTGCCGGACAACCTGAAGCACCTTTCACAGAAAGTTTTAAGATAAGTCAGGATACAGACTCAAGGCTGAGAGTAAAATTTGAAGTGGTTTTCCAGGGATTCAGATAACAAACTTAATTAACATTAATAAGAGTTATGTAGTTAGATCAACATGCAGTTTTAAGAGGTGGATTTTAAATCCTGTCATGGGCATCTGGAGTTGGGCAAACTAGGAATGTAAAGAATAATCAGTGTAAGTGAGTAACCAGATGTTAAGTGGTTGTTAAGTTTGGAGGGAATGAGCAGTTAGGGTCCAGCTCTGCCACAGACAACTGGGGAATTTCATATTCACACACACAGGCCAAGTGAATTACCATCACTAGACTTGGAATAGGTCCACAACAAATATTTTCCAAACACGGTTGGAACACTTGTTGGACAAGTCTTGCGTATGCAATCAGTGTTAAGGTCTGTGAAGAAATGATGATAGGACTAAGGAAAGGAAAAAATATATCTTAGAGACCTAGAGTTCCTCCACCCCACCAGTTTGACAGTCTACTGAGAATCCGCAGCCTTACAGCTGATCTGATCTGTTCACTGAAATCAATGCACAATTTTCTATCTATTTGAATAGAAGAGAGACATCTATGTAGTCTGTGATATCTGAAGAGACAAGATCCAATGTCTTCATCAAACATCCTTCTCTATTCATTTACATTTTTCCCTTTTGCCCCAAAGATTTCTACTCTCGTGTCCTTTCAGAAGTCCTTCATGCATCACTATTTATCTTTTTCATACATCCAAAATTCTTTCCTCCCTCAGAAATGTTTTCTATATTTATTTGTCCTCCAAGCCTGTTCTTTCATCCTTTTTACTAAAAGAGAGCCAGTCTTTTCTCCCTGTTTAGATATCCTTTGCTTGGTCCTTGAAAGTCATCATTAACCCTTGCTTCACTCAGATTACACTCTCATCCTGCTATTCAGAATTTATTGGCTTTTATTTTAATCCTTTTGATGCCCCTGTGTGCTATGTATCCTACTGTTCTGTGAACTTGCCTCTCAGCTCCTCCTCTCCCCTCTCACCCTCCTGCCAGCCACACTTTTCTGTAGCTTCTTCTTCCACGACGCTCAAGCTCTTCCTCTCCTCTCTTCTCCTGGACACCCCCTTCTTCCTGCCCCCTCATCCCACTGCTTCTCCTCCAATGGGGCGACCTGTCCATAGCCTCTTGCTCATGGTTGTCTTCCACTTCAGCTCTGCCTCATCCTATCTCTGACAGGGCATTTTGACCACCCATCATCCCCTTCCACCAGATTCACTTCTTCCACTGCCAGAAAACACTTCATCTGTCTGAGTTTGTCCCTTTCTCTCATATTCACTGGAGTTTCTTGGGAGCTGTTATGTATCGTGGAAAATCAGGAGCTGCTCCTGTGTGCCTTTCTGCTCCTCAGCTACTCAGGACCCTACTTGCTAAGTCAGGCTGCTCCCATTATACACTGTGGTGGGAAGGCTTTTCATCCTGGGTTAGAGTTAAATTTTTCATAGTGAAATATTAAGTTGTATGGGGGAAGATAGTGACTCATATTTTACATAGGTGATATAAAATATATATTTACCAAACTATGCCTTTCTCTGATGCTATATATATGTTGACTCAACAGAAAATGTTATAGATGTTGCTAACTTCGGAATTTTTAGAGTTCTGTGTATCTTTGATTGCAAGAAGGCACAAATTTGAAGTAGCAAAGAGCAAAATATTGCTTCTGGCCTGCACAGTTTTAAGAGTGAACCCAAATCACTGATTAATCAATCAATTTAAAGGGTGATTAATCCTGATAGCTTCACCAGATTGTAAAAGGTCTTCTTAAAACAGAGTCCCCTGAACTCAATCACAGTGGGAGGTCTCCACCCCACTCTCCCCACCCCCCGAGCTTCCAGGGCTGGTAAAACACCTTGAGTGCTGTAAACAAATTAAATGTGTGGATACCTAATATGATGTTGAATGGACTTATTTATGATACTGTTAGAGTAATGATTTCTGTGTATGAGAGTAATGATTTCTGTGTATGCCTCTTCCCAACAGAAGTACTTGAGAAACTATACTTACGTATTCCCTCTTAAATTAGTTCATTGGATTGACTCAGTTGTTCCCTGTTTCTCCAATTGCCTGATAGCATGCCTGTTGTGGCTGATACTTGACACCTGTCAGAGATATTTCTATCTTCTTTACTGTGTAACTTTTGCAAATCTTAGCATTTGTTCTGAATTCATTTTATTGAATGAATTGTTCTTATCTTTGTTCTACTTTTCCTGTAGGTTTCCCAAACTGTATCTTATTCTCTTTAACAGCAGTACAAAAGACTTTGCCTGTCTTTGAAAGAAGTGTAATACCTCACAAGGCACTGCAGCCAGGATTTCCCATTGTGAATTATCTTCTGGATCCTTCCTTCACTGAAAATTTTGGGAATTTTATTTGGAGTCTCATCATCACTTTGCCTGTTGCTTTCCCAGACTTTAACTAGGTGATAAAATGTCTAGTTCTGAGCATCTAATTTCTTTGTCAATGTCAATTGTTTCTTGAAGTGACGGTCCATTTAACATCTCTAAAAAGTACTCTGCCTATCAATGCCTTGACTCTTTTTCCATTTTTAAAATTTTGAATCTTAGTGCTTAAAAAAACACATAGCAAGGTAGGTGTTACAAAGTTGGAACACATGTTTCTTGGTTCTGTATTCAAAATCTAAACCAGGAGACTTCCGCAGAGAAGTTACATGTATTTTTTTATTTGTCATAATTTCATGTTACGTGTGCATTTTCATTTGCACACTTAAATACTCTGCAAGCTGTGAAATCACTTGTAAAGAATACATGCAGTCCACAAGAAGCAGTGAAGCTTTATTTTTGCAGAGGTTAAAGTCCTACTCTCAGCTCTGTCACACTTGTACAAATTCTGCCAGGTCATTTTGTGTTCCTCAGTTAATTCCTAGGAAAAATGAATCTGTGTCCATTTCCCTAGTCAATAATAAGCACAAACCAGTTTTCTAAGCAAAGTTCAAGATGGGCTGTAACAGAACTATAGAATATGAGCTACTTGTACCAGATAATGGTAAACATTGTAATTTACTGTGTCGGATACCTAAACATATATGTATAAATGTGATACATACCATGGTGGCTATCTGTACAGCACTAAAATTGGACTGCAGTATGAGAAAATTAACTTCACTTGCCTGTGTGCATGAACAGAGTACAATTTTCAGTGCTGTCAGCACTATCAGTATGAAACTTATTATGGGTAATAATATTATTGTAAAATAGATTCTTAAAATTGAAGATGATGTAATATTCGTATACACTGTAGAATAAAACATGCTTTAAATGAAATAGACTAATTTTATTGATGGTGTCAAAGAAATAGATGTCTTTCTTGATGAAAAATCTGAGTAGAGCCCAGGCAATGGCCAGTACTGTATCCTGAAATTTAATACGTCAAGCAAAAGTCTGTGTTACTTTTTTTAGAAATTTGAATTTATCAGCTGGATCCTTTGACATAGACTATGCATAAATCACAAGTGTTAAATTGATTTTAATAAAACTTAGTCAGTGATTGAGAACAGCATTATAAAATCTAGAAATATAGATTTACACCTAAGGCTATGTTTCTAATTCATGCTATCAAGCCTTTTTCTCTCATGTGTGTCTACAAAGAACCACTTCAAACTTGATTTGGAATTTTCTGTCTTTTATTGGCCAATGACAGATCCTTAATGATACTTAAATTCACTTTTGTATTTAATGGATTTAAGCAACCTCCTAAGTATGATCTGAAGACCAGTAAGCCATCTAAGCACACATACAATCAACTGACCTAAAATAATTGGAAGCTAAAGGTTCCTGGCACTTGAATAATGCTCCTTATGTTAGACTGGACTTTCAGCAGAGTGTATAAGATCTGGTCTATACTAATTTCTTTACCTATATAATGACAATATACTCTGTTCCTCACATACTAGGTTAAAATACAATTTGATCTTTGCTGGAGACAAAATCCATGAAGAAAAACATCTTAGGAACACAGGTTGTTCATACAAAAAAACCCAGACATCTTACTGGTATAGTACAATTAAAGCACATTTGTCTTTACAAAAACAATATCTACTATGTTCTAGCAGAAAAATGAATGTCAGCTAACAATCTAAAAGCAATAAACAATAAACTTAAATTATAGTAAAAGTCAATTAGAATGCCAATTAGTCTATATTGCAAGCAACTTACATGAAAAATCTTAATTTCCACTGTCATTCAAGGTGTCAAGGAATGAACTCTGTCATTTAGGATTCACTAATAATTATAAAGGGGAGTTTGACAGACTATGATGTGACTCCATAAAGTAGTAATGTAAAATAGCTACTCACCAAATGGTAAAAGCTTTTATACTTCAGCAGCTTTTAAAAGGGTACACATGGTAATAGAGACTCACTTTGCAAAAAGACAAATAAATCTGGGGATGCATATGCTTTGTGTCAGTTTCATGTGGTTCCTAAACAAGATTTTTTACTGAAAATGTTCTTAGTGCAAAAAGATAATAACATGGGGAAAAACACATTCATCAAGTACAACACACAACAAACAAGATCTCACTTTATTCTTCAGGAATAAACACGAAAAAGTTAATAATGTGTTCAGAGCCATGGAGTTCACCACTCCAGAATATGAAAGGTACTGTAAAGGCAAAGAAGTACTTTCTGACTACATTATGCAAATAACGCAATAATCAGTTTCTTTTTTGAGTTTAACTTCAAAAACAGAAGCATTAGACTGCAGATCTACCTTGCTTCTAAAAGATCTGGCATCCAAAATTTCAGCCTACATGTTTGTTTCCATTTATTTCTTCCAGCTTTTGACTGTGATTTTGCAATGCTTGCACATGCAAAAATTGAAAACCATTGCTTATTTTTGGTTGGGGTTTTCATCTGGCTTTTTCCTGTAAAAAGCATAAACAACCTCTGTGGGAGGCTCAGATCAGCAAATCAGGACATGAGAGTATCTAATTATTAATCTCCATGTACGCATTTATATGACTACAAACCACTTCGGCTTAGATAAGTAGGAACTTTATGGTCCCCCAAAAGCAGCTGTACCAAACAAGCCTTGAGAAGCTCGCTTCTGGCTGAAAAGATTACAGTTACGCTACGTTACTGCATTTGGAAATTGATTTTACTCAAAGGGTACATCACATGTCATTCTCATAAGTAGTCTAATAGTCTAGCTTCCTTGAGTCCAGCACAATGTCTCATCTCTCTACCTACTTTGAATTTTGGTGCATGTATGCTCTTTAGTTTAATCCTTTCATGAACTTAAACCTTTGTTCTGTAACCATATCCATGATTTTTTTCATTTGTAATAAGTAGCTCTTTGCTTTTCATCATGCAATCTGGTAAGGGAAAATGCAAACATAGTAAGGAGAAATAAAGCAAAATGAAGCATAATAGAAATAATCAAGGACACTTATCTGTGATAAAAGAATTCTAGAATGTGTAGAATGTCACAAAGAAAGTCATAAGTTCTAGAAATGTCCAGCCTTGGAAGAACTGATTAAAGTCTGATGTTTTTGGAAAAATACACTCTTTTCCCATAAATCTGATTAAATTGTTTCCTTAGAAATTATTACCACCTGGTTTCCTATTGCATTTATGATTATGGATTATTCTGAGGATGCATCCAATATGTAAGTTTTAAATGCTTTGTTTGAAGTATTTGAGTCTTTGAAGCACTTACATGAGCATGGCTTTTAGGACATGTGAAGTGTCTGGGAGATCTCAACTACAAACCAGACCTCCTGCATTGACTCCTGTCAGGATCCTCAGGACTGATAGAGAGCCTGAAGCTAGTGTGGTGCTTGGTCATGGCATCAAGTCCATCTGATTGAAATGCTTGTATATACCTCAAGGATTGCCTCACAGTCACTGTATACAGGGACTCAGGGAAGAATCTGGAAAGGATATCTTCAAGAAAAGGTGCCTCAGAGTGATAGTACTAACTTTATGAGTCAAGAGCAACCTGGTACTGTAAGTACAACTATAGTCATAATTTGAGATAAAGTAGATGTTCTCAGCCTAGCAACAGAAATGTGCTCTGGCCTTGTTATTAACTGTTTCTTAGGATTTAATATTTGCCACAGTTTCCGACTAAATGTTGAAGAATGGGTTACTGGGTAAAGAAAATAGTATAACTATATACAACCAGTTTTTAACTCTGAGGACTGGAATGGACTAAAGGAAAGCAGCATTAGACCCAAAGCCTGTGAGGAAATGATAAGGAATGTGTTACTACATATTGTCAGTATTTGGTTGCATGAAGGTAATATTTGCTGCCAAATGTTGCTGAATTATTTTCCTGGTGCACGTTTTGCAATGTATTTCTAATGTGATCACTTATTATTTAGTTCTCTCTATGTTTGATGAAAGCATAAATTAAGATAAAGTGCATCAAGGTTACTGATGCTTTCCGATAATAAACTAAAAATGTTGATTAAGCAGCTGATGAGTTTAAGTCATCATCCTTTGTATTAAAATGCTTGATGTTGATTTATGGACTAACCTCACAAAAGTTTCACAAGTATAAAAGAAATGTTAAATAACGATAAAGCATATTTTACTTTAGCATAATTTAATATCTACAGTTTTAATATAGAAAGTCATTTAAGTAAGAAAGGACCTAATTAAGTCCTATCAATATACTGAACTGTTTATTTTTCAGATTAAAACATCACAAGTATTCTTGTTCTTTCATCTTGATTAGGCAATGTATTTGTTTTGGATTTCCATGGATATCTAATGAATGTTATCTGTTTAAATGAATCAATTTTTTTCTTTTCCGTTTTTTTAAAAAGAACAATCTAAGTACTAAGATTTGCTGTTTCTGTAGCACTTCCAGGTACAAACCCAGCAATATCTGTACTAGGCATAGAGACTCCTGTCCTCCCTTTTATTGGGACATTAGGATGAAAAATGTAATGGGAGAATTTCCTATAACTAAACAGTTACTTTAACTTCTTTTGGTGTTTCCCACCCTCTTTCAGCAAGAATTTTTCCAACATCTTCTCCCCAGGCTGTTATTTAGGCCAGATGAGATACTTTCAATATTACTTACTTAAAGAAATGCCTTTGGGGCCAGTTTTGGAACAATTCATGTGCTTTTCCCAGGGCCTCTTCAAGTGGATCCCCC
This sequence comes from Apteryx mantelli, assembly GCF_036417845.1. Lineage (NCBI taxonomy): Eukaryota > Metazoa > Chordata > Aves > Apterygiformes > Apterygidae > Apteryx > Apteryx mantelli. Next base: position 68,100,311 of record NC_089982.1, read on the forward strand.
TTATTTTGGAGCATCTCAGACAGCCATGTGTACGCGCTGCCACCCCGTGTCACCTCCAGCTGTCCTGCTGGCCCTTCGCCAGCAGAAAACTGATTCTCATAGAGTCTGAAGAGTCCTCCCTAGATTATCCTTGATGTTGCCTGATAAAAATAAATAAATAAATAAATAAAATCTGTGGTCTGAACCTAAACCGAATTCAGGTACTTACATGGCACCATGTGGATGACAGATGCTGGCCTCAGCTTTTGCTACAGAGCCTTCTCAGGATGGGCCTATCAAATCAGTCTCTGCAAGGCAGGCTCCCTGCTGCTCTGGGATTCTTGGAATTTTAGTTTCCTTCCGAGCAGCACATTCAGTTTACCATTATTTAAAAGGTTATGGATTTCAGGTAGAATAAAGTTGTAGATTTCATTCAACTCCAAATACGCAAACATCAGCAACAAATATTGGTCCTTTTATTTCCATGAACCTTCCTTTGTATCTAGGCCTTAGTATAGGTAAGTTAGCTCATTACAGCCAAGAGAGAGAGAAAAGGAAAAGAAATGGTTTGAACCTACTCAATACCTGTTCAATATTCTTCAGCAGTCCCCAAAACAATATTAAAAACAACAACACTCTTTCCATCATAACAAAACCTAAGGTTATTCAGTATTGTTTAAAATACAAATAATCCAGAATTATTTTACTACTAAACTGAAAAGCTGACAGCTGACAGCAGTTTTTGGAGTTGTTGTATTAAGAACCTGTAAATCTACTTGTAATGCTGAATAAGAATGATCCGTGGATTAAAAATCAGTGAGGAGCTTTAGAGAAGACAACAAATAAAGGAAGACAGTAACCTTACACTTCAGATGTGGTAGGAATAGAATCCACACAGCAGACAAGATGGGCAAGATCTACATGGGTTAAGAGAAATTAGTCAGCATATTGCAAAGCTTGGCCTGAAATCTGGAAATGCTTAGGAAAGTCGATAAAGGAGGTCTTATCCCCAGCAGGAGTAAATGCATCAGGCAAAGTCCTTTTAGCTCCATCCACTTACAGCAGTTGAGGAACTGCCCCAGTGTTTGTAAAATTAATGGACTACACTATATTGCTTTCATTTTTCTGCTGGTGAGCTGGAAAGGTAATTAGTACACAGCTGCATTCCCAAAAGTATTGTCTAATTGAACTGGGTTTTGTCTTGCAGCAGAATATAAAGCATACAGACAGAAGCTAAGAGACAGAGGGTTTGATTCTCCACATCCTTGTCACTATCATGTATACCAGTGCCAAGTAAGTGTAAACTACCATTTTCTCAGTTTGGGACATAGAGCAGAGAACAAAAAGCTGGAAGACTGAAATGAAGGCACACATGGAAGGTGGGAAAGGAAAAACCAAGCTCTTCTGTATACAAGCATTGATATTTCTGAAATTTTTTAGCTAAGAAAGCAAATAAAACAGCATACTCGATAAATGAGAAAAATGAAGGATGCAGAGAAGAAAATACACCAGATACTACTAGATTTCAGGGATAGAAAAAATTAGACATGCAACTCAATAACACTAAAGGGTTCCTGCTTAGTTTTGTTTTGTTTTATTTCACTTTCAAAGTTAAAAAAAAATCACCAAAGCAAGGAATATAAGCAATTAATGCAAGAAGTTTCTTTAAGGAGAAAAAAGAGAAAAAACACTGTTAACTCCAACTTACTTGAGAGGTGAGCAATTCCTATCAAAGCAGGAAACAGTAAGCCCTTATCTCATAATTAAAGTGCTTGAGTAGGAAATACTAGGGAAATATTCTAAATGCAGTAGTAAAACTGTAAGCTAACCAAAGCAAAACGGAAAATAGTATGGGTGTTCACTGTACAAATCAGTAAAGAAAACAGCCGCACACTTCTGAGTCTAATTTTGACCCACTGACCTCAGCTGGATTGGGTATGTTCACCAGTCTGATAATCAACCTTTTTGAAATAAAAAATGTGGAAAACAGACTGGTGTCTTCTTAGTGAAAGTGATGTTATGTGGAACTGGTGTTATACCTTAAATATGAAATTAAGAATGGGATTTTCAAAGGAGCCTAAAGGAATTAGGGTTTCCAACTCCTGTTGAATTATATTAGGATTTAGGAGTCTGACTCTTTCATGATTCTTTGACAAGCTCAAACTAAATATTTACCTCCTCTCTGCATCATATGCCTTTTATATATTATTTACAAAAGTCAGAGATATTGTTGCTCTCAGGATCATACTGTGATCATGCAGTTTGGTTCTGCTCTCAGCCATGTTATTTCCTTGTGCCCTGAATAGTTAGCCAGAATTTGAAGGTGTATGAACTGTTTGTAGTAGAAAAAAAAAATTAGATGACAAAATTATGACTTTTTAAAATTTGATCTTGTTATTTACAAAGAATATACATTGCTTCCCATTTCCCTAAAGACAATCGGAATGAAGCAGAAGCTGGTTCCTACCCCAGAATTCTCCAAATTCCTCTCCAGCAGGACCCTGCTGGAGGGTTGCCTCAAGCTTTTTGCTCCAAATGCTCCTGTCTCCAGAGCTTTCTTCTGCTGTCTACAACTGCAGCCAGATGCTGACACTTGTTGGCTACAAATACCCTCTATGCAAAATGAAACTCTACCTTTTGTGTGTTTGTTCAGCCCACTTAAAAAATTATCTATCTACATTCCTCAGCTTCTGGTTTTGCATATGATCTGTGCTCTGGGTGTTGGCTCCTTTACAAGATATTAACTCCTTTAAATATTTATCCTGAATAAATAATGTCTGAAACACCAGTTGCAATTCAAGCAATTAACAGCATAACAAGGACATCTTCACCTATGATCTGTTTTCTGGATAATGTCTTCCACTGAGTAATTTAATATAAACTTTCCAGAGAATGGAGGTGCATCTGGATCAAATGGTTTATTCTTCCTTCAAACTTATCTTTCCATTAACTCATTGACCTGTTAACCTGTCTTGTTCCTTATGTTTTTGACTACACTTTTCAGTATCTTCTTGCTCCAAAGATTCCTTGGGAATCATACTCAACAAGACCATTGAAAGCAAAATGGCAAGTACTCAGATCCTTTGCACACTACAGGTGCAAGAGAAAGGCTTGATTTAAGTTATTATAGGCAAAATGAACAGACTTTATCACTTACATCAAGAAAGCAAAATGATATGGCCCTTGAATCTGAACACTCTTGGTCCTGGGCATTTGGTGCATATAATAACAACACTAAATTATATCATATTTTCTGTAAAAATCTAGATGTCTACTTTTAAAACAGTTTAGGGGGATTTGATCCTCAAATACCACTGTCAACTGGATACTTACCTTCTGTAGACTTCTTTGAACATGGGAATTCCTTTGCTATGTGTTACTATCCAAGCATATAGCTTGGACTGTTACAAAAAGTAGTAATGCACACTATTAGTAAAACTTTAAAATAACAGAATCATTGTCTACAACATACTCAGATCATTTTTAAGCTCCTTGATCTCAATTTATAAGCATACAAACACAGTAAGTATACCGGCATTTTAAATCCTGTAGCATCATAGCACACCCCTGTTGGGAGCTATCCACAGATATGGGAACAAATTATTATTAGGTATCCACGGATATGGGAACAAAATTACAAAATGCAAAGCTGATTTAAATCAGCTTTTTAAAATACCCCAGTAAAACTCCACATAATCCTTTTCTTTCTTAATAATCTCTTTAACTATATGGCATGGAACTGACATCAATAGCTGGTATCTAGGACCTTAACAGGTTTCTATCCTGTTAGTTCCCTCTGGATAGAGGTCAGCTTTCCTGTGGCACTGCCCTCCTCCAAGAAGCAGCTGGGAAATGATATCAAATGATCTAACTTTTTGTCATTTATCTGGTAAAGACCTGGAGCTCTGGTCATTTTACAAGTAAAATCTACATTTGTTTCATTGGGCCCTAGATGGAATCTGATTTGAATCTCTTTCCTTAAAGAGACATCATACACTTAGCTAACTGTTATAGTTCACAAAATTTAATGTAGCGTGTTTTGTATCTGATACACTAGAGGCAACTTTTCAAGTTCCTGCAGCTGCACAACCTAAATCCTGGCACAATCTCCTACTATATCTTAGACAGAAATATGACCCCATAAAAGTAGAGTATTACGAGCACTAAAGCTCTGCTATGTCTCAGTCAAAATATCAGGGTTTTTTACTGTAGTATTCTACTCAGTATTCATGGAATAGAGTGTGATTAAAGAACCACTCTAGCTCTTGGTGGTATACTGATTCAATAATTATTGTCTTTGTTTCTTTTAATATATGCAGAAAGTCTCATCCCACTCAAAATATGATATCATAAAGCTAAGATAATAGTAGAGAGAGACATCTTTCACAATGGTAGCAACAAACACTGGGTGTTTTTTCGATGTATATGAATATCAACACTGTGTTCACCAACTTATTCCAGCATCCCAGAAATGTGTCTCTTCTACATTAGAAGACAGAAAAAAAAAAACCCAAAAAACTTGGACCAACTAAGGCAGACCAGGATAAAGAAAAAGTTGCAAAAAACAACAAAAAAAGTTCTTTTGATTACTATAATGCATGGAGACCTTAAGAAACGCAAAATGTCTTCTGTAATTTTTGGTGGACAAAGGAGTGCTCTAATTGCTTTAGCGCAGTGTGGGCTTCTTACAGGTAAGACTACCCAGAGCTGCTTCATTGCTCAGGCTCTTCCACTGTCACATGCCCAACCCTTTTTTCACTATCCACAGTACTAACATGTCCCCTGCCCTGGGGCTTACTTGCCAGTGTATCTGCATATGACAGCTTATCCAGGTCTCACATCAAGGTACCTCCCTCCGTGTTACTAATCCTATATGCAGGAACCTCAGCAGAAGAGACAGTCCTACCTTAGTGTTGCATATCCTGGCTATGTTACAGCCAGGTAACATTTTGAAACAATATGTACTAAGACAGCAATACAGAAAATATCAAAGGGACTTGAAATGACAAGCGACTAAAACGCTTATCTGATTCACTGAAACTTTAAAAGGCTATTTTAAAAGAATATAAACCAGGATGTTTTATAGAAAGAAATTCTTTGTGTGACACTATTTCATAAACATGGGGTTTTAATATCTAATGTTATGAGTATCTTCTTGTTTGATTACTGGCAGTTCTTTTGCCTAAACTGATTGATCATGGTGATTAAGAAAAAGTGCCCTCTGATTCCTACGTGATGAGGTTCTGATCGAGGAAGTCAAACAGAGTCCAAATGGATGGACCCTACAGCTGCTTGCCTTTTCTTCCTTCTTTCTCAGTATGTACTTTATGAGGTGGGGAGATGCCTGCAATGATTTGACTCTTCTAGTGTCTTTTATTAATTGCTCTTCTCACTACAGACTTCTTTCTGCTCCAGATGTTTGTGAAGACTGATGAACACTAGGAATATCTTGTTACAATTAAACCACACAAATCAGTACACACATCAATTACTTGGCCTGAGAGCTCCATATATGAGAGTTCTCTGTATAGAAAAGTTAAAGGAAAGCTTCGCCTTTTTTCTTTTTTTTTCCTTTGTTCCTTTTTTTTTTTTTTTTGACAATCATGTAAGGCTAAGGTTTCATGAGATAAAATGTGGTAAGTTATTGTAACATACATGTTTATTAAACATACTGCATTCTCTTTCACTACTAATTTTCTTTTATTAAAAAAGCAATTGACTGTGTCTGGCGAGACTATTTGTATTGATTTACAAATAATAATGAAATACAAATTACAGCAGTTTCTGAGTTAATTGCACCTTTGGCCCCATTTTTGACTGAAGTAAGGTTTTTCCAATTAGTCTTAGACACCTGGCCATCAACCTTCTGGGACCAACACTCTTGCCCTAGACTCCTCTGTGCTCCTCTTTGTAGACTAGTGACAAAAATTGCTAAGGACTTAAGATCTTTCTATTCACTTTGGCAACTCAGCAAGCTTGGTGTCAGGTAAGCATCCACACTCTTTCTCCCAGGAAACAAAAGCATTAAATAATTATGTCCAAAACAGCATCTGATTTAAAACAGAAGCCTTACAGAGCAAACAGATATTAAGAGAATAAACACATCTAAACATGTCCTGTTTGTCTGGGAGCTGACAAAAAACAAGATTCAGAACTCGACAAGGTTAAGGCCAAATCCATAAAAGGATATATGTGTCTGGATCCTCTTCAGTAGACTCTAGTACACAGGGGAGAGAGTCAGCTCTTGACATAAAAACCTTGCTTAGTGCCATCGGGAGTCACATCCTTCCACTGGGATTCAAAGCCTGGTGCTCCTTCCTGATTGAAGAAACAAATAAGAATTGGTGTTGGCAGAGATATCTTCCCACACCCTGTCCACATTCTAATAACTCAACAGCTCAAGAAGATTAAAAAAAGAAAAAAAAAATAATGAAGGAAATAGGATCTAAGAGTTTAAATCTCTTGTGTACTCACCAGTTCAGTAATTTTTCTTTTTTTTCCCTTGTCTCTATTCCACTGAACTGGCAAAATTGCTATTGAAGGGCTGGCTAAGAAGTTCTTAGCTCCCTCCTTCAGCCCCAGTTGACACAGTATGGTATGACACAATGCCATTTATGGCCATTGTATTTGCACCACATTTAGTAGCCAGCCAGTCAACCCATTACTAAATGTAAAGGTGCATGTCTCCCAAAACCAGAAAATCAAGAGTGTTGCCTGCCCTTTGCTGCAACTCTGTGTTGCTGGCCTGACCTCATCCTAAGCCCTGCTGCAGGAGATATGTGGCTCTACTGCTTCACAAAAGGGCTGTATTTATCTCTGAGAAGCATACATGCTTACAAGAAGATAAATTTTGCTAGTCACTGAACAGAGGTTGTACAAAGAGACTGCCATACTGTTCTCTGAGCCATAGGCCTCAAACATAGCGCATGAATCCTAAGCAGAAAGAGGGCATATAGTAGAATATGCAGGATGATAAGACAGCTCAAAACCCTGCATTTACTAGACTGATACCTTTCTTTCTCCTTTTCTGCCTTCCTCCTCTGCCTGACACATTAGGGACAGCAGGAGGTAATGCCTTGTTGAAGAATGGACAATAATATTGTGACGGTGTGCTCCTTCCCCCCTGCGAGGTGCTCTCTCCCCCTCAAGCTGACCTCCCTGTAGACAGCACGTAGGCAGGGGCTAACTGAGCATGCACCAACTAAGACCCATCTAGCATGCAAATACGACTATGAGTCAATCATCTCCCCCCTATAAATAGGGGGCAGCCCAGAGCCCATGGAGCTCTCCTGCGTGGCAGTGGGCTGCACTGCAGAACCTCCTCTTGAGCAGGGACGCCTCTCAAGGTTACTCCTCGAGGTTGAGAGATTCCTTACCTGCCACAGATCCTCGGTAAGTGATTAATAGCATGCTGAAACTTTGCAAACTTTGCAAAACTTTGCTAAGTTATATATCTGATTGATTGTGCACACAATCCCTTAGACATAAACTGTTGACCAAGTCTGAGACTAGGATCAGATCCAGCCACACCCAGGCTCCTCTCAGAAGGTGTTTGGAAAGCAAGGGGGTCCTTTCTGAACCTCATGACTCAACAGGAGTGTCTCCTTTGCACACATTCCCTTAGACATAAACCATTGACCAAGTCTGGGACTAGGATCAGATGCAGCTGCACCTAGACTCCTCTGAGAAGGATTTTGGAAAGCAAGGGGGTCCATTCTGAACCTCATGACTCAATGGGAGGGTCTCCTTCGCACTTCCATCTGACCCTGTCCTCCATGCAGTAAATAGCCAAGTGAACCTTGCCAATTGAACCTCGTTAAATCATTCTTATTTATGACTGAACTTTGTTAAGTCGCTGTCTTACTGCAATATACATAGTGCTGTTTCTCTCTTATGAGTGAACTGCATCACTCCTGTGACAAATACTACCTTCCTTCCTGAAATAATATCTGCAACAGAAGCCTGTACTATACAAGTGTTTAGAAAAGGTATAATGTGTAACTAAAAACAGTACACTCTAGCATATACCAAGAATGGGGATATTCTTATGAGGACTGAGAGGCTATATGAGTGTTGAAAGAGCTTTCATGCTTGCAAGATTTGGAGTGTTACAAGTTATAATAAAGATGGACACTACCTAATAACCCTTCTGAGAACTCTTGATTGGAAACTATGACACCTTTCATTTCCAGAGCATAGGAGGCAAACAATCAAGGGTTTTGCTTGAAAGGTTTTGCTTGATGTCAAAAAAAAAAAAAAAAAAAAAAAGGCTAGATTCATGCAAAATCTGAAGAGTGAGAGGTGGTCAGTAATGCCTGGATTTAGGATGTGCTCTGTGGAAAACATAGTCAGGATGATATACAGCAAAGAAACTGACAACAAGCCTCAGGTTTTTCTGCCTTACTCATATGGATTCCATAGCTGTAATGAAAGCTGTTTAGTTAGGTTAGGTAGTGTCTAACTGAGCTTGTTATTTTTGTTAGTTTTATCCCCAAGCATTTGGTTACAAATGTTTAAAAGCAATCACCCACTAACATGAGCTTAGGGTTACCATTCTTTATTATTGAAATCTTTCATCTAACTGTAGTGGGAGACAAGGCCTCCTTCAGCTTGTTATCTATCAGAATTTCTAATTTTAATTGATTATGAAAACCACTCATTTAACTATCCATCAGATCTATCAGCATTTATCATCTGCATTGGTAATATTATAATTAAATCTTAACTTTGTAGAAGGATTACTGAACAGCTAAGGCAACCCAAGATAATGCCATTAGCTTTCTTAAGTAATTTGGTAGTTTCTACACATATCCACAATTCACTGTGGTACTAAGAAAACTTCCTAGACCTAAATTTTCCATTCCTACATTTCTAAAAATTAGAATAAGGTCAGAAAGCAGGGAGATTTCACAATGTATGTAAGCACTAAAATAAGGTTACATGATGGCATTGATTTTCTTACTTTTAGAGAACAAGTCATTTGAGGAATTTGGCAGTGAATGGAGATGAAAATTCTAGATGGAATTTCCAACTAAGGATAGAAACCTTTTATGTTCCAACAACTCTTAGAAAGACCTTGAGATTTCAAAGACACAATCTATTTTCACATATCTTGTAGCACTGACAGATAGAAAGGAATGAGATGAATGACAATTGCACCATGACTGACAGATTTTTCCTTTAGAAGTGTATCTTTTCCTTTCAGTTTCCTTGCCATCACTGGTTGAAGTGCATTGGATGTGCAGTGAGAATGCAAATCCCAATACCCATTCCAATGCTTCACTGTCAGATGTAAGCGAAAGAAGTTATGACAATGTGCTGATTCAGAAAAGATCTGGCATGAGAAGTAAATATAGAAGTAGGATGACAAATAAGTGCAAAAGGCGTAACTACAGGCTCTATTCTCTCTGTCCTGTTTTATTTCCTTTGAGACTTTTAGTATTAGTGGTATGTAGCAGATGCCCAAATTGCTCAGAATTAAGCCAGTCACAGAATCACAGAATCACAGAATGGTTGAGGTTGGAAGGGACCCTTAGAGATCATCTAGTCCAACCCCCCTGCTCAAGCAGGGTCACCTAGAGCACGTTGTACAGGATCACATCCAGGCAGGTTTTGAGTATCTTCAGAGAAGGAGACTCCACAGCCTCTCTGGGCAACCTGTTCCAGTGCTCTGTCACCCTCACAGTGAAAAAGTTTTTCCTCATGTTGAGATGGAATTGTCTGTGTTTCAGTTTGTGCCCGTTGCCTCTTGTCCTGTCACTGGGCACCACTGAAAAGAGTCTGGCTCCATCCTCTTGACACTCTCCCTTAAGATATTTGTATACATTGATAAGATCCCCTCTCAGCCTTCTCTTCTCCAGGCTGAACAGGTCCAGCTCTCAGTCTTTCCTCATAAGAGAGATGCTCCAGTCCCCTAATCATCTTTGTAGCTCTTCGCTAGACTTGCTCCAGTGGTGCCATGTCTCTCTTGTACCGGGGAGCCCAGAACTGGACACAGTACTCCAGATGTGGCCTCACCAGGGCTGAGTAGAAGGGAAGAATCACCTCCCTCGACCTGCTGGCAACACTCTTCCTGATGCAGCCCAGGATACCATTGGCCTTCTTGGTCACAAGGGCACATTGCTGCCTCATGCTTAACTTGGTGTCCACCAGCACTCCCAGGTCCTTTAGATATTTGTATACATTGACAAGATCCCCTCTCAGTCTTCTCTTCTCAGGCTAAACAGGCCCAGCTCTCTCAGCCTTGTTCCATTCCTGGAACAAAACCTGTGACATTTACTCTCTGAATTGTTTACAAGCAAGTCTAAGGATGGAGAATCTGTGTTCTGACAATTGATTTAAGGACCGATTAGGAATTTAAGAGACACTAGATAGAATTTCATAATAGACTGAGTGAGGGAGGCTCTCCAATTCCAAAAGAATATTGTCATCACTGACCTACAGAAACAGGTTGTCTCCTATATTTAGTCTTTCCTTATGTTAGGTCCCTGAACTACTGGCTAGACTGACTTGAACATAAGGGATAGAAAGTGCCAGACCTGACAGTAGCCTGAAGATTGCTGCTTTCTCCTAAGAAACTACAGAAATTGTCTCAAAACTCCTCCATCTGGGGGGGCTAGAGTTCCAGATGCTCTACACATATTCTTTTTCCTAATCCATACTGCATCCAGAAGGGGGGAATACAGAGAACTATTAATGTCCAAAATTAACCAAAATTTAATTATTAGTATCCAAAAGTTTTAATTAATAATGTCAAGGGTAAATTAGATTAGCTGTGGATACAGGCACTCCTTCACAGAGAAACAACCGTAGAAAGAAACTGAGTTGGGGTGATCCTGCACCATCCTTTTTATCAGGGCTTGGTGCCTGAGTACAGCCAGGATACCTTTACAACCAAACCAACTGTCAAAATTTCAAAAACCAGGATGCAGATGCAAGCAGGCACAAAACGCCATTGACAGTCTTGATCCTAAGACTGGAATTAGTTATAGGGCACATTGTGTACTAGAAAGGAAAAGGGCTGGATCATTTAGCCTATTTTTCATCTCTAATTTCAATGAGTTTTTGAAAGAACTGAATAGAATGGTTTCTTTAGATCTCAGAACTACTGTTCAATGTCATTAAATATGCTTAGTAGTCAGCTGGTATATATGATTGCATCTTGCCCTCAGTTATGTGACAACAACTTCCCCTTTAATTAACCAGGATTGCACCTGTGTAGGTAATGATACAATTGGGTCTATAATATATAATAAATACTCCATATCTTTGCCAAAAAATCATTTACTTGCATAATTTAGTGAATGTTAAATAATTATTAGGAACATATTTACTGGAATTCAGTTGTTCAACATCTATCTTCATGCAAATTATTGTTACACTTCGATAAATATTCATAGTAATCAGTGTGTATTTAATTAACATACAATAACTTTCTCATTAAGTCTAAGTTAAATCCTTTTGAGGGGGGAGCATTTCATTTAAAGTGTAACTGGAAAGCTCTCTTTGGAAGATTACATAATTAATCTTATTTTAGGTTCATGACCAAAAAAAGGGCAGTTGATGGCTATGAGAGATTGTCTATTCATAGGATACAAGTCTGTGCTTTGATGAAAATCTAGCCAAAGCATTTGAGCACAAAATAAGAAAGAATAAAACAAATGTTTTAGTTAGCTTGCCTGTGAGTTACATGTTTGCAAAACCGTTTGTACGGAAATCATAAAATCTTCGAAATGAAATGACAGAACAGTACAATACAAGTAACAACATTACAAACTATTTTAAATTATATCAAATTGCAAATCAGGCCAAAGATGAAAATTGATGTCATCTTTAAAAACATTTAAAATAATTCAGCCACTCTCCATTTTTCATTCATTTTTTCACCTTGTTTTTCTGTTTAAGGCTTTGCTTGAACTGAGCTGTTAGTAAAGTGGGTTACTTGCGCGGTAGTCTGTGAAAATATACAGACTACGTCGTGCACCTTGGAGCTTACTTACTGTTTGAGATTTAAAAGACAGCTTTGGCTGAGGCCTAATATGAATGCTTCTCTACTATTGCAGCACTTTCCTTCAGGGGCCAGCTGTAAGCAGGGTCACCGGCAAAAACCGGCTCCAGCCAGCCGTGAGGCACCAGGGGGCGGAGCGAAGGCATTCCATAAAAGGAAAGCGCCTCGATTATGAGCTTTGATTGGTTAGAAGCGTCAGGCAGGAAGTGCATAAAAGGCCTTGGCCCAGCCCAGGGGAGGGTGCGTGGGGGCTGTGGTGGTGAGGCTGGCTGCTGTCGTCTGCTGCTGTGTGCTCTCCCCTATAGTGTTACAGAAATAAGGCTTCTGTTCTGGGCTAACCCAAAAGTATTGAGAACTTCTTCAGCACTTGCTTTCAGTTTAGGTACAAAACCTTCAGTGATTTTTTAATTGCTTAGCTTTTGCTTTTTAATCAAATTATGAACAATCCCAATTCTCTGTTTTCCTTATTGCTAGTTTGTCCTGGTTAGAACCCTAGATTCTTCTGTGGTGTAATCTGAAAGGTTTAGTATGTCTATGAAAAGTAATGATTTTCACCTGACAATAATTTGAGATGTTTTGGAATTTCTTCTGCAATGTGCAAAAATTGACAAGAATTAAAAAATAGTTCAATCTTCTATTCAGGCAAAACAAAGGCTTTTCAAGTGTTTTACAAAAAGTTGAAGACCAAGATGTCCTGGAATAAACTACTGGATCATGTATGGGACATCTCAGTTTGAGGTAGTTCTCCAATCCTTCTGATTCGGAGGAGGACATTAAATTTATTGCCCAAATCAGTGTTCTACACTCAAAACAATAGTCAGTCCTTCTTTCACAATGAAAATATAATAATTCATATGAAGTAGAACAGCTTCTGCTGGAAGGAGCTGAAAAATGCCAATATCAGGAGAATTACCAGCTTTGTGGTTAAGGCACTTTCCTGGGGATATCCTGGAGATTGAAATCCATGCCTGCGATTAGTCCACATGAAGAGTTAATTATATCTCCACTAAGTAATGGCCTATTCGAGAACACATTGGCTTACATCAGAAGTTTCACCTTGTGGCTGAGGAAATCTTTTGCAAAGGATGCTTCACTGAAACTGATAAAAGTGCAAGAAGTTGAATTTTTGCTGAACTAGCATTTCCTGACAAAAAATATTAATCAGAAAATTCGCAAAGAGATGATAATAGCACCTTTTAAAATCACTTCTCCCTGTTCTGGTTTGTCCTCCTCAGGAGATAGCAACTGTGCAAGCTGGTGCAGTTGGGGAGCGATACCAAGAAGTACGCAGATACACCAAGAGGAGCTGAATATTTGGCTCTGTGGATTTGTATTTTTCTTTACAGACCTTATCCTATGGATTTTACAGAGCAAAGATGCTGTGTGGTTTACACTGTATTTTACAGAAGAGATGACTGAAGAAAACTCAATGAGAACATAAAATAAGGCTAATTTAAACTATATAACAAGTATAAAAGGAATATGGAAAATGTTTGTGAGACTTAGGAAATGAGCTTCATAACTCACTGCAGACTCTGCTGCTTTTGAGCTACTTTTCTTCCACATATTTAAGAAGCTGATAATGACTTTTTTCTTTATGTTTATTATACTTTATCTTCCTTTGTGTGGGAGTGTGTGTATATATGTAGAAGGACACGCATTTGTGTGTGTGTTTATGTATTTACATATGCAAATAGCAATCACATACCACCAATTTTTCCTCCTTGAGTCAGTGTGTTATCGCTTCACCAGACTAACAAATCAAAAACAATTTCCAATTTCTTTCACAAATACCTAGTGGCTAAACATTATTAATGCATTTGTCAGACTGGCATAAACTCAAAAATTGCTCAGTTAGGGAAGAAGAATATAAAGCATCGATTGTTTACAATCAGGTTTTGTAATCTGTATTTTCTTCATGGAGGTGAAAGTTTATCTCATTCTACAACAGAGGTTATAATTTCACCACAACTATTCATCAAAACTGATATTTTGGAGCTTCAAATCATCACTTTCTGAGGCTACAAAGTAAGCAAGCTGTTGGCCTTTCCTTTAATACCCTCCTTTAAAAAAAATAGCTGCCAGCAAGTTATGGGTTTATCTCATATATGTGAGAGTGCTCCAATAAAACACTTCTGCTTGCAGCAATCATAGATTATGAGGCTTTTATAATCATGAAATAAGCCCAATAGTCCACTGCTGTTCTCAGAAGATTGAAAATCACTGGGTATTATTCTCTTTGTATGGATGTATGAGCCTCTCATTTCTCAGGGGCTTGTGTTACATTTAGCCATGCTGTTGGTACGTACCTTGTACATCAGAAATGTTTCCTACAAGTTGGGAAACACTGGGGTGTTTTGTCAATTTCTGACATCTTTCCCTTTGAAAGAATGAAGTGCACTGCAGGTGTTTTAACTCTAAAATCATTGTTTTTGCTCTCCTTTCTTTTTCCCCAGGTACAGGATAATCTTCTATAAAACAGTGTTTTGAAATGCTTTGACATTGCAAGAAGTACATGAAAGCCATTGGAATGAAGTCTATGAAGGATGTTTATCTTAATTCTCTCTTGCAACAATTATGGCGATTAGATACACTGCTACTTTTGTATCCTTAGAACCACAATATTTGTAGAGCAATGATTAGAAGGAGTTTCTTTCTGGAAATAGATCTAAAACTATGGTTTTAATGACATTCTTAGCAAAACATTTGTGCTATAAGCAAGGTAATGATGACAGATATCAAGGTCAGTGTAATTACTTTCTATATCTGGATTAGTATTACCCTGAGTGTTATATACAAACTATCTACAAACATCAATCTATTGCTATACTTCCTTAGGAATGGACTTTTTCATTTTTACATTATGAAAATTAATGCATGTTCCAAAATAAGAATTTAATTCCTTTTAAAAAAATGCTCTCATTGCATTTGTCTTGTTTTTTAAACCCCAAAGGTGCAGTATAAAAAAATAAGGAAAAAGTAGAAAACAAGGCAAAGTTGGCTTTAAAATTGCAAATATTTACACTCAGAAATGCAGATTGCAAAAGTGTATGTTCTCCAAGAGAGCTGGATGGCAGAAACTAGCTAGAATTCAAAAAGGAATTGGTGTGTCAGGTTCCTATTTGCATTTTTAATACTCCTGAAATTAATAGATAGCTATTTGCTTTAATCTTTTCATATCAGCCACAAACTGCTTGTACATGTTGTATCATAATCATTCTGATAGGAATTGAATTTTATTCAAGTGGCAATTTCAGATTTTCAAGTTCAAGTCGTTGGATGGTAACTATGTTTGGGGGTGATATAAAAACCTTATGTAAACTACTTCACAACTAGACATAAATCTTGACTGGACTAAATCAACAGAAGTAGTAGTGTGCTGATTCAAAGGGGCACATCAATGGAAAATATTTCAAGGACAAACTTCAATGATCCTCTGAGCTGTGAGTTAAATGTAATATGATAAAAAAAGACAAGGTCAGTAAAGTAAACCCTAATTCTTTGGATTCTTTGTTATAATGCTATTCAGTATCTGGACACAGTAAACTTGGTCCTCCCCCGTAACAGATCTTCGGAATTACTTGTCTTTGAAATTACTCATTTTTTCCTCCAGCTATGTTGCAATGTTCAGCTGAGGCTATAAATAAACAGCTCTTTCAAATGTCATTGGCTAACATCATCCCGTGCATTGATCAGGGAATAAAGCTTCTAAGTTTCTATTGCATGGTGAACTGGATGTTCCTGACCAACCTAAAATGTGTGTAGCTTCTGATAATTCAGTAGGAACGCTCTTGAGTCCATCGAGTTTCCCAGCTTTTGCATCATCAGTCACAAATTTAAATCTGGCATTTTCATGCAGTAAAGTCATGATAAAATGATTCTTAAGCTGCAAAGTGAAGGAAAAAAATACTCTTTTTCTCTGTGGTGACAGCTTGTCTCTCTCTATTTTTCATCCAAACAAGTAGAACGCTGTAAATCCTGTCCAGAAGACACAGACTGGAAGAATTAATCAAAGGTTTGTTTATGAGCTGTTTGGAGCAGATTAAATGTTGTGTTGACAACACAATTTACAAATTATCTATCAACATCAACAGAAGCATAGCACCTGATCCTAATGTCAAGGAGAGCAGATATGAGCCATGAGAGAAGAGCTAAGCCAATGTGGCAACCTCCAAACTGGAGTCCCTGAAGATAGTCCTCAAAATCTTGTATTTGTGCCTAAGCCTCTGTGGTATCTTCCAAATCATTCCATCATGGATGAGGAATGCTCACTGTGGACCTAGGCAGTGTGAATGTTGGAGTGGATCATTTCAATCATGTGGGGCCAGTTTCTCAATCTGTGGAGAAAATCATATGCCCTGAAACCTTCCAGCTCCTTTTGTGTAGTAGTTTGGTGTTAGTGAATGTACTGCATTTAGGTTACATTTTTGCAAGCACTTTCATGGTTATGGATATGTATATGTATATAAATATAAAAGATCTCCACTTAGCAAGGAAAGGCCAAAAACATTAGCCAGCAGTGCACCTTTGTGGCAAAGAAGGCCAACAGCCTCCTGGGCTGCATTAAGAAGAGCACTGCCAGCATATTGAGGGAGTGATCCTTCCCCTCTACTCAGCCCTGGTGGGGCCACACCTGGAGTTCTGGGTCCACTGCTGGGCTCCCCAGCACAAGAGAGACACGGACATACTGGAGTGAGCCCAGTGAAGGGCCATGAAGATGATTAAGGGACTGGAGCATATGACATAGGAGGAGAGGCTGAGAGCTCGGACTGTTCACCCTGGAGAAAAGCAGGCTTGGGGGGGTCTTATCAATGTGTATACAAATCTGATGGGACGGTGTAAAAAGACAGAACCCGACTCTTCTCAGTAGTAGCCACTGATGGGACAAGAGGCAATGGGCACCAATTGAAATACAGGAAATCCCATTTAAACATAAGAAAAAAAAAATTTACTGTGAGGGTGGTCGAACACCGGCACAGGCTGCCCAGAGAGATTGTGGAGTCTCCAACCTTGGAGATACTCAAAACCTGACTGGACATAGCCCTGAGCAACCTGCTCTAAGTGACCCTGCTTGAGGAGGAGAGTTGGGCTAGATGATTTCCAGAGGTCCTTCCAACCTTAGCAATTCTGTGATTCTGTAGATCTTTTTTTCTTGCCTTGTGTTTCCTCTGTATTCCATTAAATAAATGCAAACCCTTGGGAAAAGCAACCCTTGTTTTTGCCATAGGAAATACGTTGCTGAGAATAAGAAACATTTGTAACTAATAGCTGAGTATAATACTGAATATGAACATTTCCTGTTATCAGGTCCTCCCCAACATTTTACCTCTCCTTCCCCACTTGTTTCCCCTCTGAATCTTCTGTCTTTTGATTACACAGTTACAATGCAAAACAAAATGGAAATTCAAGTCTTAAATGGAGACTAAATAAATAGAGATTTTACCACTATACCAATGAAGAATTGCAATGACTACTAAAAGAAGAGGTAAAACTGTATACATATGATGTTTGAGAATGTTTTCTGTACAATACACAAAGTATATACTTGTATTCTATTATTATAGTATATTGATTCCATGGTGGATCCAAGTGGATGTAGTATCACATGCTGCATTTCTGTGTTCTCAGCACAATATTTGATTAATACAGTAACAAACAATTTCCTGAACTGTGGCTGGGTCAAACAGTCTGAATGCCCTTGATACAGATTACTATGAAATTCAAAACCTTGAGGCCTTTGTTTCTCCGTGGCCCAAATGTGATCCCAGTTCTTTAAGATTCTGCGCTTGCAATACTCACCGAGCTACCCAATTCTAATAATTGTGCCTGGTGTTGTTTTCAGAGACATTCCAGTGGAGTTACTAAAGATTTACTGCAGTATTTCAATAAAACAGAATCTGTCAATATCTTTGTAAGAAATAAAACTGCATACTTTCAAAGGTTTAAGGTGGATGGTCATCTTGCAGCATTTTTGTTCATATATATGTACACACAGACATGCATATGTTTGTAGATAAACACCTTGAGGTGTCTTTGAGGTAAACAGAATCCTCCTTTTTCTGGGTATATACACGATTTATGCATAGGATTTTATTCCATCAATGATTAAGTTGCGGCCTTTTCTTTTTTTAAATGAAGACCTGTTCTTGAAGTGATTGGCAGTGACTTATTGGTGGTTAGTATAGTTAGAGACTGGATTGGGTAACAGTAAAATCAAATGAAAAGAACTGAAACGATTTTTAAGGTTCTTGGATGGTAGAAGAAGCAAAACTATGACTGGCATTATTCTCAGCCAGACACCATTAACTACTGAATACAGGGATCCAGGAAATGCCTTTCCAGAACAGCCCCAAGGGCTGTGCCATCCAGTATCCCTATCAGTTGTGAAAGGTTTCAGAAGATGGTTCCTGGAACCCCCCCTTTTTTTTTCTAGAAACACAGTTTTAATTGCTGAGTCTGAGGAGCTGTTGCTCTTCAACGTGTAATTTTGCTTCAGTATCTGATCAGAAACTGATCTTTCAATCTTTGATAGCTCCTAACAAATTTTTGTCCAATACTGTTATTTTTATTGTGATTAAATGAGTGATACATATATAATTTTACAGAGTGTGGCCGGATTGCCACAGTTAAACATGCCTGTGGTAATTTGGAGAGTAGGATACGTCCATGCAAGTCTGTAGAGGAACTGAGCACTAACCACATGTGGTTAGTAAAAGACCACAGTTGCCTCTGGTGGTAGTCCATGATTAGAGGGACTGAAATGTTTATGGAGGGGGGTGAGGACAGGACTAGATCAGCATTAGAATCAACAGATTTTTGTGAGTTCTGTGAGTCTGGGTTTTAGCAAAACCATCACAGTTGAATATAGCCTTGAAGATGATGGACTGGATTGGCATCATCTGTGAATTTGGTTGATTATGAGAATTGAGTGTTTATTAAATGAGAGAAGAAAAGGAAAATAGTGCAATGTGAATTGGTTTGCCTCATCTTCTGGACATTCCTATATTAACCATGTGGGACTCATTAAAAATACTAGCACTTGAGAATTCTGCAGTACTCTGCAAATTGATCCATTCACGAAGTGCTGTATTTCTCATTGTTTAAATTAATTCATTTGCAGGAGGTGCAGTATTTCTCATTGTTTAAATCAATTCATTTGCATGTGTTGAATACTCCCATGCTACAGGATGCTTAAATTGTGAAAAATAAGCCCTTTCTTCATGTTACTGGCAATGTACTGCAAGCAACAGCATACAAAATAAGCCATGATGCAAATGATTTCATTAAGTTATTAGATTCTTAGAGATTAATATTAACAACTGACATTGCCCCATATAACAATAGAAGCTTTTCATTGCAACAGCTAGTTTTAAAATGGACTGTTGTTGTTCTTCTTATCATTTAGTACCAGATGAGAGTAATAAGAAAAGCACATCCTCCATCCAACAGCTGGGAACCCCAGCTTCGTAGATAAGAGAGGTTGTGTTAGTTCCGACAAAAACTGAAATGTCCTGAAAAATTTTCTGGGAATAATGGGATCTATATAGAAATGCAAAGGACAATTTAACAAATTTGTACAGCCATTAATCTTATGTTTTAAGCTCATCTTAGAAAATGCAGACCTAATTCAGCCTTGCTATAACTTATGCTTTCTTTCAGATTTCTGAATAATCATATATAGATATTCTTTGTCGTTAGGAAAAAATTAAATTCAGTGATCAAAACACTGAAAGTAATTGGTTCGAGCCAAAGTTTTCATAGTAGAATATTGCTATTTTAAGGTGTGGAATTAAATGTGTGCAAACCTTTTTAATGTGGGGGGGCAGTGTAAAAAGACATCTACTATACATTTCAAGATCTATTTTCAGCTTATTTTTGAAAGGGATAGAAGATAGTCAACTTTTACCATAATTTTTAAAGTTTTAGAGAACAATTACAAGCCACTGCAACCTAGAGTCCTTGAAAATGCCACTGCTTACACTGAGACTAACTCTATCACTTTCCCTTCCTCCCCAGGGACCCTGACCAATGCCATTACAAATCTTTGCCCCTGGCCAGCTCCAGCAATGGGTTTTGCCTCTCCCAATGCTTGTAAAGAGACATTAGATTATAGCTCGAAAACAAGAAGCCTAGGTAAGGTTAGGTAGCACATACTTTGCAAACTGCTTCTGAAATTGAGCTAGTAACGGTTCAAGAAAAAAAGTCATTCTAATTGTAAACATTTTCTTAATGCTCTTCAGTAACATTTTGAAGACTTGTTGGTATAAAAACAAAGGTAGGTAATTGCAGCTGATGATGTGGTTCCTAGAGATGGTTGCTGAGAAGGTGTCTGCAGATTTTATTAAATATCATTTCCTGGGCACACTGCTGACTACCAGGTATCTGTGAATTACTTGGCAGTATAGTGGTGGACCATTGTGATGCAATGATCAATCTGGATTCACCCTTTTTTTGAAAATACTAACTTGAAAATCTTAAATAGCTCCCACATGTGGTCTGATAGTATAAAATAAGAACAGAAAGTTGCCAGGGGAACACAGAATGCAGTGTGAAAGGGCAAGATGCTTTCTTAAAGAAATATTTATCATCCTATTTTACACTTAAAACAAAAATGGAAGCTGAAACATGGCTGTGGTCTACTCCTGTGTATAGTGTGATGTGAGGACAGCTCAGTGCAGCTTTGAGTAAGGAGAGGATGATGTGCACTAAAAAGCAGAAAACTGAAAATTGCATCAGGACAATGTAATTGTTTTACACAGCATTCTCACCCGTAGCTGTTAAATGGAATTGTAAAGGAAGATTAGGATGTCACTTTG
Organism: Apteryx mantelli; assembly: GCF_036417845.1. NCBI lineage: Eukaryota > Metazoa > Chordata > Aves > Apterygiformes > Apterygidae > Apteryx > Apteryx mantelli. The sequence continues at coordinate 68,121,113 of NC_089982.1, forward strand.
CATTTTGGAAAAAAAGTGAGGCTTAGAGGAAAGAAGCAGCTGGACCAAGCCCTGAATCATGATTGCAGCTGGAAATAAAACCACTGTTTTTTTCAGTTTTTGTATAAATCAGTAAGCTTCTAGAATTCATGTGTTAATAAATGGATACTGTGAATATGTTGTAAAACACCAAACTAAAGGTCAAGTATCTTCAAATAGCTGAAAAACATATGAATTGCCTACATTTTTACAAATCCTGATGTGACTGCTTATTAAGGTTACCACAAAACCTCTATATTCAAACAACTGTTAGTTGGGTTGCAAAGTCCTGTAGCTTTGAAAGATAGTAGTAATGCATATCTATATTTCTCAATAACTTTATTATAAAAGATTTTTTGCTACTTTCTTTTAAGAAAGCTAGCAGCTGTGTTGTTTGTAACAAGTATTTGAAAGTCAGCAATAAAAAAGTCCTCGAGCTGTAGAATTGCCCTTTCTTTTCTCTTAAAATTCCATTCATGTTTACCTGAAGTATAAATTTCCATTTTTTTATCATTTGTTTTTTAACAGAAAATTCATCATTTTGCAAAGTACTGTCTGACAGTGAACATTTTAAAGGTCTGGACCCAAACAGTTACCAACACAACAGTACCTAAAATATCAGGCATGGTACTGATGCTTAGGAATGACGGGAGTGCACAGCAAATTTGGTTAGTCTTCTGATCACTCACTCTACCTGATCTTTTTGTGCTAGCGGTCACTTTCATTGGCAGCTGATGCACCTAATACCAATTTACTAGCTCCCATAGTTCAGATCTGTGTTGCAATGGTTAAGGAGCTGCGGGAAAGATTTTAATAATTTTACCTCATGACAATTCAAAAAAATCTGTTAACAGTTACTGAAAAATCTATGGTAGAAGACTGTTATTTGTTTACAGAAGTCAAGCCCTGGAAGAGTTAGAAATGTCAAGTTTATGGTTGCCCAGCATCCCTGATGCAGGCCTTATACCCATACAGCAATAAGCATAATCATATCCAGAGAACTCCTGCCACTTTCAGTCCCATTATTGCACATAGGTGGAGCAGAATTAAGATTGTATGGATGATTACATGTCTGGCATTTCTTGGCTGCTTAGTTTTGCACCACAAATAACATTTTTTCAATATAGGGTTTTTTTTGTGGTGATTGTAATAATTAGGATTAGGTGGTTGCTTTTTGGTGCATTTATTAAATATTTGAAGATTTTCATCACCTATCTTGCATTTCCTAGTGTGGTGGTGAATTGTAGAGGATCACTGAATTATAAAATCTTTCTTACTTATGCTCCTTGCTCTTTGTTTAGGGGGAAAAAAAAAAAGTCTTGCAGAGACAGCTCCTTATTCCTGGGATGTGTTTCAAAAGAGCTCCACTCAGGGACAAAGGTCCTCCCATGAAGAGCAGCTTCGAGGATAGAAGCTTTTGATTGTGCATTTTATAGAGAGGTTATTTCTTCCATGGCTCTTTGATAACAGCCTGGCACACTTCAAACGGTATGGCAATATAAATGAGGAAGATAAATCAAAGGCATTTTGGGAAACTAAATTTTTTGGGTATAAATTTTGCCTTTGGATACTATAAATGCACGAAACTAGAATGGATGTCAGAAGTGTGGTGTAAGTATCCACAGGAAGTATTCAGCCTTTAAATTATTCATTGCACACAGCAATTAGTTAAGCAACAAATGTTTCTCAACCATTACTCATAGTGTAAAATAACCTTTAATAAACTAAAAGGAAATACAGGATGCCCAGTGTGTTATGTACCCTTTTTAGGCACGTTCTCCAAAAATACTCATAGAAATCATTACAACTAGAAAGCATTCCAACTCATTACCACAGAGAAGAGCCAGCGCTTTTTATACCACGGTGTTCATTCAGTCTATGTGTGAGGTACATTAACATAAATGGAAACTATATAGATTTAGTGAGAGGAAAATGCAGGCCATTTATTCATTATTTCAAAATACAAATGAGACCGTTTCTTAATAACATCCACCAGTCATGGTTTGCATCCCTGCCTCTAAACCTATGGTGTTACATGTGCAGCAGTTAAGAAAGAAAGAAATCTTCAGCTATTCATGTCGGGATACAAACTATGCATTTGGAGATAAGTTATTTTGTTTCCTGGAGCTTTTTTAACCTTCCTCAGAATGAGGGTATGTTTAGTGTGCAGAGTACAGCATACTAAATCCCAAATTGCTTATCGAAGCTTGGGCTGAAAAGGGGAGCTTGTATACGGTCCACTAGTGGCTCAAAGCAGAGCAGCAATTTAAAAACATGGATAAGATAATCTTCCCGTCACACTTCACCTGAGCTGACTCTCCCTGCTGCAGGGCTACTTGCCCTCCCGTATGGGCTAAAGCAGTCAGCCATCCAAAGAACTGCTTTGACTAAAAAATTTTGAGCTTCTCTATTTCTGCCTTTTACATCATTTTTGTAATACAAGTCAAGTGACCCTGTTTAAGATTAGATCACTATTTCTCGTAAAAAGTGATTTTAAATAAGTTATTAACAAGAAGCAGCCTATATGTCGTACATTTATGTGAAGTGAGGCCGATTACACCTACAGAGCCTGAGAAAAATGATTTCCTAATTACTTTTAAACAAGAAAAGAATGTGTGGGGATGCTTAAGAAGAGAGATAGTTCCAAGTAATAATAATAATAATAATAATTTAGAATTCTGTTAATATTATCTGTACCTGTCTTTGAGAACAGGCCGAACATACCCTTGCTATCTGTGACAGAGGATGCAAGAACTGTTAATATACCAGTACAAATCAAATTTGCTGTTCAGTTATCTAAAGCACTAACCAGTAGTGTACTGAAAGGGCCCATTTTTCATTCTTTCACACCTGACTCTTTCCTTTCCTACGTGTTTTTTCTGTTTCTTCTTTTCCCAGCCAAAAACCCAGCTCTGTGCAATCACTTATAAGGATACAGCCCTAGTCCTAAAGAGCTTATAGTCTAATTTAAAATAAACTCCAACAGAAGAATAACAGACAGCATAAGGGAAGAAAAGGCTAAGGCAAGACCCTATCTAAACACACTTATGTATTACTGTCTCTGTGCACAGTTTGATGGATCTTTTTCTTCCCTTTTAAAGAATAAAAGTACACAGGACCAAGAATCAGGATCTCTATTCAACAAGAGGAATGAGAAACTGAATCAGTCAATAGCACAAGGAAAAGAATGGAGCCCTTCACTCTCTCATTCTAGGGTTTGGATATAAAGTTACAGACTAATTTTATTTATTCTTCTGTTCAAATGCATCTGAATGGGTGTTCAAGCACTCAACTCATACATGCCAGAGCTATTTTCTCTGCAGGCCATGCTTTCTTAGTGCCAGGCAGAGTAGGTGCTCTTTCTGCTGCATTTGTTCAATTAATTACAGATGTGTTATCTCTCGGAGATATCCTAAGCACTATTTTCTACCAACAGTTTGTAAACCTTAAACATGCAACCCATAATGTTCAACTCTCCTACTTCAGAAGGCTCAAATCCCTAATATTTTTATATAACAAAGTTTAAGTAGTAGTTCAGTTTTCAGCTACTGTGTTGTTAAATTCCATTTTGTTCTTCCATGGGTTGTATAGTCCCAGGTCCTTGAACTCGGTAGTGGCATTTCCAAGCATATGGCATGGTTTTGCTTAGGAAAGGTCAATCATTCTGAGATATTTAATGATTTTACTGACTATGTAGGAGATCTTATTGATTACACCTTGGGATAATATTTATTTTTTTGCTTTGTATCTATTTATTCACTGCATTACAGATGCTTTAAAACCAATTATCAGAGTTAATACCGAAAAGGTGAGTAATCTCATTGCTTAGCTTCTGTGTATAGGTTTTCCTTCACTTTTACAAATAATGATTTATGCAAAGTCACCAAGACAGCTATTGCTTCTATTGTGGAGTTTATTATCTCCAAGATGAACAGACAAGTCATTAAGCTCTTGTAGAAGGATTAGCGTAGAGAAAGATCACTGCATTGTGATTTTCTGGTTACATGGTTCAATACAATGATGGTTTAAGGAAGTAAAAGCCAATTTTAGCACTGTCATTATAGAACACCATATGTCATCAATAGGCACTTACAAATACTACCACCAATAAGAGTTACTCCTCCATAAAGGGGTCTTTCTATCATGTACCAATGGGGTCAGTAATACAGGAAAATGATTTGTGAAGAATTGCTTTAGGATTTATCTTTTGTATTACCTACAAATATTTTTTCAGTTATATCTTTTAATCTAAAAGTCCTGTAACAAGGCAAATCTTCTCTTGAAGGTTCTTTTCACGTCAGTGTACATTTTCTCTTAACAGATGAGTTTTCAAAAATAACCAACCTAATTAATCTGTTCTTAAAGATGGAATGCTGGGTACTTGGCTCCAGCATTAATCCAAACTGCATCTTGCCCCTTGCATTAATGATGCCCTCTCTGGCATATTATGTGGCAAATTATTTGACTCCATTGTAAAACAGAGATAGAGAAAATGTACACTGACATGAAAAGAACCTTCAAGAGAAGATTTGCCTTGCTACAGGACTTCTAGAGAGCATTCAGAACACTGCTCTGTTCTGGAAGATGGTCAGGTTAGGAAGCTTATTTGATAATAGGTTTTGGGTGTCAGAAAAATCTATCATACTCAGTGGATAGTGATTCTTCTGCCTATCAGAAAAGATTTCACTACCTCCAGCACTCTTTACCACACCCTGGCAGCCAGGACATATCAGAGACATCCCAAAAATGGACCTGAGAAAGAGCACTTGCCAGAGGAAGTACAGCCTTTTGCTAGTGATGGGCATGCCACTAGTGATGAGTATCACCATCTTCTAATACATTATATATACTGGGCTGTCAAGTTTTAAAAGCTGTAGGCATTCCCAAGAAAATGAATCAAATATTGCCTTTTGTTATAGTTGACAGTTCAAAAAAATCATGCTTCTGTTATAGGCCACATAACTCATGTGGTATATATCTTCCTTATGGACTGAGATATCACATGGTACTTTGACGACTCTGAAATGTGGGATGCACACAGATGAAAGGGAAGGGATAAGATAAATACATTGCACTCATCCTTAAGGCTGGGGTAAAATAGGAGGGAGAATAAAAGCCTTTCATTCAAAAAGCTGAGCCCTAGGAGTACAACACATCTTTCTGGAAAATAACTAAGGATAGCCAAGCATTGCCTGGGATTATTGTGAAATCTGCTAGAATATAACGAATTTAGATTTAGGGTACAAAGGAGGGCATATTCTTCCTTGTGACAGAGAACTCACCTTCTCTGCAGTCAAGCAATAGCCACTCAGAAAGTTAATTCTCTGAGACAAAAGCCAAATTGTGCAGGACGGTAGAGCTGCATTTAGAAAAGATCCTTGGACATGATAGTGAAAAGTTTGGACTGACGATCTTCAAGAGAATTTTTCTGTGTGAAAACAGAAAACAGTTAATCTTCCTCCAACAGCTGAAGGAAAGTTATGGTAGAACACATTCACAGAACCAGAGAAGATTTCAGCCAGGAGGGCTGAAAAAAATCAAGTAACCAAGGAGTAGATGTGGATAGGTGCTGCCAATGAACTAAAAGAGCACATCTTTGGAATGGAATATACGACCTGGTTGCCTGCAATAGAAGGCTTTTGATGATCCAGGAGGTCATTTCAAGTTTCAATTCTTTGTTATTTGTGGAAGACCCAAAGATCCTCTTTATGCATCGGTTTTTCAGATTTCCTTTTGAGGAATGATATTTTGATGTTTTCGCATAGCCCACGCAAAAGCTTTTCAAGGACTAGAGCTCTAGGAGTGTCAGCCAAAACTTTGAAGATGGCTGACTGTATAAAAATGTGAGAATCTCTTGTTCCTACTGAAAGTGTCACTTTGAAAATGTGGTCATTATGTTTATTTTTAAGTGTGCATATTTCACAAAGCTTCAAGAACCTTTCGTTGCCATCAGTTTGATCATTTTAGCCAATATATTATCATGTAATGAATATGAAAATATTCGTGCCTCATTTTTAAAATTATATTTTGTTAGAGGAAAAGGACAAGGAAGACTAGTTTCATAGATTTAAGAAAATATTTAATGGGTTGATGGAGCTCTACATGTATCTCTTTCTAGATTGCCATTCCACAGCTAGTGATGTAGTTTTTCTTCAAGTCTTTAATTCTAATTCAGATACCCAATAAGAGGCGTAGTTAAAATCCCTCTAAAGCCATAGAGATAAACAGGTATCAACAGAAGGACATTCAAATCTTATCTTGTGCCACTGACTACAGAAATAGACCTTTACAAATAATTTAGGTGGTATAGTTAGGTGCCTTCTCTTAGATGAAAGAATTCAAGTCCATATGTTCTAGACCTCCACAAAAAAGTAGGGCATGCTGCTGTTTTGTGAAAGGAATCTCTGATAAGAAATTTTAGACCCGTGGTAAATTTATCGACTTCCAGAAGAGTGTGCCATAGCTAATTAAGTCAGCAGGAAGTAATTTATCACTAACCAGTTCACCAGCATTCAGTGGTCTAGAATGATGGAGTTCTAATTAAATATTAAAAATGAACAGAGAAAAGCTGTGTTTAGTAAAACTTTTCTCTGCAGTAGGCCAAGATGTATAAATTAATAGATGCTAAGCCCAGGAGGGACTATTACGATAATCTACTCTGACTTCTTAGATAACATAAGCTAAAGAGCATCAAAATTTTTGCGTTTAGTCAGTAACTTGTTTTAACTACAGAAATTCTTTACAAAAAGATAGCTGATTTTGATTTAAAGACTTCTAGAAACAGAATCTACCATATACCTTAGAACCTTGTTGCAGTAGTTAATTACCTTCATTCTTAAGAATGTGTACCAAAATGTTGGACTTATTTTTGTCAAAATTCAGCTTCCGACCATTTGACATATTTACATCTTTGTATCCTAGTTTAAAGTGCTGTCTGCTATCAAACAGGTCTGCCTCATACAGATACTGGATTGCATCACTTCTTAAACAACTGAATACATGAGTTTTAAGCAGCCATTTTGAAGTAAGTGAGCAATAAACTGAAAGTTTTATGAGAATTTTTGCTCTTCATATTTTTTATGTTGTTTTGAACCAGAAAGTTAAACATGCCATTAAATACAGCTGTACATGTAACCACCAGCATTAATTTAAAATTGACTTGAACTTTGTTAGAACTTTCCCTATTTAATGTTCTTTTTTCCTCCTTCTATATCAAGCATATAGCTGTTTTAAAATGCATACAAAATGTTATACACAAAAAATTAGCAGTTAATGTCTTAAACTCATTTTTCTATACTCATTTAAAACTTTTTACTTTTTATATTTTCAATAAAATGATGAGTGAGAACATTAAGACCATATTATTACAGAGAATAAATTTTATAGGTATGTGGGCTGCAGTGGATCTTTCAAGTGTTCATGAAAGCTCTGCATTGTGTGTACGATGAAGAGATACTGATTTTAAAAGTGGGGTTCATTATACTTTTAGAAATATTTTGAAGACTTGAGAAAAGGGATTTTTCATAGGAGTTTGGTTGTCTGTGGAAAGGTGTCTACTATGTGCTAAAAAATAACTGAAAGATATTTAAAGCTCAAATTCATTCTTCTGGGCTCTTAAGAGATACTGAGCTTGCTAAGTGTTCACGACTAAATATTCTACAGCAGTGCTTATAGTGTATAATGAATAACACTAAGCAGTGATAGCACAGCATCGTCTATACTCCATTGGAATAAGTTTTTCTCAATTCATTCATCGTTTCTCCCAGCATTTTACAGTTACTCCATAAAATCAGTCACACTCTATATTCAGCAACAAGGTTATCAAAAATAGAAATGTCCTGAATGTTAGATTTGTTTAGTAAGTATCACAGCTCTATGAATATGGAGTACATGAGTTTATCATATAGAGTATAGAAATATCCAAAAGGGACGAGGACCTGTCAAGTCAAATAGAAAAACAAAGTCTCTGTCCCCAAGCTAGGAAATTCCTTCAGAAATACAGATTGCTATTTGGGTTTTTTTATGCTGGCATTTCAGGAGTCTATGTTCTCTGCTATTAGTGCTTTAATTCTGGGAACAGTTGAAGAACAAGGCACTAGACTTTTAATACAGCCATTTAACATCTTTGTCTGAAGTTTGTTTTTCAGCTGTGTTACTAGTCCATTTCACTTTCTGATCATAGATACCTTGATTATCCAGCAGGAGCAGGAGAAGGAGACTAACAGAATTATGGATCATGTCCCTTAGCTATTTATATTGGCAAATGACTTTCAAACCTTTCTCAAACCAAGGGGAAATTTGATTGAACAATCTCTAAATAAAGATCCATAGGATTAAGGCCTATATGAGGTTTCTGAAGAATAGGGCTTTTTAAACTCATGAAAACATTTTGCTCATTTTATAATTTTAGACATCTACCAGTCATTGTACAATTCTCAATATATTGTAAATAATATTTTTACATGATTTAAGTGTTTATCTTAACCTTGTAATTAGTATGTTTGGTTACACTTTTTTTCATTAAAAAAAAATAAAAACAAAATAGGTAGGTAAACATAAAGAAAACCAATCATTACAACATTGAGATATTAGCCTCCTGACCTTAAGTGTTGTATAGGGATGTAACTGCAAGGTGGTTCCTGACTGAAGCTGGAGAGGTAATAATGCAGGGAATGCAGAAGTAGCAAACTATCTTTCTGATCTTTGTCAAACGTGGCAAGTTATTCATTCTGTTTTTGAATTCATCACAGGTGAGATGAGTTTGCTGTTTCGGCTGCAGATGATAAATGCAATAAAAATAACAGACAGAATTTCTTACTGAAAGCATGAAGCAATGGAGCTGGTAAACAGTAAACAATATTAAAATAGTTATATACTGGATGAGTGGAGAGTGAACGAAGATAAAGGGAAAGCATCTAACAATTGAAAGACCAAGAAACATAAAAATCAAAGTTAATATAGTTTGTCTCACAGCTGTAGAGTAGCTCAGTTGTCACTGAAAAAGATCATTAATTATAATGCAACTAAATATAATTAATAAGACATGCCAGGAGCATGTGTTCCTGAGAAATAATGTCAGCCCTTGGGTGTGACCTATTGTGTGATATTATCCCAGCATAGCTCATGTGCCGTACTCCTCCTGAGCTAATAAAATTAGGTTTACCTTGTAAAGACTACTTTACTAACTTTGTTTATTGACTTTCATCCCCATGGTGTGCAACATTAGTAACACAATCAGTACAAATGTGAATAAGAACACATAAAACAAAGTGATCACAAACTGAATAAACTAGCACTAGAAGGAAAAGATACAGTAGTTATATCATAGACAGCATATCATGCACAAGGGGAGCCCTGAAGAAGCATCTGAATACAAAAATATAAAAGGGGCTTAGTAAACCAGCTGGCAAAACTGTATGATTCTTCTGTCACAGTTAAGCAAAGTTTGCAGTAAGTAGCACCTGAAATCATTGCTGTCTGGTCTACCCAGGAGTGTCTAATTATACAAACAAAATTCAAATCTTCACTGAGGACTAAGAGGTTCTTGCAGATAGCAAGCTGCTGAGGAGCCCTCTGCAGTTAAGGATCACTTACTTTCTATTTTACAGCTGCAAAGGCAGCACAGAAATGGCTGGAGATGGCAAAGGATAAGCTGGATGCAGGCTTGGGTAGCAAGAGAAAAGGGAAGAACGATACTAGGAACTGCTAAGGCCATGGAGGAAGGTCCTGGAGGCTTAGGGGATTCTGGGCATCTGGATCTATCTGCTGCAGCACAGCAAGGGGTGCAGAGATTGGCTAAGGAGTCAAGGTATCACAGTAACTGCTGCGGTTTTGTTGGGTAGTTGCAAAAAGGTATGGATCTGTGTAGCAACAGACCTGATGATAAGGAACTGAAAGTCTGGTCATTCAAAAAGTCCAGGCAGTCAGCAGAATCTGAGCTGACCTCCCGAGAACAAACCTTCAGATGGAGTAAAGGTTGGGCCTCGAAGCCAACACAGCGGAACTAATTTAGCAGTTCTCCTGTGTGGTGATGAAGTGGTGGAACAACGTCACGTATACAGTCTCTCTTGCAATAAAGCATTTGGTGATGTGGACATGAGGGATTAAATTATTTCTGGTGTCACAATGACAATACTTAAAAATTACCCAAGTTTGGAATCTTCCCTGACAGTAGTAAAACCAGCTCAATACAACATAATTTTAATGACGAATTGCTTTCTCTAAATATACATGTTCTGAAATTTTCCAACAATTATAATGTAAAAGAACTGTCTCTTCCTGTGAACGAAAATGCTGAAAGAATTCAGATTCCAGCTTTATCTTTCAAGCATCTGTAGTACTTGTGAATCTTGTTCATTGATATATTTGATTGTAATGACATTCTCCTTCAGCGTTTATATGGTTATGTTTCATTTTCTCATCATTAACATATCTGTGCTTCATTATGAATGGCCTATCCAAAGGACCTCTTCTATGCCTGTGACACATTACATCCACTCCACTCTGGCACACTACAAAATAAACCTCTTACAAAGGTTTTTGAAAAGATTTGAAGAAGGTATGTAGCTAGCTGGGCATATTGCTGTGAAACGGATCATCTTAATGTTGCCGAGAAGCAGAGTAACTGCATTTATTATGATGTTAATTATATGAATGTGCTTACAGCCTTAGGCATAGGAATCTCTTATTATTGTAAATAAAATAAATAATTGTTTCTGGTTTAAAAATAAGAAATTCATAACTGTACCAAAGGATTAAGCTCTACTTTTAACCAACAGAATGTTTATTTTCCTGTCATGGTTAAGAAATCATTGGAAAGAATCAAATCTCTTTATCTAGAGACACCATACTCTGAAGATACTTTTTGTAACAAATAAGGTGACCAGATGTGCCAGTTTTCCTAGCAGAGATACAGTGACCCTATATTTTCTTTTTATATGAATCACTCTAGACGATGTTTTAAATCCCTACCAAACATCATAGAAATGGCAAATCTATCATCTTATCCTTCCAAACCCTGCGAGAAAAGAAATTTTCCTGGAAGAGGAAGGTTTAGGTTTCCAGATCTTTCCAACAGCTTTTCAGCTTCATACAAACTAAATCTGCTGTGAGAAAAAGAACAGCAACCCCCAAAAAACAAAGGATGGTTTTAAAAAAGCAAATTAAATTAGATCTCTGCTACAGCTTCCACTACATATGTGCACTCAGGTGGTCTGCCAAGAGTATTTGAATATAATAGTCATTCATCCATAGACCTATAACTGATATTTGCAATTACATAATGCTTCTAACAACTCTGTTTGTTGCACAGGTAGTCCCTGTGGCTTGCAGTCATAGAAAGAAGGTGTTCCCTATTGACACCTGTCAGTGGACAAGAAAACTGGCCGAGAGTTGGTTTAAAACTCCAGATATACAGGAGCGAGGAAGATACCTGACAGTAACAAAATGAAATTGGGGTCATATTAATGGGCACCAAAAAGAAAAGACTGAATAGGCCAGGTCTTATTTTCATTTCCAACATGCAAAAATTTGGCCGTTCCATTAAAATTTAGGTTTGCGGTTAAACAAATGTCTCTTTTGCCAAATAAAGCAACTGCAGCTGGCTGCAGCTGACATGCTTACAAGTAAAGTGGCTGGGCTGGGAAGCCAGAAACTACCATGAGCAGGAAAGTGGCCTAGGCAGTGAAAGTTTGCTAGATATTTATTTGCAAGACACACTGGCATTGGAAGACTAAAAAACAGGTGTGAGGTTATTACTACTCATTTATTACTACTTGCCCAAATATTAACTTTGTCATCTCCTGTGACATGCATCCTGATTTTTTAAATTTATTTGGGGTAAGGGCAAATTAAACTTTTTGGAGGGTGAGGGGGGATAGTGTACTCACTCCTTGTGAAGTGGACTTATTACTTGCCCAGGGCACCCACAGCAGCATTTCATTTCTACAGGCTTCTAAATGGGAGCTTGAGATAATGTTTATAAAGCATTAGACAGAATTTCTAACCTTTTAAACTCAGTTCTTGTTGCTGAAGGGTTAAATTTATTTATCCCAACCCTTATCCTCAGCTCATAATGTATCCCCATCTCAAATAACCCTTTTAGCAGCAGCGGTTGAATGTCCTATTTCAATTATTAACACAGTGTTAGGAGTTTTATTGCCTCCTTTTGATTTTCTAGAACTAAATAAAATTTGAATGCAAAGTCATTAATGTGACATTAGCACATTTTTATATATAGGAGGCCTTTTTGCTGAGGCAAAGGGTAAAAGCAAAAATCACGATCTGATTTGTTTGTCTCCTCAACACATTTCATTCATCTTCTATAAAACAAAACGACTATTTCATGAAGAAGTATGCTGATAAAAGATGTTGGAGAGGTAAGACTGATATATATATTACATCCAAGAGATACACACTCAAAGAGGATTGCAACACAAGACAGTCTGCCTGAGTCTTGACTGCCCCGCAGGCTGCTGTGGCTAAAGAACACCAAGTCCCACAGCCAAAGATGAGATGGCACCTGGCATCCTTCCTCCACATCCCAAATGAGCATGTATCCCTTCAAAGCTGAATGGCTACGTAACCCTTCATGGCTGACTGAACTGGGAAACAAGAGTAAAATTCACCCCTTTGGCCATAACTACAATGCTGCCACTTCCCCTTAGTGAAATGTATAAAAACAGTAAAAGAAAGGCTTTGTTCATTCTGATATTGAATTTGTGAGTTAGTACATTATGAAGAAAACATCAGGATCAAATGGGTTCCAATAATTACTGTGACTTGAGTAAAATATTCAGAATCACACTTGGGTTTTCTGCTGATATGTGTCTTTGCCCTTTTTTTTTTTTTTTTTAAGACTTTCAAAATTTCAGTTGTTTATCCCAGCCCAAGCAGAACATTGTTAAAAGCAAGAGATGTTTCAGAAACTAACATTTTTAAGTCAATCTTTTACATGTAATATGTTAAGACACTAACGAGCGTGACTTCTCTAGCATATTAAGGTTATTCTAAGCTTTGTCCAGGACCAAGCACCCTATTTATTCATACAATAGATCGCTTGTTTATAATAATAAAAAGAGCTGTACATTATACTGTTTCTAGGATCACACTAGATTTTCATGACTAGTTACAGGTTCTTGTTTGAAGATCCTTGTTTCTACTTCCTGAAAGCTATTCAAAGTCGTGCCCTCAGTGACCGCAGTCACTGGCGCACACAATATGCTTCTTTCCACAGCTGGGCAGTCGGTGTGATGAAACCACTGTCTGGTGAGCTCACCAGTGCTGTCTCAGTGGCTGCCTGTCCTTCACCATCTGCCTTGACTCATCTGCTCTGTTTGAGCCCCTCAGGCAGGGACAGGGGGACTATATGCACACAAAAATCTCTCTTCAGTGTGTCCACTGTGAATAATTGAGTTGGGTGTCTCTACAAGATGGAGAAGGAAGACTTAATATTCAGGTATCTACCTCATCAGGGGTCCATGCATGGGAAAAGCGTGGAAACACTTCTCAGAGCCCATAAAGGGAAAGGCAAAAGAGTCCATACCATGGGTCCCCTGTTTGTTCCTACAAAACTGTACGAGGAGCCAAGAGAAAATGACAGCTACGATCCCTTTTCTAGTTCCTGTCAAGCTCTGTAGTATCAGCATTCCACAGTTTTTGGCACAGATGGACAGACAAACACCAGACCTACGATTTGTTACATCAGCTACCAAACGCGTTTGAATGCTCTTTTCCTTCAGCATGCCTTCTGCTCAGCCTCAGATAGGACACTGCTGCGAAGTTCAGTACATTTCAGATGACTGTAGATAGAGAGGAAGGGTACAATTTGTCACACATGATGACATTCATTTTGCAAAAATAAGTTTATCATACTTGGCATAGTAGTAAGAAAGCTTGGCTAGCTGGCCAGTCAGCCCTAGGAAAAAGTGAGCAGCATCTGTTTAAGGCTCTGAAGTAACACAATTCATGCACGGCATTAGGTTATGTTGCATCACTTAACACAAACCTTGCTCACCTTTTCCTTCCTCCTACTGCTACTTTCTTCCAGTTTCTTCTCACTCTAACTAGGCTGCAAAAATGCTTAAGTGGGTCTTTCCTGCTTTAAAATTCCAGATTTTTTTTTCTCTAATGCCTTGAGCTCATTTTTCCATATGCTGCCTCCCTGGGAACCACTGAACCCAAATCCAAGAAGCTTTCTCTCTCCATTCAGCCTCCCATCATAAGACATTTTGTTAGAGGTTTTTTTTTGACTGAAGTGCTATACAAAACTAAATTGTATTATTATGCCTAAGACATTCTCATATGGAAAGAAGCACAAATCATATTTCATCAAATTTAATGAAAGATTGCCATCAGGTGTTTAAATGCCTCATTTGCCTGTTAAGTTGAGTTATGGCAAACAATGGTACCCAGAAACTTAACATATGTAATAATTCAACATTTTTTTTATATATATGGACTTACTTTGTGCAAGCTTTGTTGAACCAATTTACAATAATGTGACAAAAACACTCTAATTCAACTGCACAATAGAATATTTCTTTATTTTTCTTGTTTCAGATTGATTGTTTCATTTAGAAATATTAATGAGCTGATAACTGAGTCTCTTCATTATAATATAATGCTCAGTTGCATAGGGAACTATTCTTTATTCAGTGGGTTACACTCTGGTGTATCTTGGAGAGAGGAGATGTATTAGCCTGTATTCAGAGCTTATATAAAAAATGAAACTGTAGGGTAACAGAATTGCATCTTTTATACCAGTACTGCTACATGAAAACAGAAGGGCAAGTTTTTAAATGGAAAATTCTAAGCAGTAACTGCCAGAAAAGTCATGTCTACGTTTATCCACGTGCCTGTCTGCACGGCTAGCATACAGTTGGGGTGTGTTGGGTAAGCAGCTCTTAATACTGTGGATTCAAAACACATGGGTCATTTGAAATTTTCCTTATCTATGTAGTTATAAGGCTTCTGTCACCTGTTTCTGATACCCAAATGATTTTTTGTCATCTCTTGTATGTATGATGAATACAGGCAGAGATAAAAACAAGATGAAGGGGGTGAAACAAAGACCAGCTACAAGATTACCTGGGTTAAGTAGATCCACATGTCATCAGTACAGAAGGTACTGATAGGTCTGCACAGAAGAACACTGCATTCATAGGTCTACACAGCAGCACAGTCAGAGCTGCACAGGAGTTGCAGAGGTGTATGGCAGGAATAGGAGCTGCGTATGTGAAGCAGCCGTTCAGTGCTCTTCCAGAGTTAATTAGCTCTTCTCTGCAGATGAGCTAATTAGTCTGAGCACAGCCCTGTGTGGACCCAACCATACCAGTCCTGGAGCTGACTCATTAGCTAGCTTGATATCCTCTTCATTCACTAATGTGGATCCTCACACAGTTCTGAAGTAAAGGTAGTTAGGTACTAGCTTCTGCACTAATTAGTATCTGAGCATTTTATAAAAAGTTGAACAATTTCAACAGGAAAAATCAATGTCCCATAGCTTAGTGGTTAGAGAACTTATCTGGAAAGAAGGAGGAAAGCAGGTTGAATTCTTGTTTTCAAAAACAGATGTAAGTAACACTCCCTTCCAGTTGCATGCAGTTTTTTAAGCTCATTTTTCTCACTTACCAAGAAAGCTCTCAGAAGATATCTTTTATAGTATCTAAAAATAAAGAGGTTTTTTTCATTTTTTCTTTTGTTCTTTAAAATTCTTTGGTTCTTCCACTAAATGAAAATTCAATTACCAGCAGAGCCCTAATAGCAAATGCAGATTATTGACTGCACTTGAGGCCAACCACAGTGAACTATTGCCTGAGGGTTAAAACTATTCCTAGGATTAGGTAATATTGCCTGAAGCCAATCAAGGGGAGCACTTGAATACCTTTGGGCAATAGTTTACTGCAATTTCCCTCAGACCCAGCCAGTGATTAATTAACCTTTTAGAATCTTCTGAGTTAATGGAAAGTTTGCTCTGGAAAGCTCAGAAGACTGAAACATGAACTGAGAGCATCATCAGCAACAGCAGAATATATATGATATTGGTAAAGAACCACTGGTTTCAATGGTTGTTAGATAGTGGCTTCAGCCTGAGGGTAGTTGTATGCCCTGTTTATAGTCAGATAAGCTTATGTAAAGTTATCTCAACTACTAATACAGGTTTTTGCATGTATAAAGTAACTACTGTTTATATTAGTATTGCTAATTGTCTAAACCCAACTCAGCTCAAATTCTATGTTTTCAATCAACATGGGTATAAAATGGTTGGGAAATTGATATATTTGAGATATATAGAGTGACAACAAGGAGCCCAAATGAAGAAATGATGATCCTGATTTCTACTCACCTCAAACTTTGTGAATATTTGGATGTGGATGTCAGCTGTGCCTAAGAAAAAGAAAGATGTTAGAGAGTACTGGGTTAATTGTATGCCTACCAAAACCTGGGTCTGGGTAAATAAGGTTTTGGGGTAGGGCCAATCTCCAAGCATGTATTGGAAAAGTAATTGCACTACTTAATAAAAGCCTCTTCAAAAGATTGTCAGCTCAACAAGTATTGAGAATAAGTAAAATAACACAGTCCTCCTAGATGCTACTAACTGTATGTAGCATGCTTATTCAAGATTTCAGCATTCCTAAGTTAAGAGAACATATTAAATGCAGGTCACTTCCAAATCCCTAAAGCCAGTACTGCAGCAAGACATTTAAATGATGACACAATGAGTTGCAGTCTGCCAGCTTGGCACAGATTCAAAGTGGCAGCAGCTGAGGTGTGCTTTAAAAATAGGGATTTTTTTAATTGGATTCAAAATCAATTAAAATCCCATTAGAAACATAATTGTAGTGATACAAATCATAAAATAATATCTTTTATAATAAACTATAAAACTGAAGAAGCTTACATAATTAATACTATGTATTGCACAGATAGACCCATACCTTTCATTCACATACAGCCTACATGTCAAGAGAATGCCTTTGAAATGTAGAGAGTAAAATTTCAATAGCAGGTCAACATGCACAGCACAGGATTCAGAGTGCGTTTCTTCAGATAACTGATTTCCCTTCCCTCTTCAAAGCCCCAGATTAAACATTGCCTTTGGAGATTAAGTGCCAGCAAATCTAGATTGTAAAACAATGAAACATGCAACACGATGGTGTCAGTCAATTCAGTAAAGCGGCTAGTGGCCATCCCTCACATTTTTGATCCCTGCATGAGAAAATAATCAGCCAATTTTCTGCTGGTATAAAGTCAGTGCACATCTTAGGCAATGAAATTGTGTCCCCTTATGCTGAGAATGAATGTGATTTAATTGCGTTTTGATGGAAAAATGAGGGTGCAGGTAAAAAATGCTAACATCATTTATGCCAAATAGCAAGATTAGATTTTGAGCCTATTTCTTCATCAATTCCAGTTTTCCTAAGCTGTCAGTCTTGCTTGGTCTTTTCTAGTGAAGCCACCCTCAAAGTTTCAAGTGCTGGTACTCAGTTCTTGCAGAGCATGCTCTAGGCAAGGTTGGGTAATTATGTTTATTCTTGTGGTCCTGTAGTACCTTATATTTGTATTATAGTGAATAAATTAATGAGCTGTCCCTTTCTCAAAGAGGTAAAATGAGAAAGATACCTTTAAAAACAACTTTTTAGGTTTATGGTAAACTTAGCTTTTCAGTTTTCTCCTCACCAATCTTGTCTTATATAGCATTTTGTAAACAATATTATGTTAGTAAAAGCAGCCGGTTATAATAAATTTTCAGTTTTTCTTTCTTCTTTTCTTTTTTTTTTTGCAATGATGCTTTAAATACATATCCCTGTAAAGATTAAGTGTATAATTTAATTGTCCTTGTATCAGATGAAAAAACCATGATTCCCCACAGCAGCCTATTGACTCCTTCAACCTTGCCTCTTGAAACCTTACTGAACGCAGAAGCTGATACTGCAGGTTTTATATTTATAATGATTAATTAATTCTGCACTAAGCAATGTTCCTGACTGCAAGAACAAAATCCACTTTAGAAAACATAAATGACAGCTTGCCTAAAATAATTAACACCAGTGCTGATAGAATTGGGATGTTCTCCCTCTGCTTTACACTAGCATATTTGAGAGAATTTAATTACTAATATTTCTGACTAGCAGAATTGCATTAAAGAAGCACTTGATGTGGCAGGATTGAAAATTCATATAAAGTATGCTACAGAAATATAATGTAGATGGAATAAATGCTGGTTAAAAATGAAGATATAATTAACTCACAGTTATGCATATAAGAATATTTCCATTTTTTTTCGAGGAAAACAGATCCTATTAAAAATAACCTGCCTGCAAGTATCATCTCATTCCTCTGCCAGTCAAATAACCAGGTAGGGTTTGGCTATGCAGCACAGCAACCTGAACTCTTTCGCCTCGGTGCAGAACAAGTCTGATAAGCATTGCTCTGATAATGGGAAGGTCTCACCAGTAAGCGAAAGTACGGGTGTTTTGTGGTTTGGAAAGAACAGTCCTTCCTCCCTAGCCTCAGTAGAAACTCTCTGCTCAATTCATTTGGGATGGATTTTGGCCCTTAGCATGTTGAATAATGTAAAGCTATGTGTTAGTTTACACAAGCCCTTGAAACAGGACAATTTATCCCTGGAAGGGGACGGTGAGTATTTTCTGTGGGCTGGATGGTCTTATCTGCCAATTCTGGCATTGTGTAACTGCTTACAGAATTCATTAACTTCAAATCGAAAGCTTAGGTGACTGGTTCCTGTGATATAAATAAATGTGGCAGGAGCATGTAAGAGTCTCCTGTATTCTCCTTTGAATTTCTGGGAGGATTACATAAAATTTTGTTAAAAATGCAGACTCTCAGCCAGAGAAAATGACATAAAGTTATTATCAAACTGTGTCTCTCAAAGCAAGGCCTTCTGTGAGTAAAATGATGTGATAATATCATCATGGTTTTCTTCCTGTTAATCCTTATCACTTCTGTATTTTATATGTGTATATCTGAGTATTGGCAATGGTATTCCATAAAATCTGTCTTTATCCCTTCATGAAAACCCATATGTGTGGTTGTAAAGCAAGACTGATATACATCTCCGTATCACCTGCAACTGCTAGTGGTTGTTTCCTGGATGGAGTCCAGTAACTTCACCATACTTTGGAGCCACGTTTATGAACATGTAATACATACAGCTTATTCTTCTTTCTTAGATGTTTTTCCTTCACATCACATGAAGGACCTGAGAGCAGAGTAAGTCAGAGTAAGTTAGTGCAATGTGTCCTTCCCATCATTTTCAGATTTTCAGCACAAATGTCATCCTTTCTTCTTTCCCTGGTCAGGGGTATCACAGAAAATCTCAGTATTATCAGGGGCCCATTTCCATAACATAGAGAGTTCATAAAGATAAAATGAAGAGCCATCTGGTCTATTTTCCAACATGTTCCTACTCCTCTAGTGGTTTATAGGCATATGTTTTGCCTACACATAGCCTTGCTTAAAGATGCAATTTTACAGTGCCTGTAAAGCTGTCCCTCTCACTTGTGGGTGGAAAAAAGGAGAACTGGATGGCTTCATTTACTGAAAAAAATGGAGACAGATGTAAATTGTCTTCCTAAGGCAGTGTATTCTCTGCACTCTAGGTGGGATTCCTCCAAATAAGTAGTAAGGATTGGAAAGGGCATGAGAAAGCAATCTGTAATATCTATTTAGGTTATTTCTGCTTAATACTAATTATTACTTAATAATGCATAGTATTTTTATTTGCTTGTATATGTTAAAAGTGCTGTAAAAGTATTAACTGGTTAACTCCCAGGACACCCTTGTGAGGTGGGTAGAGGAATAGTATCTTGCTTCCATACTTCTTTCCATAATAAGGGAACAATTAAAATGAAATTGATCAGCTAACTTTACAGAGACCCTAATTCCTACAAATAGGAAATAATAGGTCTAAATGAGTATACTTCTGGGTGTTTAAAAGCAGTATTCATCAGTTGGATTACAGCTGATTTTTCAATGTAATTAACTTTATATCCAAAAAGCAACTTTATTGGTTCACTTCTAGAGTATTAAGCACAATAGGAGGGATGCCCCATTTTCTCTGGCAATAATCAGGTTCCCTTCAGCCTTGTAATTGATTCAAGCAGGAACCATATTATTGTCTAGTAAAACAGAGCATCCGTCCTATTATCCCTTAAGTAGCAGCCAGTCTAGGAAGAAAACAGTTACAATGATATATGAAGTTAAGACAGATGCCAACTAAATAGATATCTGAGTAAGCTAGAAAGAAAGGATTAAACAGTTTGAAGAATCAATAAGGGTACTACTTCAGCTAACCATTGTGCAACTCATCAACTAATCTCTCATGATTACTGTTCATATCCTGAGTGCCCCAATATTATTACACACTGCACAGACACATCACAAGCCCAAGAAGGCTCACAGTCTAATTTGTCAGCTTTCGTTCCTTCCCCACTGATTCCATACCTCCTTTCTGGTAGCCTACCAGTATCTTGAAGTTTTCACATTATTGCATTGGTGCACCCCACTGCCAGAGGATCAGAGGACCTGGAAGGACTGATCTCACTGCCCCTCTGTTAGGCAGGGTTAGGCCTCAGAGTTTTGGGGCAAACCCAGCTTTGGTCAGTGTCATTTACATATATTTGTTTTTTATTCACATCTTAAGTGCAGCATGATGATAAAAAAAACCCTGTAATTCTATCAGGAAATAGGCATAAGAAATGCAGTACAGTTATCCCAGGTGCAGGGTTTTCTGAAGGAAAGGGTGTGTTATGGCTAGGTAATGGAGCCTGAATATGGCAAGAGGGATGAAGAAAATAATTCTCTTCTGGCAGAGAAGCAAGAATGTGAGAAGCGGTTCACTGTCAGCATCTGAAATGATATTGGTAATAACTGGATCCTCAGCAGTAGGTGTCTCCTGCAAGGACTGCCTGGACTACTAGTAGAGGAGTTGCTTCCTGGCCACTGCTGGTCAGGGAAAGTGGAAATCTGACAAGTATCACTTTAGCAGCAGAGTGAAGATACCTGCTCCTTACTACTGGAATTAAGTTCTTTTCTGAAGTGAGATGGGGCATGTTTACGTTTTAGGATTCCTAGCTGATCAGCTTTGGACAACTGACTCAGAGATGAGGTAGGTGACCTTGCTGAGTGGTTCTGATGGGAATTGTACCACTGGTCAGCGAAGAAGTCTACACTGCATACTCTGGGGCTGAGCTTGAGCTTGGGTTTGGGCTTGAATTTATCATCTCTTTACACAATAAAAGTCATTAGCCTAAGTTATGTTGTGGCAAATGGATGGTGTAATTAAGCCCCTGTGGCTGATAGGTTAAAGAAAAGCCAGCAGTGAACACCTATGTATGGAATATGGTTCTCTGAGATGCTGCGTCTCAGCTGAGACAGTGCTGGCTGCCAGAGTACTTCTCTTAATGCTGAGTGAGAAATAAAACACATTCACACACACCACCTGAGCCTTCAGGCAACTCATGTGACTTTGAACTTCAACAGAGGGCCTCCCATTAAGACCACTGTTTGCATGGCCGCTCCTCCCCTAGCCTACTCTGCTGGATAGGGGAGAGGGAAAGGATCCCATAAACACATGCCAATTTCAGCTGTGAAACTTGTGATTTCCCTCCTTCTCCTTGTTGAAAGGCAGACAAATTAAGCCATCTGCAGTGTAACTTGTCCCATTTGATGGTACATTGGAAAAGAAGGGGCAGGCACTGCTCTTGGCTGGGAAGCACTAGCTTCCCACTCGGAGCTGAGATGTGTGAATGCCTCTGGCCTAATTTGGACACAGCAGGAAGCTCACAGGGCCAAAGCCCAGGGCTCAGACCCACAGTGGCACACAAAGTGTCCATATACTTATTGCAACTTTCTAGTGTCTAATTTCAACTCCCTCTTCTATATATTGGCAGGGGGAGGGATATTTATACTTATTTTGATCTGTCCCTGAATGTTTTTTATGCCTCTTTTCCTTCTTTACCTCTCAGTTTCTCCTCATTAAAAGAAAAATCAATCTTCTGTTTGTTCTCAAACTTAAGGGTTGTTCTGAATGAGAACTAGCTGCTAAGGGCGTCAGGGCACTTACTTACTTTGTTTTGCTACATCTGAAATAGAGTACAACATGTAATGGAGAGGAGGAGGCTGCCTGTTACTTTCTTGCAAGTAAATGCATTGCACTCAGACTTTGTGGCTGCTGTCAGTGTTTGGCAGAAAGTTATACATTTAAGAGGACATCTGAAGCATCTACAAACTTTCCCTCCACCCCTCCAGCCGTAAATTACACCATCAGCCAGGCTAGCACCAAATAATCAAAGGGAGGAGTTAAAAGGTAGTTGAATTATGTCAGTGCTCTTCAGCACTGATATCTAGTTTGGGTCATTCAGCCACATCCAACTAAGTTCATTTGCTTTACTTACCCCTTCTTGTTTTCTTTTCTCCGTTGAGACATGGTGCTATCCCTGCAGTCATCCAGCCTTCCCACTTCCCTCACTTATCTGGGAGAGTGGGAAACCAACCCTTTCACTTGTGTGGGGCAGCACTTCTCCCTGAATCAGGCTAGGATTTTTCCCCCGTGACTTCTTTTCTAAGTTCTTGTTGACAGAACAGGGAACAGTTTTCTAAAATCTAATCATTAGGATATAGAGGATATTCCTTTTCTAGACTATATTACATCTCAATAGTAACCCTTTAAATCTCATTGTGCATGGATCTAGTGAATGACAGCATTTGCTAAGCTGAGTATCAGGTTCCACTCCATCTGTCAAAAAGCCCTGTTTAGGATAACTTGGCCCCAAAAGCTCAGATCAGACAGATGCAGACAGCAGGAAGACTGCAAGCCTCAAGCCAAAAGACAATTCTTGAAGGATCATAGACATTATTATGGTTACTACAGCTAGGATTTCTTCATTCCTTGACATTATCAAGCATAACAAATGCTGCCCAAAAGCTTCATTGAATGGGGCTGAGTGTTTATTAACATCAAGAGCGGTATCACAGTCTTCCACTGTATTTCAATAATAAAGACAGAATTCTATTTTATTTTACCTTCCATCTTCCCTGTGGAAAAAAAAGCCATTTTCTTTCCCATTTCATTTCAGAAGGAGGAAGCCCTTTCCTCCTTTACCCCCTTAGGAACTTGATTGTGATTCTGAGCAATACCCTTTCAGGCTAGTCTTACATCATTATCTTGCTGATTGTGTCAACTCCTTTCATGGATTCTGCCCTCGGAAGGTTGCTTTTTTTTAACTCCTAATAAATAAATCTGTAAAAGGAAA
Source organism: Apteryx mantelli (assembly GCF_036417845.1). Taxonomy (NCBI): domain Eukaryota; kingdom Metazoa; phylum Chordata; class Aves; order Apterygiformes; family Apterygidae; genus Apteryx; species Apteryx mantelli. The sequence goes on from NC_089982.1 coordinate 68,144,407, forward strand.
CAAATATAAACAATCCCCCAACATTTTAATCTTATTATCAAGAAGTTTCATTCTCAACTGTTCTTTTTGTACATGAGCTCTGCATTGCTGTACATTTTTTCAAACTAGTGAATAATGTTAATTCATCAGGGATGGAGGAGAAGTTACTATTCACACACACCAGTAAACAGATATTTGGTTAACAAAAATGAAAGCCAAACCTTCTTCATCAGGCTGTATAGTTTTCCTAGACACTATGGTCTGTGAAGTGTCTAATTCTGTACAAAGTTTTACAAGGAGCATAAGAACTGTACCAGTTCTTCATTTTATCTTTACAAAGTTCAGCCTAGAAATCAGACCAGAAATCCAGTCAATGTCAATGAGATACCCGCTTTCCAAAAGACTGATAGTTTTCTCCATCAAGGAGGTTTAGATAGTTATTTGCTTAAATATTGTCTGCATGTCTTAAAGCTTTTTGGTGGAGAAAAACAAAAAGCTTTCCTGTACTGAGTTTCACGGGTTATTTTCTGGATTCCATTTTTATTTTCAATATCTAAATGATTTAGGAGCTCGCTGTTCTGTGTTCAAAGTTAAAAGCTGCCTCTTGCCATGTTTATCACTTACTACAATGCCATTTAAAAGATATGAGCAAATGGTTTCAAACATTCAGATACTTTTTATCTGAATAACCCAGGGATGCCACATCAGATCAGATTATCTGTGTATATCAGTGGTGGGGTGCCTGAGATTTCTGATTTCCCCTGCCACACTTAGGATCTCTTCTTCTGGAGAGGGGCTTTTTGGAACTTTTAGGGGTGGTGTTTTCTATCTTCAGGGGATTCCAAAAAGGAGACTACTTTGTCACTAATACCACAATAAATCAAAACACCCTTTCCCCACGTAGTTCATCTTTGCAATTTTTAATTGTGTTTTCATTGACACGTCTCCTCCTACCCATGGAGAGAGCAGTCAACCTGCTTTATAAATAAAGAGTTTGCTGCAGTCATTGGACTAGCTACCAAAAGCAGTAGGCATCAAAGTAGCTCATAGCAGAGCTACAAGCAGTAAGGGGGTTGTCCTGGAAGCAAAAGAAGACACCTGGAAACTAAGTTGAGCTTATGCTTACTGAAAGTAGAAAGCTAAGAAAAAAAGAAGTTGTGAGACAGAAGAAAAGAGACTGAGCTTATTGGGTACAAAGTGCTGTGAAGTCATGAGCTTCTGATCAAGGGAACTGCTTGCAGTTGCTTTCCATCCTGTTCTAGAAAAACAGATGGGATATGCATTTTCTTGAGGAGAGCAGGGCTAAATAAACCAGAAGAAAACAAAGAATATATTTGAGTTTTAGCACTGATTTCTTGTCAGAGTAAAGACAGATTACAAAACCACAAATCCACAAGACCATGAAAATTTGCAGAAGGGGAAAAAAATTAGAGACATTATTTTTCAAGTCTCCTGTAAATAGTCTGCCATCTTTTCACCGATGTCACCAGTATCTAGCAAGCCTCATATGCCATTTTCCTAAAACCTTAATACAGATGTAGCATAATAAAAATAAATGGGTTGCAGAACAAAATTCAGTAAAGTGAGTCATTGTTATTGTTGTTTGTTTGCTATTGGTACATAATGATCTCAATACAAAAGACATTTCTGAGAGAGCTGAGAGAACGCCTAGATTTGTATCGTAGGATGCCTATCCTCTCCTTTCCTCTGAGTCTCAGAATTAATGGCAAAGGTGGTTAAATGTAGAAGAGCTCATTAATCTGTCTCTGTCTGAAGCATTTTACAGAGATACCATGCAAATCAATGCCTGAGAGGTAGTTAGCATTATGCTTATGTAAGCAGCACTGCATAGGTACAAAATCCACTGTTCTTCTTTAGCTGTACAATGTTTGAACCAATATTTATTTACTTTTGTTTAATAATGTCAGTAGGCGGTCTGAAACTGTTAACCTTTTTCTGAAAGAGTTGAGTGAATTGAAAGCTTAAGGTAGCATTGTTATTTTAAGATTTTCTCTAAAAATTCTCATTCTGAATGTAGTTTATGTTACGAATAATATTTATGCAGAAAGTAAAACACTGCACCTTTCCACTTATGTCCCTGTTGGATACCCATGTGCAGGAGGCAAACCGTTACTGTAGCCCTTAATGTGATTAAATGAATTCTAGCCTTAGAGTTTACAAGGCAGAAAACTGTCGGTGCATCGAATAATGCCATGCATCTTTAATTAGTCATGTATACCAGTGTTGAGGCTAACACACACATAAATAAAAGCTAAGAATGGTGTTACACACTCAGTATAAAGAAGAGAAGAGATGTAAAGATTAATAAACAAAGGAAATCAAAAAGTTTCTGTGGAGGGCCATGAATGGAGACAAGGAGAACAGCTAGTCTCTCTCAGGCACTAAGCTCAAAGCAACACAAACATGTCAAAAAAATGGAAGATTTTTTATGCAGAACTAAATATTGTTCAGTGATAAAAATAGCTTTCTTCATTCTTGATTAAATAGAAGAGAAGTACCCTAAGGGTAGTAAAGGGCGTTATCAGCAGAGAACAATAAAAAACTGATCGAGAGAAGTAATCTTTCTCATCTCAGAGGGACTACCACAGTTGTTACATTACACTTGTTGCAGTTTATCTTTATGCAAGACTCTACAGTATCTTTCAGATTAATTTACCATCTTAGGAATCTGTTATACCTTTTGCGCAAGTAACTCAATTTAAAGATTTCTAGTGAGTAAAAATGAAGGTGGTAGCTTTCATTTCAGAACCAACCTGCACACTGTGCATGTCTGAATAACTTGCTGCATTTGTATTTTACAAATATTTGATACCAGCAGTTGTATAAATCACCAATATGATTTTGATAAAAAATTTGAAAACATAAAAGGGTTGAATTTCAAGCTTGGGGAAGTGAAGGATTGAGAATATTATCTGTTTACAGGAAGCTACTAGCATGGCTTCTGCCACCATAGACCCAGGCATATGGATCCACTTGTCACCTCAGGTGGGGTTCAACCCCATCACTTTTGAAGTCAGTGGCACCAGCTGCACTGGTTGCATCAGCTCAGAGGCAGGAGTAGCTCCCAAAAGGCTGCGCTCATGAGCGCCAGGGCTTTCCTGTTGCTTGTCTTATGAGTGGCTGCCATCATTTCTACTCTCTGATCCAGTTTAATTCCTTTAAAACATCATTACTGCTTTGGGTTACTTATCAAATGCCATAGTTCAGGTGAAACACAGGTGTTCATTATAAACTTATCTGCCTATACCTTTCTCTAATCTTTTGAGATTAACTTTTCCATGCTTGCTCTTAGCCCAAAAGTTGATGTCCCTAACAGTTTAAATAAAACCCATTCATCAGGTGTGAGATCACCGACGGTGAGAATAATATATTTATTGTGCTGTAGTAAGACTTTAGGACGTCTTTGCCATATATCCTCCAAAATGAAAGGTATGTGACATTTATAAATGTAATCTCTCCCAGCAGACAAACATTGCTGAGGAAGAGGTCTAGACCAAATGCGCTATAATGATTATTAAGATAAATAATCAGAATGTATGAGGTGGAGAGCTAGTTTGTACACATGGAGGATGAATTTCCTGCCAAGCTGTTTAGAGAAAGAGGGAACTATCTAAATGGACAATGCAAATGCTTTAGTTGCTTAGTGTTCACTGTTTTGCTGAAGGTTTAGACCTACAGTCAGGTATCAGAATCATCAGGGAAATCTAAATAAAGAAAATAGATACAGCTCTAGCTTATGAGAAGTAACTCTCTAACTGAAGGAAGGGTCACATTCAAGGAGTCATTTTAAAAGCCAAAGCTATCAGTCATAAACAGGGAGGCAAATTATGGTGCTTCCATGATAATAATAAAAGCATTTATGACTACATGGACTTTTCTTTGCCCTGGACTCGTGCATGCATCTCAGGAGACAATGAATTCATATGTAATGTACCACTGGTTGGAAATTTCATTGCTATGAACCCACAGTATGGATTACATAGTTCACCCTGTGTTTTACAGATGAGCTAAATTACATTGTGCCCTCCATGTGTTCCAGGGGATATTGATTAGATGGCTTCAGTTTGAAGAAAGGAAAAAAAAAGACTGTTCTATGAGTTTCCTCATTTGCATATTTTCTTTTCATCTTCCCAATTTCAGGCAATAATTAGCTTGCAGAAGTCAACAACACTTATCTATTCTCTAGCTTGAAACATCACACTTGCATTTTTACAATAAACTTTGGCAGACCAGGGAGTGTATTCTTCACATAGAAACTTAAGATAAATTGTAACAAAAAGCCTTAGTTCCTTATTCTTTTGTTAGCTTGAATAACTGACATTATCTTAATGTCTGTTTGCTTGCAACTTCTACCCTCACACCAGTGTGAAAAAATGAAAACGACAGAGACTCTCTGATATTACTGGGCAAGGCGTAGTTAGAAATACTTAATGCCATTCCAGAGATTCATTGGCAAAAAGCTACAAATGAAAATTATTATGATGAGTTTAAAATTATTATAGAACTGTCACATTTCTAATATTTCATATCACTTCTGACCATAAGCTCCACAACTATAAAAGCAATATCTTTTACTCTTCAAGGTGCACAGATGATGGCTTGCATTCTTCAGGGCTTATCATGTTAAAATGCCTTTAATTATGTTCCAGATAACTGTTCGGAAGGCATTCTTAAATCTCTTCAAGGTCAAAACCTGACTTCTTGCTGATCCTCAGATCATCATTCTATGATTTCTGTTTCACTGACATAATATCTCTATTATTCTTGGGAATCACTGTACTGCTGTGTAGGCCACGCTGGCGTATGATTACATCAACTGTCCCTAAAGGTTCAGATACTGTTTACTTATGTCTGTTTCTCCTTTACTAGTCCTTAAAGGTCAGGCAGATTGAAAACTAATGTATGTACTTATTTCATATTTGAAACAGGTATTAATACTGCTAAGTTACTCCTTTTTTCCCTGCAGCTGGGGACATGAATATCAAACATATGATAAACAGAAGAAGCATCTTACAAACTTATGTTTCTGATGACATATTGTAATGAAAATGAGGAAGAAATGATTGGTTGCCAACCAGAGATATAACGAGGCACCTTGAGAACCCGAGTCCTGTAGTTTATGTTGAGTTCAAACGATTGCTAGGTATATAGCACAGTAATAGACTCTACTCCCAAACCATTAATTTAAACTCTCAGACACAAAAACCCAAAGAAGAATTTTCTTCATGGATCACTGCCCTTGTTAACAAGTATCAAATAGGATAAATTGTATATTATAGCACTGTCCACTAGCTCTGCTATATTTAAACCTTTCAGTGTTTCTGTTATTATAACACTCCTTACTAAGGGAATGATAATATCCACCAGTTAAAAAAACCTGATATAAATTGAAATTTTGCCTTTTAGTACATATGCTCTTTGTAAAATATTCTGGTTGGTATATATGGTAAGAACAGTAACAGAAGCAAACTTCCAGCAACCTAAAGCAATTCCAAACTTCCACAATCTTTACAGTATCTCATGCAGAGTCCTTCTCTAATACATACAAACACAAGATGCCCATTCGGAATAAATTACTGCAAATATGCTACAGTTCATTAAATGAGTCCATAATATAATGTACTTCTTAAGAAGTGCAACCTACCATACACAGTAAGATAAACAAATATATAAACACTGTTAAATATAAAATTAAGGATCATTTTCAAAACCAATCTGAACTTAAGTCTATATTGCATTCACATAAATAAGAGTCAGAAAAGGAGCAGTCCTTTCGAAATGAATATTAGAATAACAGTGAAAACAAACGCAGTCATCAGAAAAATATATCCTTAACTTCCATTTAAGACAATAGGTAAATTTAACAAACTTTCCATCCAAACAAATCTTCCAATTTTTTTTTGTTGTTAAATGATTAAAAGGGTTAAAAGGTAATAGTGATATTTTATTCAAATAACAAACCTCTCATGTGTTATTAAAACCATATTATATTGTCTTTACTTCTTTATTCAAAAAGAAAACTAATATTTTATTCTTCTGTTCACTTAAAGGACAGTTTTGCTTACCAGCTATTTAAACAGTCCGGTAAATCTTTGAGTAGAAGGAGGAAATAATACTGCATGCTCTTTGTAGTCTTTAGAAAATGGAATTTAAAGACTCCTATTCTTGGTAATAGAGTTATGCACTTAATTCTCTGTCTATTTTACTAAAAATTGAGTGCTCTGTAAAATACAATGTTAATTTACTTGTTAACTTCAGCAAAGTACACAGACAGATCTTGTCCAAAATGAAAAATATAAATAGTTTGCAAGACACAACAATATAAAAGAAAGCATAACGGGTCACATTGGATAGTCAGTCTTCAGACAGAGTCCATTACACACTGCATAAGTATAATAAATCATTAGTGAATCAGTATGTATGGCTGGACATGCACACTGACACAACATACTTACAAACTAGTCTGTTCTTGACTTGACTATATGTTGCATTTTGGTATATGTTTTCCTTTGAATCCTTCATGGTCAAGAGTTAGTGAATCACTGGTCCTCATTTATTAATACATTCTGGAGATAAATCCACAAAAAGAACGAATAAGATTTTTTTAAACTCTGATCATAATTTTTTGTTCACTTGTATTTTTGGGGTGCCCAGTTTAAAGGGCCTGATTTTTACAGGCAAATCGCTCAGCTGATTATTCAGAAATCAGTAGCCCATTTTTATGAGACTCCCCCTTCTCTTCCTGATCTGAAGTAATATCAAATAGTTAGATTTTAAGAGTCCCCTGTGCTATATATTTCTATACAATACAATGCCCTTTAAAACCAAGCATTATTTATAAGACAAAAAGCACAATGATTCCCGACCCAGAACTATATCATTAGAGGAGCCTGGAAGAAGCTAGTCCATCAAAGTCTAAGATATTAAACTGGTTTGTTTGTCTAGAAGCAGCATAAACAGCCCTTCAAACTTTTGTTGTGTTACCTGTAATTAATACTAATTAAGGCTGAGGCTCTCAAATATGAAATGGCTGAGGAAATCTGCAGGGTTTGCTTTCCTATTTGTCAACTTTTATTTGAAAACAGCAGGTTAAATTCTGATCTGAAGAATGTTTTGCCTCAAACTATCATGCAGATTGTTTTGTATCTATCTAATTGCCAAAGACTGCTTTGGTCAAAACTCCTGAACACATTTTATTGCTAATTTTGGCAATAAACCTGTTAATTAGTTAATTGTAAAGCATTAGTGAATAAAGTAAAAAGGATCCATCTGTTTATAAAATAGGATTTCTTCTGGGCATAACATTTACAAACCACAATAGTAGACATCGTATCACCTATTTATTGATTAAAGTCTCTGACTCCTTTTAGAGCTAGAATGTGACTTTAAAGGAGATTTGTAATATATGAAGCACAGTTAATACCATTACAGTTTTACTTTTAATATAAACTGGAGGGCCTGAGAGAGCGGCAGAGAACTATACCCCCCTCTCTTCTCTATGTCACTGATGCAAATCTGGTGTAGGCTGATAGCAGCCAGAGATGTGACAGCACAAAAGCTGTTCAATTCTCAGAGCAAATTCACAGTATCTCCAGTTGGAGAAGAATTTTAAGGACACGTCATATCTACTGTTGCCATAAAGATTATTTCAGTGGGCAGACTCAGAAGCCAAATGAAGTAGCAGGTTTGAGGGAATTTTACCATTCACTTGAATGGGAGCAAGATCATAGATTTTTCCAGGTGAATGCATAAGCAGTCCAGGAAGCTTACACTGCTGCTACTTATCTTTTCCATGGCCAATTAAATAGGCTTCTTTTCTCAGAGCTGTCAGTGTGGCAGCTTTCATGAGCACTAAATTCATCCTTTAAGGAGAAAAACATGTAAAAAAGGTAACGTCTTTTCTGATTTAAAGATACTGCAAAAAAGACCTCTTTTCAATACAGAAAACAAATCTCTTGTATATTCATGTGGATTACAGAGTAGTTTCCATACCAAAATATTACATTTCTTTTATCAGAGCAAAAGTAAAGATGATACAATATTCTTGTTTGAGATTACAAAATATATAAGATTGGAATATTGATAGCACTATACAATATAAAGCAAAGGAGGATTGGATGATGTACTATGGGAGCTGATAAGAATTATATGGCTTCTTGCAAAGTAAAATGACATAAAAAGATAGAGACTGATGGCAATAGGAAATAAATCTATAAAGGTGATCACAAGAGTAAACAGGGAATAAGTCTGAATAGCTCAGCAGACAGAGACATTTAAGGGATAATGCTAATTGAATTATGTGTTGTGGCCAGATAGAGTACACTGATGCTTCCATAAGCTGAAGAAAAGCTGAGGCATCTTGGCCTGAACAGATAGCCTTTATTGCCCCATTTTCTCTCCAGGAGTTCAAAATCTGTACAAAATGGGTTGTTAACACCTGTTCTATTTGTGGGCATTGAGGCCCACTTATTCCGCTTTGGATGTAAGGGAGTTATGAACGGTTCTTTAAAAAGGTAGGGAATTAGACCACATTCAGAGAGGGACATTGTATGAGAGACCCACTCAAGAAGCGTTATTATATTGCTATAAAGCAAACTACCACACGCGGAGACAGAGAATGTTGCATTTTCTTAGTGTGTGACTCATCTAAATCTAGTCATCTAAATCAGGCATCTAATCAAAGCTATTCAGCTAGACTCCCTCTAAGGTTAAAGGAGAGATCTGGAGACACTTCTGAGGAATTATTTAGCCTTTCTGCCTTTCCTTTCTATCTGAGGATGGACCACCATCTGGAGGGTGCTTAAATAAATGAGGCTGCTGTTAATGTTGAGGTAGAAACTGGGCAGTATACCAGTGGAGCAATCAGGCACTACATTTAATAAAGGACTGACATGCTCTGAAATTAAGTAGAAGTATTACTACCATTGAACTTCAACTCCCTAACTCAGCTAGCTAAGTCCTCTGTCAGTTCTTGGGGGGGCTCTTCCCAGTGAGGGGTCAGCACCAGGCTTCATCAGGGCTTGATGCAGACCAGGAGCTATCTCATATGTCTGACTCTCTTCCTGAAGTAAACCAGTTCTTAATATTGTTTGAAGAGGTAGCTGAGGTTGAAGAGGTTCAAACAGTTGCCCCAGTGCCTAGTTTCTAGATGTCTGACCTCTGCAGCGGCATTGAGAGCCTGGAGCAAGATGCCTGGGTTACCCTGTACTGCACCCAAGGGAAGTGGGGGATTTGCAAAATGAGATGTACAAAAGATGTCATGTGGAGAGGGAGGCTACTGAAAGTCTCAATTGGGTAGTCAGAGCTTGCCTCTACCTGTGATTCATTGCAGTGGATCCTGTTCCAGGGATTAGGCCCCTGCACCAAACTTGCCTCTTAAAAGACAGTGATGGGGGAAATGAAGAGGAATACAAGCAACATATTTCTGTGATTCTAGACCTGAGCCTTCTGAGAGCTGTTGAAAAGTAGGCTTACCAGTACATTTCTGCAGAAAGTGAAGGAAATGAAAGTAGTGGGAATACCTGGAAGCACAGCAAGCTGTGCACAGTTCTACAGCGGGAACTGCAGCCAGACCTTGAGGCGACTACCGAAAAGTACAGCAAGACCAGACTGTGACCTCACAGCAACTGGCATGAAATAAACCCACAGACTAATAGGTAGACACCTTCCCAGCAGCAATTGCTTTAGAAACATTTAACCAGTGAGGCAGCTAATAAGGTGCAACCAGTCTGTGTCTGAACTTGGACTCGAGACCCTTTGCCACGGGGTATCTGCTGAGGTGCAGTGACAAAATTAATTCTTTGTCAGAAGGGGTAAGGAACAATTCACAGGAGTATTCTTCAGTTTAAAAAATGCCCTTTTCACAAAGTCAAAATTTTAAATAGGGAAATAGTAATTTGATCCTAAAACACTGACATGCCTTTTGACACAGCAAAATGACTGTGCCTTACGGAAGGCTGCTGTCAACTGGCAAAGGTGCATTGCTAAGGATGGTTTGGGAAGCAAGCACATGGACACATCTACTGAAAACACATGTGTCAGGAGGAAATCGAGAGGCACATTTTAAAGATCCTAACTCCACATGATTTCAGGAATGCATAGTAGGAAATATGCTTCAAAGACATTTTAAGTTAGTTCTCGCTCCCAGTACTTCCTTGAACAATAATTCTCATTCCAGACTTTGTAAGAATGGGGTATAGCATGCTGCCTTATTGCAGCAGCCTGGAATGAAAACTGTTGTTTAAAACAAACAAACAAACAAACAAACAAACAAAAGCTACACAACAAACTTATTTCACAGTGGAAGACCAAGCCATACTGCATCCATGGAAGAAAAATTAATTTCAAATGATTTTAGGAGTTACCCCAGGCACCTCAGTTTGGAAGAGCAATGAGAAATACTTCTCAAAACATTGTTATTGTTTGTAGGCTTGAAATGGAAATGTTTTACTAACTAGTTTTTCTCCAAATCCTGTTACACTACTTTGTTACAGTATAGTTTCTGATGAGTGTTGTTCATGAGAATCTTAATTTTCTAATTTTCAATATAAGTATCATTTAGAACATTTATTTTAAAATATATTGTCTGTACTTTTTTAAGCAAGTTAGGGATCTTTTAGGACAGACTGGGAACCTACCATCCCTGGCAGGACTAATTTAATACCAATCATAAAATTGGTTGCAGGGTAAAAAAATGGAAATTACAAGAGGAAATCCACCAATGAGAGCTCAAGCCTATTCAGAACAGTACTAATGTAACAGCCTAAACAAATCAGCTCTATAAATTTCAGTCAATGTAGAGCGCCCATACAAGGTCTCATGCATCAGCTAAATTTAAATGAGGTCCCTATACAGACCCTGTGAGCAGGAGTGAATTTCACCCTCAACAGTTGAAAAACTACCTTTCATTCTGAGCACATCAGAAATAAATTTGTTCCATGCTCCAGCAAAACATAAGATGGTTCAGTCATCAACATAAAATTTTGAGTAACAGAGTTTACACTACATTCACAAATAATCTGGTCACAGGCTAACTAGAGGATTTTTATTGTTTCCTTGGTAAAATCTGGTTAATAAAAACATTGATGTGCAATGTATCAACTGAAGGAGGTAGGAGTTACATAATGAAATAAGAAGACCCTGACAATAACATTGTTGAGGCACATGAAGATATACTAGTACAAAAGAAAATTAAGACAAATGTCAGGAAAATTACTGAGACCAAGAAAGCAGAGCTCTAGTAAAAGACTAAGAAACAGGAAGGGAAACTGAATGAATATGGAAAACACAACATGTTTGGGGATTCTTTTGGGCAGGAAATGGAACAAAATCACTAATACAAAGACATTTAGGCTACAGAGAAACTGCTCCAGAGGCCCCCTCCCCCTCCCTCTCCCCCCAAAAGTACTGGATTATGGGTGCCAGTTCCTCACCTGGTGTAAATTGTCTTCAATGCAGCTGGGATAATTTGAAATTCATGAGCTGTGGTGTCACTAGTAGGTTTTGAAAGGACAAAAAGTTAGGCCTTGTACCATTTCTTCAGTGCTGAAAAACCATATGCAGTTGAGAACACCCCGTGGAAGGTGTTTGATCACTATTATCTTACACTGCTTCCACACGCACGAGAGCAAAACAGTTTGGCAAAAGGTCCATGAGGCCCCTTGAGATGAAAGGATCCCTCCCCATATGGGCCCAGATTATCCACTAGCAGTATATCTTTCAGAATAGCACTGGTTCTGCCTCAGGCATGGCCTTTTTTAACAGTCCTGAACACTATATCCATAGCAAGCCTTCTAGTGATGAGGCTAGGAATCACATACTTTGACTTAAATAACTTCCCACATAAGGCCCCTATGCTCCAGCTTCCTGCAGGAGGGTTGATTTCACTCTATATGCATATCGCATCCTCCTAATTATCCATCTCTTTGTATTAATGATGAAATAATACAATCTTCTATTTTCTCTAATTAAATTTATTATGGAGACATTTTTATGTGCCTATTTTTGAAAAATGAAATTTCATTAAAAGTCAGTGTATCAGATCTTATTAATTCTATTACATTACAACGTGAAACATTTCATCAGGAAAAAAAAAAGACTGAATCAAAACCAACCCTAGACTTTGATAATACAGATAAAAAAAATCCAATGCAGTCACTTTTCAATCTCATTTTAAACACTGCAAAACCTTCCTTATGCGAAGTTTCTAAATCAATAGAGAATGACTTATCACATTCTCCTACTGAAATATATTTTGTCTACTTTTCTAGAGATTTTTCCCCTGAAAACACTATGAAATGCCAATGCATCTCACTAAGCAATTTTTTCTTCTTCTTGTAATTAGGAAAACTTGATAAATAAATTGATATCAATTACCTTTGGGAAAACCAGGTTTGACTAAAAGACTTTTTAATAATTGGAATGGCAGTGCACTTTGCATGCTGTCAGTGCTCAGTGACAATTGCTACGAGACAACTGATGCACCGTGATGCTTTCTTTGTCATTGCTGGACAGTAGGGACTTTAGTTCCAACGATTTTCTGCCATCATCTGAAAGTGATAGGGGCCTATGAATGGTTGCAGCAAGATAAAGGATCCCTTGATATCCAGTAGAGGAAGCACAATGTTTTGCTGCTCTCCTGATGTGTTCCACAGATGTGACTCCCGGGTGCATACAGCTTCATGGTTTTGCTGAGGTGTGGGATCTTCTATTTCTCATGAAGCTACTGCACAGCATGGCTGGTGCACCGCTTTGGCTAAAGATAGATCACATTGGGTGGCTGATAGCAGTAAAAATACTGGGTCTCCTTTGTTGCTGCCAGAAACAGAGGGATTCTTATTTTGCCATTTTAGAAAAGAAAGTCATAACCCATTTGAATAGCTGTAGCAGGAGAATATATAGACTGTGTCAGGAGAGTGAAAATTTCTCTTGTAAAACACACAGTAGAATGAGTTGTAGCACAAACCTAATTGACTCAAATTGTTTATTTTCGTTTTCTGTAAACCACAAATTTATGTCATATAATATCATCCGTTTTCCTTGTGCAGCAGTTCATCATTCTAGGAGGCATAGTCCCTGAAATGATTTATATAAAAACTTTTCTCAGACTTACTGCCTGTGCTGAAATGTCTGAGATGCAGTTTCAAATGTTTAGAGAGAATAAAGGACTGATCTGATGATCCTTGATCCTGCTTATTCATTAACTTCATATTGTTATTCACTCCAGCTGGGGTCTGTAGACCACATTTATTCTCCCAGGGCAACCTCGCTAGCCCAAAGTCCATCCCAAAGGCTCTCTCTCTAGCAGGCAACTCAGGAGCATGCTGCGGGCAGACAGATTGTCTGGCATTAACAGCGGTTTGCTCAGGAGCATCTCATCCACCATGCCTCCTGCATTTCTATGCACGCAAAGAATGAATGGACAGCAATTTCATCATGATTTATGGGAATCTTGTGTTTATGGGAACCCTGGGAGCTAGAGATTCATTGCAAGTAAGTCCAGGAGTGTCCAACTCTACTTGCACAGTACTTTGATGCAATAAGGCATTTGTAGGACACATTGTTCACAAACAGGACAGTAAGCGATGGGGATCCTTCCAGAACATGGCTTTCCCTTGGGCTGACACAAGGGTATGCAGTCTGCCAGGCCAAAAAGGTCTAGAGCAATACCTGACATTGTCAGTGTGACTGAGATCAGGCCTGTAGACCTACTCTTTCCCTGAACTGACCTTTGAAAGAAAATCAGTTTTGGCACCTCCCTTCCCACCTTTCAAAAGTGCATAGAAATAAGGAAATAATTGGGAAAGAGACTAGCAGCATGCCAAAATGAGATGAAAACTTGGCTGCTAAGTGGAGATTTGCAGGAGTATGGGACAAAGAAATGAAAAGGAAAAGATGGCAATAATCAGGAGAAAAAAATCCCAACACTAACGTCCACAAAATTTTCTCCTTTGTCCTGCCAGTTCCAATGAGGACGCTGTGTCAATGACTGCAGTCACACCCTCAATATCTGGCAAAACAGCAAGTGTTTCTTGTGCATGATCTTGATCAGAAAAGATGCCTAGGGATGTTCCCATCTGCATTTTGCCAAAAATGCAGTACAGCAAGTAATTCAGCAAGTGAAAACAAACAGAATCTGCCTCCTAAACAATACAGAACCAGGCTTGTGGATAAGGCACTAGACTAGAAGAATAATTATGCCTATACATACCTGAGTTTGCTGGTTCTTCTGAGATTTCACTGTTCACATGTACTCCATCTTCACAGGCAGCCTGTCCCCTGCAAATAGTTTCTTTTTGTGGAAGGCAACATCAAAACCTTTTTAAGGCTCTTCTTTCCCACTAGATTCCTCTGTATAGTCAATGCTTGTCAAGTAACATCTCAACAAGGACAAAGAAACACAAGGAGGCATCCAGGCTAGGCACAGTGTATAAGAAGTTTGTGCTTGTACACAACCTGAACTGAAGGCACACTTGAAGGCAACTCTCTATCCTCTTCCTGAAGTTTTTCAGTTGGTTTGCTCTAATTTCATTCCAGAGTGTCCTCCAGAGGGTAAGCAGTGACTGTGAAAATGCTCTTAAAGCACAGCATTCATGTAGCCAAGGACATACTTCTCACCCAGCTCCTGGGAACCCAAAACAGGGAGGCCTCTTTAGCTCTGTCTCCTCTGCCAAGCTTTACCTTTTCAAATTGAACTGTGAACTGTTGAACTGTGTATGCCCTACACACAAGGATCCAAGGAAGTCAGCCTTACTTGGGACCTACATGCGCTCTCATAGTTACAAGAGCATGTTTTCCCTTGTGCCCAAGCCCCTGAGCCTCTGGCTGAAGATCATAGTACAGCTTCTTGATTTCTTCTTTATTGTTTAAAGTTTTAAGCACACAATAGCAAACAGAAACACTCTCAGGGGATTCAGCTGCCTAAACACAGTGCCATCGAGATGATCTGGAGCATTCAAGACATCCCCATGGTGCTGGCAGATACAACAGAGGATCTGTGGAAGGCCTGTGCCTTTCTAGAATGACAGCTGGAGGCCAAGTGGGATACCCTATAGCACTTAAAATGCCACGGAGCATCTATATTTATACATCTGAATTGCTTCTTTGTCTGGACCTTTCAAGGGGAGGAATGGAATACAAAAAATGCCCAAAATTTTAGTCAGGTTGTTTGATGCATCACTATTCACACCATCCAAATATTACTTATTTAACTGTCCCAGTTCTTGGGATTTCTCGGATACTGCAGTGAAAGACACAGATTAAGAATCCTGGTAGAATTGTTAATTTGGCCCTTTTGACTCAAGCTACAATGAATGTCTCGCATATGAAACAACATTGATTTTATTTTTTTACTGAGAAAGAACTGTACTAAGAAAAGCTTTCACTGTTATTTACAACAATAAAACAGGATAAAATGCCTGCTGTCTTAAAGGCTGATAATAGTACAGAGATTACAAAATGCAGTTTCAATAGAAATATCTCTTTGTCTGCTTGAGAAGTGGCCTTTTTACAATACAGGGAAGCTAACCATTTCAGCTATTTCTTAATATTAGTAATGAAAGAATTGCTCTTCCATTGTAACCCCATTTTATGTTTAGAGCACAAAGCAGAGCCTCAGTTTCATTATTGCTTAATTCCAGAACAAATGTTATCCTCATCCTTTCAGAGAATTATAAACTGTGTCTTTATTTACTTGCATGGCACAATTTTCACACATTTGACAGACCATTGCTCATGTTCTTCATTGTCATGGTATTAGTGAAATGTAGCATAAGCTTTAAATTTGCAACTGCTGTCCAATCAATAAGAAGATCACACCATCCGAATAATACTATGATATGTGACATTATCTATTCAACTGTTCTATTCCTTGGGACTTGTGAATACTGTCACACTGAAAATGAACACCATTTGCACTGACAGATTTTTCCTCCATTCAACACTTTTAATGAATATATTTCAAAATGAGGTACCAGATTAAATAAATTTCATGTCATATCAAAACAGAGATATTAACATTATTTGTAGCAGCAAAGTTCCAAGTAAATTACACTGAACTTACGTATGCAATGCATTTAGCAAGAATAGGGTTTTCAAATAGCATAAATCTTGTTGGATGTCAGCTTGCCACAGCAGTGATATGCAGACATTATTCTCCATATTTTCATGACAAGAACAAAAGTGTGCTTTGGCATAGTTTTCCAGTGCATCAAATTAGAAACAGAATTTTTTGCTACTGCAAAAGTTTACTAAAGAAACCCTGTAAACTTCAATAAAGAATTCCTGTATTTGGTTGCCCAGATCTTAATGAGAAAAGGCTATTATTAGGCATTCTAGCCATAAAATCTATATAAATGTTTTCCCTGTAGCCATGTTATTTTAATTTGAGCATGGATCTAACAGCCTTTCCCCTCCATGAGGTATGATGGCTTAGAACTCACTGGGCATATCATGCCTTATCCTACATGGTACAGAACGTACTTCCTGTGCACAGGAATTACTTGTGCAGAACAATCCAGTGCTGCCGGCCAGGTCCCACACAGCATGATAATGTAGCAAACTTGTGTGAAAAAGTTTAAAAATGGATTCATTCACATTTGCTGAGTGTGATATCTTGGTGCGGGAAGGCTTTCAGCATCTTCAGATAAGTGCATCTTTGTCTTTCAGTAAAGACAATCCTAACAGGGTTAAATGTAGTTTATAGAGGATAAGATAAAGACTGACATTAGGAAGGATTATAGTGGAATTATTTATCAAAACTTAGAGAAATGAGGAGAGTTTCAGTGACCTATTGTACTGTAAAAAATGAAATTGCAAGAAAGATGTCATTCTCAGAGCTACACTCTCACTATTTCTACAGTGCAAACAAATCAACTAACAGTCCATTAAACTAATAAGAACTGTATATTGTGAAAATACACTTACAAGAAAACTGGAAATATTATATAGAGTTTCCATCACAGTCCCATTTATTGCTGGTATAGTGGTAAATAAAATATTTTCAGTTCCGCATGGCACTAACAATATACAAAGGCATGTAAAACCTGCTGCATGAAAAGGCTTGAGGTTGGATTATTAGGATGGTAGTTCCTAACTCATAACTCTGCCAGCAGTAATATTCAGCACACGTGTTCCTTAGGTCTGTCTCTATATGTATACAGCGCATCTTGAGAGAAGGTCATTCTTTATAGATGTTTCCTTCCCACTGGCAAGGCAAAATCTGGAAATAACAGCTTCTCAGTAGAGAAATGCCATGCTGTTCAAACCTGGGTAGATAAAAACATTAGCAAAATTCTCATAGAGGAAAGCTCGGATTTTTATTTCACTTAGAATAGCTTCTCTGTCACATCACTTTTACAGTTTCATCGATGACGAGGTAAGTTTCCTCTCCTTCTTTGAGTGGTTGTCATTCTTTCTGAAACTAAAAAAGCACTGGTAGTAAAGAAGCATCATCATTAGCCATATTGTGATCATTGTTCTTAATGAGAGAGCTAAGAAAGAAGAGAAAACTTCTTACATACTAGCAAAAAAGAAGTAGATGTCTGCAAAAATTAAGGTTGTATGCATATCAGAATTTCAGTGAACAGAAAGCTAATCTCATCCTTAACTGCTGGACCATCTTTCCATAAAATACCAGTGCTTTTACAAAGCCCTTTAGAAATTAATCTTTAAGTCTAGCCTGAGGAAGTATTTTTATGTCCTTATTTTCAAAGAAGTGAAAGCAGAAAAAGGTTTAGCAGTATAACAAATCTCCTCTCTCCCATTTTATGCACTTGTAAAACAATAAGTTGGAACTTATGTATTAGGTGAGGACCAAAGAGAAATAGGTCTTGATGACACATATAAGTAGGTAGACATTTTCCCACTATACAGATAGATAAAAAGAGACATAGATGTTAAGAGACTCTCCTCACTGACACAATAAATTAGGTAATAACTTATCGAATCCTCAGAAGGCACTCTCTGAGAAAAAAATATTTAAAACTTTGTTTTGATTATTCCATTTTAAAGTACTAGTGGTATCTGCCTAACTCACACAGTAGTTTTATGCATTGTAATAAAGTAATATTGGCAAAGTATAATGATTAATTAATAGTGGACAACACAGAACTTCCTTGTTTCCAGTATTCATTTCTCTAGATCTTGAGGGACCAGTAAGCAGAAAAATAACAATAACCTTTTTTTTAGGGTAGCTCTTGACAATCTTAGCCAGTTAGAGAACTGCACAGGGAAACTGGCACAGAACATAAGTAACACACATGCTTTGCAAAGTCTTCAGTGGCCTGGTGCCTCCAACTCTATTTTAAGACTTAAATACAATGTACCGATTACCTGGCATTTGACAATGTCCCTTTACAGATTTGTAGAATTCCTCAATATTAGATTGTTCTAACCTCATTTACATGATACGAAAAGAAAAGGCAAAGTGTGTACACCTACAGCAGCCTATGTGTAAGGAAAGCTTTTATTTTTCTTTCTTTTTTTGGCCAAAAATTGAGTCACAGCCCTGATACAATACACATAAGTCAAGCTAAAAATACCATAGTGTGAAGGATTAAAACCCCCCCACTAATTCTTCAAGTGGATTTAGTACCATATTCCCAGAAAGTCACATCCCTATATGGAAAAAAAAATTAAAACATTTTAAGGCTACTTTTCCTCTTCATAGATCAGCAGGATGCAATTGCACAAGTTACACAATTCATTGTCTTATGATTACATTTACTAAAAATTCCATATATGATGGTTTTCTTAAACCTCAAGATTTTTATTCCAGTATTAAAAATAAAGTGCTGTTTTTATTCTCTCTCCTTTCAGTGTGTTTCTCTGAGGTTTTTTGTACTTTAGGCTCTTTATTATGAGCCACAAAAGACAATTATATCCTAAAGTATGGTGATCACTACTGAATATGATACTCCAGGTGAAGTATATAACTAGTAATTAAGCACTATTAATTCTATTTAGTTTGATTTATTATCTGTTTCTCCAGGAATTAAACATAGCATTCTATTTGACATATGTACTGCAGTTAGGAATTCAACAGCAGGTTAGAAGACATTGGTATAATAATTCTTTGCTGGTCACTACATTGGAGATTTTTTTAAAGTATTAACTGTGCATAAACGATTTGCCCACTTATATATATAAAAATTAATAACTGAAACTTTTGACCTTGACAAACTGCGATCACTAGTACTTGAGCTATCTTGAATCACTTCATTTGCGATATTCTCATTAGATAGTCAAATTAGCTCTAAAATATACCTTCTAATTGCCTCTAAAAAAATCCTGGTCCTCTGATGAGTTGACATACTGTTTTGACAAATGTAGCTGAAATTTTTTGTATGAAAGCTTTTTCAGCTGAAAAACCTTTTCAAAATTAAAATCTGAGAAATGTTGATTTTCAGTTTTTTGTTTTTCACTTAAAATGTAGCTTTGTTTTATCTTCCTAACAGTGAAAAATATCAGGTTTCATTTTTATTACATGTCTTTATCCTAGTCTCCATTTCTTTTGTGTCCCTCTCTTCTACTATCATCTAGTTAGAAGAAGATATAAATCAGTAGGAAACGAGACAACAACTCCCTCACATTACAATTACTGTAGAATAGCTGGTACATGATTACTTATTACCTGCAGTCAATTTTTTTGGCTATCTATAAGCTAAAGAATGTGGTTGGTGAGGGGATGTGAAACAAACAGGCAAGGGAAAGGGAGCGTATGGAAGTCAGGGCAACACTATCAATTAGTACCACAGTCTTTGCTACCAAGGCAAAATTCACATTCTCCGGTTCAGAAGTGGCAGGAGCCAGGTCTTCCATGTGTTTGGATTTAAGACTAATTCAAAAAGTAGCTTAGAAAGATCTGAAGTACACAAGTTCAAAACCAAGTCCTCAAATTTGCCACCTAACCTAGAGACACATGAACTTCCTAAGGGCCACAATTTTTCAACAGCCTTTTAAGTTTCTCAAGCATTGGCATTTCTACATTGTTGTGTGTCCCAATGTGCATCAGTTCTCTCTGGTATTTGTCACATATTTAAAGCCAATAAGACTCTACAGTTAGATGTTCCTCCATCTAACTTATCTCAGGGCAGTGAACGGAACAAAATTTAAAGGTACAAGGTTCCATTTTCTTTAAAAGCAGAAGCTGAAGTGGTATGTCTACTATAGCCATAGTTTGATAATTACAATACTCCACCTGCGGTAATCTGGGTGAAAAATAACTGGGCTGGGAAAGAAAGAAAAAGAGTTTTCTTAGCCACCTAAGTTCCCCAACCCAATTAATGGAACGTATGTGCCTGAGGGGTCAACCTGGAGGTGGAGATGAGGCGTTGAGAACAGGGTGCCTATTTAGACCAGCCCGGTTGCTGAGAAAGTGGAACTACAGCCTTTGTTCCCCTTCTGATTTGTGCCAAAGGCCTCGATTCAGCAAAGCACTTATGCATGTACCCAAGATTCATTAAGAAAGCAGATCTTCATCTAGGGCAGAGAGAGGTTTTACATCAGCTGAGGATCTGACACATTAACTTAAACAGCACAGCTTCAATGATCTGGTTAGAAGAGAAAATATATATTTTTTGCCATCTTCTTTTTCTCCATCTTCTTTCCCCAACAATTCAGTTGTTAATATATGTCCCTGTGAGATGGGTGATGCATTTAAATCCTTTCAAGCTGAGGAAGGACATGAATCCAGGTGTTCTGCTTCCTAAATAACTGCTCTAACAATTGTGCCTGTGAAATAATAGGGAAAGTGATGATACTGGCTGTTTCTTTCAAACAATGACTACAGATCTATTCTGGAGAGAATATCACCCTGTGGGTACCTTGTTAGACACAAGGAGCTCTGTAACATGCTACACAGCACAGCGAGCCTCAGCATCCTTGAACTCGGGGAGGCGGGAGCACAAGTCCTGCCTTGGTGCTAGCCATAGAATCTTAGCAAACAGGGACTATTCCTTAAATTGGGATCTACAGAGGACAACTCAACAGCTTTAGGATAAATTTCAGGTCTTGCCACTTTAGTCACAAATTGAGAATTAACTAATCACTTTAAAGTTATACAACTTCTAAAATTACTTTCTATAAACAGATGCAGTAATAAAGCTGTTTTGTTTTTAGAGTCATTTTGAAGATGTTAATTTGTGTAATCAATTAATGGACAGCATGAGAAATACATGTGGCTTTAAACAAACATTTTAAGTTTTCATTTAAACAGAAGAGAAATGAAGAACACCCTCTTTAGTACTCAGATGACCTTCCAGATTTCTGTGTACAGTATCTATGGATTTTTAAGTATAATTAACAACTTCCATTTCAGTATTTAAGAGCTTCAAGTTCTGTTTCTTTGACAGTCAAAAGCTAATCAATCTTGTTCTCAAATGCTAATACATGCAATTAAAAATAACATTAATTGAAATACTGCAGGGGCTGTTAGTTTTTTTTTTTTTTTAACCTCATGGCAACACTAATTTACAGTACTAATTAGCGAATTGCCCTTTGTATTATAAATCTTTGGAACAGAGAACTGGCCTTTAAAGCCCAACAGAGAGATGCAGATGGTCATTGTACTTTCAGTAAGCCTTCATGCTAACTATCAGGATGTTCATTTCACCAAGTAAACCAAACATGATGGATTATATTGTTTACAATAAAGAATATTAATTTCTGCAAAGAAAAATGCATTACTTATTTGTCCTGTTGTAAAACATTAAAATATCCTTCATAGGATAGATGATACACCACCCAGTTGCCCTAATTAGAAGAAGAAGTGCACCTGCCTCATATGAAACACAGGAAGGAAAGGCAAACTGTCAATATGTTATAAAACTGAACAAGACAATCTAAGAAACACAGATAAAAAATACATATCACATATTGTTTTTAAACAAGCATAACTAAAATCTTTTTAGGGTGCAATTAAAAATTAACAGACAAAAATAAAATTAAAAATCAGCAAGTAAATTTAAAATATTTTAACTTTTTACCTTAGTCAGTTTTTCCACAACATTCAGTTTAAAATAACTATTAATACAGCCATTTTTACTCTCTATCCTAAGACACTTAGAGTAGTTCCTTTGCCAGAAATTTATCACAGACTCAAGGTCACTCTGATTTAAGAGGAAGGTTGGGAGTCTTTCATGATCACACTACAAGCTATGCAAACAAGGGTCCTGATTCTCCTTAAAACTACCATTACAGCACCGTCTTATACATGTAAAGTATTCTTAGCTCCCGCTGTAGTCATGGAGGCTGATTTTCCAAGCAGTATTTCTGCTGGGGACTTTGGAAGTCTGATAAGACCTTTTAGCTTTTTAATAACAGGCGAACGGAAATGCAGCACACTGCATTTCCCACGGAAGTAATCATCCGTGCAAGCAGAATACCTGCTATTATACTACTGGGCTATAACAATGGCAGGGTGAGAAAGTTACTGCTTGAAACAGTAAGATGAGAGGTGAAGTGAAGGCAGATGACTTCAGTAAAGTGTAATAAGCTCAAGGGACTGTGTATGATGCACCGTGGCTGCTACTGAAGCTCTGACCTTCCAGAAATGCAAGTATTCCTCTAATGACAAAAAAAACATACTGGGCCCTAATCGCCCTTAGGAGAAGTAAGATAACCTGTTGCAGGAAGCCACTGATGTATCCCCTCATAAGTGGAAAACATTTATATGGGGACACCCCCACTTGAAGCACTTACTTAGGGCTCTGGGTGTGAAACTACTAATAAAGCAGGCAGTCTTTGAATAAGAATATGAAAGTAGATTTGTAGGCCTTTATCAGCATTTCACTGTTTAAGCAGTAGGAAAGTAGAATAGTCAAGACTGATAAGGTAATGATTAACTAATGAATGTTGATTCAGGTAACCTTTATTTAAATTGTTTCTGTCATGCTCCTGAAAGGAGAAAATTTCTTAAGATTCTCTCCTGCCCGGCTTTGTTCCACAGACATACTTGTGTGTAAATAACCACAGTGATAATCTGATGCTAGCTGCAAGTTTATGATCTGTTTTTTTGGCTGAAGCTGAAGTACCCAGAGAATAATGTAGTGGAGCTTCTCTCAAGTGCAGGATGATAGGGGCCTTAAGGGATCAGTTCAGCTGCACGTTAGTGATACAGGATGTATTTACATTACCAGGGATTGTGCTTTTACCACATACTCTCAGTCTTCCCTATGCTGAGGAAAAACTATTGCCAGCATGGACTACATGGTCCAGTGCTGGTCTCCTAATACTGATATCACCAAGGGAGCCAAATTTTAAACAGAAAAAGTATATTGTTGATCACGTTCTTGGAAGTTGTGTAAGGTGAAAAAGGGGAAAAACAGCAAAGATCGAAAGAATAATAATAAAAAAAGAGATGGTTTCACAATGAGGTGAAGAGCTACAGTTCTGGAGTCTAATCTTGATCCCAGCACTGATCTAAAATAATTGCTGCCAACAAACCTCAAGCTGTAGGTGGTAAAACCAACTCTGCCATTGGTTGTATCAAAGGCCAGGATAACCTTATGACAGAGGTTGGTCAAATATTGAAATATTTTTGCAGTTTGTAGCTCATTTGATTCCTAGGTCCTGAGAAACTGAACTGCTTAGAGGTGACATGCACCAGTTATTGGAAAAGAAAGAGCAATTGTAAGATTAACTATCAATACAATACCAGATCTGAATGTGAAGCACTGCATTTTCATCTGCCTCCTTCCCCATCTGTAAAATGGGGGATACTTAGCATTCTGAGACTTAGAAAAGCACTTTAAAGATGAAGCATGAAAGACTCTACTCAAAGTAAAAGCAAAATATTATCACTTTTTTTCTTCTCTCCCCCTCCCAAATGCCAAAAAGAGAAAAATAAAATCTCAATTCTAGGAGAGCACCTTGATATAACACTGGAACAGGTAAAGTACACGTGTCCTGTATAATAAAAGAAGGGAACAAATCCACAATCTTACTTGCTTAATATTAAGTCTTCCGGTCTTTTGTGAACAGCTGCAGATTGTAAGCATTGTGTGTAATGGTAAAGCAACTTGTTTTTAATCTAAGCATCAGAGCTATGTGTTTCTTTTCTAGGAAGTTACAGTTTTTTCCCATTAGTTTTTCCCATTGTAAATTCTTTTTGTTAGAAAAAAGGTTCAACTTTTTTCTCCCCATTGTCAGAAGAAGACGGCTGCTTAGTTTGTACAATGAACATTTTGCTATAAGAGCAAGCTTTTTCTTTGACTCTGATGTGAACCTTGCTAAAGCAAGGGGTCACTGACATAAAATTTGAATCTATGCTAATGTATTTTACAGGGATGTGACATCAACTTTTTCTTAATTGCTTCTGTCTGAAAACTTTTTGCTTATTTCTGCTTAGATTATGCCTTTCTAAGTTTAGGTTAATTTGGACTGACCCTAAGCCAGGTCTGTGCTCCATGAGGTAATAAGCTTCCGAGACACTCATCTGAGGTACAATTCCCTTCTTTCTGCCCTCTTCTTCAAAGAAAGTGAGGAGCCACAGCAGTGACCTGCTGCTGGTGCTGCTACACCCCTACATCAGTACTGCACTGGCACTATGAAGAGGTAAAGGTTTTACCTCTGATCTTGCTCACACAGTTTCTTTGGCGCAGTAAGCAGGACTCATGATCTAGTTACTATGTCCAGGGTTCTCAGCAAGGCTTCTGTGCAGACAGTCCCAGCTTAGCCTCTGATTTGTAAGATTTAAAAAAAATTATTATATGAGAAGCAGGGCCTGCTGAATGCAGCTGAACCTGGAAGCAGCAGTTCCCTCAACAAGTGGCTAACTCTTGTGGCTCTGGCCAGGTTCAAAACTTGGTGGTGACCGCTGTGACTCAGCAGCCACTGCCTTCCATGGGAGGTGTTCTGGAGCTGAGAGAAGCAGCAGCTGCTGAATGGCAGCTGGCAGTGAGAGCTGAACTCCACAGGAGCTGGGGAACTCCACCACTTACTGGGCACCTACCAGTCTGGAGGGACTGATGGGTGCTGCAGTCCTTGATGAGTTTCTGAGACCATCCAAAATGGTCCTTTCCTTCAAAGAGCATACTGAAGAGATGGTATGCTTATTTAAAAGAACAACCCCCAAATCAGTGGTAATACTACATAGCACCAAGACATACTGATGCACTTTGAGCATTGACTGTAGCTGAAAGAAATGAAAAAAAGAACATCAATATTTCACCTTATTTTTGTTAATTTACTTTGTTCACTTGTCAACATTTTCTGTGTAATCATTTTTTTCTCCTGCAGTCATTTCCCTCTGTTTGATTGGGGCCTTCACACTGCCTCAAGGCAAAGAAGAACATTTGAAAATAGAAGATTGTGGCTGTAAAATGACAAAAACTAGCAAGAGAATTCACAGGGTGTTGAAATGGCATGTAACATTGTTTAAGACTGACTAAATTCCAGGTTGGCAGCATCCCTTTAACATGCAGCTTAAATGATAGTTGCCAAGCCCACCTAAGACTATCCCGTAAGTAAAATTACTTCTCTGTTCACAGCATGAGATATTCCTGTTTCAATTTTATTATTATATAAAGTCATCAGGTCAGTAAGTGTTATTTCCTTATTTCAAATGTTAGGTTTAGGTTTTATGATACAGAATTTTGTAAGAAGGAAACTGTGCTGGTATCAAAACCCACATCTATTACTGTCATTAGCTGATCTTGTTAGTCCATTCTTTGGATGACTTTTGTATATCCTTTTACTGATGCGTAAGAAATACAAGGTCAAGGTTGGGTTTTCAAATCGATGTGGAAAAGTCCGAATTGACTGCTGTATTCACACATCTGTTCAAAGCTATCAAGGAGGGACCACACAAAATATCCTTAAGTTGGACATCATCAAGAGAAATGGCTGGAATTAAAATATAACATACAGTTGCAAATGTGGACTGTACATGGATTGGTTTTTTTTTATAATGTAGTTTTAAATGCATCAGTGACCCAAACTGTAACACCAAGTATTTACAACCTGTCTTTTTGCGACTATAATCCAGACAATCAGTCTCTTCTTGCTGTTCATAAAGAAACCTTGGCAGTAAGGTTAGGAAACCTGAATATTACGTTGTTTTATTAATGGGGGTTTAGATCTGTAGCTGGTCTCATGTTCCTATGTTTATAGATATTATATGCTAGATAAGGACTAACTGCTTTAGTAAGAGTCTAATTCCAAAATATAATCTCATCTCAGCTGCTGTTTAATGTTGGAGGTGCTTACAGGTCCTAGGCATTTTAATTTTTGCTGTAAGTTTTCTAGTCACCTACCTGTTTGCTGCTGGATATGCTCATAATTATGAGTCTTATTTGTTCTGAACAAGCACAAAACTAAATGCAATGGTATTCACAAATCATTTTTTTTCCTCCGATCTTACTTTCATGGCCTGATTCAGATGATATGTTCAGAACATGCTCACCAGTCAGCTCTACCAGTAAGTAGTGGAGAAAGACAGTGATGATGGCAGCACTGCCCATTTACACAAGAGACCAGCACTGAAGTACTGATGTGGAATTTAGGAGATTTGAACTTTAATTGTCCAAAAGGATTTCAATCCACATCCTAAAAAGCATGCTATAGGTTATTCTGTGGGATGGTCTCAACTCCTTCTGCAAACTCTAGAACAATTAATTCAGTTTTCACTGTCCCAAAGAGCATAAAAGGATATTCTGCTCTAGCGGATAGAACCCTGTCCTTGGGGAGAGCTGGGTTCCAGTCTCTGCTGGAAAACAGATGACAACAAATTTAATTTTTCTTGCCTAAGAGTAACTGTTACAACTCAGTATTCAGAGTGCTTAACCTAAATCTTGGTGGATTATGTGAAAGACAATCTTCAAGTTCAAGTTGCCCGCAGACAAACATTACACAACCAGAACTAAAAAACAGCATAGCCACCTTATTAACTCCCCTTCTCTGCACTTAGAAATGCTCTGGTGCAGAGTGAGTTGGAGAACTAGGGTAGGGCATTAAACTTTTCTCCCTTTCCTCCACCTTTGTCTATTAAAACCAATCTATATAGGAGCCTTCTGTCCAGTAAACTAATGAGTACAAGACAGTGTTTACTCCTCTTCCTAGCTGCGTTTTTGTCAAGAAAGGGTTGGTTTGGGAGCCTAATTTGGAGATGGTTTAGTATTGTGAAATTCAAGTGGAGTGAAGCACATAATTTCTGGTTTTCTTAATGGTACCTTTAGCAACTTCTCAAAATGACAGCTTTTATGGCATCACAGTCTGAAATGCATTGTATATGTATTAAGCACAATGTTGCACTCCAATTTCTAGTTACATTCTACAGCACAGTAAACAAGCAGCATGCATGATTTAATCACCATACAACCTCTGACCGTCAAATTGCTATTTAAGTAACACATATGCCACGAAGCATATCACTGTAACCATGTTATCGCTTGACTTCCCTTCTCTATGCTTACATATATTTTGGTGCATGTTTTGTTAAATAACTAAGGTGAGGTTTAAAGAACCTCCGGCTACCCTCTAGTTCTTTGTTATTCCATGAACACCAGACTGTGGCACATTCCCCTGTATCATATAACAGAGTATTAGCCATAGTTGTATTTTTTTTTGCATATAATATGAGGGTGGACATGAGACACAGCTAACAAAAATGATCAGGTAATTATTTGCCTGAATAGCTCTTTGAAGATTTTCTTGGAAAAAGTATCAAGAGAAATTGCATAAAATTTGACAATGCTCACATAACTTGGATAATCAAAAACAGGCAAAAATTAAGTGAAGAAAACCTGGATTCCTTTGATTGGTTTAACTAAGAAGATAAAACATACCTAATCTGCTTTTCTTTTCCATATTCCTGGAAACATAATCATGCATGTCACTAACTATACATATGCATAATTTTTTAACAAAATGTAACACAGAAAATCAGTCTCTCAAGAATAAATCATGCTGCTACTGTAAGGCCAAGGGAAGAACAGAAAAAAGTAGTCTTCAGAAATGACACTAGGTCCACAACTGCTACAATTATGCAGATTCAGTAGTGGAAACATGACTTCTTTTTGTGACAGGAAATACTGCATGGTTAAAACCGACGAAGAGCTTGCTGTGGTGTGTGAACTGCACAATAGTATGCTTTTGTTAGAAAATAAGCCATTGAGGAACCTACAGTATAAGCCTGTCTGCATCCAATAGACTAAATAGGGAAAGAAGTACCATCATGTGACTTGTCTGTTTGATTTATGAGGTACCTAAATCTTGGGGGAAAAACTTCCATGTATTAAATCTCTGCTCAAAACAGTGTTGCATGGAAAGATAACAGAGACTGACAGGAACATCTGTTGGTCCTAGGAAGCTGGAACAGATGTGATAAGCACTGCTCTTCTCTTGTTTCTACTGCTTTTGACTTAAAACTATTAAAAGGGAGAGGCAAAGGCAAATTCAAAGATGAGACACAAAAATATTATCCACAGTGAACTTTTGATACACTGCTTCCTTGATAACAGGACATTCTCCAGATACAGTGAATTTCATGCTGATACTTTGATTAGAAAAACACATTAGGAGCTCATTATTTCTAAGCCCTAAGCACGATTTTCTAGCACTGCTATTTAATTTGTGCAACAGCTACTGTCTGCATAGGCTAGATGAGATTTTTTTTGTTCTTCAGAAGAGGTTTACCATTACAAAATTTTATGAAAGATATTTTCATTTCAGTTTCAAAGAGTGAATACCTCCTGTTCCCAAGGATGTACAAGATGCATCACTGTAGAGAGGCCAACCCTCCTTTTGTCATGCTTGATAAAATTTTGCTCATTTGGGATATCTTTTTATACCAAACTCGGCTAACCAAAACTGAAGAAAATAATCTGCTACTGAATAGTAACTACCTTTTTTTTACTGGCTGCTCTGATATCTAGATACTATGAGGACAGGCACTTTATAAATAGGCATAGATCTGTCTGCCCCTATCATGCCATTTATCACTGTATTTGGAAGATCTTCTAATTACTCTGCCAGTGTAGGTGGTCACAGTAGCTGAAGGAGTTGCTTTAGGTATACTGCCAAGTATCTAATTTGTCTTGTCATCCTTCACATTAAGCGCCTATTTCTTGTAGGGTCATTTCTCTGTACTCATTCTTCCTTGATAGCTCTGTTACCTTTGACACCATGGGCCACTTACTGCTCCACAAGATACTCCCCCCCTTAGGTTTATGTGACACCAACTTATTGCTTCTTCACCTGGCTGACAGCATTAGTATGTTACTGCTAATGGATCCTCTATTCCTCCCACCCCCCACCCATCTCTCTTGGCACTTCTCAGGGCTCCCTCATCATTCCTTTTACCCTCTTCACAGTCACTGCCTGGGGGGCTTTGCCAGATATCCTGGTCTCACTTATTTCTCATCATTAATGACTGTTAAATCTACTTCTCTGCCTTTGACACTTGCCCAGGCTTAACTCTGTGGTATCTTGTACTGGACTCCCCACTGTTTCCTTAAATGTTGCATGGCTAAGGACGAACGTGCAGCCTTATCTGTGGCACCTATTCTCCTAATCACCAGCTTATGCAGTCTCAGGGTTATTTTGACTGCTCCTTCAGTTTTATCTCCTTGCAATCACCAAAACTTTTTCCTTCTACAATACTGTTAGCTCCCGTCACTGCTCCTCTGTTCCCTCTGCCTAAATTTTAGCTAAGTTCTTTCTAACTGAATTGAACTGAACTGAACAGGACACCTTCTCTGACCTTCATTCTCTTCTTTTCCTTCATTTCAATCATTGTCTATTGTTCCATTTGTTAGAAAACTAATTCATCAAGTCTATTCCCTACCTCCTTTCAAAATCAGCAAATTTAGTGTATTTGCTAGTCTTTTGAAACTGAATCTGAAAAATGTAAAAGAGTATATTTGTTCAGAATATAGTATTTTTTAAGCCAATAGGGCCAAAACATTTGACACAATGAATATTTGAAACACTAACAAAAACCTTTGTTTGTTTGCTTGTTTTATACCAACGTGGCAGAGCAACTCCCTAGCTCTGTGATAGCACTGTTCATATCTTTGTGAATATGATATAGGATTTTTCTATTACATTCTGTGTTTTACAGTAATTTCTAATTCATCTTGAATTTACAGCTCTAGCAAGCAGTAACTTGGGAATGTCAGCTTCCAGCCTGCAGGACAGTTTCAGCATAGCTGATATCTCTATCTAGTCCTTCAAAATTGCTTTAGAAAACTGTTCCAGTTTTTGTAAAACACTTAACTATTCACTAGAGCAGGGAATGAATCCCAGTCTTCTTCCTGGCTGAAGCATCATACTCATTTTGTCTTTGGATTTTAGAGAGCGTGCAACTGCTTTAGCTGGAGGAACAGCTCTTCCACAGAGTATGGTATTACCTTGTATATTAGAACACACTTCTGAAAAGTGGGAGATGAAAGATAAAGACACACAGAGCAGAAGTGAATTTTGAATGTGAGTGTTGCATATCATGGGCAAATATTCTAACAGACCACATCTAACTCCTCTGCTGTTTTCAGTGATGGTAGATAGTAGGGGAACACGTTTTCAAATGGCAACAACCATGGCATAAGATAGCGAAAACTCTTATGCAATTATATTACTGCTTAGGAGGGGAAACATGGTTGATTACATGACTTAGTTGACAATCAGCAAGGGCATCTAGGCACTTAAAAGGGAGTTTTATGTTTGCTGGTGCTGAGTAAATGTTAGGTCATTTAAGCACGTTAGGTCAGATTTGAATTGTCATCTTAGTAGTTCATTGAGTGACCAGCTGCTCTGCTTTGCATGTGTGAAATACTGAAAGTCTGCTGGTGGCTGTCCAGAGGAGCTTTTAACAGTGGTATTGCTGAATATTTTCCACTCCTCTATTTTTGCTTCATATTATAAGCTGCACTGCAAAGTTAAACACGAAGCATCAGTCAAGAAGGGTAATGAGAAATAGCAGATTTTCTGTGAATAGCATTTTCAAAAGTGTTGTTCTGAGAGTGACAACTTTATAGCACCTAATTGTCTGCAGAGGCACAAGCAGGAGGCTTCAGAGTATGAACCAGCAAAATATTATCAATAAACCACTTGGGATATTAACAAGGGAAAGAGCAGGGGGAAACACTGGATGTAATATAATAAACCTGTTTATTAGAACTCTCCAGCTTTTACCTATTTGGAGTAGGAAGTGCTCCAGGTAAGGTCATTGGTGGCCAGGACCATGAATACTCAGGATGAATGACTAGCAGCCCTTTATCCAGTCATGTTCTGTCAAGAGTATGACCTCCAGCTCTGACTAGGCAACTGTAAGAGAGCTTGCAGGCATAAAATAAAAACTTGAAAATTCTGTCAATGCGTACCATGAGCATGGAGGGGTCATTCGCAGGGGAAGTGGCTTTGCTCAGTTGAACTGCGTCCCATAATGACAAGCTGACTGTCATTTTTCTGGATAAAGCACCTTCTGTTCTCCTTACCTTAGGGTGTCTTTAGGAATGCTCCCATCTTTTTAAGATGCTACTATTAACAAACATTGGACCTAGCCCAACCCAAATTGTTCTGCATTAAGGATTTAATCTGAGAGCCAGTTATATCTCCCTTGCTCACTCTGGCTTGAGTACACTGATGAAAATAGGAGGATATGATATTTGCTATGAGAATACTTGTTCACTGCTTATCTGTTCTTGTTCCTTTGGGCTCCTTTTAAGATGGGATTGGCTATTTCTTACCAATACAGCTGGCAACACTGGATCATTCACCCAAATTTGTAAGAATGAGAAACCCACTGACAATGTCCCATACTTAAAATGAAAATGTTAAATCCTGCTTTTCATACTGATTTTACAGAAGTCATTGCAAATCAACATTTGCACTTAACTAATTTTACAGTGAGTACAATTACTGAATTACAGGTGTCAAGGTATTTCTTTCCTATTGGACTGCCATGAATACTGTTCATCATCAGCCGAGCTCATTCTTTCTGAATAAAAGGAAGTACATTTGCACTACGCAATCAATACTTATTCAGAAAATGAGATTCCTCACAGACCACAAAGTGAAAACTATGAAATACATCTGTCCTTGAAAACTTCTGGAACTGGTATATTATTGTATACAGAATCTTTCTCACTGTCAAGAAGCATTCAGTCATGCAGTGACAGAGAGGTAGAAATCAAATACACAGACAAATGATATATATTGATTTAAATAGATGCTTCATAGTCAAGAGGGGGGGAAAAAAGAATAACTTAATACTCATATACATGACTATCTCATACCTGGGCAGAGCTAGCAAATTCAGCAGAGGTACAGAGGAGAAAACTTTGACTTGAACAATGTAACTGGATGGAACTGAGACTTAGATTTCAACAGCATAAACTACAAAAGTACACAAGAAACACCAAAAAAAGAAACTAACTGTCAGGGCCCTGAGGGCCCCGCCGGGCCCCACTGGCCCGGCCCCGGCCCCGGCCGCCATTTCATGCCCACCGGGGCCCGCAACCCCTGCCCCGCCCGCCGCAGCGGTGCCGGTGCCGGCTCCAGCCCCGCCACGGCCCGGCCCCGGCCCCAGCCCTGAGGCCGGCCCCGCCGAGCCCGTCCCCGTTCCCGTCCCCGCGGCGGTGCCCGACGCCCGGGGCTGGGGCTGGGGCCGGGGCCGCCCCCGGCCGCGCTACTCCCCGGCGGGGAGGTGGGACGGGCCCTGGCAGCGAGGCGAGGCCCGGCCCGGCGCCGTAGGAGCCCCGGCGCGGGCCCTGCGGGAGCCTCGGCACCGGCACCGCGGGAGCCCCGGCCCCGGCCCGGGAGCCGCCGGCCCCGTCGCGCCCCGGCGTTACTGTTCCAGGAATTCGAGTGAGCCCGGGGCTGCTAACACAGCAGTAGGACGTATAAAGACAGTCATATGGCATCACGATTGTCACACTTTGCAAAAGTCTAAATATTTGAATTATGTTTCTCTGTATGGAAATATGCAGAAAGAATCAGGAAATACTCTCAAAAAAGACCTATAGAAGATTTCAAAATGCATGCATCCACAGATTCAAAAGATCCCTATTCCCATTTGTGAACGATGACAGGAGCTAGCAATGCTATCGATGGGACTGCACGATCAAGTAGAACTAACTTTTGGTGACATCGAAGTTAATGGCTGACTCAAGGTCCCGAATTTCACCCATGTGGCATGTTCAGACATCTGCGTTCAAACAACAATTCACGCCTAACAATACCACTAACAAAAATGATCAGTACAGACTCAGGAAAATTACAAAGACAAATTTTGTCCCTGATATATTGATGCCATCCTCATGGAGACGGCAGAGCTGCATTGGTTTAACAGAGGGATGGATTTACAGTATCATGTTTAGATACCTAACCAGCATCACACACAGAACACGCTAATAAAATAGGTTTGAACTGAGCAGAGGGCTGGGTTTCTGTGATTTCTGATTTCTCATTGTAAAAAATCAACTTAAATCTGAGTGTGATTTTTCTCCATCACTAATCAAATGTATACTTTTTTTCTCAAAGCAAGGTGGGGGTAGGAGGAGGAGAGGCTGTATTAACAGTCCAGCAACAAACACTGGTTTCCCAAAAATAGATGGATGAAGACAAGAAGAAAAACATTTTTGGTACAGAAACAGATTTGAGTTTAAAGCCTCTAAGGAATTATTAAAACCCTAATGAATGTTTTTAATTAACATTCACAGTGTCCTTTTAAGTGAAATCATTTAGGAGTTGCAGTGAAAACCTGTTAAACAAATTGCTAGTTGGGAAAAAAACCAACTATGCTTGTTAATAGGTCTTCTATTTCAAATGGCTCCATGTAACCCACTAAGGGTATCTGGAAACTGATGGTGACAGATTTTACCAGTATTTAGATAGTTTTAAAGAGGAGATGTGGGCTCATTTTACACCCAAATGGTGTAAACTGGTGGCTGCAGTACAAATATACCAGGCTACACTTGCAAATGGACATATATATGCACTCTGTACTAGCAAAGAGAATATATACTTTAAATAGATCATTTTCTTTAATAGATCAATATTCTATTGTTTCACAGATTCAGGTACACTCAGTGGTTTGGCTGGTAAAAAAATCAATAGACACATATAGTGTTATTTTTGTAGCTGGGACTGGTGCAGGGGATTCTGTGACAGACTTCCTCCTTTAGCTCATCTTCAGCTAATCCTCTGCTCCTGTAAAATCTCTCACAATTAGTCAAATTCTGCAGGGCTAATAAAGTGTTCACTACTCCACAAGGTGAACCACTTCTCAGCCAGGAGAGAAAGAAAGGTCACCTCTGGAGCAGGGCTGAAGCAGTTACTATTACAGGGGGCTGAAACAGAGGTTTCTTTTCACAGTCTCTAGCTTGCTTTATTTTCTGAAATCTTCTGTATAGCTATAGCAACCATGCAGCATATTCATACTTCTAGCTATCCGTGACAAAGAGGGATGTTTCTTGCTTTAGAACATGGCTTGCCTTTGTGGCATATAGAACTGATGTTATTCTCCAGTATTTTTTGTATTTAATTTATAAACATTGCTTATATATTAATTAAACAAAGGTTCTGGAAAACCTTTTATTTTAGTAAAGACATTTTTCATATCATCTTGATCTTTCTTCTCTATTACAACTTTCCAACAGGTGCACACACTTAGCTTATTTAAAAGCAATAGATTAAGACTGAAAGAATTAAAATGGACTTTCCATGACTAAAACTGACTGTGGAAAGGATGCAGCAGAACACTGCCACCTCCAGTTACAGATCATGTACAGAATATACTGTCGATATTGTACAGACACTTACTCAGAATAAATGAAAAACAGGCGTGAGTTCTGGCAACAAACTCAGACTGAGTGCCAGCAGAGAGCCATATCCTTTTTTCAGTCTTTGATCACAGCTGATTTTTTAAAAAATCAAAACAAAAGCTGATACCACAGAAACAAATCAACCAACAATCCCCACATACTAGTAACAGCATGTTGCCACGTTAGCTAAATTCTTATGACTAGATAATGACCAATTAAGAACTTTAATCTCTAACTTCAGTACTTTCTCCACTCAGCTAATGTTTGGTATAAGGGAAGAGAATCTACCTATCTATGTTCTATATGTCTTTGCTTGTTTAGGCTTAACTACTTCCTGAATTTTACCAATATTTTGAGAAATATCCTGTGATCATAGGAAAATGAGAAGAGGGAGGCCCAGCAGATTGTCCCGGCCCAGTCATGAGGGTTTATGATGCACCTAGAAAATACAGTGGTAGTTCAGAATTGAAAAGCTGCACTGAACTGTGTCTTTTTTTGC
This sequence comes from Apteryx mantelli, assembly GCF_036417845.1. Taxonomy (NCBI): domain Eukaryota; kingdom Metazoa; phylum Chordata; class Aves; order Apterygiformes; family Apterygidae; genus Apteryx; species Apteryx mantelli. The sequence goes on from NC_089982.1 coordinate 68,179,666, forward strand.
TAATATTTTGCTAACACTTCTCTCTAGAAGTGTTAGCCAAATACATGCAAGACAAGGAGGGCAGAGCTCAAGCTTGTGAGATAACAAGGATGACTATGAACAGCTGTTACCATTGTATACATGGGTGGTGAAAAGAGACATGAGATAATATGGGTAAAATATGTGGAGAAGTGTGAGAAGAATTCATCTCCTGAGATATAGGTGGCTTAAATCTCATAAAATTCCTGCACCTAATATTTTGTTGTGGCTAGAGTAGAGCTCCGATTTTTATGTAGCCAAGGTTCATTACTGTCATGTTCTCCTTCTTCCTGTGCCTTTCCTTCTAATCTGCTTTGACTACAGCCCTGAGATCTCTGTAATCCTACTTCATCCACTAAGTCTTTGCTATAACTTTACTTTCCAGACTGGGCTCATGTTTTCTCTTCTTTCCCTTCTCCAGCCGTAGACCTGAGACTGTTTCTTGCCTTTTTCTTGGCTAAAATTGCACTAGAGTTGTTGAAAAGCATCTCACTTGTCAGAGCAGCAATCATACTATGCAACACTAGTTATTAGTATGGTCTCATGTTCTGGGTATGATTTTTTTTAGAAAGACAGTGAGAAATTGAATGAAGTTCAAAGAAGAACAAAAGTGATCAAGAAATGGAAAAAAGGACTTATGAGTTACAACCAAGAAAAAAGATAAATGTGCAATGCCTGGCTAAGTGATGCCTATGGCTAGAGGAGAAAACACAGTCATCAACAGTTGTATGAATAAACACGAAAGGAGAGAAATTATTTAGCATGGGAAATGGAAACAGTAGCAATAATGGTAAGAAAATAAGGAAGTTTACTGGGATTAAGTGATATATATTAGACAAGAGAATTGCTTTCCACATCTGGGTCTTACAGTAATGTTAAGATTCTAGTGTTAAAACAATTTGTGGAATATAATTAACCTTTTAAAAATCTTTAAAGTTAAAGCCATTACAATTTCACACCTATATATGATTACATCATTTAAAAACCTATCACTGCCGACATAAATGATAATGAGGCTCAGAGAGAACGAGCACAGCCAAAGAGCAGTAGTGTGGAACATGTTTCCCTGTTACTCTGAACAAATCTTGGGTGGTTTTCTCATTGAAAATAAACATACGGTAGATGCAATTGTGGTTTGAGGTGGGTAGAATACCCTCAGCCAGAAAAAAGCAATGAGAAAAGATTTTGGTAAAGTATAAACATTCCAACTACATATCTCCCAAAAGAAAGAGCTTAACTTTTCTTTACAAAATGAGGTTTTCATTTGCAAATGGACTTGACTTTAAAAAGTAATAATAATTTGAAATAATCTGAATATTAAAATGATATCTTTTGGATCGCTCCAATCCATTTCTTTGATTTTTTTTTTTCAGATTGGTCTCCAGTTCAATAAAATAATTACTTACACAGATTTAGTTCCACAAAACTAGTGTCTCATATTCCAAGGGAATACCTTGTATCAACTTGCTTTTCTTGACGTATGCAGAGTCATTGTAGTCAACACTTTTATAGAAATAAAGACAGAGAGGATAAGATCATCTAATTTGACCCTCAGTGAATCACAGGCTGTTAGATTTCACTAGTTTCCTTGGAACGCCACCTGAAACTTGTGTTTGGCTAAAGAATATCTTCCAAACAACATTCAGCACTGATACGAAGGCAAGAGGCACAGAATCTAGTACTTTTGATAATTTTTGTCAATGTTTAATCACTTTCATTATTAAAAAGTGTGTCTGATTTCTCATTTGAATTTGCCTGCCTTCCAGCCATTGGCTCTTTTTATGCTTTTCTCCACTAGATTAAAGAACCCTTTAGCACCTGGTATATTTTCCCCATGAAAGTAGCTGTACACTGTAATCAAGTCAACTCTCAATCTTCTTTTTGATAAGCTAGACAGATTGAGCTCTTTTAGAGTCCCACAGTAAGGCATTTTCTCCAGCCCTCAAATCATTTTTGTGGCTCCTTCCTGAACTCTCTGCAATTTTTCGCCATCCTTTTAAAATAGTGGACACTAGCACTGATGAAATATTCTAGTAGCTGTCTCACCAGTTCCTTATGCTCTTCATTGTACTTATTCATCCTCTGAAGAAAGGCAGAGCTAGTCAGAAGGCACCATCTGGTGAGGAAGTCTGACTGGTAGGGGGCAGATTTAAATACTTAAAGAGTAGCAGAGGGGAGGGTGGAATGGGCAAAGGATATTTAAAGACTGACTTGCTAGACTATGATCATTCTTAGTTTCCCCAGGAGGTTAGTGAATTCTTCTCCCTTGGACTCCTATTGCCTGTGTTTAGAAAGGTGAATAGCAGCAGACTACAAAATACAGAAAATGAAAATTTCATTGGGATTACACATGGATGAGGAGAATCAGCACCTGTCTGCTGGAAAACACAGGACTAACTGGGCAAGCAGGGAATAAAAAAGAGAGACACACTGTAATAGTCAAATAAAAAAAGAAAAAATCCACATCATTCAAAAGAATACAAAAGGAAAGTGGATTTTATGACCATAGTTTATGCTGTAATATATATTTAAAAAGCATCAAATTACAGATGTCTCGAGATGCAGGTCCAGAATTCAAATAATGCTCATCCTGCAGAGCCCAAACCAAAGAGGGGACTGATTTTGCCCCACTCTGGCTCTGCAAATCGTATTTCTTAGCGAAAGATCCTTCACAGAAGCTTAAAAAGCTTCTATGTTGAGCAAAGGGCAGGATGTAGAACCTTGGAACTGTTTACTTATACATCCAGCTGATCATAACTGCTGGGGTAGCTCAGGAGAAAAAGACCATCAGACAACCATAAAGATGGTTGCTGAGATCAGAGGTGACATTCTGAGTTGTGATTATAAAAGGTATGCAAGTCTGTGAAAGCTTTAGAATTACTGTTACAGAAGTTTTGGAAGCCAAAAGGACTTTCTTCCTCCCTTCTGTAGGGACTAAAGCATTTGCCTCTGGCTTTGCACTCAGCCATGCTTATTCATTCCTGTAGAATCTTTAGATTGGATTCCTACAATGCACTGTGACTGGAGAATAAATTTGAAAAGTGCATAGCAGTCTCAGTTGTTACAGCAGGAGGCTACTTACTACTGTGATGGCATTAACCAAAGCAGAAATTATATTACATGAGCTCTTCACTGGAATTACTGACCCTGTATTCACAGGATCACAAGCATTGTTTTGCCTTTTATTTTGATTCTTTAAATCATCCAGCTAATCAATAAGGATTCATTATAAAGGACACATGGCACTTAAAGACCTGTAATTTTTGAACATCCTTTATAAAATTATGTTTCATATAATTTCTTACACTTTCTAAAAAGGAGAGTGCAAATTGTCCTTGGTGGTTTTTGACCATCTGACTAAGGTACGTATGGACTACAGTTGATCCTTTCTGAAAAATTATAGCTTTTCTTTGTTGCTTAAGCCCTTCACTAAAGCTCCCTTAGCCCCTGCTAATATCCATTTAAACTTTATTTATCATTCCATACTAATTGTTGCCTGAATTCCAATAAATTAGGCAAGACAAAGAACATCAACAGCACAAATTACACTTCAGCTGAGGAGACAGAGTTTCTAGGAATTCAAGTGTCTTTGCTATGTCTAACCTATTGGTGTTACCAAGGGAATACAAAGCATGGTATCTACCTTACATGAAAGTGTCTTAAAGGCTTTTTACTAACTGAAACACATATAAGGTACGGTGTGGGAAGTAAGGCAGAGAACCTTTCCAGACATCCTTACCTTGTTTTGCACACAGCCATTTCAGAGGCTTGTACTTGTTTCCTCTAAATGGCAATTAACCCCTTGAGCCCGACACAAGCAACTACTTGCCATGCCAGGCCAACTCTTTCACTCCTGATTTTATCTCATACACAAGATGGTAAAAAAAACCCCATATTCTGATGCTTCCTGTCACTTTCACACTGGGTAGATGTGCCAGGATGTACAAACTGAGAGTAGAACAAAAAAATACTATAAATATTATCTTTAAAGGTCTTACTTTCCAAAATAAAATGGTGCCACTGACAGTTCCTCCTCACAGGGAATAACAAGGAAACATTAAAATTTTTTAAGAAAATTAAATGTAAAAGTAAATTCTTCTTTTCAAGCATTCATGAATATGAAAAATTTAATTCTACTAATTTATTCTACTTGTGAGTGAGATTTCTCTTACTTTCACTTCTTTCCAAAGGTTATTTCTTAGGAAAGTCTGGAAAACTTCATCCAGCTAGTCTGTGGTTACCCTAGCATGAAGTAAAAGCTTTATTTTTTTCAAACGTATATATTTCAAATGTTGTTGCATCCACATAGTTGCAACATCCACATAGAGTTATAATACCTTGTACTTAAATTACCTTTTGATAGTTTGATTTTTCATTTCTCAGAAATATAATCCTCCACATTTTTTCTGGGCAAATGATTCCACAGTATAATAGAATTATTAACTCCTCAAAAATCTTCTGTTCAAACATCAGACTTGCCTGACTAAGGATAAGTGTCTTTAATATATTTGAAGTAGTAATATTTTGTATTTAATTTCCAGCTATTATACACCTTCAGTAAATGGCTTTCCCATCAGTGTTTTTAATACAGGAATGTATACCATGCATACATGTAGATCTTCACATTCTCTAATAGGAATGTTTATTTCAAAATATGTGTATAGACAGCAAGAATGTGACATTGCACACACAGAGTCAGAACAGGAGACCAAAAAAACCCAGATGCTCTTCCTTTTATTACCCCATCTACTATTTGACCTTAGCTAAATTACTCTGAATTTGTGCTACCTCAATTTCCCTAGTTTAAAATTGAGATTGAGATACTTCACTCCATATGTAATGGAGCTAAGTATTTCTTTATATAAAAATGGAAAATCCTTTAGCAAAATTGATTCAGTGCAAATAAACTAGTGCAATGTTATGGTTGAGAATCTGAACAGAGAGCTATCAAAAAATGCAAAGGCAAACTCCCACAGCAATTATAAAGTAGGTCATATTGAATGTATGTGTTAAGGCATTGAAGAAACATATACTTGCTCAGTAAAAACTGCAGTGGAAATCATGGCTTTGAATGTCCAGACATCTGTGAGTTCAAATTCTAATGTAGTGTTATAGCCTGAAAGTTGTATTTTCATTTAATAAGATTTGACAACAGATAATGCATTGTTGGCATTTTATTCAATCATTTCTGATACTCTGCTCTATTGATCAATATGGTTCTTTTCCTTTTATCTTGACATTGTAGCAGTGTATATGTAGACCTGCAATGACACTGCTTCATTTGACATTGTAATATTCCCTGTACAGCTGTATTTACATCATTTCAGCCCTTTAGAATGACAATAAGCCCCATTAAATCAAATGATTAGCTAGTATTATCACAAAAATAGCAGGAAAAATAACATAGCAATAAATTAGCTATCCAAGCAGTTTAAAACATAGATCTTTTAATATAGTATTTTTTTTCTGTCAACCCTAACTGAAGTTTCTCTTCTCATTAATTCGCCTATTTTCACAGTTTAAAAAGTGTTCTGGAAAACAGTAACTATCAAATGCATATAAGGACTGTCAGATAATAGCTCCATCTAGTTAAAAAGTCAATAGCAGATATTTAGAGAGAAAGATGAGAAACAGGACATGAATACTGCGATCCTTCTCATGGCAAATTTACATGGCAAAATACTCAGCAATCATCATTCAGGAACTTGTTGAGATTGAAATTGCAACTGGACTACTACCAGTACTATTACTACATAGCTCTCTAATTCTCTAATACCTTTCTGAACTCTTTTTAAACTGATTTTCACAGTATATTTGGTAGAGCTCTGCACTATGCAAAAATATGTTTCCTGCTGTATATTGTAAGGCTAAATCTCATTTTCTGGAATAGAAATCTGTGACTCTGTGACTCTTTAAGTGTCTAAATAGAGATGTTTATTCTAATAAACTGGACCTATCTTCATCTCCAGGAGATGTATACATATATGGGAAAGCTTATTCAAACTGTATTTTACATTAACTTAGTTACTGCAATGAGTGATCCTGCATATAATCCTAGGAAAGATATTTAGAATGTACATAATGGGCTTGAGTTATTAAAAACTGAATTATCTTGAAAAAGGGGTTTTTAAATTAAAAAACTGTGTCAAAGACACAAAACCAGCACAGTAATTTTTTATGATGTGCCTCTGTGAATTCTGTACATTTTCTCCTGAAAGGTAACTCCAAATGAAGCATGTGGCTTAGAACTGATATCAAACCCAGTGATGCTATGTGCAATCCACATCTGATGAATTTAAACTCACAGTTTTCATTAAAGTCTGCTTATTCATCATACAGGCTGAAATCCCTTCTTTTTATTTGTGAGGGCTTTTTTTTTTTCAGTGCAGTTGCCATTACCTTTCATCTTGCATGGTAAAAAAACAGAATTAAAAAAACTACAGTAGTTACTTCTGATCTGTGGATTATGTTTTAAATGTACAAATTATTTCCTATGGGAAATCTCTACTCTAATTTACAGGTAAGAATTGCCTCAAACTTTCTGGCCACCTAGATATGATTTGGTGATTAGAGATGGGTTAGTTGTTGAGATGCCAAATCTTAGCTTACACATCCGAGGCAACCGGCAGTAAAGAGGAAGAATCTTGAATTTTGCTCTCAGCAATGCAGTAATACTTCTATCTAAGCAAAGCAAATCCTCTGCTGGTATCAATAATAATACCCAAAGGGGGGACTTAACCAGGGACTATCCAGCAACAATACAACATTCATAATGCCTAACTATTTAGGTTATACTCTGCGATAACTAGTAGTCACAAAAACTCTGACACATTCTCTCTCCCCTATAGAGTAGGAATTATTCTTGTGCTGCAGTTGCTGATGCTTTCATTAGCTTTTGAAAGCTAACAGTTCACTAGGGGCTGGGGGCTAGTTACTTTTGAATCAAAGCACCTCCCAGAGAGTGAGGGAGGGATGTGGAAGGCTGGTTACAGCCAAATGGCTTACCTGGAAGAAACTGCTTCACCACTCAGTCCAGCTACTCTTTTTCTAACAGCGCAAACCAAACTCCCTTGTGTCTTCTGCAGCCTTTCCCCCAGGGACCATTTCATCGGCCCACAGTCATCTGGTGGCCATTGGATAATCTTGTTTTTAATTTGTTCTTTTTAATCAAAATCAAGACACTGGCAAAAAAAAGAAATTCACTCCTATATCTTTGTTGCAAAGGGATGGTCCTCTTCTGTTGGTATACTGGCCAGTCTCCTGTATGTGTCCTGTTTCTAATAGAAGAGTGATTCTCCTAACATGGGCCCACAAGTGTGTTTTGTCATCATCAGTTAAGATGCTTTCAAAGGCAGCTTACAGAGCATTTTGAAGAAAGAAAATGTTTTTTCACAATTTTGCATTGGAAAACTGCTGGGTAAGAGTCAAAAGGTGATACTGTACTCACTTTGGCACACTGAGAAAATTCAGATTTTATGATTATTGTGGCAAACAGTCAAGTACAAATCTTCAGCAACAAATGAAGTGTTCATTTCTATTGTCTAAAGGTGGTCATAGACATACCTCCTAAGAAATTATGTGCAGCTGTGCTTGTGATAACATGAAGTTATAAAACTGGCATTTGACTAGAACTTCATGGTATCCTACCTAAGCACTCTGGACCTTTTTAAACTATATAAAAAATCTGATAAATACACTGTTTCTGGGCTAGCTATAACCGCACGGTTTTGGTTTTGTGGGGTTTTTTTTTAGATCACTGAATTCTTCATAGTATTCACAACAAAATCAGTTTGATTTTAACACTTCTGCAGTGACCATTGCAAAGCTCCTTAAGTTTTATACTATAAAGCAGTCCATGTATTTATAGTTCTTGAAAATGTCACATGGCAATGTTATGCCAGGCACAGCATATCTCAGAGACTCCTTAAGATGTCTGCATTGTTGTATTCTATTTGTAGAGGCATTTTTGTCAGCAGCAATGAAGAAACAGAGCTGTTGCTGCAGCGCTCTCAATAACATTCAAGCTTATAGTTGACCTGAGGGGCTCACATTATGACATCCATATTTAATTTAACAATAAATCATATTTTCATGGGCCACAGTATTGCATTATAGCCTCACTGCTCTATGTGCATGGAAATGCAGAAACAGCAGCCTAGTATCTACATCCCAGACTAAATGGTTAGTTCATGAGAGCAAGGTCAAAGTATGCAGTGACAACAATATATAAAAGGTTTTATTACAACTCTCAGAAGTCTGGGGGGAGAAAAGAACAAAAAAAAGCAGACCAGAAGGGACTGCAAGTAACTTAAGGTGCATTTTTAAAATCCTCTTAACTGTACCATCTTGCTTACTGTCCATTTTAGCTCTCTTCTGCACACCCCATTGCAATCAGCATTCTCTGTATCTCATTTTCTCTTCTGCTTCATTCCAGCATATTTAAGGAGAAAATTAACAGCATGTGAACCTTAAGCTTTACCTATCTCTTTCTCATAGTAATAATTTCTTCTATTTGCCCTGCATTTTTTCATGTTGACCTTCTAGCTGACTCCAAATTAAATGCTCATATGTTTTCTATTTACTCCCAACTCTAGTCCTGCTTATTCACAGACATTTGTTCTTGCTCTTCATCTGACTCTTATTTGCCTCTGCCCATATCACATGACATCATCCTCAACTTCTTTACTTTCTATTCCTACTAACTTCAGCTGTCTTTCCAGTGCCTACTTCTGGTGCCCTCTGCAATCTGACTTTCATTTAATTCATTCTTTCCTCTCCACTAGCATTAATATTAATCTTCCATTGGCCAGATTACAGAATAACTTCATTGCTCTCCTCCATCAGCTGCCTATGGCAATTGTTTGCCCAGTGTTCACATCGCTGTCCTCCATAGACCTTATGAAAAACTCTTATCTCTTTTAGAACAATCCACCTTTCAAAACTAAGTAGTGTCAATTAACTTTTTATTGATGGCCTTGATCTTCGGTCTAGATGTCAACCTGAACATATACTACATAAAATTAAAGAGCAACCATAGTAAAAAGCATGTCTGTCTATTTCACTACTCTGATCCATGTTCTCTTTATACAACTCATCCAGCCTTCTGTTTCTTATCTCTTCATGCATTGTATCAAAACTAAATTTTCAGCTCCTTGGGGTAAGAAGACATAATTTTCATTTATCTGTAAAGCACCATGCATGCTTATGGCCCTGTAGAGATGCTAAATATGTATATCCACATTTATTAAAATATTGATGCTTTTATCTAGTCAGAGAGTGCAGAGGCAACATGGTAGCAGTTGTATCCATCTAAAAACTATTTTCCATCTATAATCACTCTATAATGTGATATATTTATAGAAGTTGCAGGTGTGCATTCTGTATTTCCTAGTTCATACTTATGTTGATCTTCCTGGCCTTCTTAACTAACACTGCCCAAAAGATAGAAGTCTCCCCTTCTCTGGCAGCATCAAAATCTTTTTCTAAAAAAAAAAGCATACGGGCAACATACAGTGGCTTTATTATTTATTCATACTGCATGACCACAGTCTTACTGGGTGAAAGTAGTTGTATGAACTCAATGACATAAAGACTGCTCCTGTCCTCCAAAATCTTGTAATTTAATTAGTCCCAATGGCCAAGATTTTAGTAATTTTGGATGCAAGCATTCTTGGCTACCTAGCCTGAAAGGCATTGAAGTATCTGATTTTCAGAGCAGTAGAGCATTGCTCTTTCTGAAAAGCAGAGTCTTGAAAAGAGAGGCTCCTTAAAATTTTGGAAATCTTGGCTGACAATATTAACATAATTACTGCAAGCATGTATTCTAAAAGCTTAAAAGGGTTTTTATACAAAAAAATAAAGTGAGGATACTATCAATCCAATTATAACATATTGAAATATTTGTATTTACAAGTGCAGTCATAGGCTGTGGATACACTTTCCTTTGTAGTGAGGGAAATTTATTTCTTGGTTATACCAAAAGGTTATACAAAAGGCATGCCCAAATCCTACACTGGAATCCACATAGGCCCCTGTCATGACCCAGAGCTCATTGCGTGAATGAGCCTGTATTAATCGTTTCTAAGTTAGCTCAAAAGATAAGGAATTATTGTAGAGTAGATATTGTATGCAGAACAATGAAAGTGTTCTGCTTCACATAACACTTAATAAATGGATAAGCATTTAAATCTTGAATAAAGTGAATATCTTGGAATATCCTGTTTTGCAGGATATCTGAGTTGAAAACTTGAACTAGTGGCTCACCTGTGGGCTAATATGTAGTGAGTGACCTTAACAAACTTTATTCAGACTATCAGGAAAGGAGAAGGATTGGGAGGATAATGTTAGTAGCATTTCTCTATAAAGTTCCTTACAGCTGATGGATTTAATATTTATATTATCTTTGCATCCAGACACCCCATTCAACCAGTGTCCCACTGTGCTTGGTATTGTACAAACAGACCATGATCCAACATTATTTTAAAGTATACATATACAGCTAAGCCTGTATAAAGTTGCACTGATTACACTCAGACCAGACATGTCTAAAAGCTTTGTCAGATTGAATGAATGGCAAAGTAGGGTTCATTTCACCCAGCTTTTGATGTCCCCATATAGGCATCTACCTCAGAACTAGTCCCCTTGATTACCTTACTGTGCATGAACAGAACTATGTCAAAGAATACACACTAAGGTGTGATTCATCTAACCTAGTTTAAAAGTTTACTTTAGGATAAGACATTGTACATTGTAGAATGTCTAGATTTGGTAAATTAATCCCATGTACACTGCCCCAAACAATGAGAATCAAATGTTTATTCATTTCTTTGTATCTTCTTCAGAGAAAGTCAAATCCAGACATTCTGTCTGCAACCTTACAAGTAAATAAAACAGGGTCAAGGCTCAGACTCAAACAATGGCCCCCAGTAGACCAGAGAGTTTAATTTTTACTCCTTGACACAGCTGCTGTCTAATGCCAACTACAGCTCTCCAGCCATGGCTTGGGAGAATAGCACAACCCAGATACTGCTTTCAAAAGATAGTTAGGACATGGTCTCCCTGCTTTTGGGGGGAAAGAGAGTATAGACAGATAGATAGCAGTAGGTCCTATCACTTACTTTCAAAGCCAGAGAACGGTCCTTTGTATATTCTATTTAGTGAAGGAAAAATAATTAATTGGCCTGGATGACAAGTCTAAATTGTGACTTTGAATGAAGAGTACAGCAAGGTAGAGTTTTTAAAGGAACATTTAATTGAAGGTAAGGATAAAAAAACTATAAACATAGCAAAAGTAAAACAGAAGCAAAATAAAGATGGAGGAATGACTACAAAAACTATGAAACTATGATATTTCATTCATGACTGTGATCACTTTGGACAAATATGTCAGGGAGACTGGCTGTCATCTAAATGAATTGGCATTTTAAATACAGTTCACTCAATACATAGCAAGAAGGTCCATTCCCTGTGATTTACCTCAGAGAATACTACCAACATGAGAAAGATAGAGATGGAATTTCCATAAGACCTCTGTATTGCACCAACTTTGTTTCTATCAAAGCTAATAGTAAAACATCTTCTGAAAAAATAGAACTATGCCTGTGCTGAACGCTGTGGCTCATCCTGACATAAAGGCAGAACCTGAACTATAATGACTTAATGACCTTGCACAGGCATGAAATACTGCATGACCTCACTGAGTATGGGAGATTGTATTCTGTAAGGAATATGAGACCTTATGGTCAGGTTTTCAGGTGCACTCAACTTTATCTTTCACAATGAGAGGTATGTGACATGCACTTTTGAAGATCAGTGTGGTTGCTTTGTTCAATGAAAAACTATGGCCATGCAAAACTGAGTTTAGAAATAATATGTGTATGGAGCACATTTTCATCTGTTTCCATCCCAAGAGCAGGAAGCAGGAATAAAACTACTTGCTTTCCTTTCAGCTAAACATTTTTTTTCTAATTACATCACTTTACCCTGATTTACATGAGTTTTAGCTTCAAGAATCATTGGTCATTGCTGAATGCAAATAGGCACAAAGGAAAATTGTATTAAGTTTGCACAATTGATCTTTCATCATTTTAAATGGTACCTTTTAAAATTTCCTCTAAAATCAGCCTCAAATACTGCCATCGTTGATTGTCATCAAGTAGAGCAGGGTCACTTTGGGAAAACCCATTCTCAGTGATGTAAATTATAGGGTTATTATATGTATCCTAGAATGAGAGAGCAGAAGTTTTACTCAGAACAGATGTAAGAAAGCCCATAAAATCAGATGCATTACCCTCTATCTTTTATAAGCTACAAACTAAAACTAGTTTCATCAAATTGCACTGACCCTATTAACTTAATTTTCCATGAGCTGACCTTTTATGACTAACAATGGAAAAGCAAAACTGTGCAAATATCCATGAAGACAGTGAAATGACTTATTTTAATGAGAAGACTAAAATATCTTTCCTGCATTAGCATCTGCTTATTGTCACTGCTTCTTAACCCCTTGATACTGGCAGTCACCACACATCCCATTGCCGGTAGTAGATGCATGCCAGGAAAGCCTTACTGCTGGCATCAGAAAGATCATTTCTGGAGTTCAAAAGATGATATAACACTAGTGTGTCATTTCAAACTGTAAAATAACTATCAAGTACAAAGGCAATAAGAAAGTACTGAGGCCTCTACTCTTTATAGCTAGCATGCAAAAAGTAAATTAAGAATCCCAAGGTGACTTGTTTATTTATACTCTTGTACAATGTCTTATGCCATTCAGACGTGCTCCTCACAAAAAAAACCAAAAACAACAACAACAACAAAAAAATCCATATTATTCACTGGATTCTCAGATCCCCTCATGGGCCAGCTAGTAAAATGGTTCTGTGAGCCTTATGTCATACCTTGGTATAATTTGGAAGTCAGTGGAAATCCCATGGTACTATCGCCAACCATGAACTCCCAGTTGCAACAGGCCAAGAAGGATCCTTTATTTGTTCAGCTTCATGGTCCAATGAAATACTTAGCTTATTGTCCGTATCTTCATGGTCTTTAATTTTGCAAGAAGTGTAATAGTTCAGAGCAAAGAAGTCAGCAGTACTCATGATCACTGTTTTTTCTTTAATGAATTCTGGGAGCCTTGATGATAAGTAACTTTGATTTGAACTTAGTCCAGAAATATGGGATTTGATGATAGCTGGATACTCACCATCAGTAAATATTGTTCTCATAAACCAGTCTAAAGGACAGGTACCTTTTAGTTGCTTCTTGATCTCCTACAAAATTTGGGTCTGGAGGTTCTACCCAATCTACGTTCACAGCTATAGACACAAATCCACATTTCTTTTCCCTGAATATCTTCTCATATCTGTACCAGGATTTAGCATGAGCTTTTATCTTATTACGAGCTGCCTTGTAAGCTCTGATACAAGCTTCTATTAAAGCTGGGGCTATAACTTTTTCATAACCATCTATGCCAACAAAATAAGGCTTATTAATAGTCATCCAGAGTTTCACTCAGTCTCCAAACTTTCTGAAGCAATACTTTGCATAAATATCAAAGGTCTCAATGATCTTTTCAAATCTCCAGCCACTTTCATCTTCTAAGGGCTGAGGTAAGTCAAAGCAATACAGTGTCACCATGGGCAGGACGCCATTTGCCAGAGGGTCATTAATGATTTTGTTGTAGTAACTGATTCCTGAAAATATTAAAAGAAACAAAAAAGGGTTAATTTAATAACTTTATTACATTTCAAAATATGAAGAAACCTTACTACACATTTTTCTCTGTTCTCAAATGCAAATACTCCCTCTCCACTGTATGCTGACTGTTACAAGACCCCAGAGCTGGCAAAAATGCTCAGGACACAATGTCTTCCATCCAGGCACATAAAATGAAATGAGAATGCAAATTTTCAAAATAGATCAGTGGACAGCAACTCTCCAGGAGAAGCATAATGCTGATGGGTGCTAGTTACATGAAAATATAATCCTTTCATTTAAATGCCTGAATGGGAGCATAGCGGCATGTACAAGACCAAAATGCTTTGGAAAAATCCTGACACTTGAGATTCTGACAAATGGATTTGTTCTTAATGAAAACATTTCTTTCCTTGAGAACTGTACCTTTTAAAAAGTTTAGTGTGAGACTCAGCCAGGTAACTGAACTGGTCTTTTATGATTTGAACTCAGCTGTTTCCCCTAGGTTGTTCCACTGTCCATCATTCTCCATGACATCATCAAGACAAAGAGGATACTGCCAATGCTCTCAGTATTTTTTAACTACAGGGAATCTAGAATGGTGTGAATTCAATGGTTCCCTCACTAGATGGGATGTCTCACAAGATCTATACAACATTTATGGCTTTTCACTGGGCTCCGGTAGCTTTTAGATGGAATTTAGGGCATCGGTCTCTTTAGCTACCAACATGAATGACTTGATATTAGTTTATCCAAGAAACCAACTCTCTTCCTTTTACACTGCTACAGCTACAGACAGCTCAATCCCTCTAGTTACAAGAAGGAATCATCTCAATTCTTAAAAAGCTCAAGACTTCCAACCTTTCTTGCCCCACCCTTGACATGACAGACACCAACTGTAATTTTCTGGATGGATTGTTTAAGCTGACCAACACTAGGAAAACTTTGGGGATGTATTTTTAGAGGCTTAAAAGGAATTTAACTTCTGTTTGGATTTAGCAGTGGCTGACATGAATATGTTTCCTAAAGAACTATTTTTATGCTGCTGAGAGGTCACTAAGTTTAAATATCAGGATACTTTAAGCTCTCATACAAGCATTTTTAATTTTGCTTAAGCCCAAATACAACTGCACTGGTTTTAAACCTTCTGAAAACACTAGATATTGCAAAATACATCATAAGCTCAGGTTCAAAGAGTATCAGTTAGCTTGCTCTTTTACTAGATCTAGTTTAGTAAGTGAATTGGAAAAGACCAATAGGGGCCTTGCATTATTTGTTAAGCTAAGAGACTCCAGCTAGGAACAGGTCTCCATCACGCTGGTGGAATGTAGAAATAAGACATAAATTTACATGAAGTGCTTAAGAATCTTCGGAATCTAAAATTCAATGAAAGTTCCCAAACCTTTGCTGGATTGAAACCCGAAACTAAGAAAGGATTAAGGAAATTGAGAACATGGAAGAGAGGAGGACGATGACGAAAGGAAGACATGGTTGCATAGACTAACAAAATCTATGATTAGGAAATTATGTATGGTTTGGATTATTATCTTTAACAAATTGTGAATTAGAGATTTTTTTACTCCAAAACAGGCCGCTTGTTCATGAGTAAATAAGTTAGTACTATACTGGCTTCTTCCCATGGGTTTTTAGGTTCAGCTTACTCTGTATTGGTATTTTAAAATGCCGACACAGAACTCTATATTACCTTATCCTGAAAAGGACAGTGTTAGACTTCAAATTATCCTAACTTCAAATGGCTGGTCTTAAGGATTTCTGTCAAGCTGCTTTTCTAATACAACCCTTACTGTAACAAGCAATTATGAACCCCAGATTGAGAGTGCTCCTTCCTGTAAACAAACGGGTGCATACACACCCTTTATCACAACAAGACTCAATAAGTTTGTTTACACAGTAATTCACTATAAATCTCACAGGTAGTTTGCTTTTGCTTCTAAATACAGCACCACAAAAACTCATTAAATTCTGAGAAGATACATGCCTGAGAATGCACCCATGTAAAAAGGGATCGAATTCATCAGAATTTTAATATTTGAAAAAGAAAATTCTTGCAATTTGCATCCAGTTAGGAGCAAATTCACAGTCTGTTACTACTGCCCCTGAACAGTGACCCATTTCACTCTAGTGGGACTGGTCATGTGTTAACTGTTTGCTGATGGGACTGTGAGGTTTACTACACAAACTTAATCTGGGGATAATAAAAATCCTTCACAGGATTCTGGTACAGGATCCTGTTTTACCATATTTAGAGCAGTGGTCCCAAAAAGAAAATAAAAGTTTCCCATTCTAATTTTCAGATTATATATTACTTAGTACAATTTATAACATTTAAGTGCAACCAGCTGTCATTTTTTACATATCAATTAAACACCAATAATGGAAAAGATTTATGCTTTGTGTTAGAAAAAGAAAGAGAAATATAACCACATCCCTGAAAAATGTAAATGTCAAGTCAAATTTCCAAATTGTTTCACACTTTCCAAAGTAGTCTGATTTCATTTTTATGGCTATCTCTGTAGGTCACCTAAAAGAAGAAATACAGAAGGAAACTTTCTTCTGGGGAAAGTGCGTACACACGGGTTGGGTTGGAGACACTCCAAATGTTTTGGGATTATAGACATTAAGGAACACATTGGAAAATGAAGGCTTGTTCTTCTCTCCTTTCCGTCTTCTTTCCCCATCTTGATTCTCTACCTTAATGCTGAAGTAAGGCATAACACCAACTCTCCTAGATATAATACCCTTATGCCTACTACTTCTGTCCTCCTCCATACTGACATCTAGTGTTTAGTAACTAACTTATTCTCAGAGCAGCTTCTAGGGTAAAAATAATTGTACAGAACTACTTTAAAAACAAACTCAGGATAAGTTTTAACCTAAAACCTGATATTTCTTATAAATAATACACCAAGAGGATTGCTGCTGTAAAAGAACCCCCCCAGACCCCATGAGTTGGAAACAGAAGGATTTTAAAGGTTTTCAAATGTCCTAAATTTTAGGTGTGAAATTGGTAGTGAATCAGTTGGTGTGAATGATTTTATTTGAAAGGACATTGCTCTAAGCTTTCTAATTCTTCACATGCTCTTTGTAAAAATGTTTATATAGAAGATGATGGCCTTTCCTTGCTACGCAGTTACAATTGCTTCAACAGATCACTGCACAAGAGAAGTGAACTCCTGCCTAATGAAAACTGGCCTACTTGGAGTTCCTCCAATGCCCTTTCGCTAAATGTAAAGTTCATAATATTAATCAGGCAACTGCTTATACTGGGGATCAAGTGAACATTTTCTAAAATTATAGCTGAGTTTTGTCAAAATGTTAGCTTTCCTTACCAAGTGCATTCAGAATGTCTGCTTGCTATCTCACACTCTGACATCTAAATAACAAAGCCTGTTCAGTAGGGGGTTCGGTGGCGTACATACAGTGCCTGCAGCACTAGCTGAAGGAATCTAAGTACAGGGAAGAAACCACAAGTACTCAGCCAAATATAAATTCAGTGTGCCACAAAACGCATTCCTGGGGAAGGGCAAGCTGTGCTAGTAAAAGCAGGCTGTATGTTGTAAATTTTGGTAGCAAAGGTAAAGCTTCCAGTCAGGCCTCTGTGGGACACTGGCACAATTTTGCAGTCCTGCTCGGCAGGGGAAAATGGCTGCTTGGCCTGTTTACAGCAGATTCACCAGCCCCCCCTTGTGAATTCTTGAAAGAGAGGCTCCTCCACTCTCTGGTGAGCAAGGTAATCTGCAGGACGCAGAGGCCAGACTGCTGCCTGCTTCAACAGCTGAAATTCTACATGACCAAAATTCTGCAGAGAGACACTGCTTCTGCTGGTATTCTCCTAGTACAGATCAGGATAACCTGAAGGAGCATTTTTTAAGAAATCCTTTCCTTTGCAGCCTTCCATCTTTGCCATCTTCAAACCAGTGGGAGAAAAGAATTGCTGAGGCAAACTCTGCCCCAGAAGTACAAAGATACATATCTTCTTGGTTGAAATGAGATTCAGAAGAGTAGGAGATAGGGCTGAGATTCAGAAGTTCATCCAAATCTACTTTACTTTGTTTTCGTTGGAACATTCTCCCGCCAGCATACAGGAAGCCTCAGCTAACTACCCTGTTTCTCCTATCCTCTCTGGTTCAGCTTCAGTTCCTTTTATTCTTCATAATTCCCTTCATTGCTTCTTTCTTCTATTCCCTACATTGTGCAAGCAAATCTGCCCTTTTCTTTCTTTCCATAGTAAGTCACCTTCATCTTTCCCCCCAGTCTATACCAAAGGAGTTAAAAAAACAAACCAGATGTGCAAAAATTTTATATCTGACATTTAGCAATCTGACCAGCCTGTTTATATGCTGCATCCCTTTTCACTTACATTTTTATATCACTTGCTGAGATTGTGAAAACCGTTCGCTTTGGAACAGGGACTGTCTTGTGTTTGCCACAGAACTAAGCACAATTGCTAGCCGAGTATGAAGAATTCCCTCTAATTTTCTAACGAAAATATCTGCAGAAATTCTGTCTCTCTTATACAGTGTAAAACAGTAGATGTGGAGTTCAGTACATCTGGCTATACTGATAAACTATCTAAATGTATTGGCCAAATAAGAGATTTGTCTATTGTAAGCCATCCAAAAATATCCTCATGGCTAGGATCCCTGTAAGTATAAACATTCTGATGAAGCAAAGTGATTCAGAGTTACAATTAAAAAAACTGGAGTAAGCAAAAAATACATAGGAAACATAATACTAATCCTATCCCAAAAGACTGTGCTATCCAAGGGGATCTAGAATATTAATTAGTAAGTTGTTGCAAACCTATAAAAATCATCCCATAATTACTCTGAAAAAAGTTGCAATTTCAAAGCTACACTGCAGAATAGTATACTGGATTAATTATGCCAGACTGCAGCAATAACCTTGAATTAAAGCTGCAACCTTCTATTTTTAAGAAACAATTGCCTTTCTGGTTGATGAAACCTGTCGTCCCATCAGGTAACAGACGTGACCAGGAAAGAGAAAAGCAATAATGAGTCAATCCAAGCTGTTTGATACATTTCAAATCTTCCTCCCACAGAGTGTAGCTGCCACAAGCTACATCACCAGTCTGGTTCTTGAAAACTCGATCTCCTCCCTGATGGGTGAATGTGTCCCAGACATTAGGGCCTTTTCCATCTGCATTCCAGCCTCCTGATTGAAAAACAAAACTTGGTTGTTACACTTTTGACATCAAAAGACATATGTTGAATGTAAATATTTATCACAAAGCAGGCACAAGAATCTCAAAATCTTATGAGCAAATCAAGCAGCATTCGCTCCCCCTCCCCCATAGCATTTGAAGTAACTAGGAATTTTCAAGCATTAGTATATATTTGCATTAGGTTTTGCATTCATTCATATTTTTGCTTGCTGTTAATTATTTGAAAATTCTGTTTCAAAAAGCACTCAGAGTTCTGACGCACTTCATACTTTCTTAGCCAAAAATCAGATACTTGCAACTCTTGAAATACTACACATTTTCACAAAGGGCATTTTCTAATGCAACTTCCATCCATAAATGTAAAAGATCAGTCCATATCAAAGAAAGCCTTTGGGGTATGAGAAATGCATCCAACAAATAGGCACTTATGGCTTTCTGGATGTCCTTTGAAAATCCTGACAGTCTGTTAAAAAGAAAGGAATGCCATTATGAGCCATGGCCCTAGGCATATACAAGATGAATTAATAACACAGCTCTGCAAATCTTCTGCTTTTCGCTTAGCCAAATGTTCACAGAAACGAGTTTTGTATGTTCAAAATTCCTTCACCACTTTCTTCACTCCCATAGTTCTGAGAAATTTTTTTGCAGTTCTAAAATTGAGATAGAGGTTACCTTTAAAATATTTGAAATTTAGCTACTGTTTGAGATGTGACATTATACGGTATTTAAACCAAATAAATGCACCTTTCTTCATGACAAGCTTCTTTATCTTTCCAGAACCATGCTGTAGCCCAGGCAAACACTTCATTTTTAAAGTGGAGAGCTCTGTAAACTTACACCCCTGCAAAGTGCGATTTTATCATAAAATTCCAAATAACCCCCAAATTTCCAGCTTCATTTACCAGCAAGATTTTTCAGAGCTCCACTGAATGCACTGTCCTGGGTTACTCTCTAAAAACTAAAATGACATTGTGTGTTAAAATCATGTATAAATTAAATATCAGTTGGGTTGTAAGATTAATAACTATATAATAGCTACATATCAATCCTCAATAAAAGTGTTTTAATAATCAATTAGTATCATAGAAATTAGAGATGGAGGAGAACTATTAGGAGGTCATTGAGTCCATCCCCTGCCAATGCAAGATTGCTCCCTTAAGTATATTCAGTACTTAATACACATCTGTCTTATTAAATCTAAGTTTAATGCAAGGTTAAGCATATTGAAGACACTTAATTTAAAGCATTACTAAAATCTGTAATATCACTTCTGTAACCTAGCTTTTCAAAGATCATTGTCACATTTCATGTTCTTTACAGAATTTTATCACAGCACACGAACACCAATACATCTACATTTGGTTGATCAGTAAATTAAACTCTTATAGGGGACAACCTTCAAAGTAGGTCAATTTTTAGATGCAGACAGTCTGAGTTTCTCTGACTCTCAGATCTTATCACTGACTTTGTGCTCTGTCTGAACGTTCCTCAGAAAAATACAATAATAAAATTTTTCTATGTGCTGCTTTTGATTTCAAATACGCCTACTGAAAAAAACAGTTGGTTTTTGGGGAGTGCATAAAGGAATAAATAATAATAATTCTTTTGTGGTATCTAGAATTTAAAAGTCTTTAACAGCAGATTTCCTGCAATACATTTGAAACAGTCGCCCCAATCTGGACTATGATATGGTTCCTTTTCCCTAGGGTTGTGGTGAAAAGAAGCTAAAAGCTGCCCTAATGGGCAGCTAAGACACTTTAATTTAAGTATAATCAGTTGGCACAGTGACTGAACTGTTACTTTTTTGCCTGCCTTCCTCCAGCAAAGGTGGTAGGAGGGAGGGGGAGACGCATCTGATTTTCAGTGGAGTACAACTGTACTACTCTGGTGGTCATTAGCCAGTATAAAGCCCTGACCGGGGCTGTGGCGAACAGACCCACTTTCAGGCAGGCTTCAGATTATTCTTAGAGCCCCTCTGTACAGTGCTGAATATCTGAGCTAACTAAATAAGTAGAGGAAGCAATCTAGCCACAGCAACAGAAAGCTCCACGTACGCTAATGTATTCTGCTGAGCCATAATTAGCCTGCACAGAGCTCTGCACTGCTTCCGCAAGCTTCAAGGCTTGCACCTTTAAGCTTGCTCAGAAATCTCTATGCTACATACACAGCAGTTCATAGTGTAGACATACACTGACTTTAGTTGGCTTCAGGGCCAGAAAAAACAGTGACGAGGAATTGATTTTACATTTCAAACACAGAGGTGAGACTTAGCTATCAAATTATTACATATTATAATAATGTCATCAAATGATTAAAATCAATTACCATGTAACATGCTGATGGATGTTCCTCATTCTCTACAGTTATTACAATGGAATAAGATAGAATATTTTTTCCTTTGAAATGAAGCTAGTGTAGAAATATTACTGATCAGAGTATTTAAGTTTTCATGTACCTTTCCAAGTTACATTTTTTTCTAATTCAGTTGTACTTTCACCTTTTGGAGTGACATTGTCTTGGCCTGGTCTCTGCTCAGAAGGTGAATTTTTGTTTGAATTAATGCAGTTCAACTATCTGGCATGAGAAAGAAGTGAAGAAAACCACTTTTACCATTATGAGAATTTTTGCAACTTTTCCCTCTTTCCCCCTCCCCCCAAAAAATCAAGCAGAGAGCTGAAATTTAGCATAGAAATGGCCCTCAGTAAGAAGAAGTGCCTTTGAGTGTTCTGGTGCAAATTGATTTTGATTTGACTGAGTCATGAACCTTTGAAATCTGCACTTTGAGCATGCAGAGTACAATTGGTATGATTTTTTAGCACTTTGAAATATACGGAGTGAAGAAGGTTGTGCTGTGCATAAATACATAGCTGACAGTAAAAAATAAAGTAGCCTGTCAGCCCTTGCCTTATCCACTGTGTATCGTGTGATACGTGCAACACCTGAGTTTGGACTCTTCAAGAACTATTGCTTCAATCATGCTGTCTTTAAGTCAGAAGCTGCAGTTTCCCAAGCTTTCAGGGGGAGGAATTCCCTGTTGAGTTTCTTACTTCTGTGGGAATAGGGTCATTTGAGTAGTGTCTAGATCACATTACAGATTTTTTTTAAGTTTCTCCCACTCAGAAGCCTTAGGAAAGCTCATTAAAATTACATTAAGAGAACATTAAAGTTGCACATCCAGCCACTCAAAAGGCAGGAAATTATAATGTCATTCTACACGCACACACAATTCCCATTTTAAAAATCAGTTAGTAGAGCAATGCGCATTGCAGGACTCAAATTAGAATCTGGCCCAGCATATTGATTCGCAGGGAACGCAGAGTTGTTCAGTCTATTAGGTGAAGCTAACAGAGCTCATTAAAAGGTTCCAGCTATGGACAAGTATTCTTACTTTCAGCAATAACCAAGAACTAAAGGCTACATCCTCAAAGACAATCTGAGATCTACAACTCCCATTTAGGTACTGAAATCAATGGGAGGTAAGTGCCTGTACGCTGCAGGGTATAATATGAGAAAATCTGATCTATATGTATTTTAAAGGTCCCTAAACACACATTTATGAAGAGATAAAGGTTGGGATTATGGCTGTTGGGGTCCCTATACCTTTTCCATTCCCTTCTCTGCTACATGTTTTCATATGACGGTGGGCAAACCATTTTATCAGTGTCTCCCTTCATTGTTTGGAACATGATATGCATCCTTGGGGAGGGTCTCCACGAGTCTAGCTGTTAAGCTCTCAGTTCACTGTTTTTCATACTCCTTGGAGACGAATTCCTTACTGAGGACTCCCCTGTCAATACCAACATCTGATGAGGTAGTTCTCCCATCCATTCTGTTTGGGAATATTTGATAGTAATCTACTTAGATTAGCTCTAGAAAAAGGAAATAATCAATGACTATTGGGAAATTACTTATTTCTGCTTTTTTCTCTCACTCTCAGTAATTATTGAAAGGTTCCTTCTCCCATTATATAGTCATATTCCTGAGATCTGAAATCTTTTTTACTCTCTTCTTACTGCTCAGGCCAGAAGGATTTAAAGGAAGTGCTACATGGATTTGCATCAGATTTAGCATCTATGCAATGAGTCAAAGATCAAACACTCTCCTTCCTGGATCCAGATTTTATGCTTGTGTTCACTTAAAACTCCCTTAACACTTTGACAGATAAAAGTTTATACTTTCAATTTGATATGCTGCTGTAGCTGCATCCCAAGCAAATCCAACTGGAAAAGCAATATGCTCTGGACACCAGCTGCAGGGGACAGGAGAATACATTATCCAGAACTGTGGAGATCTGGGCTTGCTTTACAGACAGTGGTTTCTGGCTAGCTCACTCCCACTTGGTACAAGCAGATTCTATACTGAAAACAAAAATAAACCCTAAGCAGTTTCACACACTGAAAGGTAAGCCATGCACCTTGCACATCTCCAGATTAAAGTAGAGAGGTTCAGGCAGCAGCGCAAAAGCCTACAGCAGTCACAGTAAAAGGGCTCTATCTAGGACAAAGCATCAGAACACAGAACAGGTTTCTGCTCGCCTTCTCTTGACCTCCCCCTATCTCCCACCACCCAGAAAAGGACTTTGTGGAGCTTCTACCCAACATAAATTCTTTAGTCACCTGGCAAAGAATCATTTCCAGCCCTTTTGGTAAGCTCCAAAAATCTGCTGTCTCTCTTCTTTTCTGGCATCAAATTAGTATTTTTCTCTCCAAACACCAAAACAATTGGCCTGACCATGCTGCAGTAGGGGGGATGGGGGTGCTTTAACCAGGACATGTTTAGCCATGAAAAATCAGTAAATAGAAGAAGAAGATTTGCATGGGAGTACAAACAGCTACCCTTCTCCTTTAACATCCCACAGATGTTCATTCTTTCTAGAGCAGCAATGACAACCATATGGCATGTGTGCCCGAATCAGCATCTGCAAAACAGCCCTCAGGTCTCTTCCTCTACCCTCTGTCAGTGCTACTACTGCTCTCTTGGCAGCACGCTGAGAGGGAAGCAGCAGCAGCAGGAATAGGCTAGATAAGCTTGTAACAAGTGGAACAGGCTGCAAGTGGTTTACTGTCCCTCCCCCAAAACCTGCAACCTGTAAATTACCTTCACACCTGGCACACTAGATGGCACTATGGCAAGTTTTGTTGGGGGGGCGGTTTGGGACTTACGGGCATTTTTTTCCCATTTCTTATATTACCATAACCACACTGCTTTTGCTAAGGTCAGTATCTGCATTTATTAGACTACTAGGCAATAATGCCTGACCGCTACACTCTTTTCTTCTTAGTTGGTTGTGTGGTATTATTTAGGTTTGCGTGCATCTTTTTGATTTTCAAACCTTTCCAGATGAGGACTTACCCCTGAAAAACATTAGTAACGTTTTTATTTTACACTGAAAATACGACAAACACTAACATACACAGAAGAGCCACTAACATAGTTAATACACATATGTTTGCCAGAAATACACACAATGGAAGAGTCAGCTTATTAGGAAAAAAATTTTTGTAGAGTTGCAGAGAAGCTGATTTAATTCTGAAGTGCCCATTACAGAACCAGACAGCGCAGATGCAATGCAAAATGAATCAGGCTTTCACAGCAGGCAGACACTTCCTCAAGTGTCTTTCAAAGGAAAGGTAAAAGCTCCATGAATACAAAGGAACAAAGGGGGGAATGAAGCACAACATACAAACTTGTTCCCAAAACACATGCTGACACCCGGTTTAGACAAACATACATCCTTTATATGTTTTATACAAATGGCCCAAAACTGATAGAATGAACTAATTAATGTTCTCTGGTTGAAGCAGCTTCCTCATGAGTATCCTAGTACAACACCAAAACTCCTAAAATCAAAAATTATAAATTAGCACCTGCTGAATATCTTTCAGTTGCAAGCACTGGACAGCTAACAATAAAACTCATCAGGGACCTCTTAAATAATGATTAATAGGTATTAATGAACTAGAGCAATTATGCATATTTTTCCATCATTGAATGTTATTGGTAGGTACCTTTGAAAATGTAAGTGACATTAAATCTTTTCCCAGAAAATCATACAATTCAATTTCACTGGAGATATAATAAATATGTAACACAATAATAGGCAGAGAGGGGCAGACAGGAGATAGTAGCAATAAAAACCCAATAAGAAGTTTTATAAAAATGCTTAACCATAAAAACAAGGCTAAAAAGTGTCACTGATGATTTCCTGGCAGGAATCAACAGAGACAGAGATGGGTTTTAGGAGAGATTGAGTGGGAGGAAAATATTCCATAAGCAGTCTGGGGAAGACTGAACAAAATTTGCCTCAGAGGTGAAGGCAGATTCACAGTAATGAGATAGCAGACTATGTCAGATAAGTAGGCAGATACTGAAAGATGCAGAGCTTCAAAATTCAGAGAAGCTGAGTGTATGGCAGCTAGTCTCAAAGTCTTCTGGCAACCCAATTTCCAGATTTGTGACCTCACTTCTGGTCACATTTCTGGACTCATGAACCCACTTTTTGTTGCAGAAATGAGACTTGCAATTATATTTCCATTACACCCACTGCAGGTCATGACTTTAGGATGCAAACCACTGAACACTGGTATTTAATGCCTGACTGATTCAGTGTCATTCTTATTTTGGCAATTTTCCCCACATCTAATAAACTCAGCCCAACCGAAAATTCAATATTCCATTGTTTTGTCCAACTCATATAGGTCCAAAGCTGAATCTAATTAATAAGAACCTTCAGTTCTACCCAGAGGCAAAATTTTTCCAGACTAGATTTAGGGTTTTTTGCTTTTACATTTGCATTAACACAGACTGTAACTAGATGAGCTCAAGCCAAGTCTTCCCTGGAAAAATTGAGCAGCTCTTGGATATCCAAGTGTACTTGGATAAAAATATTTTTTGGCAAGTCAATACAGACCAAGAGTAATTGGCCCTGATGCTAAAAGTTGGCAACCTATCTTTTCTAAAAAGGTGGGTATTGTATTAAGATGAAGGATGAACAGACTTTGGTGTTGGTCCATAAGGTCATATGGGATTAATCATTATCAGAGGTGATCTTTTCCTGACTGAATCTATGTTTCCTAACTTCATATTATAAATAATTTTAATAGTGTTTACTATGGAATTTAGAAATTAAATTTCACAGTGAGTGTGAAAATTAAACTCGCTTTCCTGAAATTGTAGAGTGCAGGTACAGAAGAAGGATATAGCTGCTTTGGAAGCAAGATCATATGTCTTTGAAACAGCCAAAGACAGAAGAAATTCACATATTCAGTGAGTTGTCTTTGAAATTGCTACTCATAAATTTAGCTTCTATCCCTGGCAACATAATAGAACAGCTATTGAGAAAACAAATTTACTAAAACACTTTGAAGTCTGCCAGACAAACTTGATTTTTTTTTACAGTAATACAAAATTAATGAATGGAAAGCAGAAGCTATACTGTCGTGTGTCTGAATTTTAGCAGTATACTATCTCCTTTAGGATATTTTAGCATTGAATTTAGGTGTTCTTAACTACCTTATAGAGACAGTTTCCACCTTACACTGGTTCTGCAATAGAGGACTCCTAACTTTGATTCTCTAAATTGAGCCTAAATTAGAAGCCTCTACGAGCCTGTTGATTAGCCTTTCTTCTCCCATCTCCAATGTGTCAGAATTCTGTTCCCAAACTTAAATCAAATTGGAAATGAACTATCATGTTGACTGAAATGAAGGGTGATGACAAACAATGAAGGGTAATGATAAACAATAACTTTGAAGGGAGGCATTTAGTGTGGTACACAAAGATTAGTATTACTTCTGATCTCATTTAATAGCTTCAATAATGAGCTAGAAGAGGGAGTAAATGGTACATTAATGAAATCTGCAGATCTATTAAACTAGGAGGAGCTGAGCACACTGCTGAAAATGGAGAAATAATACAAGGGGTCATGGCAAGATTAGAAACACAGGCAGAATTTTGCAATCAAATTCAGTTTAGAAAATAGAAGAATATCTGGGTTAAAAAAAAAGTGACAGATGGTAAAAGGTGAAAATCTGGAGAGCCGTAATGCTGGGAGAGATTTAAAGTTAAGAATATCAGAAAAACTAGGCAAGAATTTGTAACTAAGCAGTGGAAAAAAACAGTGAAATTTGGGCTGTATATTCAGAACTGATAGAGAATAAGCAAAGAAGTAATGGCTTATCTTGAAACAGCTCTTGTCCCTTTAGCCCTCTTCTGGAAGATGCATTTAGTCTGGGCACTGAAAAAACAGACTATCACTCAGATGTTTAGAAAAAAAAACAGTATTTTTTGCAGCTACAGAAATTCTTCCAAGAAGAAAAATTAAAAGTAAGCAATACAATTAGCAAAGAGTGTTGTCCTTCATGAAGTGAATGACATAACAGTGACCGACAGGCTAAAAGACAGTAAAAGAGCATGAGACAGTGAAGAAATAAAATATTCTCCTACTCCTTATGGTAATTGCATCATGCAATGAATTTTTTTGATATTGCTGAGGAAACTGCTCATCTAAGGCCAGCTGCTATGAACTTTCCAATACCAGATAGATGTGCCCACTACCTTGGAGAGATACAGCTGGTTGTGAGCTAGTTAATTCCAGTAGAGGAGCTCACACAAATGAGTCTTGCTGGGAATAACTGTACCTGAACTATGGTGGGGTGCCAAACTCTGATGTTGTACCACTTGCTGTATCAGAAAGAGTTTTGATAATTCTGCATGGCACAGCATTAGCCTGTATAGTATTTGTATAAAGTGATATTCCATATTGGTCATCAGTCTTCAAAAGTCCTTGGTAGTTCTTGGCTGTCCTTCATTGCTGACTGCCTCCATAGGTCTGGCCACTCAGAAGTTTGTCACTGCTTCTCTGTGATGACACAACAGTGAGTGTGCACACAGCAGCACGCTGAGCCAGTTTTAAATTTTTACATTTCAGTAGAAAAACTGGCAAAAGCTCCTTCATGCACCATATTCCCTGCTGTTCCACATTTCTGGATTGTTCACCTTCTATGTAAACAAACTTAAAACCAATGAACTGTCAGGGAAAAATGTCAGGGGAAAAAAAGGAGGCTATATATGAAAAGTAACATAAAAAATACCAGAATCATAGACAAACATGGAAAAGGTCCCTTGTAAATGAAACCTGCTTGCTGAGACAGTACCCCTTCACTGATGTTACAGGGAGAGTTGCCTATATTTTGCAAAAATGGACAGTGTCAAGCAGTTTGCAGAAACTGCCTAATGGCAAAGTTGCTTGATACAATTTTGCCAAGAAAATGTCTGTTGCAGCTAATCAAATTGGATGCAACTGGTTAGGATGACTTGTCTGAATGATTTTAAACTGCACTGTTTATCATCTTTAAAATAGAAGGCCCAGAAATCTTTACTGGATGTGAAAGCAATACAATTTCCCTATTTATGTCATGAATCTGTACACTATTTCTCCCCACAGCCAAATTTTCAAACCCATGCATATATGATCTTCCCTGCACGTACCATATTCTGCTTTATAACCAGTATGTTCCTTTTTTTTGTTTACAAAATATACACCTCAAAATCCCAACATCTCAAGCAAGGGTCCCCTCACTTTGGAACATCATTCAAGTGTTCACATGAATGCAAATATGGAAGTCAATTTTGTCTCTTTTGAAAACACAGGCCCAGTATCCATTATCAAGATACTTTGTGAAACTTCTCTTCTATTAAGAACTAAATCGTATTTATTCTCAGAAACCTAACAGATCACTTTAGTTTTATTCCTGGGACTCACATATGTGCTCTCTCTATATTATCCTGCCACCCTAACCCTCACAACTTACATATTTCCCAGCACAGCACAGACTTTTCTTGTGGGCTTCTAACCCCATGTGCCAGACTGATGGGCTCATCAACAAGAAGAGGTGGGCAGGAGTCTAACCAAAGCAGGGCAGAGCAGGCACAGACTATAGCTCCTGTCGCATGCACGTGCCCAAAGCTCCTGGCTGCTATTCTATTCCCCCAGAGGAAAAGGTGCATTCCAGTCACATAGTCTGGTATAGTGGGTAAAAAAGGCATTGAGAAACCTGAATGTTGTTACCAGGATGATGCAACATTGTCCTCTGTGTGTCTATCAACCCTCCACTAATATCAATGGAAATCATTAGCCAGTTTCAACCAAATTTGACAGAAAAATAACATTTGTGAGAATATGTGGCTAAATAAACTGGATATACTCACACTGATGTTGCGATTGATGCAAAGTTGCCCAAAATGGAAGCACAACTATAATATTAGACACCAGAGAATATACTCAGAGGAGACACATTACAAATGCTGATACCCATGGGAAACGCTTCAAGCAAGATGCACAAAACCACAAAAAAGCAAAAGTCAAAAACCTCCAGAAAAACCTGTTTTTAAAACTGTTAATGATCATGGAACTACTTGTTCTTTTTTCGTTCTATGCAGATTTTCTCACTGAAACACTAATAACCTAGACAAATTCTTAACAGTTTTTGTCTTTTTTTTCCTTTCAGATATTATTTTTTATTTTAACACATACAAAGAATAAGCTAGGAAAGGATTCTGCTCAAATTTATTTTGTACTGGGATATGCTGACTAAACCAAATGATTTCACCATTTATGACATGTATTAAGTCCTGTAAAGTCACCACATTTTGTTTCCAGAATGGGCTAGAAATAGTGAAACTAGTTTTTATAGCAGTGAAACTGTATCTTTCATTTTCTTTTCTTACAGAAATGCTGTTTCTAATGTCACTGACTATGACTAATGACATTGACTATGACTTTAGCAAATATGCTTGAAAAGCTTCTTCCACCAGTCAGGATTAAGAAATCCCATTATATTAGGACATTTACATAAAATTCACTTCCCTATATCAGCAATATGAAACAATCTACTATTAAGCAGCAGCACACCATGAGAGACAGTAGTTGATATTACTTTCAAAAGATTTGTGCTATGCCATTATGCTGTAAATATTTTTTCCTTTTGCAAAAAATACATTGTACTCTTCATTTTTATCCTGCAAAATATTAGTGAACACTACTGCTTGCACCTGGAAAGTGAGATAAGTAGCATAGCAGTACTTTAATTTGACAAAGTAATCCAAATACCTATTTGGAATTCAGTAAATACAGGTTATTTTTCAAATAACTTATGCTTTAGGTATATTTTTTGGTCTTCCAAACACTATTACAGATGTGCAGTGATGTATTAGGATGATGTTGTTCTGGAAACATCTCAAAACATACACCTGACCCTGAAGCTAAACTAATAGAATCAAAAGAAAAAAAAAATCAATATAACTCTTTAACATAGCTGTCTCTTGCTTGATTTAAACACATAAATGAAAGAAAGATTAAAGGATACGGTAGGTATAATGGTGTAGCATTGACCTTTTTATCATCACAGAGGTTGTCTACTTAACAAAGAAGTCACATGGATGAATACAGTATCTCATTCAATTTAAGCTCTTCAGATCTTTCCTTGTATTTTTGCTCAGTTCAGAGAAAACTGAGCAGTTGCATAGCGTAGATAAAATCATACATATTTTTCCTCTTCTGATAAAATACTAAAGAATTTTATAAAAAATACACAACAAAAAAAAGGAGTTTATGGTAAGCAAGACTATTCTTTGTACCCAACTCCTTTGTACTTCTCTCTCTCAATTGCCTCTTTCAAACTATGCTGGTGAATAGACCTAGTACTAGTTGTTGTGTTAAAGCTTTTGGCTGCTGTGATCAATATCCAGTAGGAGGCAATATCTAAACACATGAGGATGTGAAGGCTGGGTAAAAATACTGAGCTCTTAGAAATGTTTCTGGTTCTTTACATTGCCAGGGAGGCCTGTAGAAAAATAGTGGGTGTTTAGGTCATTAAAAGATTATATCATGATCTATGACATAGACTGGGATGGGGGACACAAAGGCAATCTATGAATTTCTAGCCCTTGAGAACTAGATTTTGTAAATTAACATTCTTTCAGCAGAATACAAAGTTAATAACAGCTCACTAAATGTATTTAAAAATTGGGCCACTGGTGGTGCTGCTACTCACACCACTTTCCTCTGTTAGTCTGTGCCAAAGCAAGAAGATGTAACAACAGAAAGCTGTTACCTTTTATGTGGACTATTACTACAGCTTGTCACTGGTTTCAGTTATTTGTTTCCTTGCCAAAGATTGAGGAACTTTATGTTGAGTTCCAAGTTCTGCAGCAGCATGTGCTCTACTGATTATAAATTATTTTTATACTCTGCTCCTGGCTTGCATTCCTCATCTTAGTGTGTTTTTTAACAACCTTTGGCAGCAGTAGGAAAATGGCAATGAAAGTTTTGTTTGGTCTCTAAACTGTAGAATGAAGCCTGTTCAAACTGTGCTGGAATGGTCCCATGCAGTTAATGCAGGGAAGCTGAGAAGGGCAGACCCGCTCTCAAAGCAGATTGAACCTTTGGTCAGTTATGCAACCAAACCCCAACAAGTTCTCCACCGAGTTTGTATGAAGTGTATATTTTCCGATTTTTATACTGGATCCAAATCTGAGCGAATCTTAACAGATACGGCAAGAGACGCATGCTGACAAGCAGGTGTCATTTGTGTCCAAATTTCAATTCATTCCTTCAGTGTCTGAAAATGCTAAAGCTTCTATATTATTAATAGCCAAAACAATGTATTTTCCTAGATTTGTTCTCAGAAATAGCTAGGTTATTTTGCAGGGCTTCTGTAAAGAAAACAATTACTTTTATCAAGTCAACTGATATGTGAAATTTTCATGCATATAATTAAAATGCTGGATGATAAAGTGTTTTTTTTAAGACCTTATTCTTTATGTATGTAATAGAAAAGTAGCTGGATGCTGACAAGATCACAGGTGATCTGTGTAAATAAGTCTTTCTAGCCCTAAAGAAGCTTTCATATCTACACAGGTGTACAAATCCTAGATTAAAAACCAACCAAACAAACAAAAAACCCCAACCCCAAATACGGACTTATCTCCATTTCTCTTTTAAATGGAGGTGTGTGGGCAATCTTGTTTTCTTCTTGCAAAAATCTCATGTTTCAGACACCTCTGTTCCATACCAGGACAAATTTGAAACCAAAAAGAG